>NC_092181.1:3418420-4103420 GCF_043641665.1 Enoplosus armatus | reverse complement strand
AGAGGTCCTGCTTTCTTCACACTGGACAAAGTTCCTTAAAACAATATTCAATGAAAGCACATGGTCAATAAAGGAGAGACACGAGTGTGTGAGCGACGGCCCAAGAGAGGTTTCAAAGGCCCTCAGATGGCAGGAGAGGTTTGAATTTGTTTTCCACATAATATTGTCAGTGTGTCAAATCTACTCTCAGATTATATAATTACTTAGAAATTCATTGACGTCATTTAGGGACAGAGACAACGAACTAACCACAAATCTGGATGGATTTGACAATATCAGACTTCCTTTACTGCTGTATGGTTGCGTTAAAACTCACTAGATAAGAAGGAACTTCACACTTCTCTGCAATTTCCAACTTGCTAATGACCCCAGCGCGCCTGTGGCAACCTAATAATTGTCAAGAAGAAGCTGTTATCCCCGTAAACAAACAGGATGTTCTAATTTATTGTATTTCATTAAGAGCTGCTCTCAGAGGATGCTTCTGAGAAAAGTCTACTCTGGTTGACAGATCTTCATAGTGAATGTAGATGAAATGTGGACACACATATACAAACACACACTCGCAATGTGTCAGATACACCTGTGGACACACGCACACACCAATACACAATACCCCCCACCTACACTACACACTACAGGAAATCAAACATTTCCTGCTGCATTTTGCACAGGATGTGATGTTTGTGACTCGCCGTGTTTCAGTGTATTATGAATGAGAGCTACTCTCACTGTGGACCACAGTCACACTCGCAGCACTTTTGAAGTTCTATAATCAGTGGTAATCATATTTATATGAGATGCTCCGCTCCCACACATTTGATGAAAGAGGATCTGGGTTATAAAAAGGCCCCCGATGGCACAAATGTGTTCCTATATGAGTTTAAAAAAAGATAAGGTGGTAAATTGAAAACATGATGCATGCTGAGAGTACTGATTGGCCATTGGCTATTGGTTTAAGATTGGTAAAAAAAAAACTAAAAAAAACCTGAAGCAATCCTTATCAGATTCAGCTTTTTAAATCAATTTATTTTAATGTTATTTGTTTCTCATGTCGTTATGCAAAAGCTCCAACTTTAGAGGTCTATGCGACGAGAAAAGGTATAGGTCGCCTTGGACAAAAGCACCAAATGAATGAAATGTAATCTGTCAATCCTTTAGCGATGGGAGCTGGCGTTTCATCATGAAGCCATAAGCGCTTTACATGTATACAGCTATCATGAACATATTTAAGTACCTTTTACAGAGTTCACATTTGAAAACGAGTCAGCTGGCAATATTAAAACGTCAGCTGGGGATGACGTTTTCAACCAATTCACAAAGTTAGTGTTAATTAATTGGCTAGCTAC
Source organism: Enoplosus armatus (assembly GCF_043641665.1). Lineage (NCBI taxonomy): Eukaryota > Metazoa > Chordata > Actinopteri > Centrarchiformes > Enoplosidae > Enoplosus > Enoplosus armatus. The sequence continues at coordinate 4,102,074 of NC_092181.1, read as the reverse complement.
AGATGATAAAAACTGCAAGCTAGTTGTGGTAGTTATTTCGAAATGAGAGGCCTGGTTTTGTCTACTTTCTGTCTAAAATGAAAGCTTCATTATAAATGACCATGTAAATCTCCTGTGGTAAATCTGCCTGTGTTATCGCTGTAAACTGCATCATCTAGCACGGCTAGAATGGAAGAAGCAAGGGGTCAATTAGCTGAGAGTCTGCAGAACAACAGTGTCTACATGTGCACTACATGAACAGAGGACTCAATCTCGTCATTATTGTGTGTGTGTGTGTGTGTGTGTGTGTTTGTGTGTGTGTGTGTTTGTGTGTGTGTGTGCACGAGCACCTGTGTGTTCCTGCAGTGTAAACAAGGGTCAAGTGTTGCCCCTGGACAGAATTTTAAATACACCGCTTGTGCCAAGAATGTCTACATAAAAAAAACACCCCAAGGGCAAAACAACATGCTCAGCAAAGCACACATAATGCACGCATGTACACGGGGAGTGAAAAAGAGTCAGACAAATATAAAGTTGAGGAGAGAGGAGATGAGATGCAAGGAACAAAAAGAGGCTGTTTTCTAGAGAAAAACACAAAGCCAAGCTAGAGACCTTTTTACACATTGCCTGATGGTTACTATCATACCCATCTGATTGAGGGATAACACCCTCCACCTCATTTCTGGGCACCCGACTCCACCAGTAATACCAGACAGCTGGGAGGCAGAAAAAGCAAAAGTGCAGTTTAACCGTTTCACTGCCAGGCAGAATTGAGTTGCTTGTGGTTGTCTGACTAAAAGCTTTCTCTCTCAGTCTCTACATATTAGTGGCTTCACACCAATGAGTATTGATGAAAGTGTCACTCGACCTCTCCCAGTCACGCCTGTCTCTACCACTACCTGACAGATTACTGAACACTACGAGGAGGCATCTACAAGTGTTACCTCTGATTAGGAAAGGCTGGTGTGTATCTGTATAACCTGCACCTTCCTTAAATGAAACCAAATGTTGTGCTAACACTCTTGAATTCATGAGATAAGCACAGCTTCATCTTTGGAAGTGCTAAAAATGAAGCGCTCACCACTTCTGTATTTCAGTGCTTCTGCAGAGGGGATGTTTTTTTTGTAGAACTTATGACTACAAATGACTCTGCGATTTCCCCCGCTGTGTTTCTCTTTCCCCTTTGCTCTCATGGGAATGCAAGGGGAGCAAATATGAGAGGTGGAACTCGAAAATGAGGTGATAAAAAACAGATATGGGAAAGAATAAATTATTCCTTAAATCTCATGTTCATTAGATATACATTTGAAAACCAAAACTTGATTTGCCGTATCATTTAACATTCGCATTGGTTGCATTGATGATGAAGAGTCATATAGTATGAGCACTGGCCAGTGTGTCTCTGCGTGGTTCTTGGTTGTATCTCTGCGCACACAAACATATTAAGTCAGTCTGTCAGTGAAGTTGGAACTAATAAACCGACTGACAAAAAAAGTCATTGCAAAAGCGAAGTTTTTGTTGGATAAATTTGCATACTTCTCTCTCATTACTCACCACTGCCATGTTGCAATTAAAATTGACTGACTGCTGAAAAAGCGGACATGCTAATAACATTAGCTGGTTTATAGCTATGAGCTAGCTATAGGTATGCTATGAAAATACAAAAAATGTAAAATAAACACACCAGTGGAAAGGTGAATGAAAGAGTTGTGATGAATGTTACGAAGGTTTATCGCATCACGCCTGAATTTAATAAATAGTGGTTCAGCCTTTATAAGTTTTGTTTTACACTGAGTCTGTTATTTTAGCTAAAAAATGGACTTGGGATAATGTCAAATGTTAAAACGTAGTGTAACACAAATAGAGAAGATCATCACGTCCTCGAACAGGCTCAGTAATGTCACACGAGAGAATCTATCGCCACCACAAGCTACTGGTCATACCAGAACAAGTGAGGCTGTAGCAGCAAAACCCCAGAGTGTGCTAAATTGAGAGAAAAAGTGTTATTTGTGAGAGGAAGATTGTGTTCTTTTTTTCTTAAAGAGTAGTTTAGTGGAGCTTTAAACATACGCCAATGAACATTTTAGAGCTTTTACTGTAGAGCCAAATCCGTCCAGTTATACTTTCATCAACAGTCCACTGTCCCATGTGCATGTATTTGTGAGTGTGCACATGTGTCATGTCACTGGGGGACTGAACGCTGAATGAGAGGTGACACGAAATGAGTCTCATGTTTACAACAAGTGTCTGTGGTTTGTTTGTTTTCACAGGGCGCAGTGTTTAATGTTGTGAGCTAAAATGGTTCACTAACGTATGTAATTTGTAATTTGGCAATTAGCATATCTTTCCCTTTGCAACGTGCTGTCAGTGGTGCTTCAACGCTACCACCCATGCAGTTCACCTTTAGGTGTGTATTGCACTAGAAGGTCCGTAGGCTATAATATGATGGTGACTAACTTATCAGGAAATTCTTTTTGCAGCATAGAGCTGGCAGATAAAAGACATCTCAGCACAAAAAGTTCATGCAGACTTATCACACATGTCAGTGAAAGGACTTGAAAACAGAAGATACAGTAAACGAAGGAGTAGTAAGGCAGCAATATCTGCTCATTCAAGGACTGAAACGCCTCTCTTCACATATACAGGCTAGCACAAATTATCTCGAAGCCCGCTTATATCTTTAAGCTGACGCATTCAATGCACATAGTTATAAAAAGCAATCACCTTTGACCGCCTTTGTACTCACTCACTTGGCTTTCTTAGTACGAGAACAACTATCCTTTGACAGGAAGGTTCCTGTCTGTGTGTGTGTGTGTGTGAGTGTGTGTGTATGTGCACATATAAGTGAGTGTGTGTGAAAACCCAAGCTAGTGAACCACTTCTGGTAAATAAAATAGAAGTGGGCTCTGCTCGCTGGTGTTATCTCTGCATTGCTGTGAATCAGTCAGTAAATAATGAGGTTCGAGTGAAACGCCTCTGACTGCTGAAAGTTTGAGGGGCTTGAATGACTAATTAGGAGATTAAGTTAGCATGTATTATGACTGTAATCCCTCTCACGGTAGGCAATTTGATTATGAGATTAATATTATGTAAGTGTTGTGCTATGTGCTTGATATTACAGCGGTGATATATTGTGAGGCAGTTGCATTAGGGACTGTAAAAGCCACACAAACGTATAGACTTCAAAAGGCTTAAGACTGAGACATTTTAAGCTTTTAAAGTAGCACATCTCTCAGAACACAAAGTAACCAGTAAACTGTCAGGGCGTGGGCATCCTCAGTCGGATCAAAATGTACATCAGTGGAGAACAGCGTGTTGTAGTCACTGTTCTAATGAATGAATGAATGGGTGGGAAACTGACTTTGCAGAACTCCTCTGTGGCTTATGGCAAGTTAAATACTGAAACACTGAAACGGTTCACCTATATAAATCAGCAAGTGCTCTATATTTTCTCCTTCCGCTTACTGTTACACCAGTTTGAAGTGTTTTCAGGCAGCCATATCACGGCATCCACTTCTGTTCACATCTCTCTGCTTTATTTCCAGGAAGCAATGGAGTGCAGAAGTGCTGAGTCTCGATGATCATCAGCGACAGTGAGAGCATCAGAATGCGCCTCGGGCGCCTACACAGTTTCAGCCCAACTCACACCACTGATCTCACCAGTAACCACGCGATTAGACACTGCCCCTTCCCTGTATCTACTTAGCATCTCTTTGATAAACATTTCTCATAATGCAGTTGCTTTCAGTTGCTGGCAGGGATGCAGTTAGCAGATATGCAGAAAAAGAAAACAAAGAAGTGACCGACACGTAAGGCACACAAACTAATGTATGAATACATGTAGAGAGAGATGTTAGAGATAAATTAGAGAGACATAAAATAGTTCTTAGAAATCTGTGTGCTGTGTTGCTTGGGTTTCAAACTCCTACTACAGAAAAGAGATTTGCCCTTTTTACTTTTTTTCCCAATATCAGCAACATAATCTATCATTAGCTACAATTTATCTGCACTGAAAGATAAACATAGCTACCATCTCTCATTTAAATTACCTGCTGGGAAATTGTGTAGGCTGAAGCGAGGCTCTAACCTCACACCAATACCACAGCTTCTCATTTTACACGTCGAGAGTAAATAAGCCAAGTCATTTACCAGCTACTGTGATTAATGTCACACTCTGCCCTTGTATGAATGAGCTCTCTTTCTCACCGGTCAATACATATTTTCGCACCTTCTCTGTTTTCACAGGAGAGATGAGTTTAGTCGAGGAATGTTGAAGACATGCAAAGCCGGAAGGAGAGACATTTACACGAGGTCAGACTGCACAGAGATAATTTCATGGCATTCAGCTCTGAAACGACCCAACACTTAAAGGAGGGCTCCACTGATTTAGCACTGCACTCCTATGACACTGCCAGACTCAAGGTGGATAGTTTGAAAATCGACTTGAAGTGTTTATCAAATTTCAGCTGGTAGTCATAAATGACGCCGGTTTTTGGCAAAATGAATTTCTTTTGCCAATGAACCAAGGTGTTGGAGGAAGTTAGTAGAGGCCTGATCAGAACCAAAAACCAGTACCTCAGTTTTACTTCGGTTTTGCTGAAGTACTGTTTTACTTAATTGGAGACAAATTTGAGACATCCAGTCACTAATCTGTCTTTATTCCACAATGATGTAGAATATTATGATGAAACGTATGAAAAAGAAAATTTACATTCATAGCAACCCAACATTCTGCGGACGATTATCACAACAAGGTTTACACAGCCATGACTCATGTGTGACTTGTCAAAATTAATCAAGGTAGCAGTGGTATGATTTTCAAAATCTTATCTAACATCTATGTTTAATACATCCTGTATAAAGAGCCGCAGGTTCACTAATACTTATCCTACTGGCGTTCACAAAGCATGTGCAGCCCCTCATGAGAGATCTGAACACACATTTGAAATAATTTGGATGTATGTTTGCCTCTAAATATCTGCTGATCTGGTGTGTCCGTTAGCATGATTCCAAACGCAAGCCTTTCCAAGCCTGCCGTTGCCACACCGGCACAACAGCTGGCCCATTACCACAACTTATTGAGGAAATGAAAATGTGGTGTACCCAAATCTTCCACACCCTGGCCTCCTGCCACCTCACATTCACTTCTCCTATTTTCACACAAAGAGGAACTCTCGGCCAGCGTTAGACAGAGGAATCAAACATCCACAACTCATCCCATCTCTCATCCCTGATTTACCAGTTACGAATAAATCTGAAACCAGATTTCGTCATTTGTATTTTTGAGGTATAACACAGAGTATTTTATTGTATTTATAATGATAGGGGCTGATGTACTGTGATTCAACTTCATTAGACTATGTCACACTACTGTGAGCAGCCTTTTAGTCATTTACAGTATATCAGCCCTCATAGTTTCACAGTAATTGTATGATGTGTCTTGTTTGGGTGCGTTTGAAGAAAAGGGAGTGTTTAGGTTCTTACTCACCTCTGTCACTATTATGCTGATTTGAAAACAGTGTATGATATGTCTGGGACCTTTTTATGTGTTTTTTAATTGTAGCTCATATCCGCATCAAGCACTTTTCCCGTAAGATCCATAAAAAGTAAGTTTCTCCTCTTTTGTTTTATCATAAAGCAGTTGGCTGAATTGTACTCATAATTGCACAAAGCAGATTAAACAGACACAATAAAATAGAACTGGTGAATTTCGTGCCATGCCAGCGCCACAGCTCTAGGGTTGGCAATGTCTGTGGGTCTGTGCACCACTTTGGTCCAGGCTGAAATATCTCAACAACTATTGGATGGATTGACATGACATTTTCTGCAGACACACGTGGCCCACAGAGGATGAATCCTAATGACTTTGACGATCCCCTGACTTTTCACCTAGCACCACTAGGACGTCCAAATTAAGATTTGTCCAATACTTTGGTTTAAAACCTGCAAAACTATTGACCTTCCCAGCAGCCTCAGCTGTGCTAACTAGCTAATGTTAGCATGTAAAATTGCTAAACTAAGACAGTGAACATAGTAAACATTATACCAGCTAAACATCAGCATGTTAGCTTTGTCTTTGTGAGCATGGTGCCATGCTATAGCATTAGCACTTAGCTCAGTACAGCCTCAAAGAGTGGCTAGCATTGCTGTGAACTCTTGTGAAGTCTCGTTGCTATGTAATTTGTCAGAACAAGACAAGGGACAATCTCCAACAGCATTGACTAAAATATATCAAAACAATAGCTAACCTCACAGTTAACACCATTATGCTCACAGTTTCATCCCCCACTCATTATTTGGATCATATTTTTGTCTTCTTCAAACAATAAAAAGCCAACAATGAGCCAGCTCAATTGATAAACCAAATGGGCATGTAAAATCAGATTAGGCCTAATTAAACCCCCCACTTCCTGCTGTTTGCCTTTTTTTACAGACTGGCAGAGTGACAGGGAGTTTAAGCATCCGTGTAGATGGAGGGGAAGTGGGAAGGACAGCTCCATATGTGTTACATCAGCCCCGGGGGGACAGCTGGGTCCGACTGTCTTTTCCTGCCACACTCATTTGGCCCCAGCAATCATCCTGTCTTGTGCTAAAGGTCTCTCATCGCTACAAGGCTCCTTGGCACTATCTGGGAGCTACAGACGAAGAATATGCTGATTAAACATGCCTTCATTAAAGCGATTACATGCACAAGGCGGCTCGATTTCCCACAGGCAGCAAATAACGATGGAGGGGGAAGAAGAAGAAGAAGAAGGCTTTTGGTGCAGTGATGTGGTTCAGTTCATGGACTTGGGGGGGGGGGGGTTGCTTGTTAGCGTTAATTTAAGTGACCCACACAGTCTTTAAGGACTGACTTGGGAGTGAGCTGTCCTCTCCTCGCGGGGACAGCCAGCTTTTTGCCCTGACGAACACCCCTACCTGACTCACCACACCTACAGGCCGCTTCCAGGTCATCGAGCTTCCAGCGTGGAAGACCTTGCCAAAGACGCAGGAGAGGCATTACTTCTGGTTCATTTTATAAAAGCCGGCCAGTGTTTTAGTGCCTGAATAAGCTACAGAGGTTGTGGTGGGAGGCAAGAAGGGAAGGAGGGAGTTAAAGTCGTGATGAAGGCCAAATGAACATCAACAGCTTTCAGGCATTCTTCAGTTTTGTCCTTTTCTGACTTTTATATGTGAAGTGGGTGAAGTAATTACAGAAAATGAGAGAGGACGATACCAAACATGATTTCTTCCTTCTGATGAGTGACTATTCACGCAAGGCAAATGAATTTAAAGCATCACGTTTCTTTTAGCAATCACAGACAACCCTTATTTTGTATATCCAAAGCACTTTTTTCATTGAATCTCTAATTTCCTGTGAACTCATCCTGACTTCACCTCAAACTGTGGCTATATCGGCTCTGTCAGCAGTCCTGGCTGGGTCCAGATCATTGAATTCTCAGTAAAAAACATATATTTTGGAAGAATGATTCATAACTGAAAGAGTACACGTGTGTGGTTGACATTATAGACTTTCTCATAAATGACACACTTGTACAGTACAACGTGACAAATTGAATTATTTCCTCTCATGTATGCTTGAACCTCCTACGGTTCACCTGCCCTCAAGTCTCTCTCCAGGGCGCAGCCAGCAGTCATCAAGTGATGTGCTAATAGCCACTGAAGAACAGAAAAAATGTCTTTATGTGGCTCAGCCACAGGCGCCGTCAGCACCTCTGTGGCTGTTTGCATCTATACACTCCTCTGTTGCTTTCATGTATTTTTTTTCTTCATATTTCAGCTCCTGCTTTCGTTCTTCGTTGCCCTATCTGTCGACGTGAATCACACAAGCACTCAAAGAAAGTGACAGAATTGCATGTACGAGGTGTTTGAACTGTACGTCTGTGAATCTGGGCACATTGGCCCCACATAATCATATGCGTGTGAGCAACACATTGTTCAGACCCTCAGAGCCAATTAAGGGTCTCAAATAGGAAAGTCACACGTAAATATTCCATAGTGGAGTTTCTAGTGCATGCAAATTTAGCATCGGTAAGCCACAGAAGACGTTTGTATCGTCCTCACTCAGTCAGGCAAGAGAGGCAAGAGATTCTCAGTCACATAATCGGACCAAAAAAAAAGAAGAAGAAACAGCAGAGACCGAGAATATGTAAATCAAATGAAATATTCCTAAGAATCATCATCCAAAGCCTTTTATTTATCATCAAATCTGAAACAAACATTTATCAGTATCAACCACAGGCAATAAGAGGTCACAGTGACTGTACTGACCTTTAATGAGGTCACTCTGAAACTGGAACTGGCCAGAGTGACTCTTTGCTCTGTTTCCCTGAAACTACTTCTGTTTCTCTGCTTCCCCTGACGTTTCTTTTCACTGACAGGAGATCTGACCTGCACAGCACACCACAGTTTCAGTGGGAGGAGCTCGGCCCAAGCTGACCACTGCAGGACAGCTGGCCGAACTGCAGGCTTTGACTCCCACAAACTGAGGAAGTGCACAGGATACGGCTGATGTTGCTTCAGATATTCTAAAGAACTTGCTTAATGGGTGATTCCAGTATTTTTAAACCTGGGCTCTATTTTTTTTTACATTTTTTTGAGATATAAATGATATGAGGTATAATGAATGAGAATGAGGTACAAAAGGTTTTGGAATTAGTCCAGTAGATCTGCAATGGGCTGCAATGTAATCCTTGGGGGCAACTGTGCATGTTAAAGCATGTCCACTAAAAGTGCTTGTTTTTGCCAGTGACAGGCTCAGATTGCTATTCCAAGTGTCTGACAGCATTAGGGAAAGGATCCCTACAGAGATATGGCTTTTTGTTAAAGACTAAGGTGACTTACTGTCTCGTGTTTCCACCGCCATCTTCCTGCAACATCTCGTGAGGTTTCAGAGTGAGACTTGTGTTTCTGGTTAAACAAAAAGGATCTTACTTTTTAACAAAAAGGTCTAGCTCTTTAGGTATTCTTTCCATAATGTTGTCAGACACTTGAAATAACAATCTGAGCACAAATGTAAAAACGGGGCCCAGGTTTAAAAACACCTGAATTACCCTTTAATGCCAACAATGTCACAGAAAAATGCAGCAGGTCTGGTGAGGCCTAATGGAACGGCTACACCTGATTTGTGCTGTCACGTAAGGTGTATACTGGTGCAAAGAGGAATGGCAAAGGTTCAAAGGTCAACCTTGTCCTACTATATGAGGGAAACCCCCATTCACAATTTGAAAAGACGAGGTTGAAATTTGTACGACCACTAAACATGGCCAGGTACCCATCACACACACATTAAAGGGACACATGAAGTGCAGTTCACTCATAAGGAGCACTGCTCAGCCTGTGAAAACAGTTGTATAATCTCTTCTGTGGCTCTGCATGGAGCTTTTCAAGTCGGAGAAAATAACCCAGATGATGTCACAGTGATGTCATCAGGTTTTCTCAGTGCTGAGAGTGAGACAATGTTTTATTCGGAAGCATTTGTACAAACTTGGGGTGTGGAGTTTGATAGAGGTGGGCATTTGGAAGGCGGAAGGGGGGGGTCTAAAGGTAGAAACTATTAAATTGCATTATCAATTTCCGCAAACAACAATCACACCAGTCCAGAAATCCAGTAATTACCACATTACCTGTTCCATTTCCTCACCGAGATCTCTTTTCTCACGTGTGCACACTACTGCAGACTGGTAGGAGATGATATAGTTCAAATTGGACTGTTTTACCCACAGTGCGATTGCGGTCTGGGAGAGCTTAAGTTGTTGCCACCTGTTCTACGTTGCAGCTGATAATGGGAGTGAGAACATAATGACTTTCAATTTTGGGTGAACTATTCCTTTAACTTAATTTATAAAGCGATTCTTTTAGATTAATTATGACCTTCAGTCAGATTACCACATTTGGAAAAGAATGCTAGTTTAAAAAACAAACAAACATTGATGGATAGGTGCTGCCACAGGATAATGAGAAAAAAAACACACACAACCGCACACGTGACCTGAGGATGGCTATATAAGCATTGGGTTGGAAAGTCGAACTAGAAGATATGGACGTGCGTGGGCGCGTGGCCCTCTGGGAAATGATTCAGAGGTCATTACCATATGGAGAAGACAAAGACGTCTTTCTATCAAGCAGGTGTGCAGTTCACGGGGCATGTCTTGACTCTCACGTGCCTTAAAGGCTCCATCATTTGTTTACGCTCCCGTAATTTCTATAGGGACGTATAAATCCAGTGCACCTAATCCAAACATTAAAAACCGTGAAGGAAGGGAAGGAAAAAAGCCTACCAACTGGCTAAAGTCAAGGCCAGTTAGACTTTAGACTTTAATGATACAGCTACTTAGGCTAATTCCTACATTAATTAAGTACCACAGCAGTTTGAGCAACACTGAACTCGTTTGCTGAGTATTATCTCCGTCCATTACTGACTATTAGACCTGTGATTATTCTGCTGGGTTGTTTGTTTTTTGAATACGTAGTTCTGTCTGACACACTGAGCATATGTCTTTCCTTGCCAGACACCCATGATGCTTCATGCATTTTTAAAGACATCACGCCCAAGAGTTTACGCCACCTACCCATCCTCTCCCTGCCTGCGGGGTGAAGGAGGGCAGCAGTGCGCCTCCTCCGCCTCCCACATCCCGGAGAGCTGGAAGTGCGCCAGGATGGGATTGGCTTCCCGCTCCTGTCAGGGAGGAACCGGAGCGCCGGGATACCCAAATATGGACTGGCCAATATCAGTTTGGATCGCATGACTCAGCACCAGACTATATATCCTTAGCGATGGGATCCCTGTTGAGGATGAAAGGCAAAGTGGGTTGTGGGAGTGTTTCAGGTGTCCCGGTAAAACTGGAAAAGGCTCACTGTGATAGTGGACTGCTGTGAGCTGAGAGACTCACTGAAACCGACTTGTTAACAAACAACAAGGAGTGTGGACGTGCACTTGAGGTATTTTATGTGTTTACCTGGGTTGAGCTTCCCACACGACGAATAGGCCTCGTCTTGTTTACAGTACTTGTTCCTGGCAACGACGTCATCGAGTCTATCTGACATCCCCGAGGCGGGAGCCACAGAGGAAACAACCAATCAGCACGCTGGTTGGAGCGCTCGTGGAGCCGGATCATATAAATACAGCGGAGCGCAACGGCCGCGTGTCACTAAAGAGGAAACAGAAGTGGAGCTCAGACTCAGAGCAAAAGACTCTCCTACTCACGAGTGGGTTGAAAACATCAGAATTAGTCACTGGACTCCGCTTTGAATCCAACTAAAGGTACAATTCGACGACTTGGTACAGTACAGTTCCACTATTTTGGAAGTTTTGCTCTGTTTTTGATAGATTTGATCGTCAGTAGAATAATACAGCGGGACTTTGTGCCGGAGATTGAATCAATTGGGACACTGAAGCCTCGGTGTCCAAGCAGCATCTTTGCAGCGCACTCTTGTATTTGACTGTCTGATTTGAAATATGTCCACAATAATGGAACAGCCTTTTTATGACGACTCGTTTCTCTCTGCTTATGGCCATCCAGGCGCAGCCCTGCCAGACTACAAGCTGCTAAAGCAGAATATGAACTTGAACTTCTCCGATTCATATCGGAACTCAAACTTCAAATCGCAGCACCTGCGCGCCGACAGTGATTTCTATTCAGCTGGGTCAGCGGACGTGGGCTCCCTGAAGCTCGCTTCTCCTGAACTGGAGCGACTGATCATCCAGAACAGTAACGGGGTCATCACTACAACGCCGACACCTGCCCATTACCTCTACAACCGCGGGATCACAGAGGAGCAGGAGGGCTTTGCTGACGGTTTTGTTAAAGCGCTGGACGACCTACACAAGATGAACCAGATGGCTCCTCCAAACGTGTCCATCGGCACCGGTGGCGTTGCCTGCTCGGCTCCAGGCTCGGTGTTCGATCTCGAGTACACCACCCTGGGCAGCTGCACGAACCCCAGTCTGTCTTCTTCAGCCGGCTATCCTTCCGCCACTATCAGCTACCCGCCGCACCACCAGTATCACCAGCATCCCCAGGCCCTTGCGCACGGGTCTCACCATTTCCAGCACCCGCTGGCCGGCGCGGGCATCCACTCGCAGCGGTACGGCGGGTTGAAAGAGGAGCCTCAGACAGTCCCCGACATGCAGAGCAGCGACAGCGGTTCTCCGCCGATGTCCCCCATCGACATGGAGAACCAGGAGCGGATCAAAGCGGAGCGCAAGCGGCTGCGGAACCGGCTCGCAGCCTCTAAGTGTCGGAGGCGCAAGCTGGAGCGCATCTCTCGCCTGGAGGACAAGGTGAAGGTGTTGAAAACGGACAACGCCGGACTGTCAAACACGGCTTCTCTACTGCGAGAGCAGGTGGCCCAACTCAAACAGAAAGTCATGACACATGTGAGCAGTGGCTGCCAGCTCATGTTAGCGCCCAAAGTGAAGTCTTACTGAAGAAACAATGCACTTTTTTAAAAACACTGGACACGAACTACACTGGCAACACGGTGAACAATGTATGTGAACATTGTCTGCACGAGAGAACTGGACCATTATGGTTTCTTTGGCTGAAAGGAAAGCAGCCGACACAGAAACCATACAAGACTAAAACACTTTGGGCATTTTTGAACAAGTTATTAAAAGTGTCGTCTTGGCTTTGCCTGTTTACATTTTACTTTAATTGCGATTTGTGATTCATTCTTATGTAAGTTATTTGTGTTTGTCAGGTTGAGCCTGTGTTTTTTTTTACTTGTACAGTATATATATATATATATTTAAGTAAATGAAATTATGAAACCGAGAAAGACGTGTTGTTGTTTGTTATTGAGGTTATGTGTGTTTAAAATGTCACCTCCTTAGAAATTCTTACAGTGATTCTCGTTAACATAACCACACTGTTGTCAATGATCTCCCTGGTCAGCAGTTCAACTTTACTACAGCAGCAGTTGCTTGACGTTGGAGACGTCCCAGCGTAGGATTGTTTCCGTATTGACGTACATACGTCAGTCCATATATGGTCAATTTTGCTGGCAAACGTCACATTGCGAAAATGTTTCCGGGAACTCCCTCCTACATTGCCCGTCAGAAAGGCTGCGCTCTCCCCTTCACGCCACCTTCACACCACAGTGTGTGTGTGTGTGTGTGTGTGTGTGTGTGTGTGTGTAACTGAAGAGGTTTGTCAATGAGTAGTTTATTTGAGCGTGGGGAGTTTCCCCATTCTGCTTTCAGTTTCCCAAAACAAGTCGTGAGAACCTTAGTTCAGGAAAATGGTTGAAAAAAAAGTTCCAGACAAACATGCAGCATAGACTTTCTGTGATGGGTAAGAGCCAGTTTGAAATGACAAGAACCAGTGCCAAAACAAGCTGGCAGAAATAAATGTTGGGGAGTAGAGTTGACTAATAATATGCAGGATCCACACAACAAATTACCCAATAAATTGTATAGACCTGGACACAAAATCAGGATTATTTTATCTGAAGAGTGATATATCTCACTATGTTTTTACTTCAGTAAAGACATGGACTGGTTACTCGGGTGTAATCCAATGTTACATCCTCAGCAACGGGAAGAAATGGTAGTCATTACTCTGGAGAGGATTAAAACATGGAACAGAAACTATTCTCCTCAAAGAGTGAAACATATCTGTAGTTGAGACACTCACACAGGTCTGTGTTTAATCATATCCAACAATCCAATCTTTCCCAATGAGATGCGGTGCCATTTGGCAATGCTACATTGTTGTGCGGAGTCACAAACCGCAAGAACTCCAACATTAACAAAGACTTCACAGCCTCGTGACATACTCAGATCCTCTGCCAGGCACAGGGCCCAGGACTGATACAACAAGTTAATTCCAAAAATGTTGTGAAGGCACTGAACTAGCAGGCACCAAGACCAGATTTGGAAAGATATATAGCCCCACCTAGGGGACAGAAGTGGAATGACTTTCACGATATAATGTACAGCAGTCCCGTTTCATTTGTCAGACAAAACACACAAAGTCACAATTTTTTCCCACTGTTTTAATAAAGATGGTAGCAAATTATTAATTACAGCAAGGAAAAAAACTGAATACTTTTTTCTGAAAAAAGGAACAAAACTATACTTTCAGTGCTTGAGACTATGAGGTTGCCCCACCAATTGTACACTGGACGTACAAAAAGATAAGACTTGCAACAAAAGGATTTATCTCAACAAGTTCTGAGATTTTGTTGGGTTTAGTACATTGGACGCCATGAGATACTGCTTCACAGGGACACCTCTAATCTGAAGGCAAGTGCTACAGTTGGGAAGTCAGCTAGAAGACATTTACTGCTTGGAGAAGAAATCTTTACTCTTCTCAACGTCTGGGATGATGGTGTCGCTCCCAGGTTTCCAGCCAGCAGGGCACACTGTGTGGAGAGAGAACAGGGACACAGTTTAGCACAGGGTGTAAGCAACACACATACCCTGAGGACAAAGTACGTGTGTGAGGACCCGGGAGGGTAAACTAATAATGCAAGGCTATGTCCACAAACTAACTATACCCTCCAAGTCAGTCTACAGCTAAGGAGAAACTCAATTCCTCATTTAAAAACTGTTTTTCTCTCCTAAATATATACAAATTAGGAGTGAGATGTGCAGTGCTAAGTATTTAAAATTACACATATCAAATACAAGTAAAAGCAGTACGGATGTTTCTGTTAGATGTGCCTAAGATCAAGAAGAGTCTGGTCAAAATCAGAGCCCCCCACAGCAACAATAAGCCTATGTTCCAACAGCAGTGAAGGTGAAAGACAAATCCAACGGTCATAAACCGAACGTCAGCGGCAGCTTTTAACCCCCTGAACATAAAACAATGCAGACGCCATTTTCACAGGTCTAACTGGCTGAAAAACAATAAAACCATACACGTGTGCGTGTGTGCATATGATGGTTAAATGAACTGATGCCAGGACATTAAACTGGGGGCATTTACACGTATTTTACTCACCTTCTCCATATTTGTCAGTGTGCTGGAAGGCCTGGACCAGGCGCAGAGTCTCATCCACAGAGCGACCCACTGGCAAATCATTGATGGTGATCTGCCTCAAGATGCCCTTGTCGTCAATCACAAACAGACCCCTAAGAGGCAAAAATTCAGCTTATAGTATTGCACAAAACTGTTCTATGGTCTCACCAGACTTGCAATGTTTACTTTGTCATTTTAGTAGCAATCAAAGAGTATTACATTCTACTAAGCTCCCACCAGACAGTCAGATAAAACCTTTTATATAAATGACACAAGCAGTCTGCCTGACCTGTATGCGATTCCGTCATCCTCTTTCAGCACACCGTAATCTCTGGAGATATTCTTGGTGAGGTCTGCCACAAGGGAGATTTTCATACAACCCAGACCTCCCTGCTTCCTTGGTGTGTTGATCCTGTAGGATGAAAAAAATTACAATATAATAATTAACAAATCAAAAACCCATTTAATGTTGCAAGTGCACTCACCAGTACTGTACTTAAACATTTCAAAATAATTACAATCCTCGTCGAGATTCAGTGCATGTAGTGGTATTATTGATATGTGTGGTTGTATAAAAAAAAATAAAAAAAAAGGGATGTTACAAACAGAGGACAATGCAGCCTTCAAAGTTACCTAAACAGAAGAAAACCCATTTGTCTATATGGTAGTTACACCTTTTTGAAAGCCAAGCTCTAACTTTTTAAAAATACATTTAATGCTATGCATCAGAACGAGGTCAAACTGCGGTAAGACTCAAGAATTGTGCAGGATAATTCGTTATGCCATTCAAATTCCTCTCTGCTTTTGATTCCGTCTAGAAAGTGCAATTAGATTAAGAAACCGTTACCTCTTCTCAGTATATCAGGACTCAGAACTTATCAAGACCGCGCAGAAGAAGCGCAGTGACAGAAGATAAACTGGGGTGGGTGTTGTTTCAGATATGCCAACTGGAGTACTTAGAAATTGCCAAGTAGGTCTTGATCTCAGTCACGTAATGAGCTGATGATATCTACAGAGTCCCGATGCAATAATTCGATATATCTGTCTTAGATATAAGTCTGCACCACAGCTTTCATTTAATGGATTCTCTGTGCATTTTTTTTTTGGTCCAATAGCTTTCTTATGGTGTCAGTGTTTTGGATACTTGCAGAGAGACCAGTGTTGTTGTTGATCTGTTGTGACAAGAATAAAATAAGAAAGTTGAAACGTATTTTTCTTTTTCAAAAACAGTAGTACTTAACAGGCACAGATCACCTGCAAAATAATCACTGAAATACATGCAAAGAAAACTTAAAGCAGCTCTGCTTACTCCACAGTGTGTTGGCTGTGTATGGATGTTATTATTGTCCCACTGCATACAACCACACAAATTACAATACAAAAAAAAAAAATCAAGCCATGATTTCCTTCCAGTCAGCAGAAATTCTCACCATGCCAAGTGGCTGAAGTGGGAGTCTACGGAGCAGCCGATAACCTCGCAGCCGAGACTGCGGAACTCCTCTGCCCTGTCGCTGAAAGCCACGATCTCAGTGGGGCACACAAATGTGAAGTCCAGGGGGTAGAAGAAGAATATCACATACTTCCCTGAACAGCACAGAAGGAAGAAAATGAGGCAAGCATTGATTTGAATCAACCACATTAGATGTGTCCCCCAAAAAGTTGTTGTTACTCAAGAAGAGTGGGTCTACATATACCGTAAGTACAAAGTTAGATTGAGTAGTAGAAGTAGAAATACCTCTACTACTATTGTTGTATGAAGCCTATGAGAAATAACTATTACCTCTGTAGTCTGACAGCTTGATGTCCTTGAACTGTCCATTCACTACAGCTGTGGCTGTGAAGTCTGGGGCAGGCTGGCCAATCTTAGCATTTCCAGAGGACATGATGTTGGTGGCAAATGACTGAGGGAGAGATGGCACACAGAGTTACCAGACACATCCTGATGCTCGTGCAACGTCAAAGATAAATTCTGCCTGGGGTGGAGCCCTGATGGCAACGGAATCTTTAAACAACACTCACAAAGAACAAAAGACATTTAGACTGAAAAACACCAAGTGCTTAAGGCTTAAGACATCCAGGTCTTGCAGCGCTTTGATAATTGGTGCACTGCTCAAAAGCTTGTTCAGTTAGTCAAACCCACGTTAAGTCACATGCAAGTCATGTTCAGCCAGCAGGGAACAATAGCCTATTAGGAGGCTTACATAACCATGATAAGCACAAACCAATAACAGGATATAAACTTGTCTTTATAGGAGGGATACACATATTTATGAGTATTTTAGATCAAGGCTGCAGTTTTAATCCTTGCAACTATTTAGAGGACATAATTTTAATAATTTTACACACTAAACATAGTGTTGATCCAACCAGGCCTTCACAGCAGCCATGAGGTGTTTATTCTTTTAAATAGCTATGGTTTGGTGCAATGAACAAGGTGTGTATAAAACATCCTTCCCTTGTCATAATTCAAAAACAGACAAAAGCCAACAATCTATTGTCGCCTTGACTGATTCACAGAGGTGTACGCGAGTATCAGACGTTGCTTGGTCAAAGTCCAACGTTGTAGATCAAAAGCTTCACATTAAAAGTCGTTTGACAAATGAGGTTGTAGCAGCAAAGGCTGGACAAAGCGAGGGGGGCATTGACAAGTCTCTCCTGCAAGCTGCAGCACAGGGACAAAGAGACCGAAACAGGCCCAAATACTTAAGGAGGGGAGCAACTGACCCGCACTGCCTGGCTAGCTTAACGTTAGCTTAGTGTAGTAAACCGGTTTCTTTGTTGTCTCTGCTCCAGGCTAAAGAGTCGCTACTCCTGGCCGAGCCGCGGTGACATAATGTGAACTTCTGACAGAAAAAACAGACAGACCTATAGTTTTTTTTACTCACCTGTCTTTACGTAAAGCCGACGAAGTTGGCAGAGCGGAGGTCGGTTGCTGGCAGGAGGAGAGAGTATTCAAAGAAGGGACGGCTGAGTGCAAGAAGTAGGCAGGGCTAGCTGTGGCCTCCGGAAGTGAAAATACCGCCTTCCAAAGTAAAAGTTGAGATTAGAACCAAATTAATGGCATTACATTTAAACTTTTATAATAATAATATATCATATAAAGTAGTTAAAATAAGCTCCACACTTACTAGCTGCAACATTGACTGCTTACATGTTAATGCATCAGTAACAGTAATCTGATAATATAATATATAACACTGTCAGGGGGCACTCTGCTACCTAATGAGTACTTTTATTTTTAATACTTTAATTACATTTTGTTACTAATACTTCTGTGCTTTTACTCAAGTTGATTTTAATATGCAAGACTTTACTTGTAACAGAGTATTTCTACTATGTGGCACTGTATTGCTACTTTGACTTAAGTAAAAAATAACTAACTTTTTATATAATAATTAATATCTAACTTTTTCTCCCTTACAACAAACTTCCCTTTTTGAGTTCCTTTAGTCAAATTAGTTGTAGCTTCTAACTGGACGTGTTACGCCACTAACTCTGCTCATTGTTATTCCTTACTGAGAAGAACACATAGGCCGTGTCAGGTGCACAAGACAGATTCATGAAGGGTTCTCAGGACTGTTCTCTTGGTGGCAGTGTAGTTCTGTTCTCCAAGAGGCCTTGGTTAATACTCATTGAGTTAATACTCATCGATTCACCTGTCTTCTGACCTCAGGGACATTTACATTTTGCTAAAATTCCTCATTTGATACTTTTCTTTTTGGCCTGTTAAAACCAAGGACTAAAAGCACATGCATACATTTCTCTTGGATTGTACCATGAAGTGTACAAAGACACTGGGGATGGCTGTTCTCAAACTATCAAACTGTGAAAAGGGATTAATTGACGGGAAACAATGTACAAAGCCAAGTGTCAGCAATGTTTGATTGATCAAGGTATGTCAGTGTTTTTCAAAGTTTGTGGACTATAGCTATTTCTGATGACACCAAACCATCCAAATGTATGTTTATGAGAAAAGTCAAAAGATAGTTAGTTAGTTTATATAAAATAACTTCACATGATCAAATAAAAACATTAGGTCCAAACCATATTATTGTCAGTGCCTAAGTGAAAGCAACTGTTACTATCCACCTCTGTGCTATGGCTTTAAACAGGTAAGATAGTGAATGTTTAATAAACAAAATATTTTAATGTGTTATCCAGATACACGTTTCTGTTCTCTGAGAGCAGGACACATCACATGGCAGTCAAGGGGCAGCAGAATTCTTGGAGAAGGTTTTTAAAAAAAGGGTCAGCTGGAATAGTTTACATGGTGACACTGACTCTCTCCATGGCTGGATGATCTTATAATCAGAGGCAGGTACTCGCCAGGAGTGCTGTCCAGACTGCTGATCCTGGAGCTGTCCCACTTTAATGACATCAACAGTTTGCCCTCACTAAAAGTCTATCGTTTACTAACGACACCTGTTTACACACAGTAAACAATGTGTGTGTGT
The DNA here is from genome assembly GCF_043641665.1 of Enoplosus armatus. Lineage (NCBI taxonomy): Eukaryota > Metazoa > Chordata > Actinopteri > Centrarchiformes > Enoplosidae > Enoplosus > Enoplosus armatus. The sequence goes on along the minus strand of NC_092181.1, from coordinate 4,082,675 downwards.
GTCCCAGACTGACTGATTTATTTATTTTTATGTATCTGGGATCTGATATCCTGTTTACCCTCGGTAGTCACGAGATTTATGGTTCTATCACCAACGATTGTTGGTGATTGATTTACTTTAAACCAAAACAGGAGATGAGAGACTGAGGCTGAGAGCTCAACTCACCAAAACAGAAGACCTTATTACTGACCTTTGTTGATCAATCTTTGTGAGTATTGACTCAAAATAATCTGTATAGTCTACTTATAAACGTCATAAAAGGTCATGTTTCATTGAATCTTTTTAATTAACCAAGTACTTTCGTCACGCTAGCTGTCAAACTAACATAACAAGTTAGCTAGCTTAAGTGTTTCTGTGGTTAATATTAGCTAATGTGAGTTTATTTTCTTTTAGACTGCATGAAAATGGAGAATAACACCAGGGGATGTTTCAGCAAATGCCGGCATTTCTTTATCCGGAATATGTTAACTGTCTCGAGCCTGATTGCTGTTGCCCTGGGTAAGTGATGATGGCTGGGAGAGTCATTGTAAACAATGTAAGTTTAGCTACTTGCTCCAACTGAAGAACTGTCCAATTTAGCTAAGTTAGCTAGCTAACTGTTAAAGCCAGCTAAGTTAACGTTATAACTAGTTACACTAGTTTTAATCTGCTTATTGGACAGCATTCACGTTAGATTTGTCTCTGTCTCTGACTGAAATATGAACTAGTATAACTTAACTGTTAAATCTTTAAACAGCATTAAAATACATTTTAAGGACAAAAAAAACACTTAGCTAGCTAATGTTAAGTAAATATTTTTTGGGAAACAAATGTGAACGGTCTAACTTATAGGTTAAACACGGTGTATTTATCAAAACGCATATATATATAAATATAGCTAAAGTTAACAGGTTATAATAACCTTGCTAATAAATATCCCAGTCCCGACTAAAAATTGGCAAATCATGTTAAATCACAAAGAAATCTTGGCTGACACCAAAGACACTTTGCTAAATTAAGGTAACGTAGGCTAATATATAATATGGACACAGTATATAAAAATACACGCCTGAGGCAATGTTCTGTTCAGAAATTACTTGAAAATACCACATCCTGTTACCAGGGCAACCACAGGTGCATCTTTTACATCCTGAAATGTGAATATGGCGGCACAATACGTAACGATAGATGCTGTACACATGTGTATCACACCAGGTTAAACAGCACCATCCAGTGGACAGGTTAAATCATTGCATTTACTCCAACAGAGGGGCCACATTAAACGAGCCAAAACAAAATGGTTTTGAAGAGCAGTGACCTGACAGTCACCTGTAATGCTACCATGTGGATGTTATTGTGTGTGCCAAGATGCTGTAGTGCTAGTCATATGTTCATCAGCATGAATGTCCCCACTTGATTAGGAAGCTTTGTATACACGTGTGTGCAGATTGGAGAGGGTAGAGAACAGCATTACACAGAACAAATATATTTGAGAATGGGTGTTGCTGACAAGTTGTTCTTTTCTTTTTTTTTCTTTTATTGGGACAATGTGTATGGATCCATCTATCTCGCTGTCTGAAATATAGTAAATTGTATTATATATATGTAAGCATGTTAGGATACAGTACACACATTTAATACAGAATAGGCCTATAATATACCAACTAGAATAACCAAATGATGAATTCTGATTTATTATTGTCATTTGTATTGCATTGTACTGTAGTTTGACATTGTTTAGTTTTGTTATGTTGTATCACGCTGTATTTGTGCAAACACAAGGGCACTTGGTTTGTTTTGCTTCTGTTACATCTCTATTCTCAGTGATTTTCAACCTTTTTTCTGTGTTGAAGTTCTGATATTTCTTTGTTACTGTCTCACAGGCGTTGCTTTGGGCATGACTATGAAGACATTTGTCCCTCTGTCGAACCCCAACAAAGTCTACATCGGCTTTCCAGGAGAAATATTCATGCGGATGCTTCAGTGTGTTACTGTTCCTTTCATTGTGACAAATGTGGCAACAGGTAAGCCACAGGTGTATCTCTCACTGTTACATTAGGTTATACATGTTACACTCATAGCGTTTATTTTATTTATGTTTAAATGATCCTCACAGAGGTTTGAAATAACACACCTCAGCTCACTTAAGATGTACAGTAACTGTGTTGCTCCAACTTTCCATCACATTACAATGCTGTAAAACTCATATATGATTTTACTGATGCTCTAACTTTCAGACTTAAGACCTTTTTTTATTTTTAATAGGAGTTTGTAGTCTGAGTGACGGCATCTCCAGAAAAATCACTATACGTGCAGCAGTGTACTTTGTCTCAACCACTCTTCTGGCTGTTGCTCTGGGTAAGAGAAATACCTTCCATCAAATATACACTCCAGTTTAAACACCCAGCTAAACCTAATGCAGTCCAATACAACTTCAGCCTCCAAAGTGACCGTAAAGAGTTTCAACAAAAACTGAACATTATAAACTTCATGAAGGTAGTGTTTATTGCAGGCCTGTTGAACTCGACTGCATCAGTCTGAGCACGTTTCTTCATACAAACACACAATTAGTGAGCAGGTTTGACCAGAAGCATCTTTTAATGCTTTACATCAAAATCCTATTGTTTTAGTATTCTATATTAAAGCGGCAGTACACCCAAATTACCCCTAGTGATATCTATCCATACAGATTGTTTGGTTTGGAGTTTTTCATTTTGGCTAAAAGGCAGTTTTTTATTCTTCATTCATGGTGTTGTGCTGTGGTAATAGGAGGGTGATTAAGTCGCCATGAAATCCATCTAAACGGACGTGATGCTGAAAGTCATGTGTTTCCTTGTAGAATATATTCAGGTATTTGCAGTTGTAGTTGTCGTAGTGTTAATTCCATTCAATCCTGTGTGATATTTGAATCTAGCTATTGTATAGTGCTGGACTCAGTCCACATGGAACAGCTAGAATACATGTTGTGCTTCCTGCATTATGTGTTGCAGGATTAATGTTGGTGCTGTTGATCAAGCCTGGGGTCAGCCATGATGCTAGTAAAGTTGCAGCTTGTGATGAAGAAGCCTTCTCCACGTTTGATGCCTTGTATGATCTAATAAGGTGAGAAGAAAGTGTGTATTCTGACAGCCCGTCCTGACTCTTACCACAACTCGATCCTCTTCATGTTTAGGTTTCAGTTTCCGGTAACATTTCAGAAAATGCTGGATCCATCAATCAGAGAATTCATTTCCTTCAGAATTACATCCATCAGTGTTTTCTTAAGCAAAATGATTGTATGTGAGGTGTGATACAAAGTTAGGTAAACACATTACGAATTCTTTTCAGACTTGTCAACATTTACAAGCTGATTCATGTTTTTAGCCGTCTGTTTCATGATGGTAGATGTGTCTTCTTTACTCTTTATAGGAACATGTTGCCAAAAGATCTGATTCTGGCTAGCTTTCAGCAGGTAGGTTTTATTACTCAGGCATGCGATATACGGCCCCTGAAGGAGACAATGTAACATCGTGAGATGTGACTTTTTTTTCTTCTTCAGTACAAAACTCGGAGGTTGGAGTTTGAGATTGAAGCAGCCGATCAAAATTCGAGCCTGGAAATGGTGAATATTTTCACGGTGATAATTGTTGACACATGAAGTTGCTATCAGACGTCGTTCTCACTGAGTTTCTCCTCTGGTTTCAGAAAAGCACACAAGTGCGTCTGGAGGGGGAATATATTGATGGAATCAACACTTTGGGCCTGATCATCTGGTCTTTTATTTTCGGACTGGCCCTCAGGAAGATGGGAGAAAGAGGGAAAGTCTTTGTGGATATCCTAACCGCCGCCAACGAGGTCTGCAAACATTTGGTTCAGATCATAGTAAGGTAAGGTGAAACAGCAGGTTTGCTCTGGAGGAAAATCTCAACCGTTTCATCTGTGTGAAAATGAACAAGGTCAATGAAGTTTCATTCTGTTGTTTCCTCTCCAGCCTCTTGCCAGTCGGAGTCTTGTTCATGACGGCCAGCTATGTTTTTGAGGTTGGGGACAACTGGGAGATTGTCCTCAAGCTCGTAAAGTACGCGGCAGTGGTTGTTAGTGGGTGTGTTCTCTTTTGCACTTTTAGCACCATTGCAGATGCACCGTGGACGCAAACTCTATTTGCTGCTGTCAGTAACTCCGGTTGGTGTAGTCATTGTGTAGCGTTTGCTCTTTTTCAGGCTCTTCATCCACGGGGCCGTAGTTCTACCACTGATCTATCTCCTGTGTGTGAGACGGAACCCCTTTCCTGTCATTAAGGGGATTTCTCCCGCCTTGCTGAGGGCCCTGCTCATCTCGCGCATGTAAGAGAGTTTGAGTTTTTATCTCTATATCGTCCTTCAACAGCACAGTGTCACAGAGAGGATTTATTGAGAATATGAAGATATTTAAGAACTAACAAGAGATGCACTGTGTCTCCAAGCGACGCCGTCTGGCTGACTTTCAGATGTTGTGAGCAAGTAATCCTGATCGACAGGAGGATCACTGGCTTCATGCTGCCGATTGGGATCAGCGTCAACATGGACGGAACGGCTCTTTATGAAGTGGTGGCGGCAGTTTTCATCGCACAACTCAACTGCATCAATCTGAACTGGAGCCAGTTAATTACCCTTGGGTAAGTCATATTTTCTCACTCACGCTGTTCTGTCTCTTGTTGTTAGGAGCTGGGGTTAAGTTGGATGCAAGTAGCACATTGATTCTAGTTAATATTCCAGTATACGGTTCTTCCCATGTCGTTGAGTGTGATTGTGTCTTCAACAGTCCACTGTGGTGATCACTGACGTGGCTCTGTGTCTCCCCTGCAGAGCGACAGTAGCAGTGTCCAGTGTGGGAGAAGCAGGGATCCCGGCTATGGGAGGAATGACCACTCTCTTCATTTTGGCCGTCATTGGGATTCCTGCGAGGGACGCTTCCCTCCTGTTGGTCTTAGAATGGCTGCTGTAAGTTTAACCCGTGTTTACCACACCTGACATCAAACAACACAGTGTGGAGACACACATATCCTCAGCTCTGCGGCGTCTTCCTTCCAGAGACCGCTGCAACACTGCTGTCAACGTCCTGGGAGACTGCATCGGCGTGGCGCTTGTTGAGCATCTGTCAAGAAAAGAACTTGAAGAAATGGATGGACAGGGACAGACCATGCAGGGACAGGCCATGTGGGGACAGGCCATGCGGGGACAGTCCATGTGGGGACAGGCCATGCAGGAACAGGCCATACAGGAACAGGCCATGCGGGGACAGGCCATGCAGGGACAGGCCATGCTGGGACAGGCCATGCAGGGACAGGCCATGCTGGGACAGGCCTTGGCAAGGTGACATGTTAGTTGGTCAAAGTGTTTCTGTTTTCACAGCATTAAAGGCATCATCGGCAGATATTGGATCATTTGAACCCAGCACATGGACAAATGAACAAGGCACCTTGTTTCTAGTAGCAGATTATCAGAGTGTGTGAGTGGAATGAAGCTCACAGCTACTACAGTCATTCACACAGAGACTATAATACTCTGATTTGCGTCTGTATGTCACTCAGGGATTGGACGGAAGAGCTCAACACTGATAGTAAGGAGCTCCAGGTCCTGGTCCACGCCAGCAGCCGAGTCCCTCTTGACAACAAAACACCGCGGCCGAAGACGGAGCACATGTAGATCAGCAGAAACAGGGTCCGTGGAGCAGCAGCATGAACAGGGCTGCCATTGAAAAGAATTCCTAAAATTTTGAAATTTGCTATTACATCTGTAATATTTTTTTGCACTTTAAAATGAGCCTGTCAGCAAGGATTTGTACTTTTGATTTATTTATTTGTATTCTGTTTTGTAGTTGATGTCGATATCCAATAGGATACAATGATTAGTTGATTTGATTAGTTTGGCTCAGATCTCTTTGATCTACTTTTAGCAGAATAAACAGGTTGACAGGTTGAAACGATCCGGAGTGCCAGACTGCATCGCTGTGATTTGTTCATTTATTTATTTGCTGTCACATGTTTTGCATTTTGAGTTTTTTTATCTATGTTATGTTTGTGCTTCAGCAGCATGAAGAGGGTCGACAAACTTTTATTTGTCTGTCTTTGATTTGTTATTTTGTTTGTTATTTCATTTGCTGTCACATATTTGCACTTTGATTTTGCAAATGTTCCTTTAAATACGGCTATTGGTAGCGCTTTTTTTAATTTGATTCATTTGGAATCAAATTGATCTCATATAGTGTTTTTGAAATGACTCTTTGTTTCTCAATAAATATCAGAAAAGAAGCAAACTGGTTGACTGTCCTGCAGGTTTCCATTGGTTAGCAGTAACTGTGATGTGATGCCGTTCCTCAGGTAGAGGCTGAAATTATTATTCTGTTTCTATTTTTAATTTTAGGTAGTGGGAACACATCTACTTACACTGGGACAACAAATGTGGCCTTAAAAACATTTGTTTAGTGCACTTGAGCTGACCACAGCTTTACTTCACAAACCATAAAAGACAGTACAGAGACAGGTAAGATTACCTTTTTGAAGCTGTTATGTGTCAGACATCACGAGGTAAATCTCAGTGGAGGGAGAATAAAGAACTACCCAGAGGCTTACAACAAAAAATAAATCTTTTTTTTCTTTGCAGAAGATGAACTACATGCTCTGTGTATATTTGACTTCTCAGTCATTTCTGTTTTACTTTGTCTCCACACATCATGAAAACATTTCTGATGTCAGTCAACAGTTTTACTGACAAATGAAAAAGAACACAATAAATGAAAAATAATAAATGACAGATAATAGAGGATGGCTGATCATGTAGGCCGGAGGAAACAGGAGGAGAAAGCTTTTGTGATCCTCTTAAAGAACCTCTTGCTGCTGGTCTCCACGATGACCTCTGAAGAACCACAAAGAAGCAGGATGTTAGTTTGATCCAAACTATAAACACAAGGAGACTGGCAGGGCTTTAGACAAGGCTGTTCTTTAAGAGGTCCGCAAAGTCTCGCAGCTCGTTCTTCTCGGCCTCGTTTCTAAAACTCATCCCCTGGAAAAACAAGAAATTTAAGTCAAAATGTGTGACCTTATTGGATTCAAGACATTCATTTTAATCAAAGTTATCCTTGTAATAACTTTACATTAATGAGTTAGGGATCAAAAGAGACCACCTACCTCCTCCAAGGCTTCCAAGAGACCTGAGGTGACCATGTCTGGTGTCTCTGAAACGGTGCCCAGTCTGTCCTGCAAACTCCTCAGGAGACTACAAAGAGACAGTGTTCAAGTAACATCATTTATCCTGAGTGACAGACAGACAGACAGACAGGCAGACAGACAGACAGACTAAGGTAATAACTTGTAACACTGAATAATGATTAGTACTCATTAATTACTCATTGCTAAAGTGTTTACTTCCCCGAGTGACTTTTCTTTTAGCAGTCACTGGAAAATAAAGTAGTCATACCTAATATTAAGTGGCATAATGAAACCCTGCCTTTAGTCGTAGATGGTCACTAGGGGGCACATTTGGTCTCCTGAGGCTCTGGTGTTATAGCCTCTGGACTTTTGTTTTGAAAAAACACAGCACCGGGTATTTGTGGACCATTACTTCCGCTAGCTTGTCAGTGGGAGTGAAACAGATGTACTGAGGCAGCTTGTGTAGGCTGTTAGGTAAAATAACTTTTATCTGGGATTTATATTGTAGTTTGGTGTCTAGTCCAAGGGGTAAGATGTGTAGCTCGTCTCTATTTCGCTAAAATGAAATTTAATTTGAGCTAGCTTGCAGCTAGCGTTAGCATGCTACCGTAGCAAAACAAAGGGAGCCACAGAGGTATCCTTAGTTAGCTTTTATAGCTTTGACTCACGAGATGCTTCAGTCACTTTCAATTATATAATTAGTCTATTGAGTCAAGACATACTTTGGTAAAATGCGAACAATACAATTAGAAATAGGGAAGTTTCTCCAACAGTGAATAACGTTATAAGTTGCAATCTACAGCTGGAAAGATGTTTTTTACAGGCTGCTTTTTGTCGCGAGGTTACAGTCGTGACACGTTACTTTAAGGTTGGCTGTCTGTCAAGGCAACACGTTTGATTTATATTAACGTTATTGCCTGATATGTCTGGCTATTGCAGGGACGTTTATTTTGTCAACACAAGTAATCGTATTTAATTTTTAAATCGGATTGATATTTTGAATTTATATCATCCTCTCCACTCGGGTACACAGCAAATCAGCTTTCTCGTCCCTCAAAATACACCCACAACATTATCAGCAGTCATGGATTCACAAGGTAAGAGAGACTTTTAAATGAGTTACCAATATCTACATTATTTCTTACGTTACATTGTTACAAGAGCCTGAATGTGCCAGTGCTGTGTTGATTTATTTAATTGGTCATCATCATCTAATCATATTATAGTAGATTTGATTCTTGAAAAACTTCTCATAATTACTACGAATACAACCAAACCCAGAGCTTTAAGGTATCAAATCTTGACATAAATAAAGGTTGTCAAGTTTGGATGCAAATGGCAACATCTTAGTCAGCATAGTTAGTGGTTGTTGGGTCATTTCAAAACAAGCTTTAGGCTTGTTCTTTTTCTTGACTAGAGGCACTAACTGGAGTTCTCCCATTCAATTTGTAATGACATATTCTGAACTTGCCCACAGCAACCCCGCAGCCAGTCATGTGTGAGGTCTGTGGAACGTACTTTGAGACACGACGAGGGCTCTCCAGCCACGCCCGGCTTCATCTACGGCAGCTTGGTGTGACGGTGTCAGAAAGCAGCGGAGCTCCCATTGACCTCCTCTACCAGCTCATCCAGGAGAGAGACGGCTCCCTCCCCGATTTCAAAACAGACTCCTCTGTACCTGGGTCGACCGCTCTCAAAAAAACATCCCAGCAGGAGTCCAGGACACCTTCAGCACCAGAGGACAAGAGTGATTCCTACCAAGCAGGGAGTAAGATCACGACAACTCCGCAAAAGATGGATCATCAGGGATCTCCAGCCAGACTGAAAGACACAGCAACCTCTCTCCTCCCATCTTCCCCCTCGGGTCTTAGGCAGGTTGAGTCTAGAGCAAGTGAGGGCAGCAGCTCGTCCTCCTTAGAGCACCAAACCACTACCAAGCCACTGTGGGCGCCGCGTGAAACTGATGCCCCCATCACTTTAGGTATGGCTAAATTCTGAATAAATGTTTTAAAGAAATGCTGAAAGTGGTGAGGGGAATAGCTGTATGTGCAAGACGGAGCTTTAACTCCCAGGTACATTATGTGATTATATGACCATTTTTGTTGATTTTGTAAAGTTGATGTGACAGCATTGTCTGGGTATCATTTTTTTTCAGACACCAACGATGAGGTCCATGTGTGCCAACTTTGTGGCTGCTGGTATGAGACACGCAAAGGCCTGGCCAGTCATGCTCGGGCCCATCTGCGCCACATTGGAATCCCTGACAGCGAGATCAAGGGCAGCCCTATTGATCTTCTTTACCAGATCATGGAGGAGGAGGACCTCAAGCCCATCAGCAGCGGGCAACAGGAGGAGCTCACCTCAAACAGTTCCCCTAAATCCTCCTCCAAACGCCCCTCCAATCTGTCCTCTCCACCTGCGTCTCCTGCCAGCAAACGGCCTAAAACGTCAGAGGAGTGTACCTGTATTCTGTGCGGGGAGGAGTTCGAGAATCGTAAAGGCCTGGCCTGCCACGCACGCGCTCACCTGCGTCAGATTGGAGTGGTTGACCTGCTGGGGAAAAGCTCTGCAATTGAAACCATCCAGGAACTGGTCAGCAGTGGCATGCTAGAAGCCGTACACCCCCCTAAAACGAACAGTACAACCAGCTCATCTACAGCGCCATCTCCAGCCTCAGCATCTCCTGCCGCCCGGGCTCTGTCTCCAGCTCCAGGCCAATCACGGACCTCATTTCCCTCCACATCTCTCTTCCCAAACCCTGCAAAGGGCACTCAGTCACCTCAAACTCATGTTAACAGGGCCCCAAAGGCTAAGAAAGGCTTTCGGCTAGCAGTGGACCCCCTTCATAGGAAGCCCAAGCCTGAGCCTGTAGAGATCGAGGTGTCTGCTCAACCGAAGGGATCAAACGCTAGCAGCGATTCTCCTAAGCAGAAGTCGCCTGCTACTGTGTCCAAGCCTCTCAATGCAGGTAAATCATCAGAGAGCCATTTATCTAAATTGGTTGTTGGCAAATGCTAGTTGTTTGGTACCATGTCATGTACCCCAAAGTTTGGATGTATCCTCTTTAATTTCACCTCCATTTGTCAGTGTCCTCCACAGATGTACAGTCCCTGCCAACAGTCCTTTGCGATTTCTGTGGCCAGCTGTTTGACACCCGCAAAGCTCTGTCATGCCACGCCCGCGCCCACCTGCGCCAGCTCGGCCTCACCTGGTCGATCAAAACATCGCCGATCGATCTCCTCAAAGAGGTCATGTTGCATGGTGAAGAAGGCAGGAAAGAGTCTGCGCGCAGCGGGTCGTCAGGCAAAGCCACGTGGACCCCTCAAGGCTCCAAAAGGTCCCTGGACAGCCTCCAGTCAAGGGAACCCACCACCAACCCCTGCACCTCACCTCTCGATTATTCCATGAAAGAGAAATCCCTGTCTGCCAAGAGCGGGGCCTCACACACCGGTAAGACATTAACAGCACTATAAAGCAGTATTTAGGCTATTTATGTCAGTCACAGTACTGTAGTACTCTGTGACATGTTTCTTAACTCTGATGAACATGAGCCCATGAGTCAATCCTATAAACACTGTCCTGGTGCCACAAATACTCGCTAGAGCAGAAAATACACTACATATTTGTGACCTATCTTAAATAGGAACAAATGGGTCTGAGTGCAGCCGACAGGATAGTGAATTTGGAAAGTACTGAGAGACAACTATAGTTGGTTTTGGTCTTTTTACTGGATATGTTGTCAATAAGGAAAACATAGAGTAACACCAGTCGTATCCTTTAAAAAATTTTGACTTTGAGCTTAAAGATTGGCTTCCTTTTCACGCAATTTCTCTTCATTAGACACGTCCCATAATGCAATTCTACCTCAACACATGCTCTATTTTGAGTATGGCAAGCATTTGACTTTTACCTCAACAGGAAAACAGCACTCTTGCCTTTACTCTGCTGAGGTAGTAGAGGATTAAGCAGGTTCAACACGGGAATATACTACAAATGTCAATTTTTACACAGTTATAACATCCCAAAAGTATACCTGGACCTCACTGAACTGGTAATACATGACTAATCTGTCATCTATATCAGTGCTTGTCTAAATACATCTCATCTTCTTTGTGTCAGACGCATCCTGTGAGCTTTGTGGGTTTGATTTTGAAAACCGCAAGGCCTTGGCCAGTCACGCGCGGGCCCACCTCCGACAGCTGGGAATCATAGAATGGAAGGCAGACGGAGCGAGTTCACCGATCGAACTCCTCAGTGAGCTGATCCGGAGGGACCCAGCAAAGGTAGCAGCAATAACCCGACGCTATCGTATGGGAGACCTTTACATCAAGAAGGTAGGCTGTGCTCTAAAACATGCTTGGAATAATTCCATTTCAGATTTGGATACATACGAACAATTTATCAAACAATATAAATTTACTTTTTAATATACATTCATTTTCTTTCAGTCCCAGAGAAGTGCTGCTTCACCCTCTCTGTCCACAGACTCCGACTCTGTCCCCGGCAGTAGCCTGAGGCATTCGGTGCAGCACCATGAGCACAAGGTGCGCAGAGAGGACTTGGGTGTGACTGCCGGCTCATCCAGACAATCACAAGGACACACACAGACTTTTGCCACCCACAGGGACCCTGGTCTGCGCTCCCCAAGGGGTGAGAGATGAAAGACTCCGAAAGATAGCTACATACAGATATGCTGTAATTGATAAACAAACAATTAGATTTCTTTCGGCGTGTTTCTCTAATACTCCTTCTGTGTGGTTTCAGGGGCCCATCCACCAAAACATGTAGTGCCTGCACGGGAAGAAAGTCAGGACACCAATTCCCAGCAACCATCACGTTCAGGCAGCATCCCTGCTCTGCTGCCAAAGCCCCCTCTAACACCACTGGTCAAACTGGTGGGCAAAATCTACTCCCTCAAGTGCAGGTCAGTCGATGAAGTACAAAATATAAAGAATCACATTCCCATTGCATTCAGTGAATAATAGGGTATAGAGTGATGGACCTATAGGGTTTATGTGTAAAATAATCATATTAATAAATCAAATCAAGTAATATTCTTTATAATGGACAATATGTTAATATTAAAATCATGCTGTGCAGCCAAATATTACTCAGAGAGTAATTTTACATTCTAGTGGAGACCCCAAACTTCCCAAAGATACCAGATATGTTGGTCTGAATTTGAGGGAAAAGAGTATACATTTATGCACAGGAAATCAAATATTGATAACAAAACTATGGATCACAATTCATTCTATTTTTTTCCCAGCCGCACAGGAGAGGCTCTCTGTTGTTTAATTACATCATCAAGAAATTGTTGTCCCTCATTTAATGCAGTTAAAATCACCCTCCCCCTCTCTGTCCTGCTGTTCAGGTTCTGTGAAGAAGTCTTTCATGGACCTCTGTCTGTTCAAGAGCAGTGGATCACACACCTGCAGAAACACATCCTGTCACTGGGCTACAAAGGCAAAGCATCTCCGCCCGCTGCACCGGTGGCAGCTCCGGCACTCGTCCATCCAGTAGCTGTCTAGTCCACAAAGTCTTTCTGTAATTCACGTCAAACAACGTTGTCATTTTCAAATGTCATGTCAGAGTCAAGAAGAAGTGTTGTCTTGATGTCCATTTTGAGGTAACAAATTGTCAGAAAAGTGCAAATGAGATGTTCCCTTTTTTGTCCTGGAGAGGGCAAACATGAGCCACATGAGGAAAGCAGCAGAACGTAATCCACTCAGGTAAAATCCACTAGATCACAATACTGATCACAGGATGCTTTTGGAAAAAACATCCAAAGGCAGTTAATCCCTCATTTTGCTTTTCTCCTCCTGCTCAATACTTTCCTCCATTTGTACAGATGTTAAATGTGTTGTAATGTGATTCACTGCTGGCATGTCCCACACTGAGAGAACGGCTGTTTTTTGATTTTGTCTTACTGAGTAGACTGGTGTGGTCGCCACTTTATGTAATCTAGTTTCTCTCATTCATATGCCTTTGAATGGAGTCTTGTTTTATACATTTGTTTTTTAAGTGTTTTACTGTGAATCAGGAAGGGTTTCATTTTTTCTCAAATGCAAATGTTTTTGAATAAAAGTGATACCAGAAAGTTAGACACATGATTTATATCCAACTGATGACAACTTGGTTGAAAAGAATTGAAAATAATGTAATGTGCTAAAAATCAAAGCCTCAGCCACCTTGACCATAGAGACACTGTGTTTCTGTTCTTGCCATTTCCTTCAGGTATAACTGCTAATCATGTACTGTTTTTCTGGGCTTTTTACATTTATTTTTTAACACGTATTATGTAAATTAAATGCTGTCTTGTATATGACAATAAAGTGTGTGAAACGTGTTTTCTTTCTACAAATGCCATTCAATCATTTTACAATGACAAGCAACCTGGCAGCCACAGTACTCACTGTAAGACTCAGATAATACACAGTTTGTCGCACATTATCCATCCAATATATTGAACAATTTTCCATGTAATTCCGCACATACATTCTTCATGTCTCCATTCACTAACATGTATTTTTGTAGTTTTTCATTTACATTGTGTTTTCCTTTTGCTGTGTCCGGTATCATCTTTTATGATAGATAGATTTTGTTTTTAAAGACATTGTTGGGATCTCACTGTAGCTTACATGGCTTTCTTTCACCACTCCTGTCTTTTCTTTGCCCCTGCTCATTAATGTCGTCTTGGTCAACACCTTTAACCCTAGACCACATTGGCACCCCATCATATTTAACCCATAAGAACCCATGGTGACACCAGTGTAACACACACTTCAAAGGCCCCAGAATGTATGTACACATTCATTTAATGTATAACAATTAGAATTTAGAAGAAAACCGGCTTGTTGAATCATAAAACTATTTTTTCATGCACTAAAAAAATAAATAATGAATGCTTCATTTTCTTTTTACAATTAATTTCCTTTCAAAATGTCCTGAAGCTTTGGACATCATCAATCAATCAAAAAGAAACAAGCAAATGTTGCGAAAAGCTGGTTGAAAGAAACTTTTACTGTGAGTGTATGATGTTACATAACTGAGCATTGAGAAAACGCAGTGGTCCATAATTCCATTTTCACTTTCCTTCTCAGCTAAAAACTGGTCATTGTTGTGTCTCAGGCTCATTTAGCATTTCAAGCTTTCACGCTTTGGCCCACCAGCATGTATTTCCTGCTCTCTTGAAAGAATGTGTGAACAGCACTGTGTTGAACAACTGTCAGAGTTTGTATCCACAGGACGTATTTTTCCACAGTCCTCCAGGCAGATTGATTCTTTTCTGATGGCGCCTGTAGTTTTTTAAAGGAAATTCCTTTGTTTGCACATACTTTGAAACATCAAGGCTTAATGTTCCTTTCCTGTAACAGTATCTCTCCTTTCAAACAATCTCATGCTCACAGTCACAGATAAGATTTCAGTTTCACAGAGGGATGTAGTCTCAAAAATGTGGAAGTCATGAAAAGAAAAGCTGCACATTCAGCATCAGAGTTATGAGTGTGCAGCTTCTCTCCTCATGCTTTTCTTGCTGTTCTTGTAAACCAGGACCTCACCAACACACGTATGTGTTTCAGTACTCCTCAGTCCTGAAAGTGTCACCATTTTGTGCACATCATGTTGTTGATAAGTGTGTGTTGATGCCTGCAGTGACTTTAAAAGTCTATCTGTCCGTCTGTCAGTAAATATTTGACTTCAGAGCAGAACATCTCTGAGCTGCCATCCCTTGTGTCTGTGCTGTTCATAGAGTGGCCCTCAATTTGATTTCCTCCACTTTGCAGGGCTATCGCCATCATTGTGTTGACAGGGGACATTGATCCTTTATTGCTCTGAGATGGACTGTGAATCGCTCCGCTAGAGGAAGAAGAAAGGTTTAAACTGGCTAATTCTCAGATTCTCTCAAAGGGTGATATAGTTTTTACACCCTCGGTGGGATATACAACAAATTTCTATTTCAAATGTCTGTATTACTATGTATGTCCGCGAATAGAGAGATCAGATTGAAATGTATGAGACGGCTAACGTGTGAGAAAAAAAAAGTGTTTTTTATTTGAGGTACTTGTACTTGAGTCTTTTCTACTTCCCACATCTCAGAGAGAAATGTTGTACTTTGTACTGCACCACATTTATCTGACAGCTTTAGTTACTGACTACTTTACAAGTTAAGAGTATACAAAACATATGAAGAGTGTATAAAATGGCTTGTTATACATTAGCTGAAACAGTTCGTCAATGAATTAATTTGATTAAGCCGATTGATGGAAAATGAATTACAATTATTCATATTAAAATATATATGATGAATGAACTATTTTGATAATCGTTTGTTATTTTTCATACTAATAATCTAATGATATAATATATGAGAGTATAACAGTCACAAGGGACATTTTTCGGCATTAATTTAATGAGTAATTTTACTTTTGATACTTTCAGTACATTTTCCTGATTGTACTTACATACTTTTACTAAAGTAACATTTTCAACACAAGGCTTTTACTTGTAATGGAGTATTTTTACAGTGTGGTATTAGTACTTTTATTTAAATCAAGGATCTGAATACTTCCTCCAACACTCTCTCACAGTGTTACTGTTGTGAGAATGACCGATAATAGCTTTCCATGCAGCGTCACACCGTTCGTTCTTGTCTCCACCATAGACAATATATGGTCTCCACTTTCCTCTGTCCCTCTGTCTCCGTCTCTGCTATATATTCACATCACAGTGATGATTCCTGCAGTCTCTTTCTTTATAATTTACTACCAGAGGGAGGCCGGCGGGGTTTCAGTCTGCCTTCAGCCACTGATGGATAATTCTGATGTCTGCTCCTCTGCTGGTATGCCAACCTTACGGCATTTACAGAGTGAGCGAGTGATCCCACCTGACAGGATCTGAGCAGGCTGTTGCTCACAGCTATCAACACCTGATGGTTTCATCACAGATACAAGGGACTCAATTTCAAAGCACTCATTGAAGAGAGAGCCCAAATTAGGAGTACATCTGTCTTCCAGGGCTGTGGGATTAGGAAGATCTGGTATAATAACTTTGGTTTTCTGACTGTGGTCCATGGGTTCTAAAACTGGAAGCTGGTCTATTACAATCATTCAATTCTTGTAGTCAAGTACAATCCTTATTAGGCTTCTCTTGACCAGACTGCAGGCATGAATGTGGACTAAAGAAATAATAAAGTTTTAAGAGTCACCGAATACCGAATGCCTTATTTTTACCTTATTTTTTTATAACCTGAAAATACCATTAATTTTCCCATTAATGGTTTAATAAAAGTGGTGCATATGAGTTTTTAAGGGACATTTAATGAAATTAACGGATTATAATTTCCTGCTGTGTTTTTATATGGTTTCTACATGGTTTTAAGGTTTTCTAGCAGAGGAACCCCATACAATTCACTATGTTACATCTCTAAATCTTTCAGCTTATCAGGAAATTCAGGGGTGGAAATGTGGATTGAAACTAAAGCTGAATAGCACAACAGTCATTGAGACTTGTTTAACACAGGTGTGACTAATAACAGTCTTAATTCCTGCATAGCACTAATTGCTGTAGCTGAGCCCTCGGTGATGTTCTTGGTTCCAGCTGTGCATTTCCTGCTGACAAGTCAAAATGTCTTCTGTTGAAAAGGTCCGTGAATCTCTCTTATTTGGGAACGGCCAAAAGGGGGAAATAACAGAGGAAGTTTAGAAACCACTGTTTTAGCACAATGGTTTTACAACTTCATTGTACTGTATGTTTCAATCTCACTGCTCTTATCAAACCCTGTTTTGCAGCAGCTGCAACCAAATGTTCTCAGAGCGCTACTAAACAGACAGTTAGTTACTCTACCTGCAAAGTTAGCGACTAGCTGGTACATCTGGAAGACTAAAGAACCACATATTATATACCTAAACAGCGCTAAAAGGAGAGTGAAGGTACAACTTAAATTCGTCAGGTGGGCAGAAACACTCCAAATGAAGGCTGCTTGTGTAAATCATCTAATCATCAATCAGCTTTGATCAAAACGTAATGAAAGATGGCAGCAGTGTGGTTGTGCATTAACCGATGAAAGTCTGCTGAGGATACAGCAATACTATATCCGGAAACACCTGATAGGTCTCGGCTATTTCAAGCAAACATATTAAGCTTGAATTCCCATAATATCCAGTCATCAAGTGTAACAATGGTCTATTAAATCTGTTTTTTCTTTTAGGTGTTTCCTTGAAAGGGAGGTAAAGCCAGAAGTTTATGAATGTTGTTTTGTTATTTGGGTGGAAGCAAGGGAGGGTATTGAGGAGGAATAAGGCTTTCTTTCCTTCCTCGAGTTTGTCTATGACTCAGTGTCTGGAAGTAAATTCCTCCAGCATCTCTAGTATGATTTATCGTAGGTTTTGGGGGCTTGGCAGAAGATGGAGTTTTGTCACACAACTTGTGGCTTTGCAATCATGCCTCAGAGAGGACTGATTCCCCAAGACTGTGCAACTCTGGCAGTGTATCTGTACTTTTCTGTGTCTGTTTTCTTGTTGTTTTTAGTTTTGCAGTTTGACATTTCTTTTTCTAAATAGCTGGTGTTGGTACGGCACATGTTCTGCTCTACTATTTCTTTCAGCACATGCATATATGCAAACATCACTGTATGCAAAAAGCCATCAGGCCCTCTGATTCAGCATTTTACTGTGTGTAATTTTCAGGCGCGGAGGTTATGATAAGGTCATCAGAGCGCACATGGCTGCAGTTTCGCAGCATTCAGACTCCGCTGACACACCAGAGATGAGCACAGAGCCTCTCCCAGGGGGCCGTGCTGCTGCTGCTGCTGGTGTCATCATGCCAGTGTGCTTGAGACTGCTCAGATGACCTCGCATAACTCCTGCGCTGGGGTCACTACAGATCCTGGATTAGTCAAGCAGAATCTGAAACCTATTTGCCACAAGCAACTAATCACTGCCAAGATGTTGTGGAAATCCAGCCCAGACTCATATTTGTGTATCACAACTGTACAAGAAGTTGATGCAACAGGACCAGATGTGTGATAGATGGGCTGCAACTTTACCTCTGACCCTCAGCAAAGAGCTGATCAACATGAATATAATGCAGTATGCAATGTAATGTGTTTTGAATTACAAAACTGCATCTGCAAACACAAAAGAGATGTTGAACATTAAGTATTTTTATACCTCAAATAAAACTATCAATCTGACTTTTGGTCATTTCATTCTTATGTTCATTATATAAATGCTTTGTTTTAGTCATATTCATATTCCAAAGTCACAAATTAGACACAACACTCATTAATTTCAGCCCTGCTTTTAATGTTCTAGTGATTGATGTGTGAAAGTGATTGCGTCAGTATTCTAGATCATTATTTCGCCCCCAGACAGACCTGACCATGAAAATGTGACTGCTGTAGAGATTTAGCACAAATTGCCGTCACACTGAATTATGATTACTAGCAACAGCTTTGAGCCCTTAACAGCTTAAACTCACATCTGGTGTGTGTGTACAAGTGTTTGTGTGTGTGTAGTAGTAGCCTATATTTGTGTGGATGTATATGACTGTGTATGTTCTCTGTGTCTGTGTGTCTGTAGGTGTCAGACAAATCTTGTCATATGATGACAGCGTGTGGGGATGAAGGCACGCACCACTGCAGGGTCAACAAGCCAAACAAACGCATCATGATGGAGGGGCGGGGGGAGAGCATGAACATCAATCACAGCTGCAGTGAAAGGAGGATTATGTAACCTTAAACACCGTTGTCACCTCTGGTGTGGCCCTCCATACAGCTATAGGTGATACATTGTGTGCCTCCGCCAACCAGTCAAGTTGCAGTTCACATCCATGTCTGTCCAGACTCCTATAATATATGTTGTGAATACTTGGAAGGAATTGAATAAAAGGTATAAAGTGTATTTTTTGGCCAAATGGAAGTTATCACTATATTGATGATACACACTTGTGATTCCAGTGAATATAAATTGTTGAACTGATTAATGAAGGATTATCATGATATATTGGCTAAACAGGTACACATGTACTTGATTACTATGTAAAGGTGGATTCATATAGAATATAGCTACACAAAATGTGGTGCTTTTGTTTTCTCCCAGCAATTTTAGATGCAAAGCCTCTCTCTGAGCTGTACGTGAAACTCACTCACGGGATCACGGTGTCCATGTGTCCAATACACACAATAGACACGTGATTCTGATGACGCTCAAAATTCAGGATGAGGCAGGAAGTGAAAGGCAGAATGGACGAGATGGAGGAAAGCCTGTACTGTGCTCGTCATTGTGTTGTCCCAGTCAACATGTGTGTGAAATCTGGAATCACCCAATTCATTCTTAAATTATGGCAAAAAAAATCTATTTTGAGGTCACAATGACCTTTAAGTCAAAAGTGTCTCCTATTCAGTGTCCAACCAACTGTGAGATATGGTCACAATCTCCTCTTCTGTTCCTGAGTTATGGTGTTGAATAATGGCCAAAAAAAGTTTATGACGTCACAGTGAAGTTGACCTTTGACCTTTTGAGTAAAACCACCTCATCGTTGTATCCCATTAAACATCTTGTCGTAATCACCGCATCAATCCTTGAGTTATGGCTAAAAACATGGTTATGCGCCAGAGTTTTATCAATCTATTTGGAATTGATGTGGTTTCACTTGCTAATTTTATTTAGACAGAAGTTAACAATTATTAATTACACACTAATTTGTCAGTAATGAATAGCAATTAAGATATGGAGCTCTAATATTTGTTATGGCCATTTGGGAGCAGCATAAACAAGCTCTCTTCATATTTCCACGGTTGATATGACGAACAGTTGTCTATCTACACATCCAGCAGACATCATTCATTTTGAGTTATGCTTGAGGGAAATGTCTGGCTCTTTAGCTACACTATGTTCACCAGCTAGTCGCTAACTTTGTCTTCCCCGAAAACAGCCAGAGACAATGCTAGGAGAGCAGTGCGAGTGAACCAGAACAGTAAAGTCTATAAAAAAACAACAACAAATAGCTAAATAGACGAAAGACGCTAAATTGCTCCTAGTCCTGAGGGGAACTGCAAAGTTGGTAATAATTCTCTGTGGGTCTCTCAGCTCTTTCACTTTCACATAGTCATTTGATCCATGGTTCATGTAAAAATATTAATTAGGTTAATATGGGAGTTTCCCCTCACAATTTTACTGACTGATCAGTCTTGCAACATTAAATCCACTCACATCATTCAACTCTCAAATCAGAAATACTCCTGTATGTCCTGTAAAGCAATGTTGTAAAAAAACAAAACTCTGGAGGAAAGTACGCTGGGAGTGTTATGCCCCCTTTGTTTTTCCTGTAAAGAATGAATCACACGCATGAGTGCCAAATGAGAGCAAATCAAGCTGATGATGAATTCCATGTGAGGAAAGACCTGTGTGTTGCAGCAGGGTAAAAACTCACCACCACCATTTTCCACCACAGATAAATGAGGCTAAATGAGGATCGAGAGTCACTTGAATAGATGGTATTGATTGTCTGCATAATGTCTAAATGTTTTACTGTAACTGTGGAATGAAGGACTAGTTAGTGTGTTTTCTACAGAGGTAAGAAGAGAAGGAGGAAGACAGGGCTGTAATTTTCATTATCTTGCCACATAATACTCCTAATAACACCACATCTTATTTATAAAACTATTTGGCACTGCCACAGTAGGACATGTTCGTCTCTGGGCCATTTTAATCAATGCATATTTCTTTCAGGGAGTGGTTTTGGTTGCACAGATGAATTGGCTCAAAAGTGCAGATCAAGCTTCTTTTCTTTTTTTTCTCTCTCTCTCTACAACTGCGATTGATTTGTATTGACTGCAGTCCAATAACTGTTAACTGAAGAGAGGAATTTAACAAACAAAATCAATCATACTGCCCATTTTCATTTAAGAGGAAGCCATGTAAGCACTTGCAGTTGTTGTAGGTCATTTCTCAGGAACACGTGTGTATAGTTCAGGCTTTGGTTGCTTTGTTTCACTCACTGGAGAGGATAATACTGAGCTACCTACAGGATAACAAAACAGAATTTCTTAAATTAGCTGCCATGCCTAAATAGCCCACGGTTGCTTTTCTGCTTTGAGTTTAGAACACAACCTTTATACCAGCACATTAAGGCCAGAGAAATGATTTTCCCCTTTCCTCTCTGTCAGAACGGGAACAGGATTGATGATTGAGCAAAATAAAAACATTCTGTGGCATTAAATTGGAGGCATGAGACGGAGCCAGGGCAGATTGCTAGTCCATCCCAGTGCTAACACAGATGGACACATACAATATGACTCACATTCATATTCATGCTTGTGTGGAATATAGAGAGAAGGGACATGGCACAGCACCAAATTTCCTCTTTCAAGAAATAAGTGCTTGGCAAAAAAACACTATTATATATATAGAAAAATGCCACAGGAAGGGGAAAGCAGCAACTCTTTTATATGTAAGTAGTTTCAGGTGATTCTGTGTAGAATATAGAGACTCCAATCCACCTGACTTGTGGTCTAAGTATAGGCCCTATTTGTTGCGTCAAGTTGACCATATAAACACGTGTTGCCAGAAATATTGGGCCCCCTGACAACAGGTCCCTGCAGCTTTGACACAATAAATATCTTCTGTGTAATTCTGGACATTTTCCAGGCCCCCTGTCCAGCTCTGAGTCTTGGACTCCAGATGTATTCATGGTTTTCCTCCCCTCCACATTAACCACGCACAGTGTGAACGGGCCCATGGAGAATACTACATTTCAGATGAATGAACTGAGAGATCTTTGAAATTCAAAGCTAATCATCAACGTCCCTGAATTTCCATCCACTATAGTTCAGCCTTTCCTCCCCTCCCGACACCGTATCACCTTACATGAACCATTTTTAACTTGGTAAGATACTGTGACAGGACGCAGGCAGACACTGTAGCTCTGCTCATTACAGAGGAGCATCTTGGCCAAACAAAGTCTGCTCCAAACCAGAGTGGCTCCTGTAATGTGGGAAACAGTGTGCAATTAGGTGTAAGCCATGCAAAATGGATATTTCACTTCCAGTCCCAAAAACTGGGTCTATTTAGCGAGAGGTTTTATGTTACTGTCAGAAGAGATGAACCCATGTGCTTTGTTGACTTTGGCTTAACTTTCTCATTGTTTTGGGCCCTACAGAGCCCACTGCTGTATGTGTAAAAAATGATAATAATAATAATAATAATAATAATAATGGCAAAATCAACTTTTTAAAAATGTCTTCTGACCACAATATCTAGAAAAGATGAAAACTCATTCACAGATGAATAAATGTACAGTATGTTACCCTACATAGGGATGTTACTTCTGTGTTTGGGGTCATTTAAATCCTACAAAGGTCTAACATTTATAGACCACTTACATTTCCGATAAGACAACCCCAAATAGACTAATCTTGGATTTGAGAGGGGAAACAGTACTGTCAGCACCAATCACAGAGGTCTTCGATGAAATAAGGCAGGCTTTATTGATCCCACACAGGGGAATTAAGGGTCAAGTCGCAGAAGTACAATAACTGAGAAGTAACTCAAAAACCTTTAAAAACTACAATATTATATATTCTGAACATCTACTATATACAAATGAATGAAAATAAATGGTACAAAGTACTAGATAGACTGGCATAAAGAGTATTTATGAAGAGAACTATATAAAAAGAACTATAAAGCATATTAAGACAAAAATAGTCGCAAACAAAGTGACAAGACATGGAAGTTGCAATAAAAGACAAAAAATTACACTTGAGAGAATGAAATTGAAAGGTGGATAAAGTGTCTTGTGTCTGCAGATGTTAGCAGCTTTAAGTGTTAGCAGTGTTGTATGTGTATGTCTTATGATACAAGACAGCAGTTCTCCAGTCTGTTGAAAGCAGAGGGAGTAAAATAAGTCAAACTTGAGACAGCTGATGACACAATGAAATGCTGCAGATTTGTTTTTCCAGGTGATTTTCCAGGTTGGCCCGGCCTGTTCACGAGTATTTATATCTGGGTTGACATACAGTATGATGTCCTGCTATTTATACTTTGTAGATTAAAATCCACAGGGCTGTGTCGTGCACTGTGCCGCCTCTGCCTGTAACTGATGCAAACTGAGCTTCTTTTGACTCCACAGAAGCAGTGAACTCTACACACTGACTCAAGCAAGTGATGCAAGTAAATTCCAGGAAGGTACAGTACAGCTGGGGGCTGTGACTGTTAGACCTGATAGTTTTACCTCTTTCACTCATCAACACTTCTGTATGGTTCATCTGAGTCAGCAGAGAGACATACAGCCATTCGAGAAGGTCCAGACTCAGTCAATGAAAAGTGAGTCAGGCAGTGTAACAGTGACATACACACATGCTGTATATTGAGGTGAAGACCCAGCCTGAAATTTGATTGGTGCCTGAATGTTTAACTTGGAAAGTAAACACTTCATTATATTCAAAATGCAACACCCAATTTATTTACAAGTCAAATATAACAGAAACAGACAAACATCAGCACAGTGTTATGCTAATCCCATATTCTATACACGCCTTATACACCAGAAATACATGCAGCACTATTTATAACACATCAGATAACAGTCACCTTATGCGAAAGTTAGCATTAACCGTACTTTCCTGAATAATAACAACCTTGTGTGACATATTTGTAAGTCTCACGTAATTTGCTGCACAGAGCAGTGATAGTATACATTTGGGGTTTGCACAGAACATTCAGTGAGTCTTCATTGTGTCACATAAACACATGACTCGTCCGCGGTGCTGTGAGGCTCAGCAGGGCAGCGCAAGCTCCAAATATGGAACCAAAAATATTGGGGGAGCGACCAAAATCTCTAAAAGCTGGCTGTATGATTTTATTTGTGTGGTGTTTATACTGATGCCTCCCTCTGCAGCGAGCGTGGGCTGATGTAGCCGTCTGCCTCGTCCTGATCCCGCTGAGGGAACAAGCGGAGTTTGGCTCCCGAGCAGCGGTTGACTCATGTTGTTTCATAACGGATTGTTCCCTCTCCTCTTCGATTTGTCTCACCGCGTTCCACTTCTGCTCTCTGTGTGGCGATCGACCTCAGAAGGAGATCCTTAAAAATAAATGAAAGCGTGTTAAAGTTGACAACTTAACAACAGACACAATATGCTTTACGTTTGATGTATTTCTTCCGTTAACAGCTTTATTTTCCATTGCATGAGTAAACAAACCAATTGTGTAGCACTGAAACCAACACAGAGGGATGCTAATTCATACCATACATATCTCACTGCCACCAACTACACGATAAATCGTTTGAGGCCCCCAGAGGTTGCAGACGGACACTAATGACCTTTTCATGATGAATCTTGTTTACTCCAAGACATATTGGCAGACCTGTTGATGGAGTGTAATTTCCGTGCCTCAGTGGCAGATAAGAAACGGATCAATCTGAACAGACTTTGTTTTAACTGTGTGAAAGGGAGAAGAAACTGTATTCACAAACAAACAAGGTGGCAAACAGGCATTTTCTGTCAGTGTCACCGCAGTCACACACACTCCTCTGCCTGTGTGATGCGTCTTTAGCTGCTACCCTTCAAATCTCTCATGCGCTGTTTATAGACGGTCATGGAAGTCAGCCAGCAGACTCCACCCGCTCCCTTTGTGACCAGATGACACCAGTCCAGTAATCCAGTGTCCCCTCCACCCACAGTACACAGAGGTCAGTCAACACACCTCTATCATATCCTCGAGCTGGAAAGAACAGCCACCCCATTTCTGGCCTGCATATAGTGTCTAATGTATATAGTATATACTGTTTTTGATGTATGCTAAATTTGCTAGTGTAAATTTCACATAAATTCACACAATGGCCACTTCAGGACACGTTGCACCTCCCGACCTGCAAATGCTAAAAATATGGATGTGTAATGATTTATAAAAACTGACCCACCCAGACTAATTCCAGCAAGAACCCACAGAAAAAGAGAGAAAACATGATCTGAAATTGCCACACTGCAGATCTCATGTGGATTGCTAAAGAACAGAATAGAGAGTGCAGCCAATAAGTCGGACAAACCGCCAAAATGAATGTACTATACAAGAAGTCCATGATTTTCAGCTTCACAGCCACTGGATCAACCCTCCATGCAGTTTCTCGATTCTCATCACCCCTTTCACCTCTCTGCTTCCTTTTCCCTCTCCTTCTCTCCGTTCGGACCTGTGATTCATGGGTTCAAGCATTTCAGAAGCCCGTGGAGAGTCGAGGTCTAGGGTAAAGTCATCAATGTAGTTGAGCAATACAATGCTGTGCTGCTGCTGCCTCGGGGGTGAAATATTCTTGTTGAGATTACGGAGGACTGAAAATTCCCAGTAAGACAGAACAAAGTACATTCCATCCCTGTTGCACCTGCTGCTCATGTCAGTTCAACTGGAGTTGGGGTGTTTTCAGAAGGGGTTTGGGATCAAAAATGACTGTTCGCTAAGCCCTGCCCCCCTCACTTACCATTGCTACACCTCGCAAGGCCAATGAAAACAGTGGCAGATTATTTTAACATTGACAGGTAGACCAAAGCAGGCTTTTAATTTCTAGCTGGTGACAGTCAATATCAGCCGTAGCTAATTAAGCTAACATTAACGTGACATGTCCGGCTGACATGTTTCAAGCTGACTCAGTCCCATAAGTATGATAAGAAAAATAGTTATGATCAGAGTGGTGTTTTGTTCTAACATAACCAATGATAATGATGTGCTCCTTAGCCTTGGAAGTAATGCTGGGTTGCTTGTAAAGGTAGTAAGCATGTTTAATCTATTCCCCACAGTTTGGAGAGTGGGGGTAATGGGGGTATTGGGTGTCGAGTATCGATCTTATTACAGCCCAATGGACACCGCCTGAACATGTGGAGAAATTCAAAGCTGTCATTTAGCAAGTGTGCGTGCCTAGTTACAGTTTCTAAATTTGGATTGGACCTAACACTGTTTATGGGAGGGGTTTAGCAAACGGTCAGTTGCATAATGAGGATGGTTTAGGTATAGAAGGGCACATCTGTAATGATCTTTAACTTCTAGTTCAGTCTCAAAGGTTGTCAACACAGTCACCATGTGACAATTACTATATATCAGTAAGGATTTAGCATCTGATAGACTCATCATATAATATCTAATGGGTTTTCAAGGGTTTTGCAATAGTTTGGATATCCAGTAAATGTGAGCCAGAAACCAACTCCATTTCCTGATTGGTTGTAACTGCAGAGTCCAACAGTTGGTCCATTCATTTCTCAATTAGCTTCATTTGGATTCCAGATTTTCTTTTTAAATAAAACCAGACAGGCACAAGAAAATACAAAAATAGCCAGCATTAGCCCTACAGGTTATTTCCTGCTCTAATAGATGATTACTGGGAGGGTGATGGGTTTGCCCTCTGAGGCTTGTTTTTGTTTTTTCACACTCCATATGAACACCAGAGCAACAAGACGGGCCTGAGTTCAAAGGGAAAAGAATCTGGTAGGAAAGTAATGTAATGGTGTACAGATGCATATGACACAGCTGAGTTCAAAGGTCTGCCAAATGTCAAAGTCAACATTGTTCAGTTCGAGTTCTTGAGAATTATATTTTGTGTTTCTTTGGTGTTTATTTAAACACTGTCTTGACAGCAACCATAAACATATAAAGATGTGAACACATGAAGCCATTTGTTTTTAAAGTAGATTTCAAAAGAAAGTACTGGAAAAGGGCAGGGGGGGAAAAGGGTTGAGTGCAGTTTGTTGTTGCATGTTGACCTCCTCTACTGCACTGGCCTCCAATCATTTCTGTCTTCAGCCGTAATCGATTCAGCAGCATTTAATCAGCCACAGTGAATGACCTTCCACGCCAACACATTGTTCATTTAACGGGAACTCAGACTGGTTTGGCTCACCTGTGTCGAAAGGAGTATGTCAGCCCTTGACCTACTTCGGACTGGCCTGAACTTCACAGAGAATTGCAGACTGACAGC
Organism: Enoplosus armatus; assembly: GCF_043641665.1. NCBI lineage: Eukaryota > Metazoa > Chordata > Actinopteri > Centrarchiformes > Enoplosidae > Enoplosus > Enoplosus armatus. Next base: position 4,055,569 of record NC_092181.1, on the reverse strand, counting down.
TGGCACAAAGGAACTATTAATCGCAACACCAAGATTCACCGAAGTGCTTTTACGAAAGACATTAGCATTTAATGTGATTACACTAATGGTAAAAACGGGCCCTCAATATTTCCAGGTTTTTGTTTGAAATGGAGCTGTCAACATGGGACTGATCATGTGCTCAGCAGCTCCAGGAAGACCTTGAGGACTCATCATAACCACACAGTTGGTTGGAATAACCCAAAATAATTTTAATAATAATAATAATAATAATTAATTAATTAATAATTTAAAATTCAAAAGTTTGACGTGAGCATCGTGCAGGATTTGATAAGGATCAAGATACTTAATTGTGATGTATCCACATAGTTTAAGTTTAAATGCAAAGAGTGTCTCTGCATGTGGAGAAAAGCTTGAGGCCATATAATTTGGGCTGCATCTTTTTTTCTGTTTGTTGTTGCAAATATTTTCCCTCCAAAAACCATTTGGCCTCCAGCATGAACACATTTCAGCATGACCAGATTCATTACAAATGCTAATTCAATAGCAGAGATGATAACAAGACCATTTATTATCATATTCTGGCAGAAAGTTGGCGTCTGTCGAGTCACTGGCCGTATCTGGTTTGGACTGCAACGTCTGAGTCAGCAGTACAGATGTGCTCTTTTCATCTGTTCTTGTTCTTTTGCACTTGTAGCCTGTTTTAAACAAAGAATCGATTTTATTTCTACATTTCCTTTGTACCACGTTCATTTTGGCAGGAAATATTTCAGCTAAGCATTAGGCATCCAATAATCGTGACAAATACGGTAATATAATCACAAACTTCAGCAATAATGTTGCAATCTACCAGTATGATTGAATCAGAATCAGAATCAGAATCAGAATCAGAAACTGTTTATTGCCAAGTAACATACATTACAAGGAATTTGCCGTGGTCTGATGGTGCTATTGTTTCGATAACAAATAAGTAGAATATAAAAGGTAAAATAAGAATAAAAATAAAAATAAGATAAATAACAAACAGTGCAGTGACCAGAATAAAGTAAAGTGTCCAGATAAAGTGTCCAGTAGGGGGTGGGTGCGTTAATGTAACGCAGTGGGGACAGGGGTGATGTACGTTAATATAACGTATAACTTGTGTTTGTGTTCTGGGGGGGGGGGTCAGTGTGAGTTTGTCAGGTTGACTGCAGAGGGGAAGAAACTGTTTTTGTGGCGGGAGGTTTTGGTCCTGATGGACCGCAGCCTCCTGCCAGAGGGGAGGGGGTCGAACAGATGGTGTCCGGGGTGGGAGGGGTCGGCAGCGATCTTCCCTGCTCTCCTCAGGGTCCTGGAGGAGTACAGGTCCTGAAGAGATGGGAGGTTGCAGCCGATCACCCTCTCTGCAGAGCGGATGATACGCTGCAGTCTGCGTCTGTCCTTGATGCTGATGTTCAGCTCCCACCGGAGGTCCTGGCTGATGATGGAGCCCAGGAAACGGAAGGACTCCACAGTGTCCACTGGAGAGTCACACAGGGTGATGGGGGCGGGTGGGGCTGCGCTCTTCCTAAAGTCAACAACCATCGCCACTGTCTTTGAAGCGTTAAGCTCCAGGTTGTTGCTGTTGCACCAGGTCACCAGATGGTCAATCTCCCACCTGTAGGCAGACTCATCCTCTCCAGAGATGAGTCCAATGAGGGCGGTGTCATCCGCGAACTTCAGGAGCTTGACAGACTGGTGACTGGAGGTGCAGCTGTTGGTGTAGAGGGAGAAGAGTAGAGGAGAAAGAACGCAGCCTTGAGGGGAGCCGGTGCTGACCGTTCGCGAGTCTGAGACGTGTTTCCCCAGCTTCACGTGCTGCCATGTGGCAGTAATGCCACCATTACTGACTTTCTTAAAACCTCTCCCAAAAAATATGAACCGTACACAGGGATGTAACTAAAGATTGTAATAAAGATTGGATTTTGCCTGCATTATAGCAACGATATGGATGGATGAAGGGAATGAGTAATGGGACTGGGGCAGTGAAATCCTAAAAGACCATTCAAAGCTGCAGGAAGGCCCCAGCCTCCAGTCAAAACAGCCAGAGGAAAGAAAGGTCCTCTCAGACTGAGTTAAAATACATTGCTGTGTTTTCCTTTGAAATGCTGCCAAATGGTACACAATACACACAGTACAAGGTGATGTAGAAAGGACAAATGGAGGTGGAGTGACAGTCACCTGATACACCACTCATCTTCATCATGGTTTGTGAATCAAGAAATGTCAAAGTTCATGTTGTGATTGTTTGACCTTTGTGACTGTGTTTGATCTACTATCCATTCTAATATGTATTTGTCTCTCACACCTGCTCACAGTATGTGTGAAATGTGAAAAATCTCAAATCTTGTCCAGATCTTGTAGGAACACGTAAGTGTTATTTGTTCCAGATGTTTTGAAGTCTGGATCACCGCTCTGTGCTTTGAACAACCTGGACCCGCAGCTTTGTGTGATTCAAAAAACACCTGTCATCCACTCAAATACTGTGTTTATCCTGACCTATGGGAAAAGGTATTTGGCGTAATTTAAGATTTACATTTTCTTAATTTGTTGCTTATTACAGTAATACCATCCTATGACTAACAGAGTTAATCTCTGCTGAAACAACTTCTTAACCTCATAAATTGTGCCTTGCACTACGCTTACATGGATATAGCAGTGATTGGCTCAGAGTTTGGTTGTGGTGAGCAGCAGGCTGTGCCGAGTGTGGTTTAGGTTTAGTGTGTGAGGATGCCAGGCCACACCGACATCCTCTAACTCTAACACAGACATATAGAGTACTAAACGCCCTACTGAAGTGTTCTTCACTGATATTTTACTGAGTTTAGTCTGCTGTTTTGAGTTCCCAGTGCAAGAAAGACAAAACGACTATCTAAACTTGACTTTCAAATGGATTAAGTGAAAATCAAAAAATGCACAAAGTCAAATCACTCTTCTCTTCTATGCTGACAAAATCTTACTGCCAGTGGATTTACATCTGGCAGCTGTTCTGTTTCTATTGCAAAGGCAATAATCGTTTTATTCTGCAATGGATGTGATTTTAAATGTACAAAATGTACTGTACGTATTAAAAGTACAATTACTGACTTTAAGATGCTATAAAGAAATAGTTTGACATTTTGGGAAATACACTTAACTTGCTTTCTTTCTGAGAGTTAGATGGGAAGATTGACACCACTCCCATGCCTGTATGGTAAATAAGAACCTACAGCCAGCAGCTGTTAGCTTAGCTTGGCATAAAGACTGGAAACAGGGGGAAACAGCTAGCCTGGCTAGCCAATGGACAGATATGTTGAACAATTGCTATAAAAAGTGCATAAAAGTTACTAATTTACAGAATCACAAGTGAATCTTTCAGTTTCATTAAACATACAACACAAACATAGTAACTTGCTCCATGTTTTCCATCAAGCTGCAGCCCTTGCATTCTTTACAGTAGGTATTGTAATAATTTGGCAGAGGCTGCTTCAGGCCACCTACACAGAACTGGCTACACTTTGCCAAAGTGATAATTACACACTGCAGCAAATTTACATCATTCAGACAAAGTAATGACAAAGTAATGGAACAAATGAGCTTTGAGCTATGCCAAAGCTCAATTTAAGAGTGTGTGGATGGATTTGTCTTTGAGTGTTTTTGTGAATTAATACATTGGTGTGTGTGTATGTGTGTGTGTGTTTGGTCAAACCCTGTATGCATGTGTGTGTATGTTCAAGAGCTTGCCAACAACAAAACATGTTTAGGTCCTTAAAGTTTAGGAGGTCCTAGCTGATATTTGGCCTTTTGTAGTTTTAGAACAGAGGACTATAAAACAGGATTATGTCAAAACAATGAGATGTATATTGGCATTTAAGAGTCAACAGTTTTTATGATGCCTAGATTTATTTACAGGTTAAATATTAGTGTTTTATCTCATCATTCCTAATTCCCTGCATGACATAATGTTCCTGCTGTAAAACCTTTTATAGAAACGTCTAACCACATTGTTTATCATCAGCTAAAGTGTCTCCTTTTGGCTCATAAAACCCTCTTTCATACAGATCTTGTTTTTTAGTTTTTTTATTTATTTTTTGACCCTGAAGTAACAAACTAAATTCAGAAAAAAATCAGTGGTTGGCTATGAAACTGTATGTCAGAAATCTCAAGCGGACACACCACTGGAAAAGCAGAAGCAAAAACTGCCACTTTTTTATTTCTTGGCTATTTAACAATGGCTGTATATGTTTTAATGGCTCTATATTACAATAAACATAACAAAATTGAATGTACAAATGAAACATGAATATACACCAAACAACAACAACAGAAATTGAATCACATCGTACCACATGCAATGAAGATGTTATCTAAAGGCAATGACAGCAACAACAAACAAGAGTTGAAACAAATTACTTAAAGTGTTTCCAAGGACACAACCAAGTTGAACTTCAGAAGATGTTTTTAGTCTCTTGTACATAAGCTACAGGGAACATGGAGCACTAACCGACCCAGTAAGTGAGTGTGTTGCACTACGTTGAAGATAAGACTGCAAAGTTTCTGGAAACAGATTCAGTCACATTCAACTGCGTTCCCCAAATCACACTCGAGGTCATGTTTATCTTTGTTACTTTTACTTCATTTGAACCCGAGGTGCCATCACGTCAGTTTGAGCCTGGAGTGCAGAGGTGCTGTCGGAACAAGGCTCAGCGATGAGCCTTTGATCCTCTCATGAAGCCTCAACAGGTTCCTGAAATAAGGGCAGCATGCTGACTGATTCTGTTCCTGTCGCTCTGGTACCACAAGAAAGGCTGAAACAGGATCCTCAGGCACCAGCAAGTAATGAGGAAACAGTATCACAGTTTTAGGTGGTTTATTCATGTATTTGTCAACAACTATAACTCCTATGAAGCATCCATAACTCATGTATAATTAGATGATGAATGATAGCTATAACTATAACACAGCTGTATTTATATAAAACATATTCATATCCATTATATTCATTAATGAAGCACTTGTTGTAATCATATATATATATATATATATATATATATACATATATATATATATATATATATTAATGAGGTATGTATTAGTTAATAGATACTTCTTCTCCATGTTATATGACAACTGAGCAAACATCCGCTGATAAAAGCCACAAGTCGAGAAATGTTGTATGCATATCTGTTTATAATTGTGTTATGGTGTGTTATGAACAATGTATTAATTGATTATATACTGCTTATTGATGCTAAATGGGGGTGATTTTATTTGTGCTATTAAGAATAATTGTCTCACTTTTTGGGTTGATTGAACTGATGATCTATTTTCACAAATGAAATGTGCCTCAATTTAGAGAATCAATTTTGACATTCGGTAGAGTCATTAGAGTTTCGAGCCTCTCTGTCAAATTGCCTAATAGAAAAAAAAAGTCCTTCATACTGTGAGTAGAGAAGGTCAGATTGGGAGTAAACACAGCATGATTACTATCGGCAGTATTACCAAAATCAGTGAGCTGGCATGTTACTTTCACTGTGTCACCACAGTACAGTATGTACCTTGAAGAGAACTATGCTGAGCAAGTTCAGTGTCGTGAACGCAGCAGAAGTTTTAAGGTCAGGAGTGTGAGTCTCCTGCAACGTCACACAGCTGTGTGCGGCCTGCACTAAATCAGTCATACAGTACTGTACACTCAGCCCTGCATAACCGTTCAGGCTGAAGACAGACGGAGGGGAAGTAACGGGAGGCAAGTGTCCAGCTTCTTATGCAAACCTTTTCCTAACCAGGCAAACCCCACTGGGCCATTTATTATTGAGTATGAGGAACATTTTACTGTTAGTGTTTGAGTTCAGTACGTTATGTGAGGAAGCACATTTTGATTTTTGAGGTATGATGAGAGCTGCTTCAATAACACTTGAGTCCAAATGAATCCCATTGATTTCAGCCCTCAAGCTGCAGAGTACCGCCACTGACATTTCATCATGGCTGTGAGACTGATGATGAAATGGAAATGAAATGGAGGGAGGGAGCTGGAGATGGATGGCTTCAAAATCCCAACCAGCCCACTGCTATAACTGCTCCCATTGTAGCTGGGTACGGTAAATCTTTTAGTGTGCAGAGCATTTTAAAGGAGTAACATCAACATTTAATTGTGGTGCTCCCTCAGTCTCTAAGGTTAATTGCTAGCTGATCAATAACCATCTGCCCGTCTTCAAACTGGTCACTTGTAACTATCCATAAACAGTGACCTGCCATTAAAATCAATCTAAACTGTGCTAAAGAGGTTCATTAAAGGTGCTACAGTGATGCTTAAATGGTAGGCATGGTTAGTTGTTTAAAACTCAATTTGATGCCTGCATAATCAGAGAGAACTGACAGCTTATATTTGTATCTTTTTTGTTTATATTTAGAAATAAGAAGAAAAATGAGAAAAAATGTGTGGTGCAACTGGCCACAGTATTGCTCCAAATTAAATGAGGGTGGTTGAAAATCATTTCTTTATCTGTCTGGTCACACATTTCCCACTGTTTGGTTTTGACAGATGAAAGATATGATGAGCATGAATTTAGCCAGAGATGGAGAAAAATCTGCTAACATTTGTGCGCTATTTAATGCCATTTAGCATTTTTTTTTTACAAGGCTGATGAGAGTTAAATGTTCCCACTTGCTTCAGTGGCACAAGTCAGAAATAGAAAAGAAAGAAGAAAACAGAGACTAATGGCCCTTGTTTCATTTCCTGGCATGGCTCACTACCATACAGCTCTGTGGATCCGCTAATGGTTTCAGTGTTTCGGGCTAGATACAGTTTGTCTTCATTAGATGTTGTTTCATGCTCTCTAAGCTTCTCCTGCACTTTTGAGCCCTCAATTAATAAATAACATGAACACCTGTCTGTGATCAATAACAACCTTCTCTGAGCAAATTGACAGCATTCTTTTTGAAAATACTACATAATAGCACTAAGTAAATCATATTAAATGGAATAAACAGTTTAATACTTTTTGTTTCTGAGGACATTTGAAACACAAGTTGGTGGTTCCAGGTTAACGCGTGTGACTGAATATGTGATGGAGTACTTTCCTGTTTGTGTGTGGGTTGATAGGTGGTTGGGTGCTTGTGTCACCATCTACTGTACTATTAATAACATCTCTGCTGATTTGATTAGCAGTCTGTGGTCCTTAAATCTTGCTCTGTCGCAGACCCACTTTAATTACCACTTCCCCTCTTTTATTCACACTGACAGGACCTCTCATTAATCACAACACAGAGGCGAGCCCTTCAGTTTTATTACCGCAGACATCAGCAAAGCAACTAAATGCACAACCCATGTGGGATGATGGTAGGCGCTGTCATGGATCCGATCGTTCCCCGTGCTCAGATATGTTGAGTCTCCCTGCAATGTTTCTGCTCATTTCTTCTAAACTGCCTAAACTGCATTGAAAATGTATTTGTCTTCCTGGAATGGGAATGTGGAAGTCACATTTGTCAAGTACCACAATAAAAGTAATACCCTTCAACCCAGAATTTATGTTTTTCATTGCCATTCGTCCATTTAAATTCTATGTCTAGGCAGATAACCATCCAATTTAAACCATTCAACAAGCCAAGCACAGCAGCCAGCACAGCTGGAGACCGTCAGAGCCCCCTTATAGATGTATTCAGATATTGACTAAACATGGGTTTAGTTTGGCTGAGGCAGTGTAGGGAGAATTTGATCTGATGTAGACCATTAAACACTGATATGGAAAATGGTCATTGGCTTTCACTATGAAAAAAAGATTTATGAGAAAAAAAACCCACAGGAATGTTACGGTTTTACTTTTTGCAAAGACGAGGAAGGAAGGAAGTTTTCATGAATTCCTCTTCTCAGGAGATCCTGTACTGGATGTATTTCCCGGCACCTGCAGACTTTCAAGTTGCTGAATTACATCATGTCATTGGATTGAAGGTTAACTACAAAAGGAAACACAGAAAGTCTTTTCTGTCTTTTTGAAAAAGGTCACAGCGTTCCTTCTGTGATCTTGGGGAATATACTGCGTGAACAATTAGCGAAATTAGAATCCCGAGATCTTCGACTGTTCTGTACATAAAGTTTCACTAGGCTGATGTTTGATTTTTTTTCTTGAGCTCCCAAATGTGTGTGACTTCCAAAGCATATTATCATATTCAGAAAAATAGTAGCACAAAGCTTTTGTCTAATATATTACAAATAGAGCAGTTGTGGGAATAAATGGAGGGCATAATAGAAGATGGTTTGTGACAGGGAAAGTGAATGGGAAAACTCTGTCTAAAGCAAGCCAAGCAGTAGAGACACTGCCAGTACTTGTACATGTGCTAAAACAGCATGCTTGTGTGTGCTTGGATAGCCACAGAGACAGGCGTCCTCAATCACTGTAATGTTTTACAGTTATTTCATGACACCACTTTGTTCTGCTGTCCTGACTGGAGCGCCCCTCTCCCTCCAGCTCCCTAAACCCCAACAATTAAATCCTGACACAGATCATATATTTTTACAAAATAGGCTCATCGTGTTTGTTTTGCTAGTATCCAGTTACTGTGACATACTGCTCCTTTTAGAAAGCCTTTTGTCAGTGGCATCCGCTCTGGAGGCAGTTATTGCAGATGCCTTGTGTTGAAGGTCCCATATTCTGCTCAATTCAGCTCTATATCTTTATTCTGGGACTCCACTAGAGTAGCTTTGCATGATTCACAGTTCAGAAAAGTCCTTATTTATCTTCTACTGGCCCTTCATGTAGCCCTCATGTAGTTCACCCTCTGTCTGAAACAAGCCGTTTTAGACAAGCTGAACAACCTCCAAAAACCTGAAGAGTAGTCCTGATCAGAGCGCTCCAATAACTTAGACAGACTGAGCGGGTGGATGCATGTCTCTGCACTTGGTGGGCGTGCTGTGATTGGAGCAGATGCCCTGCTGGGGGCGTGGCTTAGTGCAGTGACTGTATAGTTGTGGCATCACAACCTTACGGAAGTCCTGACGGCTCGTTTAAAGGCACAGTGTCTGAATAAGGGCTGTGTGCATTTCTCTGTGGACTGAGTGTCTTGATACTTTCACAGTATTTATACAGAACCTAGACCTGCTTTATAATCAAACGAGACATGGAAATCAAATTTTCTACAATATGGGACCTTTAAGTCACTGCCTTTGCTGTGCTGTTTTACTTTACTGGCCAGTGGGTCAAATTAATGTGGTAAAAGAAACAGAGATAAAGAAAGGAATTTTGTAATCTTGTATTACGGCCCAAGATCGTTTCAGAAAGACAAACAACACCACATGCATTTACATATTTCACTGCACACAATAAGTGTCAGCTCCTTAGGGAATCTTTAGGGACATGCAGTAGACCCAACATGGTGATGGACTTATAATAGAGGGAGAAAGCTGTCGTCAATCAAAAAGGAATTTAATTTGACCTCATACGCCTCATTTGACAGCTAAGTACTGAAAACAGAAAAAGATATCATTGATTTGCTTGTGAATATTGAGCCATGTGAACTTTAGAACCATTCTCCAATTACATATTATATGATGTAACAATATCTGATCGCAGCTATAAACAGAGAGATGTGTTTAACCTGAGAAAGATGCATCATCATTTCTATTTTGTGGCATTATGTTGTAGGTAGTTATCAATAGACACAGAAATCTGGCAGCCAAAGCGGTATCTATCTCTTGTTTACATCTCTGATAAAGTGACTGAGTAGATTCAACACCACTGACATATAAAAGAAGAAAATCTGTTGGTCTATCAATTGGTCAGTAAACAAGATGAAAGGTCTACAGCCACACTAGCGGCTTGTGAGGCTTAGTGCTTGGGCTCAGTGGTACTTTGAGCTAAATGCCAATGTTAGCATGCTAACACGCGCGCAGTGACAATGCTACATGCTGATGTTTAGCAGGTAATGTTCACCATGTTATGCCAAAAGTTTACAAAAGCACGCACATCCAAATTTGATGAATAGTAGTTTACGGACGGAAGTACATGTGAAAAAGAGTCCGCACACTGCATAATGCTCCCATGAACATTTATTACTGTAATACATGGTGGTATACTAATATTCACCATGTTGACCATCACGCTAATTAGCACTAAACACAAAGAACAGTTGAGGCTGATGGAAATGTCATCAGTTTGGCAGGTATTCGACCACCCAGCAGGAACTTCTGGTCCCCTTACAAAATGTTGTGCCAACCCATCAATCAGATGTTGAGATATTTCACTGTCAGTGGGCTTCTTAGGGAACATGAATGTCTTCCATGGCAATCCATACAATAGTTTTTATTATATTATATATATATTTCAGTCTGGAACAAAGTGGTGGACCAACTGACTGAAGTATATTGCCATCGGTAGAGAATGATATAAATAAAATGCAGATACTTTTGGTGTTATCATACATATCAGACATCTTTTAGTTTATTGTAGAAAACACTGACAAGGCCCTCCATCCCGAACAACTGTGGGAGAAATGATCTGTAATAGAGATGGATTAAAAGTTAAAGGCAGAATTTGGCTTTGCTTTTTGTAACATTTCACACCTGTCATTTGAGCATTTTCACACGAGAAGCAGAAAAGACAAAGTATCATGAGACAGTACATCATAGAACAGATCATCATAAGAAGAAAAATAACAGCATACATTTCTATTACACAACCAATCTTGTTCTCAGTCTCGTTTGTTGTGTTATTTCTTGCATTATTGTTATAGCTGTTGTACAATATTAACCAGTACTCAGAAGGCACAGCTAATGCCTAGAATGGATGACAGCTGTGAGTAATTGTTGATTTCACCATATCCAGATTTTGCTATTTCTCTTGGCACAGTGAGCACACCCTCCCATCTTTGTTTGCGACATACAGTAGGCAAAACAGTAACCGAATATTAGAAATGACCTCTGGGTCCCAGCCAGACAGTCAGACAGCAGTTTTTAAACAATTTGCACTACAAGGAGTGTGCGTTTCGTCAGAGAAAAGTGGCTGAACTTGTGTCTGTCTTTGACAGCATGTTTGTCTCCTCTTCTCTTGGCTGAATATTCTCATGCAAACATTCCTTTGTTTCATTTTTGGGCAGTAGTTTCTGCGGCGCCCAGACAGATAGCGTGTGGCTTTCCACTCATAATAGCCAGCATCTCCTTAAAATGTCAATGAGGAATGCACAAGCACGTGACCCCTTGGTTACCGTTGCCACACTGAATGCACTTACATGATGTCACATTGTTTGACTGACACTAGCACATTACAATTGTAAAAAAAATGAGTGCCATAGGCCTGACTTTCCTTGCTGTAAAAAGAAAAACATATTTCAATTTCATGCTACTAGCAAGCCAAACTCTTGACAGCTTCAAAGTTACTCAAATGGTAAGAAATACTCAATCTCTCTGACATACAGGCATGTGCTCTGCAGAAAGTTTTGGCAAAATGGGCGATGAGAAGAACCGTTGAACAGTTAGGAGTTTTGAGTCTTGAAGCCAAGATGGAATACTTTTGTACACATGCAGCAAGAAAACTCACTGCTTTTTCTTCAATATAACATTTCAAACTTCAAGAAAAGACAGAGATCTTGCTCTAAACCTTTCCAATCTGAAGAGCTCCTCCAACCTATAGTGCTTCAAAGATCATCAGGTATGCAGTCAGTGGGTTTTTTCACTCTGTGGTCAGTGGAAGGGGAAAGGGTGTAGAAGGAGCCTCAAACCCATAAACCCCAGACTTAGTATTGGAAAAGCCAGTGGGCTGCAGAGGCCAGATGGCACCATTTGTAAGAGAAAATAGGGGGAGAAAATGGGGGCAACAGGGTCTCCTTTCAGAGCTGGAGGAAAGACACACATGGCGGCCAAACTCTTGATTGTTGCGTTTACAGTCTAAATGGGCACTGAAAGGAAGTCAATCAGACATAAACGATTGACTCTTTAGTCCAAGACCAGCACACACTGAAACATGCCTACTCTGATGTGCTAATAAGACATATGAAGCCAACAAAAAAGAAAGAATTCAGCATTGACTTGCCAATATGCCGTGTCTACTCGATCCAAATTCACTTTTCTCCCAGCTGGATTATCGAGCACAGACATTCATGTTCCCCAGAGAATGAATCCTAATGACTTTGATGATTCTTTGACTTTCCTCTACCGCCACCAGATTTTTACCCAGTATTTTTTGGCATTTTATGCCTTCATTGGAGAGTGGACAGCAAGAGAGAGACATGGGGAACGACATGCAATCAAATTTGGGGGTTTTACTGAAATCCTTGATTGGACAGATAGCTGTGAAATTTGGTATAAGGTTGATGTTCCTCAGGATGAACTGTAATAACTATTGTCATCCCTTAACTTTTCACCCACCATCCAATCTGCAACACTCCCATCAGCCTCAGCTGTACTTTCTGTTTAGTGTTAGTTAGTAAATGTTGGCATGCTAATAATGGTGGACATGGTAAACATCATACCTGCTAAATGTTGATGTTAGCATTTAGCTCAAAGCTCTGCAGTACTCAAGTACAGCCTCGCAGAGCCACTAACATGGCTGTAGACTCTTGTTTAGTCAAAGTAAAGATCAGAAAAGTGGTTCAATGTCCAAACCAAATATGTTTTTTATTAAGTGTTGTGGTGAATCCCTGCGTGCCTCCTGCTGCAGTGTTTGTATTTCTCACCCCGTAAACCTCACTTTCAACTGAAGAGCTCTCACCTTACAAATGAACAATGTTTCCCTACTAGACAGTTTTGATATTTTGTCAGTTTAACATGCGGTCACATCCTATAATGTATCATCAAAAGACACCTGTCAGTTCACAGACTTATTACACTGCTGCCAACCAGTAGGACCTTTTCTCCAGGTGCCTCTCTTTAAAAAAACAAAACATTTAAACCAATTGATGTGTCAGTGCCCTCCTTTGCTCCCTTTCCTGTGAACCAGCAGCAAATTTGAGATGTTGCTTTTACCCTGTTTCCAAACCACAACTTGTGCAAGTATGTGTCCAGCTGGGTTGCCAGGTCCCTGTAAAATTAAAACAAACATGACCACCTGTCCGCAGTATGCAGCGAGAGGACCAACATCTGAAATACTTAATGCCTCCTCATAGTTTTCCCTCTCAGAGTGTCAAACAGAAGAAAATGTTATGTCAGGACTAACATCAGACTCCTTGAGGAACACCTGGATCTTTCATGAGGGCAAATATGACTTTTCCACATTGTTCCTACGACTTTCCATAACATCTAGGTATTTGGATCCAAAATACAAATGCAAAACCTCATCTTTTTATTTCAGTCTAAATGATAGACCTATACCTCCTTTGCACTGAGGTCATTTATTCAAGGAACTGAAATAGAAAACCCTGTCTCAGCAAACTGATAAACAGCACATCCACCAGATAACTGATAACTGATACCTCACAGGTTATTTTGAGCACAGAGCTGCTGCATTAAACAGCAAAAAAAAAAAAGTGGTCTATGACACTGAGTCCGTTCACATCGATCCAGGCTCCAGAAAACAAAAGGCTGAAACAGTGTCTTTACCACCACAACTGGTCACAAGTGAAATCCAGTCCTAACCTTGTGAACAGTTTCAGTCCGCACATTTAAATGTCCATCTAAGCAGCTTAGGTGTACATACTGTGCTGCCTGAAGATTAAAAAGACCTGTTTGGGATAATTTCTCAGAAATGTAGGTGACACACATAAAGTGAGTAACGACATTAAAGTGTGCTTACTGGCCGCACATTCAACGTAAACAGAAAGTGCAGCAGAGGGATGAGACGTGAACTTGACAGCAGCAGCAGAGACGCCCACTCAGACAGACTGAAGGACTGCAGGCTCTAAAAAACCGGGACCCGGTATTTGATCGTCAGTGGGGGATCCTTCACACCCTTCAAGACACCATGAAACAGCCACACGGACTCAGACATGGAAAATACTCCGCAAAGGACGTCGATTCCGTGGACTTTGTCAGAAGGAGACACGATTGCTGATCTTAAGAAGAACACATTTCTTCATCTGTTGGTGGACTTTGCTGAGATTCTTTAATAGACTTTGTCTGTGGAGTCTGTCTATCTTCTGGTTGCTCAGCTGAGAAGGATATCTGAACTATATAATGGTGAGATATTTCTTCATTTTAAATCTAATAATAAAAAAGAATGAAGTAGACCCCCGATAGATAGATAGATAGCCTAAATTTAAAATTTGAATAACATTTATATTGTTCTATCACTTGTTTTTAATTTTCCTCGTCATGCTTTTTTTACACTCTGCAAAACCGCACAACATTCTGCAAACGGATGCAAATCCACCATCTAGTGGCATTTCGTCCACAACTGACAAACTGTTCAGTGAGTTATAACTAGAAGACCTTACTCTGATATCTAGCTACAGATAACATGATCTGTTCAGGTACAGAAACTCAGCTACTAGGTTGATTTACATCACATTGGACTCCATGATAATCAGATCTGAAACGTCAGCAGTTGATATTCTCAAAAAAATCTGAACTCATTCAAGGAGAAAGCCCCGCAATTTATATGGGGATTCTTCATATTAAAAAAAAACGTATCTATATGGTTATGATAAAAGATATACCATATTGCTCCGCCATATTGCTCAGCCCTTGTGTGTTTAATTGCTTTTTGTTAGTGTGTTGTTGGGAGGACTGTCCTGTTTGTGACCTCTGTTTGACCTCCAGCCAAACTGAAGTCCACTCTCCATTATGGCGTCTAGACAGATCTTTAGTCACCTATGAAGAGTTTGTAATAGAGGAGTACGTGTATAACTCTTTTAGTTATTTGATGTCCCCAAGGAAACGTACATATGGGTTACAAATGAAATGAAAAGACAACATCAAGTTTCTTAGTATGATGTTGAGCCGCCACGAGCTGCCAGAACGGCTTCAGTGCTCCTTGTCACAACTTCTGCAAGTGTGTGGAGGGATTGAACACCATTCTTTCAAAAGATATTCCCTCATTTGGTGTTGTGATAATGGTGGTGGAGAGCGCTGTCCAACATGTTGCTCATAGCATGTGATTCATATCATTTTAATTTGCATCAAAGCATTCAGTGACCCCCTTGTGCCCTGTATGGAAACATCTGCATTCGTTATGTTTCTTCACTCATCAGTGAGGTTTTAGTGTGTGTTCAGCTGTATGTGTGTGTAACTTTTATTGTTTTGTCAAATCAACAGTGTTTGACTTATGGTGATCCGCAGCTCATCTGCTCTATACAAATTTCATCTTCTTTCTCTTGCAGCCTCCCCTAACTATGGACCTCATGAGCTTCAGGGTTCAGTGATGTTAGCGTTGAGCCACTACAACTCCTCAGCCTCCCCGCTCCTCCCTCGTTTCTCTAATGGTAGTGGAGGGAAGGTGGAGGCCAGTGTGACTGTTGAAGGGCTGTCGCAGCAGGGGAACCTCACCTTGGTGCAGCCCACCACCAGTGGCGTCATTGTCGTCGTGTTGTCCATGACACTGGGCATCATCTCCAACATCGTGGCCCTCTTCATCCTGGCCAATGCCTACTCCCTCCAGCGTCGGCGCACCAAAGCCACATTCCTTTTGTTTGCCACTTCACTGGTGGTGACAGACTTCATCGGCCACGTGATCCCTGGTGCCCTGGTTCTCCGACTCTACCTCTCCGGAGGTGTGCACCCCGAGGACTTCAACTCCTCTGACAGGATGTGTCAGTTCCTGGGTGGTAGCATGGTGTTCTTTGGGCTGTGCCCACTCTTTATGGGCTGTGCCATGGCTGCAGAGCGCTGCCTGGGTGTCACGAAGCCGCTGCTGCACTCATCCCTGGTCACCAAGACCCGCACAAAGATCTGCCTGTCTGTTATCTGGCTGGCAGCTCTGTGTGTGGCCATGCTGCCATGCTTTCAGCTGGGCTCTTACACCTATCAGGACCCAGGGACCTGGTGTTTCATTAAAGTTCTCAGTGACACAGAGGAGGTGGACGTGGCGTTTGTGGTGCTGTTCTCTGCACTAGGTCTGACCTCGCTAGCCGTGGCGCTGGTGTGTAACACCATCAGTGGACTGACGCTGGTGCTCGCTCGGCTCAGGAGGCAGCCCGGCTCCCATCACTCGGCCAAATCCCATGACATAGAGATGGTGGTGCAGCTGGTCGGCATCATGGTCACCTCATGTATCTGCTGGAGCCCTCTGCTGGTGAGTGTGAGGAAGTACAATGAGAGGGACACATGCAGTGTGGTCATAAAAAAGTATACCATTAGTACAGCCCAGCTATATTACAATTTTTACTTTCAGCACTTCCACATCAATAATTCACTCACACTGGGGTTTTCACTTATGTTGCCTGATTAGAGCTCTCCGCAGGACTGTGGGCTTGATTGACAGCTCCCTCTCTGTCTTGCCAGTTTTGTTGCACCTGTTAGGCATATAGTTTGGTGACAGCATGTAATTCCCAGCATGGCTCCACCCAACTCCAACCTGACCAGAGTTCAAATGAACCATATTTCTGGAGTGTTTTTTTTTTTCTTCATATGAATGTAAAATCAGCAACAGATTAAAAATATCAGAAACAGGTTTATTGGCAAATAGGTTTTCACGTACAAGGAAATTTGACTTGGTATTGTGGCGCATAACAGTCAACAATTACTGCAAAAGTCAAGTAAACAAAAATAGAAAATAGAAATGTACATTCAAAATATGTAATGTATGTATATTCTTAATTGAAAAGAGTTGTCAGTGTTGTGCAAAATTGTGTAATGTTACATGTAAGGTTAGGTGTGGAGACTTTACGTTAATGTAACGGGTCCACTGGGCAGGATAAGAGTCAGTGTCAGTGGGGGACCCGGGCCTTGTTGATGAGGTCAGCTGCAGTAAATCATCTGTTCTAATGAATGGCAGTTCAATAGGAAAACAGTAATAACGCTAACAAATATTGATAACTTAGACAAATAATGCATCCAGTGTACAGTCAACAGGAAGAGAGGGACTACTAACAAACACTGATGGCAGATTCTGCTGCATGCTCCTTCACACAGGGGTGGGCAGATCAATACCCACAGTATTAATGCTACCACAAAGTCCTCTTCTGAGTATCAGTTTTAGCTTCCATAAAAACTTGATCCATCTCACATTAGATCACCTTCTGGGCACATGAACACTCTCCTTGGTGCATGCACTCTTTACCTCTCTACAGCTGTTGTGTTTGCAGCGATCACCTCGTCAGTTCAGGGAATTCACACAATAAACACGGTGAAAAATGTCTTGTGTTTTAACATGCATACGAATGCAACAATAATATTTAATCTGATAATGCAAAAACAATATTGGTGTATTCACGTCACAAAGAATACCAAAATAAGAGTGTGTATCCAGAGCATTCATTTGTTGTGTTCTTATCAAATAAACAGGATCACTTTAAGAACAGTTTTTACTGCTAAGCTGTTCTTTTTTAGTTATTTTCAATGCAGTCGTTTTGCTCTTTCATCACGTAATAATTCCAAGCTTGTGTTTCATATCTGCAGATCTATGGCCTGATGTCCGTGATCCGCTCCTACACAGGATCTATTGGAGAGGACCTGTCCAACTACAAAACCCTAATGGTGATGGGCGTGAGGCTGGCCACCTGGAACCAGATCCTCGACCCCTGGGTCTACATTCTGCTGCGCCGCACCGTCCTCCGCAAGATCTACCTCATCGCTAAGTGCCAGGCGGGCCTGAGGGGTAACATAATAGGCCGCTGGGAGCCAACCTCTTTTCCCAGCTCAGAGAAGAAAGAAGTCAACCAAGTTTGAGCTGAGAGAATGTCTGATACAGTACTTTGTGTCACAAGGTCACTGAACACATGAAGAACTCGGCGTACAAGGACGTTTAGAAGGGGACATAGTAGCATGTGGAAGGAACTAACTGCCGATCAGAGTAGACATTTCTCGGCTGGTCCACTTTAGAAATGTTTAATGGATTCGATCAAAATATCTCGTCATACTCCATCAAAGTTTACCAGCGAGTTTCATTGTCTGACCTTACAAATGGAAGCTAGCTAATGCTATGATTTTGCACAAAATATAATACTCATAATAGGTGAACATTCCTTTGTTATTATTACATTCTCATTTGGGAAGTCATGGCCACAGTATTTGAACGCAGTGCTAACCACGCTCTGTCCTCAGAGACTTTGAGAGGTTTTCAGGACTGATACTTACAGAGGGACTAAGTATTATTTGGTTTTATTTCTCAACCTCATTTTCACTTTCGCTTTGAAAATAAATTGCACAGTGACTTGCTCCTCCATTAGACAAAGGTGGAAGAATTGAGCTGTGTCGGTATCACCATCAGAGGGAGCTCCAGAGTAAAAGTATTTAGACTGTATTCCTAATGTTAATTAATCTGCTGAATGTATTTCATAAAGGAATATTCAGATACTGTGGAGTTTACGTTTAAATATGCTTTCCATGTGTTTATATAGTGCTTTGTGTGAAATAATGTAAGATTGTATAAGTTAATACTTGAATTGTACCCTCAATTTACTGAGGATATGTAAAGAACTTTCAGTTGAATGTAAATAAAACAATGCAATGTGACCTTACTCTTAATGTTTGCGTTTCTGTTTGACTAATTGTCTCTTCAATGATTTTCCTAACAGCTAGGCCTGTATTGGGAAGGAGGTTATTTGTGTGGTTAATAAATATGCTACACTGCGTGCCGTGGTATAGATAGCAAACTGTTATATATATCATAGATTATTATATATGATTCTTCTAAACAGTGTACGTTGGACTCCTATAAACACTGGCTATTTGATCAGTTTTAGAGTGAAATTACAACAGACAGTTTTGTATTGCTGTACTTCAGTATTCTCTCAGAGCAGACCGCTATTCGTGATATACTGACTGAGACTGTGCTGTTAAGAATTTATCCTGAGGATGATGTGATCACTTTCCATAGATGACAAAGATGACAAATCGAAAAGCATTATCCACAAAGGTCATGCGGATAATAACATATTAAATCATGAAGGTTGTTGAGCAAATCTTTTTGATTCAGCTGCCATTTCCTGCGAGCTGCTTCTTTACTAGGGCAAGTGTCCAGGAAGGTAGTCTGGCTCTGATGTGAGTAAACTTAACATGAGGCGCAGTGCTTCAATGAAATACTATTATTACCAGCTTCCTATTTTATCTGATTCCTCCCCTGTATCAACTCTTTCCAACCACATTCATGTGGTCTCCAGCTGCAGCTCCAGCATTTTTTCCTTCTTATTTCACAGGCCTGCCCGATAATCCTTTCTGCCTGTGCTGGTCTGTAATCAGCACAAAAAAAACCTACATTATGTACACCATCTGAAATATGTAATAATAATAATAAATTACTACAATATAAATAAACAACTATATATGAAAAACATATAAGTGAGTAACTGACGACATCTATTACTTGCAGTCAGTTCCACCAGATGACATTAACTTCGGTCTTGATGATTAGTTCACGTAAAACGTAATGGCTCCTATTCTCTAAACCTTGTGCAGCAATGCTGGAATGTAACTAAGAACATTTACTCAAGTACTGTACATATGTACAAATTTGAGGTACTTTACTTGGGTCTTCATGCCAATTTCTACTTCTACTCCACTATATCTCAGAGGGAAATGTTGCACTTTTTCCTACACTACATTTATCTGACAGCTTCAGT
This sequence comes from Enoplosus armatus, assembly GCF_043641665.1. Classification (NCBI taxonomy): domain Eukaryota; kingdom Metazoa; phylum Chordata; class Actinopteri; order Centrarchiformes; family Enoplosidae; genus Enoplosus; species Enoplosus armatus. Next base: position 4,035,952 of record NC_092181.1, on the reverse strand, counting down.
TACTAGTTACTTTACAAATTAAGATTTTTGCATTCAAAACATATTAAGAGCTTATAAAATGCAATGTTTTGAAAATAACTTTAATCAATTGTTTTATAATTTTGAGGTTTGGACCGTTGGCTGGACAAAACAAGCATTGTGAAGGTGTCACTTTGGGCTCTGGGTAATAGTGACAGCATTTCTCACTATTTTCAAAATAATAGCTTTTATTGACAGATTTTCCCCCACATTTTTAAAGGTCGTGTAGTGACGTCATCTTCAGGGGACCCTTCGCTGGTTGTCAGGAAGAAGGTGGCTAACGGTACCGCGAAAAGGTCTACAGCTGTTTATTCGCTCGTTGACAAAGGTAAACCCTAACTGCACAGCCGAGACCTAGACAGAAGTCAGCGGTTTTGCGCGGAATCGACACCTCTAATGGCAAATGGACAAAAAACGGCAGTGGCATGCTGGCCAGCGTTAGCTAGCTCGCTAACATCAAGTGGGCCGGGTCAATGCTACAAACATCAACGTTAGCTAACCAGCTTAGCTAACTAGCTAGCTGTCACAGCTTATCGCAGTGCCTTCGCTCGACATAGGATGGGAGGGTAAATTACATGAACACTGGACAGCTGTATTAGTTCATGTGTGTTTAGTTGGCGCCGAACTCAATTACTAACACACACGCTGCTAATTTTGCAATCAGACGAGCTGTTTAACCTGCTGAGCAAGTTTCCTGCGTAACGTTAGCTCTCAGCTGTCAGCAGAGCATGCATGTTCTCAATCTTATTCATTACATTTGATTTGATTGGTCTTAAACTGCCAGTTCTCTGCCAGCTGTCTCACAGTGTTTTTTCCTTCTAAAACAGGTGGTAGCTTCGGTCGGGGAGTCGTGACAGCATGGCGGCCGCTGCAGCGCCAATGTGGGACGAGCACCAGGCGTATGAGGAGCTGCTGTACTGGGACAGCCTGATACAGCAGGGCCACCGGCTCCTCCCACATGATTTTGACAGGTACAGGTTAACTGCATAGTACTAAACGAAATCAAAGATAAAATGACACTGAGATAAAGGCAAGGCTATTTAATTTGTGTAGCACATTTCATTTTAAGTTAAAAAAGATGTAAAATGTACATTACATTCACACAACGTACAGTAGCATGTAGAATGCAACTAATATGTTTTAAAAGTTCAATAATAACAAAATAATAAAAAAATAAATAAAAAAAACACCGCAAACATATTCTACAGACACACATACAGAAATTCACCATATGCCATTTTGATAGACACTAGACATTTTGAATGTGTCTCACAGTTGTGACAGATCAGGTAAAGTAAGAGTTTGCCAGTGAGCTGATCAGTAAATGCTGCATTTCCCTTTCAGTGCTGAAATCACTTTTGTTGTCACAGCCTGTTGAATTAAATGTAGAATTATATCGTAAAGCACAGTGGGGAGATCATGCCTTATAGGAGCTTGCTAAATGTTCAAAGTGTCAATGAAAAACATTGCTTGTGGTGGTACTTGGCACTCCATTTCACACTTATGTCTTGTTGTAGCTCCTGTTTTCGACTTGCATGCTGGAGCTTGTCCTCACGGCTATCCTCATTTCCACCTTCCAGATACGAGGATCTGCGTTACTGGTATGACTGCCTGTGCTACGAGGAGGAGCTGAGACAATACCACGACTACATCGCTGCTATCGAGGAGATTGAGGATGAGCGGCATCATGAGGTTCTTGTTTCAGCAGCTAAATCATCCCCCAAAGACTTGATGATCCATAGACTTTTTCATTTGAGCCCTTTTTAAACCTGCTTCTTCAAGTCTCCGCATGACCTCTGAACATCTAATGTTTTCCGTCACCTTTTTGTTTCTTTTGTTCTTAAAAAAGATTTCTCTTCCTCTTTTACGAAAACTGTATCTGGTGCATGTGGATGTTTTTTTTTTAATCATGCACTTCCTGACTATTACTACTGATATTATACTTCCCAGTTCTATCTTTACTTTACACACTGAATGAGATTGCTATTTCACTGTAATACATCAAAGTAGCGATAAACTGGATGAGGAATGCAAGAACTGCTTTTAATTAATAATCTATTCATTACAAAACAGATTTATTAATATGTTATCACGCTATAAAAACTAAAGATGCATTTGGTCTCATTGACACTATGTTGTTCTTTTCTCCAACATAAACCTCAGTTTTTCTGATTTTCCCAATTAAGGAAGCTGCAGCCCCCCAGGTGCACACGGGGCCATATGATCGCCACGTAATGGCCAAACACTCTGAGGTGTATCCCTCACCAGAGGAGCTGGAGGCGGTGCAGACAATCGTCTCCCATGTGGAGTGTGCTCTTAAGATTGTGTCCGACCAGATAGATATTCCGAAAGATGACAAAGAAAACACAGAGGCAGCGAGGTAAGCGTCCAAATGGTCAGTTCTCCCAATGATTAAGAAGCATATCAAGTGGCTTTTAAAATTAGTCTTTTATCTCAATTGTTGTTATTATTCTTTTTTCCTCTTCACAATGCAAGTGGTACTTCACAAGAGCGTGTCCTGCGTGGGGTTATGAGGGTCGGCCTGGTGTCCAAGGGACTCCTGCTGAAGGGAGACAAGGACCTGGAGCTGGTGCTGCTTTGCTCGAACAAGCCCACTATCACTCTGCTTAAACAAGTGGCTGAAAAGTTGATTGCACAGTTAGAGGTAGAACTGAGTACCGACAGTTGCTTTACACGATTCTCCATAAAAACGACTCACAGGTTTTAGAATGAGGTTATTTTTGTGTCTTAGATATTAGGAGTCCCTCTTTGCCTTCCTAACGCTTTGTTCCTCTTTTTCATAGGCGAGTTCAGTGGGGACGTATGCAGTAAGCCAGTGTCCAGAGGACGCAGCCATTGTTGTAACAAGCACCAAGGAGTCAGTCCTGACCCTCACCATCCACCTGACTTCACCGCTCGTCAGGACGGAGCAAGAGAGTAAAACTGAAGAAGAAGAAGGTACGTATGTTGGTCCTGCCTCCAACTAGAGATCAGCTACCACAGGCCTGATCTGTGTGTTCTCAGTATGCAGACACTGTACTGCTCCACTGATCTGTAACTCTGCACTGACAGTTGAAACGCCACACACGTTGTCCATCTTCATCTCATTGAACCTCAGTGGAGCTTGTACAGTGACTGTCTCAGACCGATGCCAGTGAACAACCAATCACTGTTGGCTCTTCACTCGCTCGAGAGTCCTGTCGTCGTCTTGTGACAAACTGGCGTTTGCCAGCACTGTATTTACTCTGTAGTCACTGATACATTCTGCACATGTTGTTGAGTGCAATGCCAGTCATAAAAACAACTTTGTTTATTCTTGTTGAATTGTTTTCATGTTTTAAAGTGAAGGCTTTTCAAGAATAACAAGTTAAAGCGCGCATTGCATGTACTTGATGCTGAAGATGTGCATTTGGCACCAGCTGCAGCAAAACTGATCTGCAATAAGGACATTTCTGTGGCTTCTCTTAAGAGAGTTTAAATTCAACCAGACAGGGTTAAAAATCGAAACAACTAAGTCATTGTTTGTTTATAGATGAATGTGTTGGTTGGTGGAGTGTTGGTCGAGCTTCTGTGTTGATCAGCATGAGCTGTATTTACATGGGAGTCTAAAGTTTCAGTGAGTTCACTTAAAGGTCAGGGCCCCCCAAATACAGAACCATACCAGTCTCAGTGCAGTTTTAGTCCATCTTGTACACTGCACACTGGGGCTGCACAACTCATGATGTAATTACAGCAAATGATGTAATGATTGTGATTGTGATTTTACCTTCCATGATCATTCAGTCGATCAGGTGCAGTATTGACACTTGAAGGGCGTACTCTGGTGCATCGAATCAAGCACTCCCCAATCACTGTCTGACCAGTCAGGTGTTTGTTATGAGTAGTGTCCCACAGAAGAGCAGTTGATGGTACAAATACGTCTTTTGAATAAACCGTGTGAACTTATTGTCCTGTTAGCTCGAACAGCTTCATTTTCCCTCTTCAACAAAATGATGTGCAATGGAGAACAAAAGGCCAGGGGTCACCAAGCTTCTGCCCCAATGTGGCAGATACATATTTAATTAACATTGCAAATGAATAAAAATATTGGATCTTGATTGAGACATCCCTGATTTAGACAACTGTATCTGCATCTTCTGAATTAATAATGAATATTTGATAACTTTACATTACTCTGGTGACTTTGTTATTAGTATTTTTTAATTTAGCATTATTTAATCTAATTATATTTAGTGGTATGTTTTTTTCCTAAATAAGGATGCATATCCCAGATAATTATCATTTCAGTGAAATATTATTGTGATTGTAATTTTGGCTATTATCATGCAGCCCAGTTAGAAGCATACTTTACTGCTACATCAGTTCAGTTCTTAATCTGTCCTATCTTTCATGCAACCATTCATTGTGGCACAGCATGGAAATCAACATACAGAAGCCTAAAACTCGCTGGGGATTGATTAGTTGCATTGTGTTTGTAGTGTAGAAAATGAGCTAAACCCTGCACAAAGCTGGTATGGCCCTTTCGTGTTTGTGATCTTTCTGCTTAAGCCACTTTTGGGTCAGGGACTCCATCAGTTTTGCTGCAGTGTGGGGCAGACGTGAAGATTCTCTAAATGCTTGTGATTTACAACTGATTCCCTTTTAGTTTGTCAAGTTTTTTAGGATCGCTGGACCTTTGACCAACTGGACACACTGTCTCAGAAGGGGGGGAAAGCAGCAAACCCAAGCCGAGGGGCTGAGGGAAGGGGGCATTTATGGTTTACACACTGCATACATTAACAACATGCTATGCAATGTTGTAAACACTATTGTGTCTTTATGACAGTCTTTACCTCCACTTTCACACACTGTGGAAAAGTTAGCTTGGATCTGTGACAGGTGATTATTATGCTTGTTGGGACCAAAGATTTACACATTAGGTACTTGGAGACCCCCTTTCCCTGCTACTGGTGGTTTGGGGAAAGCTGCTACTCCCTGAGCTGCAAGACAGAGCCGACCCCCTTGGTCAAACTGTACCTTTTCTTCTTACCCCACCTCGTCAATAGAAACGCGAACAGTCAACGATCCGCCGGACGTTCTGGACAGGCAGAAATGCCTATCTGCCTTGGCGTCTCTCCGCCACGCCAAGTGGTTTCAGGTTTGCATTCACGTCCTTATTTGTACGTAAGGTTGAACTGTTTCTTTGAATGGTCTCTTTATTATTTTCTCTCCATTTAGAGACAGTAACACTTTTTAACTGTGCTCTCAGTTGTTGTTGATGTAGTCCATAATCTTATGAAAGGGGAAGGTGTGTCGGAAGTTTAAGAGTTCTACTTATTAACTCATGAAGAGCGACGTGCTGATCCATACCATTGACAGATTTGGATAAATCATTGGTATTGACACCAGCATATAATTTGATTGATCAAAATGTCCTCTGTCAATATGAACTCCACTACTGTTGTGAAAAGGGTTTGTTTTGAGCACAACAAACAGCACGTGGACATAAATGTGTAATAATGTGTATTAGTCTTGGCAGTTGTTGATTTGGAGTTGGCTCGGTTGTTCTGACCTTTCTGTGCTTTGTTTTTTCGGGTTCGTTTTGTGGAAACTCAGAGAGCACAGGGTTGAGGTGAGGTCAGAGGCAGCAGCTCCTCTGACTGAACTGGCTTTTGTTTGTGTCTCCAGGCCAAAGTCAACGACCTGAGTTCTGCCGTCGTCGTGATCCGGATCATGAGAGACTTGTGTAACCGCGTTCCTACCTGGACGCCACTCTCAGGATGGGTGAGGAAACCCTATTTCTTTTTTTAAATAGGGCAGCATCTTGATAAGTAGTGTCTATACTCTGTGCTTTCATCTCCGTACAGCCTCTTGAGCTGCTGGTAGAAAAGGCTATTGGTACATCTGAGAGACCAATGGGAGCAGGAGAGTCATTGCGCAGGGTTTTGGAGTGTGTTGCATCTGGAATCCTCTTGGAAGGTGAACCTTTTTATTGAGTTGTCAAAACAACATGGATGTTTATACACTGGAATTAACATTAATACTCTAATTTAACTGTATCTGTGTAAAGACGGTCCTGGAATGAAAGATCCATGCGAGAAGGAAAGTGTCGACGCCACTGCAAATCTGGCTCCGCAGCAGCGGGAAGACATCACGCAGAGTGCTCAGGTAAGATGAGGCTGCTAATACATCCAGGCACACTCGTGTTTTTGAACCCTGGAAATAGTACCTAACATTTATATTTTCCTTAGTTTGCCTTGAGGCTGTGTGCGTTTGGACAGATGCACAAGGTGTTGGGGATGGACTTCAAACCTATAAAGCCACGGAAATCAGTGGGAGCCAGCTGCAAAGATGGCACAGGTACCTTATGATCTGTGTCCTCTCCCCTTTCTGTGCAGTTCACTTTACACTTTCATGAAAGGATCTGTTCTCAGGCTTGTTTCTGTTGTTTCATGCAGCCCAGATACCACCTGCTGGACACTTCAGCCTGCCAGCTAAGAGACCTTACACTGAGGTGGAGACGGAAGAGGAGGAGCCCCATCTCAACAGCAAACAGAGGAAGTCTCTTAAGTTCCAGAAGCGCTTTCAGAGGAAATCATGTTAGTATGAATGTCAGAGGCCTTGTTATAGGCTGAGCCTTTTAACTGTTAACATGAACCACTTTAACTGTGGATACGTGACCTTGCGGACATAATGTAAATGTTTCATGAAAATGATTCTTATTGAAGTCTTTACCTTCAACTCCATGACAAAACATGAACCTGACATTGTAGAGCTGTTAATATACATATACATACACATATATAGGTTCCACTGGGATTCTTTAAAAGACACTGTGCTGTACGCTTTCTATCTTCCATCTAATTTAATGTTAATTGTGACACTTTTCACAAATACACCATATACATGCATCTACATGCACCGAGGTGCCAGTTCATTATGTACACGTTGCAAAATCTAAAGCAATCTAATACCTCTACCTAATAAAATGTCAAGATTACTGAAAAAAGTATTGCAGAGCAGTAGGTTTTTATATTTTTGTATTTTGTCAAGCAAATTGCTGAGAAGCCATCATCTAATGATTAGAGTTAATTATGCTTTTGTTGAAAAATTCCCCAAATTGTTGTAGTGTTGTTTTTCATTAAACCAAATCAGGAATATTTTGACTCTGCGAATAAAAAACTTGTATTAACACAAACCTATCTTCTGTAAATGTGCCTAAGAAATGTGGAGTTCAAGGTTACCAGTTTTGGGGAATACGAGTAATGAAATGAGAAAATGCTGCAAAATATTTTTGTTACTCATTTATTCAAATTGCTCATTTTCTCTTTCTGCCTTCTCTCTGCCCCTTCCTTTCCCCTGCAGTCACAGATGATTTTAGCATGAACGCTGTGATGCGTCTGAACCAGTACAGACCTGGCCTGGAGTACCGACTTACATCTCAGACCGGTCCAGTCCACGAGCCGGTCTTCACAATGGCTGTGGACTTGAATGGGAAGACCTACGAGGCAACGGGGCCCTCCAAACGAGCTGCCAAGCTTAATGTAGCCACCAAGGCAAGACTTTTGTATTGCTGTCTACATAAGTTTCCTTTAATTTGCTTTATTATAAAAGTGAGTCTCCTAAGTAGCCTGCATGGCTGCTCACTTATAGGCGACAGTGACAAACCCAAATCAACAGTTAACACTAAACTTATCTAAAACGTCTTTTGTCATTCACAGGTCCTGCAGGATCTCGGCCTTCCGACAGGCTTGGAGAATAAGCCAGAGTCCAGTGGTGACGTTGAAGGAACGCTGGAATCAGTAAAAGCTGCTTCCACGGCCTCTACTACATCAGAAGACGTATGTACCTCAGTCTCTCCCTCTGGAGTGGTGTATTATGTAACATATAAGTTTATAAGTGATATACAGTAACTCCTATACAGCAAAACCATGTCAACATTTGCTTTCCTCAGAGAGAAAAAAAAGTGATGTGAGATGTTTTTGAGTAAAGGGTTTATAGCCATGTATTTAACATTTGTCCACTTGCTATGAACAGAGCGGTCAGGGTCCTATCTTGACCAAAAATGGCAAGAACCCTGTGATGGAGCTGAATGAGAAGCGCCGCAGCCTGAAGTACGAGCTGTCTGCAGAGACGGGAGGCTCGCATGAAAAGTGCTTTGTCATGGAGGTGAGTCAGCAGTATCAAATGCAGAACACAAGAGTATCCTTTGCTTTCCGAATGATGTTCGCAGTTCTTGGATCTGCCCTGCATCACAGCTTTGATGTCTGATGTGCATCACAGCTTTCTATAGACCACTGTAGAGTCCACTAAAGATTTTCACATTTGTGTAGTGTAGTAAAGCTTGTGACTTTGCCAATTCCCAATGGTAGAATCACATAAGAATAAAGTTTTAAAAGGGCGAAAACTTTGATGTGTCATCTTTGTCCCGTGTATCAGGTGGAGGTTGATGGGCAGAAGTTCAAGGGGAGAGGCTCCAATAAGAAGGAGGCAAAGGCCTACGCTGCCCTCGCTGCTCTGGAGAAGCTGTTCCCAGAAGACAATGGAGTTTCAACCCCAAATAGAAATACTTCAAAGAAGAAGGTCACCTACACAGACATGGTAATTTATCTAGTTAATGAGCTGATCTATGATTTATCTAGTTAACATAGCTGACCTTGAAGACCCAAACCAGTCAGTGTACATTTCTATTCGAGTGTACATGCTCTGTATTTGGATGTGGACCATTTTTGGTGAAGATGGCTCCGTCACACATTTCCACTCTTGTAGCTGTTTTATTTGCAGAGCTGTTTTAGTGTAAGCACCTCCTTCAACTCAGTGTGGTACTGACACGTTTGTACAGCTTTTAAATGTATTAATTTGAATAAAACATTCAGTTCTTCAGTTGAATATCAAAATTGTCACACCCCTCAAGAATACATGCTCACTTAGAGATGCATTTATACATTTAGACAAAAAGTAACAACTCCCTGACACATTAGCTACTGCATGCACATCTCCTCAAAAGCATACCCTCTTGCCTAAAAGCGTATGTTCTTCTGCCATTTCCTGTTCCACAGCACATCCCAGGGTTCGGCACTATCCGTGGCATCCCTTCAGACTCTGGGTCTCGTGGCTGGGGTCCCAACAGAGGTCGAGGCAGGGGCAGAGGCAAACCGTTTCCTCCAGGACCCAGCTATAACAAGAGTAAGGGATTTTACACTCACTAGGAGTCGGCCTAGTGAATGAACAAGCACATCTCTGACAAACTCAACTAAATACTAATTTCTTTCCTTTATTTCAAAAGCTAACTACAGTTATGAAAGCAGCACTGGCACAGGCTATCGTAAGTATGCACTCTGTGCAGACTGACTTTAGATTGTTGTGGTGTTTTTGTTTTGCTACTGAGTAACACAAAATAGGAATCATTGCCATCTACAAATACATTATTCCTGTTTTATTTTGAAGAAGTTGAGTAAGTAAAACTTCCAATGGACTATACTTGGGGGGGCGGGGGGGGGGGCAATCCTTAAAGTCCAGGAGAAGCTTTACTTACTTTACAGAGGTGTTGAAATTCAAAACACACCTATATCCCTAAAAAGAAATACAGCTTGATTCCTTGTTGTCATCCTCATATACAAGAAAGAAAAAGTCAACATTTTTGTGCTTTTACGTGTCTCAAGTTATACTGCTGCCACTCCACTCGTGTTCATTTTAGTTTGTACCAAGCATGGGCTAGGGTTAGAAAAAGTGTTGGAAACAAATGATTTTACATAACCGTGATGTTGCTCTTGTTTCCACTGTCTTTTAGATAAACTGTATGGTAATAATGCAGCAAGCATCACAGCCAAAGGCACTGGCCCCACTGGATCAGGCAGCAGCATTGGCTACGGCACCTTTTACCCGGAGAGCGGCACCTACTCCTCCCCACCCATCTCCAGCTCCGACTCCAGTACCATGAAGGGAGAAAGCTACCAGACGATGCCTCCTCCCGCTGACCAGGAGAGCCCATACAGCTACGGGTATGGAGATGAGAAGAAGAAGATGCTGACCCAAGGTCAGAATGAGGGCCAAGGAGGAGACTACTCTATGTACAGCACAGCTTACCCTAGCTCGGTGACGGGTGGCCAAGTGTATAATAATTATGGTGAGTAAAGCCGTAGCAAATCCACCCCTGCAATCAAATAACAACTGCCCGTCTCTAGTGCTTTTTTTGATATTAATATACAGATGATCTCTTGCTGCATTTATGCCGCGTTTCAATATCCTGTTTTAAGAGAAAATGTACATAAAAGAAATAACACCTTCTGGTGTGATCTCACTCCACAGGCTGGGGAAACCAGCAGGGGTATGGCGTGTACCAGGGTTTCGGAGGAGAAAACCAGGGTTCATACTCTGGATACAGCGACATGAATTACTAATCATCACACATCGTGTACAGCCTTTCTCACCTCACCATGCCATCTTTTGACTCTGACTGTATCCACCCTCGATGATGATCCTGGGATACCACTTCTGAAAACGAAAAAAAAGTGCTTGTGTTTTCTTTGAAACTGGAATTTAGCTGTTTTTTATTTTTTATTTTGTTTTCACCTCACTTGTTAGTTCTCGGACATCTGGTAAAAACAATCGTCGGTGACAGATGCAGGCTTATCTTTTGATTAAAGTCTACCTGTTTTCTTTTTAACTACTACATGCCTCATCATGTCTGTGTTGACATGAGTGTAAAAAAAATACCTGGTTTATCATTTTGTCTTGTTTTTAGGGTTGTTGTATTCTTAAATCGAGTGTACTGGTTCTGTATCAGTATGTTATGGTTTTTATTCAAAGCTGCTTGTAGTTTTGAACAGAAGATTCATTTGTTTCTGTGTTACATAAAATGCTCTAATCTTTCTTGTAAAATAAATAACTTTTATTTTGGAGCAAAGTTTCAGACCATCAGTTTGCTGATTCACAGACAAGCACAACATTTAAGAACTTACGTTTTCAGTCACTGTGATGGAGGAAGCTCTGGTATTGAATGTGACAATTCAGGTCAGAGTTGGGCTACCATTTGTTGGAACATGAATTCTGCCTTCAAAGCCATTAAAACCGGTCAATTTGAGCTTCGCTTAAAAATACCAAAGATTCACTTCACTCCACTGTTACTGGGAATGTTTTGCAACAGCCACGAGTGCTGCGAATGGCCTCTGCAGGGCTTGCAGACGCTTCACAGTATCATGTAGCATACGAGGTCTGTTTGTACAGCTATATGGCTGCTAAAGATGAGACAAAGCCTCATTGACCCCTGTGAGGAAATTAGGTCACTGTAGTAAGTTACTCGGGTTCCCCAGGGAGAAACTAATGAGAGCACACCAATGTAATGTACAAATGGTAGGTGTAGAACAAGCTGTAATAAACATGTTAAAATACAGAAATGGTTTTGTGTAAACGCATACTGCCACTGTTTTCAGCAGTAAGTAATCTGAATGCAACTACACCAGAGCCCTAAAGCTTGCAAATCTGAATAAATATTTTAGATTGTGACACAGATTACAAAGCAACAAAGGCTGAGATATACTGACTTTTACTCCCTAGTAGAGCTCCAAAAACACTGGATCCTACATTTCCCATGATGCCTCTCGCCAGGCAGCTTTTGTTAGACTTTCCTGCCTAATGAACAAGCACATCTTTCAAACTCCCAGTTTGTAACCCAGGCTTTCGGATGAAAAAGTCCAATCTGAGATAACCCTGATGACAACATTATGACATCAGTTTATTTATTTATTCAAACTTTTAAAAGCTCCCTCCTGTTTACTGAGCTGTATAATAAAAAAAAGGTGGAGTGCCTCTTTAATCAGGCCTGCAAGTGTGAGCAGAAAAATAATGTGTAGATTTTGACCGCTGCTATCACCTGCATCTCACATGCTAGTTGCTCTTCATCTGGCCATGTAAAAATTGTCTTCTATTGATAGCTTGACTTAGGTCAGAAAAAAGCAAATTCACAGTTTATAATGCACTGACAATGGCCTTCTAGCTTTTCAACAGGCAATTGTGTGTTTGCATCAAAGTGAGAAGAGTGGAAATAGAGAAAGGGGCTGTGGAACCCAAGTTTAATAAGACAAAAAACAAAGTACAAGACAGCATTCTGTGAGACTATAATGTGGCCATGCCTTCAACGTTCATTGTGCTAGTAAATGTTTACTCAGTAGGCTACATTTCTTATTCCCAAATTATCTGAAAAGATGGAAGCACGGGGATGCAAAAACAAAATGAAGAAGGAAAATCAGTGATTAACACTGAAGTGGAAAAAGTGGTGTCTGGACACCAGCTATAATAACCATTGCAGATCACATGTGGCCCAGATGACCCTCCAGTCCTGAGACTGAGTCAGGGTGTGAGCAATGTTCATGCCCCTGCGGCGCGTGCGGAGGCTGGTCCTCCTGCAGCCTCTCCTCCGGGAATGCTGTTAAAAGGCGGGTAGGAAGAGCGCTGCGAGGACGGAGTGTCCCGTCAGGTCATCCTGAGCACACCTCACCAGTTATCAGCTGTGAGTGTTTTTTTTATCTTTGGGCTCTGACACTGTTATCTCTGCACGCTGACACCTACTCTTGACAAGTTGTTTTTCTTGTCAGGCAGCTTTGTTTTCTTTTTGATGGGAGAGCATTGAGGCATTAGATACTGTCTCTGCTGAGGCTGATGAAGGTCATTTGATCTGTGTGTTTCATAAACAGCAGAGTTTCTTATTTAAAAGAAGCAGAGATGCAATGATATGCTTTGAAAGACAAGAAATTGTGACCTTTGACCCTTGGAGCCTCATAGACATGGCTGCTTTCATTAGCTTCTATTAGCTCCAGCTGGGACATGTCAGCTTCAGGCTGCAGCCAATCACAAGTCGCCTTTAGGCATAAAAGCAAGAGATCATGTTGGTGTTTGGTGAGATAGGAGGGAGAGAGGAAGCATAGGCTTACATGGTGAGCAAGCAGCTGCAGTTGTGGTTTGTTATGTTCGTCATCTTCCTCTTCCGGGTTCTATGTGTAGGCGAGCGTTTACATTCACTTTTGGTTATGGCTAAATGTCATGTTCTCCTTTTGTGCTGTTTAGTTTCGCTGTTAACTGAAGATCTGATTGCTTGTTTTTGTTCTTTCTTTAAAGATGGCACTTGCTCTGCTATCCATCTTAATTGCTGCCGTCTCTGTGGCCTACTGCTATCCTACTGTCTTCCAAGACCTGGAGGAAACTAGCAGTAAGTGTCACTTCACTTGGGCTTTTATGGGCAACTTTCGGTTTGAGGTCTTGCTCCTCAGACTGTCGGCTCCAAAAAAAAAACCCAATGTATTTTGTTCTCTTACAGAAAACAGAACCTCCATTAAGTTCCTGGCTGTAGGAGACTGGGGGGGAGTGCCCTATCCCCCCTACATCACCGCCGTACAGAAGGCTACTGCTCGAGAAATGAGCAAAGTAGCAGAGCAGATGGGAGCTGACTTTGTTCTGGCCCTTGGCGACAACTTCTACTACAAAGGGGTGGACAGTGTGGATTCTCCTCGGTTTAAGGTCAGTCGAGTAAACTTGTGTTCTAAAATGACTAAATAAAAAAAAAAAATAATGTTAAAGCAACATTGTGGAAGTGAAAACCCTGGTTTCTCTACTGAATTTATCAGGACACTTTTGAGTCTGTGTACACTGCGAAGTCTCTCAAAGTCCCCTGGTATGTGCTTGCTGGGAATCATGACCATGGAGGGAATGTCAAAGCCCAGATCGACTACAGCCACAAATCTGACAGATGGTAAAGAGCAAATTAAAGTTGTATCTGAAGTTGAGCCATCCTTAAGTCTTAAACTGATGATAAACTTAGTCAAGACTTTGCTCTCTTCATTGTTAGGAAGTTCCCTTCATACTATTATGAGCTGAACTTCCACATCCCCAACACTGGGAAGACCTTGACCATCATCATGCTCGACACTGTAATGCTGTGTGGCAACTCTGACGACTACGTGGATGAGAAGCCCAGAGGCCCCCTGCGTGCGGTGGATGCCAACCGTCAGCTGGCGTGGCTGCAGGAGAGACTGGCCCGGTCAAAGGCAGACTTCCTGTTGGTGGCCGGCCACTACCCTGTGTGGTCCGTGTCTGAACACGGGCCCACAGAGTGTCTCCTGCACAGGCTTCATCCTCTGCTCATCAAATACAAGGCCACCGCTTACCTCTGCGGTCATGACCACAATCTGCAGGTTAGTTTGTGCAATATGTGAACACTTTCTGTATAAATCTGCAGGGCTGCTTTGCCTTCAATCCCTCCTTGTCTTTGTCCCCTTCAGTACATCGAAGAATCTGGTGTGGGCTATGTGGTGAGTGGCGCTGGAAACTTTCTGGATCCTGATGTCCGTCACTGGCACCATGTTCCCAAAGGTTCTGTGAAATTCTTCACTGGCAAAGCTTCAACACTGGGAGGCTTCGTACATGCAGAAGTCACAAAGAACAAGATGATCGTAACCTTCTTCCAGGCGAAAGGCACTTCTCTCTATCGCACTGTCCTCTCTCAAAGGAGCTTTGAGTAGACTCGCAACCACAGGAACAATCAAGTTTACATGCAGCATTAGTCTGCAGTGTAGCTTTGAGATCAAAGTAATGGCTGTTAATCCTGTGTTTTTAAAGTTTGGCATTAATATTTCAAAAGCAATTGTATGTTTTTAAAAGAATCAACTTGTTTTACATGTAAATTTATTGTGTGAGAAGAATAAATGGTTTGTAAAGAATGCTTCGTTAGACTTGTGGAACTAGGTTTCTACCACAGACTTTGCTGACAAATCATTTGCTTGATGTAGAAGGGTTAAAATCTTGGTTTTTTTTGTTGTTTTTTTTAAATGTGGTTTATGAAAGTGCTCAGTCTGTCTGAAAATGGATCTGCTTAGTGTGACTGAAGAAGCAGTTTCTGTGCAAAAATGAGGAAATTCCACATGAGGCAGGACTTCATGGCTTGTATACTAACAGTTTTGACCAATGCATTATCTTTCCTTACCAGGTCTGGTATGATTCACAAGCAACTTCAGCCTACATTCAGACCAGTCAGAAACACCCGGTAGCTGCACTTCCTGTCTCAAACGCTTAAGTTTGACTATAAATGCCTTCACATTTTTCAAGGTTACGGGCTAATCTAAGTTTGCGCTTCCTTATCTGAACTTGATACTCGGAACACTTAAAATGCTGCATGTACACACACTTCTCAGCAAAAACAAAACATTGCTGGATCCATAAAGAGGATGGAATGTGAAGTACATTTATTTGGGCCTAGTTTGCACACGAGGAGAATGTATGATAAGTTTGCAGTCTAGTCAGTAGCATTGGTCTACCAGTATTGTAAATATGACTGGACAAACAGTGGCTGCTTTGTTCTGTTCTTGGTCAATCAGGTGACTGCTTATTAATAAGCATATGCCATGAACTTGCAGTTATGCACATCTAAGTTGTTCAAATGCCTAAAGCTTGTATTCCCCAAGATTACTTGCTAATTCTGTAGTTGTACAACTTCATCTGGAGCAAGTAAATCACTAATTGGTTTAGAGTTGAGTAGACCTAATTGCAAGACTTATTATGGTGCAAAAATTTTCTTTCACTTTTATAGTATATGCTTACATTTATATGGTGTTAAAACCACCCATTCACTTGTTTTCTGACATTGCCTAATTTTCTTATGAATTAGTGAAAACCATGATGCAGGGGTGAGAAAGGCATGCTGTTATGAGAGCCGTATTTTAGAATTCACTTCAGTGTACACATTTTCATCGCTTCATTTGTCTTAAATACAAGAACTATTGTAACAAATTTGGATCCTACCTGGCAGCCCTGGCTGGCTGTTGCTGAAGGACAGCAGAGGTCAAGACTTCCACACCGCTCTTTGTCCGTCACAGAGAACCACCTGGCCTGCCAGCAGAGGATTAGGCTGAATGACGGCAGATTGGCAGCGGCTGCGACCAGGATAAACTCAGCCAACCAATGACAAGTAACCTGGGAGAGCAGGGAGCAGAGACCCAGAACAGATGGGTTCTTATTTTTTCTCCCTCCTTCTGCTGACATGTTAATTTGCTGAGCTTTATTGCCTTTAATGTCTGTATGATTTGGATCTCACCTTTTTATTCTGCATCAAGAAAATAAATGTATGTACAATTTATGCAAATTACCACTGTATGTTGGTTAATAGGTTCACAAATCCCAAAACAGGGCACGCTGTAATTATATAATCTTATCATATTATGTAATGAAATGCCATATGGATTTTTTCCTTGTGTTTTTCTTATCGTAACCTCCGTCTGGCTACTATAACGTTACTGACTCTTAAGCTGTGTTTTCATCAAACAGTCCACCAATGGTTATTTTTGTGTTTCCATTGACAAAAGTTGTAGATGGCGCCAATAGAAACACTCTGTTATGGGGTTTTTTTTCATTACCCCTCTGTTGAGGTACCTGGCACAGTGACCCAGGTGGAGCTAGAAACACTGCAGTCCATTGACTGGTCAACAGAATCGTCATTTCCTGCACAACAAAGGACTCAGTGCACAAATCCTCCATTTCTCTTGTTTTTTTTTTGCCTACCTACATTTAAGAGTACTGTCTGCCGTGGAAATGCAAAACAGATCTAGGGTTTAGGTACATGTAGGTATGGGTTAGGTAGGGGTTTCATCGGTAATATACTGAAAGTGTTTGGTGGAAACGCAGCTATAATGTGTGGTGTCCTGATCCAATTAGGAGTTACAGTCTGCTGATGTCATGCATCGTCAGACCGTGAGCTGGACTGACAGAACCGAGTCAATGCCAATATAAGAAACTGGCCAAGGATAAGCTGTCACCTGAGGATAAAGGACAGATAAGGATCACTTAACCCTGGCTGGCTTGCTTCAGAGTTAGGTCAGACAGACTGATGATTCGACACTATCCGAATTTACAGTATAGTGCAGTGCCGATTGAAAACTTGCCTGTTTGGAAAGGGCCGGTTGCTTCAAGACTGTGCTACAGTATAACGTCTCCAGTCTCTCGGTTTCTCTTTCCTCATCTGTTCTTGAATGTCCTGTAGCGAGCAACAGAGAGCGAGCTGTACCCAACATGCCGCTTGGTGGCGTAACAGTTAATAGGGGTCCCCTTAAAACACACTACACAGTATGTACTTCTGGCGGTAGTAAAGCATTACTTATAAATATGTCCTGTAGATCAGACAGACAGGGACTCTTTCCATTTTAGTTAGATTATGTGCATTTATGTGTTGATCTCTCACCTGCAGGGGTCCTCAGTGGGTGCCCCAAGAGGTTTGCAGCAAGTATGAAAAAACATTTATTCATGATTTAAACAGCTAAAATATGTATTTTTGTAATAACCACGTATCAAATGACAATGTGAAAAACACTTGAAAGGGGTCACTCATAGTGATGAGTCATGGCTTTATGGAGCTTTAGAGCGAGTTTCAGCTCATTGTTTAGCAGGAAGCTGTTTTCAGAGAAAAAGCTCTGAACACCCACTGAACACTACCTGCCCAGCACTAAACAGCAGACAGACACATTTAGAGACAAGCTGGTGAGCACAGTGGAGCATTCAGCATTTTAAGAGACAGATGTGTCCCTCAGCAGTTGGTGGAGACCAAAAACAGAGCTAAAAGAGAGTGAATATTGGGCTTACATTCAGGTGGCCAGACACACGACTCCAAATGAATGATAATGTTGCTCTGTAGCTGCTGGATTTGTAAGAATAAATGATAAAAAAGTTCACAGTCAACTTAGAAAGTGATGTGTCAGTGTTGTGTTCACAACTTGTTTCTGCTGCCCCCAAAGTTGCCCAAAAAATCAGGTTTAAATGTGAAAACTACTATCATAAAATAGCAGCAGTGTTTGCAATGGTTATTTAGCTACTTCATTTTTATGATCATCTATTTTGTTTATCCTCTGTAACTTAATCAGCTAATAATGCTGAATTTCTCAAATTTGGCTGATGCACTTTTTTTGTGACCATGTTTTTCAGCAGCGGCCAAACTCTCAGTCACAGGTGTAGATTCAGTTGATATGTAGCTACATGTTTTAGGTTTTCCCACCTGCCACCAAAAGTCCACAAGTGCAGCGTAGTAATCCTGGGCTCACATGTTCCACTTCAAATCCAGACAACAGCTAATCCTAAAATGTCTCTTGACAGTGGTGAGCAGGAATAAAAGGCTGATTTCACAAGCAGTTAGACTCCATGTTAATGTTCACATTTACTTGTTGATCAGACTGCTCATTACGCTGTCACACCACGTGGAGTTATTATTATTCCAGGATGGGATATATGCAGGATATATACAGGTAGGTCCTGAGCTTTGCTTGCTTTGATTTACCTCAATATAACCTCTTTCTAAACTCTGCACTCAACCCTAGGCAAGCATTGTGTCACATCATTTTCGGAAGGAAGCAGAACTTTCAAAAACCTGCAAGATTGCTTTTAATATGGAAAATGAAACATTTTAAACTAGGGTCAACAAGCACAGTGGGGAATCCTGCAACCCAAATACCCAGGGTCTGAAGCTACCCTTGAAATGAAATAAAAGTTGTGTGAAATGTGACATTATTACCCAGGTTTAAAGTCATACACCAGAGGGTCTGGAACCTTCTGGTGTGTCACTTCCTCACAGTCTGAACTTCTTTGAGTCTTAACTGGCTCCACCTTAAGCCCTAACTCCTTTGCGCCAATTAGAGAGCTCCTGTGCCACCATTGCATCTCCCACAGTGTCAATGTAGTTTAGAGTGCTCTAATCTAAAAGAAGAAAATAGGATTAGCAAACCTTCTATCTTCCCTCAAGTCAGAACTGAAAAGTTACATTTAAATTTGTAACTTGTTGATTTCCTAAGTAAGAACTAATGGGAGATTTATGGGAGAGTTATTGGTATTAAAGCCCCTGAAAACTGACTTTCAACAATCAAATTTAAAATTAGGGGAGAAAAAAACATCCTCCAGAGGCAGCCTTTCAACTGGTAGGAGTTTCAAAATGCTGCTAGTTTTATGAAAGTGGAGACAGGTTTACTTTTTCATAATTCTATTGATCTACACACCCTTTTCTAACTAAACCTTTTGTGTGAGTTTTCATTCTCCTGTGGTTTTATCTGTCACGGGTCGCGGCCCTCCTCCACCTGCTCCTTCTGTCTTTTTACGCTCCATCATGAGGCTGCATCCTTGCACCCCACAATTTGTACCACTGACTTTCAACTCTGCATCTGTGCATTTGTTTTCACCTCAGGTTGTTGCAAACATCAGCTCTTGCCCATCAGATAAAACAAGTTGGATGTCTCTGTCATACAGTGCTGCTGTTCCCCTTTGTTGACCAATCCCACCATGTGAAACACCAACACCAACATACAGACCTCTGCCCAGGCTGCAAATGCTGTTATGCAACACTCAAATCTCACACACAAGTCAATCGCACTGCCTTGGTCTTAAATCAGATCCACTCTGCTGCACTGAGCTCTTCCATCCCCATTCATCACGACTCCACACTTCCTTTCTCTTCACTCCCTTTTGAAACTCTATTGTTGGCTGTTTCTGCACACCCTGCATCCCATGAATCCTGTCACACAACCAGAATAATAATGTAAGTTTCTGAGGTTCGTCTAAGATTGGGCTGCTGTTGTCCGATTATCTAATTCCATGGCTCAAAAGTAATAAAAGGGATGTTGTATTAAAGGCTAAGCTGCTCATCTAATCTTCTCTCCCTAATCTCCATCCCTCACTCAATACAGGCACTCTGGGTTTCACAGATGGAGTGAGCAATGTTAACTCAATGAGAGTTGCCCAAAATGATCTAATATAAAAAAGACAATGTTAATACTGGTAAGTGCAGAGAGAGACCTCAAAGGTGGAATAATCTCCTTTTTAGAGAGAAAATGAGTAATGAATGAAAGGGCTGATACTGTGCAAATGTGTGTGTTTGTGATGTCACAGCCTTTGTGTGCCTTTAATATTTCTGCATCTCAGCCAGTATCCTGCTTAAAATGGACCCTGAAATCTGTCTGTTTGAGTTGTGTAACAGTGCGTGTGTTTAGTGATGCCAACAAGCAAAAATAGAGAGGGCTGTATGCCTTCTGCAGTTACACCCTAAACACATGCTATCAGTTTAACAGATATGACTGGAATGAATCATATACCCATGACATACATATGTCACACTTGTGCTACTTTGCATTTTTACCAATTTAACACCATTCACTTACAAGTACCCAGACTCTTAAAAATTTGGATTTTATTGCTGGATTTATTGTAGTTCTAATTACTTTGCTGAAATGTTTAAGTAGATATGATCACTCTATTTCTGAGGCTTCCAGTTTTCTTACGCATACCGCATATCGTTACAAGGTATCACGCAGTCACGTGAACATGGTCACCTCCACTAACTGAATTAACTTCACCCTATTAGTTAGTACATTAGGCCAATCCTCCTAGGGACCTGAAATATATTTAGAATCAGAATAAGATTGAGACACAAGTGTTAGCAAACATTACCTTAGTAGACACCAGTCTTAACCTTTATTTATTTATAACACCTGTCTCCCTGTTCATGGCCAAAACTAATTACACATTTGGATTATTTCATGTTGAACATGTTCACAAGCTCCTCACATCTCAGCTCCATTTGAAGTTTGCTGAATCACGTAAAGGGCCTACATAAAAACGAATGTAACAGCAGGGACTGATGTGACAAGTGAGTCTGGCAGGAGAAGGTAAATAGTCAAGAAGCTAGCTTGGCACAAATCCACAGGGAAGAGTGAAGGCCGTCCCACTGAGTGTCCCAGGCTCTGATCCTGAGAAAAATTGCTTGGTCAAGTAGACACACCAGTTAATCCGACAGAAGTAAATCCATGCGTCCAGGTTGGCCTTGATCACTGCTTGTGTGTGATTCCAGTCAGATGCGGAAAATATTAAAAAGTCTTAATGCATAGTTTGCATGTCTCTGCAGGTCAATACAATGTTGCTGGATTTGTAACACTCACTGATTTTCATGAGATCTTCCCTGAAATGGCTATTTGTTTGTAGATAGATTGGGGTAAAATATGTTTCAAAGGTGGAAACAAGGAGCTTAAAGAAGCTCATCTAAAGATGAAAAAAAAGCAAGAGGGGAGATGCACCATAAGAAAGGTGTCTTGGATCCTTTACGCTGCCTCATGCATCACTCTCCTTGGGGATTGGCTGATTGTAGGACGGGCTGTTATTGATGCTAAGGGAGGCGGGAAGAAATGAAGGTATGTACGGGATGACGGTCATCAGAGGGCTGGTCAGCGGGCTCCCATCTGGGTGAGTCATGGGGATGATGACGTCGTCCTGGTCCCACACATGGAAGGCATTTGGGTGGGAGAGGCTGAGGGCAGGCGGCATGTGCAGAGGGCTGCCTTTTTCCACCTCTCCCTCTTTCTTCAGGTCCTCATCGACTGGGCCCAGCAAACAGTCTGTGGACGCATGAAAGACGAGGGATGAGAACGCAACAATTTATTCCCACCTTGCCCATCCCAAAAAAAGTCCTTCAGTCTTTCATTTAATTTAAGCTCACTGTTGTAGAAATCCCACTAACACCACGTTTGCTTAATTACTGCTGCACTTTTGCTTAATCTCAGAGGGAAATTACTTATTGAAAAACTGCTTTCCAATAAGGAATTTCAAGGATTAATTACAAGGAAATATTTGGTATAGAGACATAATAATATATAGTAATTTATTAGGGGTATGATCCTCAAAATTGTCATATGAATTTTAACACAATGCACACATATTCACTGAAGCAAAATTAAAGAGTGCCTGATAACCTCCCCATATATACAGACGTCACATTTATTTAATAGTCAATGCCGATGTCTTGATGGTAGATGGTGGCTCAGATCACATTACCATACACCACAGCTCAACAAGTTTATTTTTTGCCCTCACTGGTTGGTCAAAAAGAGTTCTGACATACAATTAATGCTTAGACGGCTACCTCTAACAGATTTGAGTACCTGTTACGTCCAGCATGAGATCTTTGATGAGGTGACCCACTATAGCATAAGCCACAGCAACCACAACCAGAGCGGCCATCAGGATGTAGAGAACAGATTTAGGTAGCTGGATGAGGTCCCTGGGAGGAGGCTTGTACTCCTTGTACAGAGGCTCTGCATTATGAGCCAAGTACTGGAATGAAAGTCCACCACCTTCTGTGTAGTTAAAGCTGTCCATATTAACAGAGTAGGAGCCTCCACCTAGTCCAGCGAGTTGTATTATTCCATTATATTCAAAGTGAAAATGTTCCCAAGTTGATTTATCCACATGCTAGGGTGTCACACCCTAAAATGCAGAGAGGCAGAGTCAAAGTCTACTGCTTACAGTAAGTAAGCAATAATGTTAATATCTTACAGTTTAATTAACTTTAATATAAGGCAGATGGAAGAGTGAGATGCAAATATATTCAAATAGCCATATGAATTTACCTTTTTATTTACTTTTTAAGGTATAAAGTCTACTTTTAAGCAACCTTTTAACCAACATGAAAAAAAGGCCAGTGAATAAATTCACCCACCTGTCAAGACCAAGTTTTTGCAGCTTCCAGATTAAATTTGGATCTTTGGAGGGCCGTTTCACCAACATGTTCCACACAGCATTTAATTACTGCCATTAGTTTTCATGTTGTCATCACCAGTTCATCCTCCACCAGACATCAGGACATTCCAGATTTCAGACAGCCTCTGCGCCTCTCTGCTCTGTGCTGTGACCTCTGTGCTGAAATAATCCTGACTGTGGGCGGGGACTCAGAGAGGCAGAGAGAGAGTGAGAGAGAGAGAGAGGGATTACACGTCCTATCACAGCAGATCAATCAATCCCTCATCCCATCCTATCCTATCCCACACAGATTACTTCATCCGCCAGAAACAATCACACACACACACACACACACACACACACACACACACTTACATCCATACATCAACATACAACAAACATATTGACACCACCTTGGTCCAATGATAATTTACAAATGCCACCTTCAGTTCTCTACCACTGTATTGTCTAGCCATAGATTCATAATTGCATACAGTAGCATATTAGAAAAGAAATTACAACATGCAAATTGATAACTACTTTTAAAACCTTTTCAAAACAGTCCAAATTTACAGAAAAAAGCAATGTGGGTTTTAAATCGTTACTTTCAAATTAACTTGATAATAATTAGAGGCAAAATGATCAGCAGAGTTTTTATAGTGAAATGTGATCGCTAGGATCAAAGCTTCTGGGAAGAAGTTGCCAGCTCCACGTCAGATAAGTAAGGAACATGTTAATTAAAGTGTGTTCACTACAGCAGGTCTTGAGACATAAGATCCAAGGCCAGTGGTGGAAGAAGTACTCAGATCTTATACTCAAGTAAAAGCAGTAATACCACAGTGTAGGCATACTCGTAAAACATACAAGTAAAAGTCCTGCATTTAACATTTTACTCAATATAAAAGTACAAAAGTACTAGCATCAAAATATACTAAAAGTATACCAAAAGTAAAAAGTACTCGTTATGCAGAATGGCCCATTTCAGAAAAATGTATATTATATTATGCTATTATAATTATTAATGCATTCATATGTACATCACTTTAATATCGCAGCTGGTAAAGGTGGGGCTGGTGTTTTTACTATATGAACTCACTGGTAGCTTGAGAATTTCACCAAGGGATCAATAACGTTTACCTTTATCCATAATAACACATCATCATTTATCTGGTATGGCTAACCACATATTTGACAAACTAACAGCTTTGTCAGCTAACTACATGTTTCCACTGTGTGTCGCCCTTGGATTTCCATTTAGCTGCCATCTGCTGACAGAGACCATTAATCTGTTGCTGGACCTGCAGTTATATCATGAACATTTTTCATCAAGTTTAATTCAGTCCAATTCAACTTTTATTTATATAGCGCCAAATCACAACAGTAGTTATCTCCTGACACTTTCCCTATAGAGCAGGTCTAGACTATAATATTATTTACAGAGACCCAACAATTCCCACCATGAGGGGAAAACTTCCTTCTAACGGGCAGAAACCGGGCTCTCGGTGGGCGGCCATCTGCTTTGACCGGTTGTTGTGAAGTTTAACGACGATAAATAAGAATAAGAAAAAAATGCCATTAATCTAAAAATAATCTAATTCAGCGAAATTATGGAGAATAATTCGATCCAGTATGTTACAATAATTCAAAATGAGTGACGGAAATTATTGTAAAACCTGCTTCACATTAAATAATCTTTTTTTAAAAATCAAATGAATAAATAAATACTGTAAATACTGACGTTAATGGCGAGACGACGTTAGGATTCTATGGTTGCTATGGACTTCATATATAAATCGGAGGAGCTCTTCGTCGTCACCATGTCACTGCTGACCTTGACGAGAGACGCATCTACCCGACAGCATCAGAATTAAAAAGTGACTTGGCAACCTAAACGCTCAACAGAAGAAGCAGAACCCCTAAGAACCAGGCAGCTGACTGACTGAGTTTTTCTTAAGGCTTCTATATGGAATAAGTAAGAATATGAATCCCTTAAAACATTTTAAAACTTTTAAAGTAGCTAGCTAGTTAGCTAGTTAGTAGTTAGCTAGGTTGTTAGCTAACATTAGCCGATGACAGTCGAAAGTTTAAATTAATGGAAACAAGTATCAGATTTCAGTGTAAATAATTAAGATTGCCTTAGATAAAGTTAAGTCTTTCAAACCCTTTTAAAGTGTTTATGAGTCTTTTTATTCGACGTTGTGTGTGCCTTTGAAGCTAGAAAACTGGAGTTCAGAATTTAGTGCAGAAGTTAGCTAACTAAATAACTAGTTAGCTATAGTCATTTCACTTTAACTAGACCTTAAATAACTGAAATTTGACAAAAACAAAAATAACCATGCGAATTAATGAACTGAACAAGGAAACTGACTTTTGTAAACACTGTTTGGGGCAAAAAAAATTGAAGAGGAATAGACTGTGTAATACCATATATTTATAGAATATGTGCCTTGTAGTGTCTGGTGAGGACCAAAGGCAGGCAATCAGACAAGACAAACTGAGGGAGTGTGGGTACACCACTAAAGTAACTTACAAATTACAACGCGATTAGTTACTGCTCTGTTCTATATTGATGAGTTCAATTTGACACCAAACAAAGCTTTATCTACCTCTGCAGTCTGAAAGAGATTTAACTGAACATGGTTGACTTAATTCCTTCTTTTTTTCCCACTGTCCATCTCTCTAACAGGAAAACAACAAGAGGAAGAGGGAGCAGGAGAGGAGCTCCAGCCCCCAGCCTTCCACCTCTGGCTCACAGGTGACCCCTGTCCAGCCAGAGAGAAGTACCAGCCCCCAGCTATCCACCTCTGGACCACAAGATGAAAGACTGCAGGCCCTTGCCCAGCAGTGGGTGAGTAGTCCACCCCAAACACTGTACTGAAATATATACACACAGAGAACTAGCTTCTGGGGAGGTTGCCTATAGTAGTGTTGGAAAATACAGCAAATCCATAAGTGAAGAATCCCAGTAGTCATTTTGAGAGCACAGCATGTAACAATAAGAGAAAATGTAACTGACTTGTGAATGGTGTGGTGACCTCCATGATCTCCCTCAACCCAGGTGACCCCTGTGCAGCCAGAGAGGAGCCCCCAGCCATCCTCTTCTGGGTCACAGCGGGCAGGACTACAGGCCCTTTCCCAGCAGCGGGTGAGTAGTCCACTCCAAACACTGACAACTGACTTGTGAATGGTCGTTGTGTTTCTGTTGGCAGAGTGACCTCTACGATCTCCCTCAACCCAAATAACTTGTGTCATTCTTCTGACTGAACTAGTTTGACCTGTTTCTTCCTTTTTGTCCCCTGTCCATCTCTCCAACAGGCTCAGGAACGGCGGCGGTGGTGGAGGCAGAGGCAGCAGGAGGCGAGGCGCAGCTGTCTACGCGAGGGGTACTTCGCTGTGGAGGTCGTGTTCAGCGGACCCAGGCCCTCCGTTCGCATGCCCCGTTGGGTCCCACCTGCCACTGCCCTGGAGGCAATGGCAGAGGTGTTGGCATGGTGGGACAACTCTCCACTCAGCCCGGAGATGTAAGTATGACCCCTCACAGGTAAAGGGGCCGGGCTGAGCAGGTACAGTATAGTTAATGGCGATTCCACCGCCACTCACACACGTTCTAAATCTTTCTTTCCAACTCTCTCTTTTCCCTCTTTTGAAAAACTAAAAAAAAAAAAAACCTTTAGTGATAAGTTTAGCATATTGTTAAGTCATAAGTTTAGGTTATAGTTAAGTAGTATCAAGTTGAGTATATAGATAAGTAATTATAAGGCTTCTTCTCTTTTAAATTGCAAAAAGAAAAAAAAATGGTGTGTAGGCAAAGTATTGATTGAAGTAATAATAGGTCCACCACCTTTTAAAATGTATTTAAATAAGTAAATTTCGAAAATTGTAAAAGAAGTAAAGGGCTTTAAGAGCGTCTCAAGGAAATGTTCCATTCAAATAATTTTTTCCTGCTGTGTTTAGGTTTTGATGAGAGAGAAAAAATATGAATCTGTTTTCATTATTTGGTTATTTTATTAATTCATGTCTCAGTATATTAACTGATGAGCAGTTGAATTTAACTGCAAGATTTTATCGACCAGTGTTAGATTTCTTGTTAAATTAGTGTCTTATTATATCATTACATTGCAGTCTGAACAGCAGTTGGTCTTTTCTTGAGATCTGTTTACAGTAAGACAATACATATAATATCAGCAGGCTAATTATCTTAAAATATAAAACAAAGAGTTTAAATGAAGGAAAGGGCTTTAAGAGGGTCTTTTGGCAATGCTTTCAAATCCTGTTTAATTAGTATTAATGTCATTAAAATAAGTTCCCATTCTGCAGCAAACTGTAGTTGTGTGTGATACAATGTTAGACTGATTTCGGCCACAAGAGGTCAGGCATGCACTGGTCTAAAAGGTTGGTCTTATCTGAATGTATTAATGTCACAGTCTGCACTCAGCTTGTCAAAGTCTGAGCCAATCTTTCATTTCTAGCTGTTTTTAGTAGTGAGTGTCATCTGAGGCTCCAAGCATCGTCAACCCCAGTCATTATCACAGGTCAGTAGTTCAGACAGTGTAAGCAAACAAAACAGGAAGTCAGTCATCTAAACATTGCTCTATATAGTATAGTAAAATAAGGTGTACTATATGAACTATATGAAACATAATTAAAAGAGCATTATGAAGTAATGCAGAAAGTATCAAGAGTAGTGATATGAGCAGTGGCAGCAGTGAGATTAGCAGCAGTTGTGTCAGTAGTATTCAGCTGTAGCAGTAAAGTTAAAGAATCAAAAACAATCCAACTTTATTGTCCACTGACATGGAACATTGTCTTTGGCTCATCTAGCGGTTTATCAAAACATCCAAACACCCTCCTCCTCCCTCCTCTGCTTGGTTTGCTTGGTCTCTTTTTTCGTCCCCTCTCAGGAAGAAGCCGAGCAGAGTGGAGGGCGTCATGAAGGGAGGCTGCTGGGCTGGGAAGCCTTCAAACAGGGTTCATACAAAGTCTTGAAAGTTTGGAAAATCCTTACTTTTAACCAAGGTTAGGAATATGCTTGAATTTGAATATATTCCATGAAAAATCCTGGATTTTCAACATAATCTGGTGTTTCATCTACACTCTTTTAATATTTGAAATGAAACAATCCCTTCGTCATATTTGTTTGTTGTCTCTTAGGGGAGCAAGATTGACTGACTTGGGCGTCTTGTGTGAATATGGATATGGAATTTTACTCTTAAAAAGCTGTTTAAAGCCGGCCTACTCGGTCCCTCTCTCTTTCTCTCAACTAATGCATGGTCCCCTTTGTTTGTTTGGTGTGCTTTGATAGTTTTCAACATTCAACATCATCTTCAACAACTTCATCACTGAGGTTTCTGTAACTCCGTCAGCTGGGCCTCAGAAGCTACCTGCCCAAAGACAGCTGTACCCAAAGCCTCCAGCTGCAGGACCTGTCTTTGTCTACCCTCAGCCCTCCACTCTTGTCCCGACAGCCCCGTCCACATTCATGCTTCCAGCTTAATTTCTCCCCAAAGCCCCCTCTTCTGTCTCCTGTTCAGCAGTTCAGCATTGCACCTCTCTCCATTCACATTCAAAGTCATAGTTACAGTACAATTTCCCCCCGGGGATCAATAAAGTATTTCTGATTCTGATTCTGACAGTAGTAATGTAGCTGAAGCTGTTGTAGCAACAGGTGCAGGCGTTGGGGAAGCTGCTCTTTCAATGTAATAAAACAAATAATGTAATTCACAATTCTTCGTTATTTTGCCTTTTAGTCACAAATAATAAAATGTATTGATCCAAATACATACAGATGGATGACAACTTAAACACTTGTTTTTAGGGTCACTTGGTTTCCTATAATGTCCAAGAAAGGAACTGATATGTAACTAAATTCTTAGAAAAGTACTTGGTAAAGATTTTTAATAAATTTAGTCTTCATTGTAGAAAAAATTACAGAAATTGATGAGTTATGCACTTTAATTAATTAAATTATTTACTATTAATTTCTAGTCCTTTAGTCAGCCAAAAATGTAAAATGTGTCTACAGGCAAGCAAACAGTTACTATGTAGAGAATAGTTTCCAACTCTTCATGAACAATGATTGAATATTTACTTTTAAATGGAATGAAATATAAATGACTTACATCTCTAGTTACATTCAGTATTCTCCGGCTTTGATTGCAGCTCATACTTTTTGATTTGACTTTGAAACTTTGATGAGGTCTGTACAGTGTGTGCTTCTTACTAACAACACATGTTAGCTGGGCATGGAGACCCGCCCACTGACTCTGCATTAGCTGGATGTCATGTTATGTTCTCTGTAACTATTGGCTGAATTAAATCACTCAACGAGCCAAACAAAGTAAAATTAAAATACTCACTGTTATCTAATTGTATTTTCCAGTTGCAGTCGAGCATCGTGAGTACATTTATTTTAATTAACTTACTTTTTTTTCAACATCCCATTAACAATATACAAGCATTGTATCTGTATATAACAGTTAAACAGGAGTTTCTAAGCAGCAGTAAGCTAAGTAAATTGCACCTTTGCACCTACCCAACCAAATCTTATAATATAAACTATATTTAAAATAACATAAAACAACACTCTTAAAGTGGCTGTTAAGGGACTGCTTGATGAGCATTTATTCTGAAATACGAGACTTTTAATGTTACTCGTAATGGACACCTGACTGTAATTGTGTGGTGTTGCTAACATTAGCCAGGTGAGCAAACATCTCCTTTTAACCATAGACTGTATATAATATATTTACACACACACACACACACATATATATATATATATATATACATATATATAAAGAATATAAGAAGACTTGGCTCGTTTAACATAAACATAACAAGGAAACCAGGGACTAACGTTAGCTAACGAAATATAGTACGTTAGCATTTAACACAAGCTAGTAAGTGCAGATAGCTAACGTAATAGCTGACGCGCCAGCATTTGTTTGCAATATGCTATATACTGTAGCTACATAATTATATTCATTATGATGTTTGCAAGTGTGAAGATAAAGGTAATGTCACATTTTACAGTCAAGAGGAGGGGTTAGCTAAATCTAGGGATGGTCTGTAAGTTAGCTAGCTGTAAGTGAAAATTAAGCCATTTCCCTTTGCTAACATTACATTATACTCAGAAACGTAATTCTATTCAAATGTAAACGATGTTTTCAGTAACATTATATGTGTATTTTTAACAGTTGTGTCTTTTTATTCAATTCAAATTAAGCCCCTGCAGAAATGGATTGTTTCTTTGACGACCTACCATCCACCTCACAGTTCACTCCTGGAAGTGGACATGAAGATTCACAGATGGTAACATGGGATCATATAACGCTGGTATAATCATATAAGACCCCGGAGTCGCCAAATATTGTGACAGCAAGATATTAAGCTGTGTGATCTCAAATATTAAGCTGTGTGATCTCAATACTCCTGACAATAGTTTGTGTGAACAAGTTTCTACCTTCTGAGAACAGGATGTATGTTTTGTTTCAACCATAAAGGGATGTCATGATGACTAAAAATAGAAAAAAGAAAAATAGACCTTACAATAGAAACTTCACACAGCATTAACCAAGTTAACATTGTGATTAGAAGATTAAAATACATTTTTATGTGGACTGGTTGAAATAATATTTGTACAGTAAATGATGAATTATGAGTTAAGCTGTTTTTTCATTGTCCTTGGCCATGCAGGCAGAAGACACAGACCATGATTCATTAAGAGGGAAGTCCTCAAGTGAGAGCATGACGGAGGTTCAAGACCAGCAAACCAGGTACAGAATAACTTGTACAGTCCAATTCATTCACTGAAGTGATCGTTCGTGTAGTAGCTACTTTTTCCTGAGCAGTGCTGTCCACTTGCCCCAGGATGAACAGAACTATATAGTTCCACAATGAATAAGACGTTTAGGTTAAAGCCACAGTCAACCTGCGAGTATGTCAATGTCTGTTGTAGCTCAATCATAGATGACATCAGCAGGAGAGCACAGGATCTGGTAGAAAAGATTAACGACAGCCGCACCAGTGACCTGAAATTGATTGACAGCTTTCAAGAGAAGTTGATAGAGAAGGTACAAAATCGTGATTTAGTCCACCGCTATATACATACATACTCCTTTCATGATTTTTATGTTTGGCCTGAATGCACTTTGGATTGATACATATTTTCTGTTGTTCACTGTGTCCCTAGGTGACAGAGATGTGCCAGCAGATGAAGGAACACATGTACACGGTCTATGAAGAGAACAGTAATGTGATGCAGGTGACGCTGCAGGAGTTGTCAGAGGTGCTGGAGAGCTGCACTAAGCTCGACAAGGAGCTCATGGAGGCCAGCCAGGCGCTGGCAGGTCTCAGAGAGGCCCTGGCCATTAGCCAGACCTCAGAACCCTTATAAACTAGTTATTGTTCAACTATTTTGAACTAATTCATGTGTTTTTCTGAATCACTGTTCTTTTGTTTGTTATTATAGTGAGAATTCAGAATAGTTTACCTTGTTTAAATTATTCCTTTTGGTTTCCTCTTTTTCCAAGAACACACAGTAGACTGTGCCTTTGTTTTTAGGACAGTAGTTCAGGTTACAGCTCATGATTGCTGTCAAAAACAAGCTGAAGCCATGTTTTACTTATGCTCACTTTCAGTATTTGTTGATTCAATAAATAAAACTAACTAACAAGAACAATTGTGTCTGTAGTAACTGTATGTCACCAAAACTTATATGCGTCCGCACCGAGACGCAGTTCAGTAACTAACATATGATAACAATAGAAGATAATTTAATTTGAACTGGGCACACAGAATCTCAGCTACATTCGCTCATATCTTCCCACTCATTCAAATCTGTTTATTTACATTTTATTCAATTATCACAAAATAAACTGACTCATAATGCCACAACTTAAACATGCACCATGGCTGGTCAGTGGCTTACATATATTTTAGGCATCTTAACTGTGCAAATGTCATCACAGTTGGACCCAATGGTTTGTTAGGTTGACCTTGCATATTCACCAAAGATACCAAACAGAGGCAGTAATGGAGTGCTCCCATCACTATTCTGGAAACATAGAAATGTAATGAGGTATTAGTGATTTATCCCACCAGGCAAAGCTCCTGATGTGAGGCAGGTTGAGCGCACCTCGTGTCTCCACACATACAAGTGTTTTCTCAGAGGGCAGATGAACAGGTAGTACAGTACAAATCCACGTCAAGTCCTTTTCAAGAAGATGGTGGAGAACCTTTAATGTCCAACAGTGAAAGACTGCAGTCCAGTGATGGCTCTGCCCAGGATCAGGGCATGAATGTCATGAGTTCCTAAAAAGAACAATGAAAAAACATCATAAAATAGTTGTTTTCACATGAAGATAGTTTGAGTTGTCAGTAAAAAAAAAAAATTCTTGTCACAAGTTGATAGATTTGGCTAAATTAAAACAGGGTGGTTCATATTCACCTTAACCATGTGCTTTGCATGAATTTGATCACAAGTGGGCAGAGTTCTGAGAAGTGTATGTATATGTGTCAACCTGTAACAATCTGCTGACCTCTGGTGGTGGACGTACATAATTGCAGCTAACATTTTAAATCCTTTTCACTACAATACATACTCCCGTTGTTGACAATCAAGACTGGATGTATCCACTGGTGCGTGCCTACCCTCGTATGTGTTGACGGCCTCCAGGTTCATGACGTGACGGATAATGTGGTACTCATCTGCGATGCCATTTCCTCCCAGCATGTCTCTGGCTTGTCTGGCAATATCCAAAGCTTTGCCACAGCTATTCCTCTTTAGCAGGGAGATCATCTCTGGAGCGGATCTATCAGGATAAGAACACACACATTAAAGGGAAACTGTTTAAGCAGAAGAGGGCCGGTGGCTAACAGAGGCCAAAACAAACGTGAAAGAAAGACTGACTTCTTCTCATCAATCAGTCTTCCCAGGGCCAGACATGACTGCAGCCCAAGGGTGATCTCTGTCAGCATGTCGGCCATTTTCTTCTGCATCAGCTGGTTCCTGGCCAGTGGCACCCCAAACTGGATCCTGATTGGAGGGTAGAAAGACATGAAAACCAATCCTTCTCGAAAAAAGCTGAGGCTGGCATAACTCACAGAGACAATCTGGATAGTATAGACCGTGGTGATGCTAATGTTCACACTTTTTTCCACTGGATTTGGATTTTGTTATGTCTATAAAGGTCCTGTGACCTTGACTTTAGCGAACACACATACTGTAGACAGAATATCATGTACCTGTCCAGGGTGTACTGTCGGGCAGCGTGGAAGCAGAATTCAGCAGCTCCCAGAGCACCCCATGCAATGCCGTACCGGGCGTTGTTCAGACAGCCAAAGGGACCCTGGTCACAAAGGTCAACGACAAAAGAAATGTAAGATATTAGCATGCAGTAATATTCATGTTGTAAAATTAAAATGAAATTAATTTTGCTTCCTTAAGAGTTCAACTTGATCTTGATCTAAGTAAGCAGCCACTTACAGCTAGACCAGAGACGTTGGGCAGTAGGTTCTCCTGGGGAACTTCCACTTCATCCATCAGGATCATGCCAGTGGCGGACGCCCTCAGTGAGAACTTGCCCTCAATCTTGGGGGTGGCGAAACCCTTCATTCCACGCTCCAAGATGAAACCCCGCACCCTGCCATCTTCACACTTGGCCCACACCACTGCGATGTCTGCCACGGGGGAATTTGTGATCCTAGCGGAGGAAGGAGAGAGTGTAACAAGAAAAAGGAAGTTACAACATTATTATTAGTAGTATTCCACATAGGGCCTGACACTTGGTACAGACCCAAGTTTCATTTAAAGGACTGGGGTCAGTATCTTCATGTTTGTCTCATTCTACGTCAATGCTTTGTGTATGTGTCTGTCTACCTACCAGGTCTTGGCTCCACTGATGGAGAAGGTGCCACTGGCTGGGTTGTATTTGGCCTTGGTCTCCATACCGCTGGGATCACTGCCGTGGTTGGGCTCTGTCAAGCCAAAACAGCCCAGGATTTCTCCACGAGCTGCGAGACAAATGAAAATGAGAGGGACAATCTTGAGACCGGCCCTTTTGTCGTTTTTAAAATGTCATGTACAAGTGCAGAAAATGTCACTCTCACCAAGCCGGGGCAGGTACTTCTCCTTCTGGGCCTCTGTGCCGTAAGCATTGATGGGGTGCATGACCAGCGAAGACTGGACACTCATGACTGACCGATACCCACTGTCCACTCTCTCAACCTCCCTGGCAATCAAGCCGTATGCCACATAACTAGTGCCTGCACAGCCGTACCCTGCAGGGAAAGTAAAACAGTGTTAAATCCTACTAATCCTAATCCAAACATTTTGAAGAAGCTGGCAGAACAAAATGTCATAGAAAACACATGTCAAGGCACATAATGATCTTCAAAATACTGCAGAACAAAGGCTTCAATTAGGCTCACATTCTGTAGGACAAAACAGTGATCAAGCTGTCTTTGCTTCTGTTTACCTTTAATAGTTGGGCCTAAAACGCCCAACTCTCCCATCTCTGAGACAATCTCACGGTGGAAATCTGTAGCACAGTGCATGTTGGGAAAATAGAAAGTGACAATCAAATATTTATCAGACAATAAACACTTTGTGCAACATAACTAAACCGTTGAAACTCCAGATGTGAGTAAAAAGCCCAAAACTGAATTAGTCTGAGCTAAGTGATAATTTTCTGCATATTCTACATTATGAGAGATTTAATAAGACAGTAGACTACGCATAGTAAACAAAAGCTTCAGTTCGGGTTCTTGGAGCTAAACATAAGTTAGTCCATATAGTCCAACAGAGACATCGCTCCTCTGTGCGCTCTGATCGAGGGTGTGTGCCTTGCTTACGTTCATGTCTATTGGCCATGAGGATGCGGGGCATGAGTTTCTCCTGGCAGTAGTCGCGGAAGGAGTCCCGGATCATGATCTCCTCCTCAGTCAGCTGACCCTCCAGATTCAGAGCGTCCCGCCAGTTGAATGGCACCTTGGCTGAGGGTCAAAACATGTACACACACACACACAGTGGTTATGTCACTCTGGCATGTCGTAACAGAACGTGTGAAGAAATCTGAACAGACCAGGTTCTACTTCACTTACGTGCCTTCACCGGCTTTTCGATTTCAGCATCTAAAGGAAGAAAAATACCAGTGTTGATTCCTGATTACACATCATCTTACACCAACTTAAACAACGTATTTCGGTTTTCACCTTCTCAGTGTTCTTTTACTTTTTGGACAAAAATGAAGACGGTGTTCCCTACATCGAGGAACTTTAGGTATCACCCTAAAGACCGTCACTCCAAACTTCATCTTACTGATCTTTCTGAACGTTTAAAGAATTAATATCAAATTTGGAATGTACCTTTGGGAGCTGCAGCAGCTGTGCCCTGAGCTCTGGACACTGTGACGACAGCACATTTTTGGCTGTTTGAGAGCAGACGGGTGACAGCGCCTCTGAGAGCCATTTGTTTACTGAACATAGAGGAAAAAGAGATGAAATATATATTAAAGTTGTGATATTTCTAATATCTATAAACAGAGTGTAAGCACATTTCCCAGTTCATGACACATTGTTATGTAACAGTGTTGGAGGTCGAGTTGCCAGACCAGTAAAAATCAGGAAAGTTTGTCAAAATATAATACACATTACAATTTCCTTAATCACCTATGTAAAGTGCTTTTTAAAGGCCCATAAACACACCTTTTGTTTTTCTTATTATTGCATTATTATCACTCCATGCAGGACAGAATATAGTGGTCTGGGTACTGATTAAGCACTGGGTTAAAATACTATTTCAAAGGAAAAATAATTCTGTAGCCTGTTTATAATGTCTGACATTTATCAGAACGAAGTAGCATGCTGCCCCCTCATGAGCAATGTTACCTTAAATACCTTAAATCAACTTGTCTATGCAGCAATGTAAACATCTAGTGACTTGTTTTAGTCTAAACATCCAGTTGTACACTACCTTTTTTCCTCTCGGTGGGTTTATCTGATGATCCGATGACTTCTTCGCGGAGATGTGAGCGATAAAAGTTGCTTAAATAATATTTGGCCCGGTGCAACGTCACAGGGATACATAACGTCAAACATGGGAGCTCTTTTCCTCCATGACAGGTGAGGCAAGAGACGCGGAGCCACGCGCGACCAGGAGTTGCGCAACGCATGGAAGTCACGCAACCAGCCTGTAGCGGCAGAAACATGATGACGTTAAATACACTCGGGGGGGGGGGGGTTCGTCTGTTGGGACTGTTTGATGCTGCTTCCTGTGCAGTGTACAGCATGCTGTTGTAACTTCCAGAGGGTGTATGAATTATATTTGCGGCACATTTCCACACTCAAAATGGCGCTGACGGACTGCCGTGAGGCCGGAGTGTGTGGAGGGTGTCGGCCCACGCCCTTCCAGCTCATTGGCTGGTATAATAAGGAGCCATGTACAGAACGTGTGAGCGCCTAACTTTTATAAGTGACACTGCAGCTGGCTGAGGAGACAACAGGCAAATACAGCAGCAACTACATCAATAACAATCATATCTACGATCTTAATAATGGGGTTATTTACCCTTGATGTTCTGGTATTGTGAGGAAAATGTCCTGTAGGTCATATATTAAAGGAAGGAAAGAAACTCCCAAATCTGAAGTTTAGTCTCTAAAATGTAAAAAGAAAGAAAGAAAAGCAACCAGAGACCAAATGTTTTCAAAATGTTAAGTATGGCCATCAGCCTAATAGCCCCCCCTGGATTTTAAAGAGAAAAGGCAGATGGCCTTTTACAATGCAACCAGCTATTGTTGGTACTTTTCTGGATAAAAGATAAACCAGTTAAAATCAATTATTAACATTAAATCACTTGACTGTACCAGGAAAAATGTTACCAGGAAGCTTGGTAACATGTATGTATTTGTGCGTTGGACTGATTGTTTGTATTTTGGATGTGTAAAATGCTCTCATGCTTTTCTGATAACAGAAACCCGATAACATTTTATACCTTTAAATTATTCATTGATTTACCTGTGGACCTACACATGACACTTTTGTGGTCAAAGGTGTGGCAGAGCAGTGTCTCAGTTCACCTTCCAGACGGTTGAGTTATGTAAAAAAAAAAACTGTGTGTGTGTGTGATAGTCTCTTCTACATGTCTGTCTTTCAGAGGAATTTGTCAATTTTATAGGAATTGTCGTCAGAATGTTGCTGAGTTGTTTTTTTGCTTGGTTTTTGTACACCACAGAGTTGCTGTAGTGTCTGTAAGAGTTGAGTGGAGCAACACAGTAAACAGCAGGTCAGTCTTTTCTCTGCTATGGTCAGTTAAACCTCTCAAGAAACTTATAATGAAACTGTCTCTGTGATCAGCATTTGAATAATGTATTTGGTCAATACTGAGCCAATTTTGATTACATTATAAACTATATAATTGAATCTATAATAATGAGTCATATTTCATACACTGATCATTTGTTTTGTATGAAACAACTTTCACTAAACTGTAACTAAAGCTGCCACATAAATACAGTGTAGTAGAGAACAACATTTCCCTCTTGATTGTCGAGAAGTATAAAGTGGCATAAAAATACTAAAGTAAAGCACAAGTAGCTCTAAATTGTATTAAGTGCAGTAGTTGTGCTCTTTTATTTGGGTGTATTTCTCTCACACACGTGCACACATAAGGTGCAAATAAAACAATTAAAAATAACTCTCTCTGATTTGATGTCAATAATGAATCATTTCTTCATTTCAAGTATTTCTAAACGCATTATGTCCATTAGAAACACATTAGTCCTCGCAAATACATTCCGTTGAAGTAGCGGCGAGACAAATGTGTTTGTCCCGCTCAGCCGCACTCTGATTGGCTGTAGCAGCTGTCAGTTCCCAGGCTCTGCGCTCTCATTGGCTGGCTTCCCTCTCCGTTAGCCTGGAATGCGCCGTCCTTCAGTTCGGTTTGGGATGGTCTCTCTCTCTCCCTCTCTCTCTGTAGCTGGAGCAGCCAGCCACTATTATTGATGTTTTTTTCCTGGACATTTCCATGGTAACTGCCCTGTCTAAGGTCTGATCAGCCGCGAGGAGCCGAGCAGTGTGTGAGAATGGAGCTGGAGGAAAAAAACCCGGACCCTAAATACGGTAAGAACAGGTTTATGTGACTGCTTTCTCCTCGATCTTTGCTTTTTCTCGAAACGGGCGAAGAAATGGAAACAATGACTGCAAGGGATGGATGGGTGTGGACCTCATGGGTCTCATGCAGATCTGGAGTCATCCTCATCCTCCGCAGCCGGGTTATCAACTAGAGGAGTTCCTATCTTTGATCCCCCCCAAAATTACGTTGAATTAGTCTAATTTGTCATTTAACAATACACAGTGAATGAATGCAGCATGCTGTAAATGGGATGTTGTGTTTGGCTAGCTTGCCTTATTATTATAACAACCTGTATTACAAACCAAATATAGCTTCAAATGAAACCAAGACTACACAGCTCAACCTAGTTATTTATTGTTGGTAGGCTATATGGCTTACTGTTGGATGACAAAGAAAAGTAGGTTGCCATTCAAACAAGGCCTGTCTTGATAGGCTCATATTAAATTGGCTTCATATTCAGGTTATTCTGTACTGCAGGAACCCACAAAAACAGGCCACAGAGGAGAAGCAGATAGTATATATGATTTATTGGTTTTCCCTCTGGGCTCAAAAACCATTTGGCGTTCTGTACATTGACAAATGGTCATTTCATCCACAGATACTTCCACAAACATACAAACACATGCACTTCACAGATGTTAATTGCTTTTGTTCACGCTGATTTTTTTGCATTCACATATTATGGAAAAAATTCATCCTCCTATACCAGCCTAAGACATGACTCATCGCTGATTATTATGTGTGTCACACATGCATTTTGTCCACAGCAGCCCGGTGTGGTCTTCTTGCGTCTGGGCTGGGTTGTTGTTCATATGGACTGTTGAGTCATGAAGTTTTCGCAACCAGTGTTATTCTTGCGGTAATACCCCATGTCAGTACATGAGAGGATGGCCATAGACGGCTCAAAAGCAAACCGCAGTCCTCACAGTGGTATTCCACTGGGAAGACAACCCTAATGCTGTCTGACGGTTGAGTTGTTCCTTCTTTCACAATGTAAGATGCTCCCAACAGCACACACCCACAATGTTAAGTGCACATCCTCTCTAGTCAATCCATGGAGCTCCCTCTGTGGAGCATTTCCTTGTTGCTTTCCTGTTACCATGTAAACAGCTCTTCTTCCTCGGCTACCCTCCCCCATGAAGGCTAAAAGGTCAAAAACCACAGCCCTTTTAAACTGGAGATAAAGGTTTATACAATGCATACACACAATACACATTCCAGCTCCCCAGTACTCTTAAACAGCAGTTTTTATTAGCAGAGTTTGACCTGTGAGCAGTCCCTGGTTGCGTGCTACTGTTACTACTGCATTTTCCTTCTGACTAGGCCGGTGTGCATGCAGGCAGGCAGGCTGCAGCCTGCACTGCCTGGGCCGTGTTCAGCCTTGCCTGCTCTACACACTCAGCAGACACAGTCAAGAGGATTCCAGTCAATATCAAGCTGGCAGACACTCAGATGCATTACCACACACACTGCATGTACACACAGCTACCACTGCTAAATGTTTTACAATGAGCGCTTGTCATTTGGGTGACTGTCTGAAAATCAGACAAACTGTTGCTGTTTGATCCAAGCTGTTTCTGTGAGGAGTAGAGAGAGCATTTAGTTCTGCAAAAAGAGACTTTAATGAGTTTCCCTTTTAAGAGTATGTGGGCCAACAACCTCATTAGTAGCTGTCAATGGGGAGTGTTTTTGAAGCAGTAACAGCTTCTAAACACAGCAGTAGAACAGTTTCCCCTATATGAATCATTTTTCTCTACATGCCCTAAATAGAAAGATAAAATTGTCAGGAATAAGAGCAAAGGAGACCAAATGTACTTATGATGTCTCCTTGCATGTACAGCCTGCATCTACACACACATGCACAGCCACAGTGGCTACTAACCCATTAAGGTAGCCAGGGAAGGGCTCATTTGATAACCCCTCTGGGCCCATTAGTGAATCATACCGGTCATGACATCATCGCTTCCTTTAACACACACACGCACATGCACACGCGCACACACACACACACACACACACACACACATGCATACAATCGTGACTAGAAATAAATCATATTATCAGCAGATGCAGATTCAATTTAAAAAAAGAAACAATTTCATGATTTTACTGAATGCTGTTAAGATCAGTAAGGTTTGGCAGATGTTTTTAACTTCATAAGGACCTGAATGCAGACTGAGATCTGAGGTCTGGTAGGCCCTGTGGGTTTTCACCATCAGGGCCCCCGGAGTATGTAATGATCTACCTGAGGAACCCAGGCTACCCAAAATTAGGGAAAAAAACAACATAAAAATACATACACAACAAATCTGCTGGGATGCTTTTCAGCTCAATCAGAGATTGTTTTGTGGCACAAGGCCGGCAAAGAGCCGCCTGTTTCTCCAGCTGTAATGGAGCTGTGACTCTCACATTCGCAGATGGTCCTACAAATGAAAGGCTGATGGAAAAATCACTTTCAATGTTTAACTTCTTCAGTAAAGAGAAGGAGGAAATGTACACACAAAGTGATGGCTGTGAGGGAGAGTAAGACCAAACAGCAACAGCAAACCCTTTTAACGTTTTATATAAATACTATGCAAATAATTGGTAATAACCCGGTTTCTAACTGCAGCCAGGAAACTGAACACCACAGCACTCGGTACGCTGTTATTTCATGCAACTCTTATGTGCCAGAATTATTATGGTTAACAATAGTCACTCTCAATAATTGAAATCTATAACTGAACTGAAACACACAATATCCCATGACTTGAAAAACACATTTAGATCACAAAACATTTCTTAATGAAAAATATAGAAAATAAAAAATGAAAAATAGGCTACTGAACAGCTTCAGAAGTAACTGTACAGGCAATATTCTTGGCATGTTTTAAAACAACAACAAAAATTCCAAAACATGAATATCAATATAATTTTTTATAAGGAATAGTTTTGGGAAATATGCTTATTCATGTTCTTCTGTTTTCAGAGATGTTTGTAAAGATTAAACAAATGAGATATAACTTGTTAATTAGCAAGCTGGTAGGCTAATCTTGCTACCTTTGGACAGAGTCAGGCTAGCTGTTTCCCTCTGTTTCCAGCCTTTATGCTAAGCTAACTTAAGCTATACTGTCTCCTGGCTATAGCTTTATATTTAATGACAGATATGAGAGTGGTCTTAATCTTCTCATCCAACTCTCATCAGGAAAGCAAAGTAAGCCAATAAGCACCTTTCCCAAAATGTCTAACTGCTCCTTGTTGATATCAGCCTTAAAAATCCAGTATGTGTTGGGCTCCAATACAGGTTAAGGAAACTGTTTTTTTTTAAGAGGATCAAGGTTGAGTTTGTATGGGCAAGGACATGGCACTGTGTATGTAACAGGCACATGCATGAGGCCAACAGTTAGGGTTGTATTTCATGCTATGGCATGCTGTCAGTCCATCACATGGCAGCAGAAGTGGGCAGCCCAGCCCACAGTCATGTGACACCAGAGAACACATAGGGCGGTCTTATCTCTGATGTACAGACACACGCAATACTTCATAACCAAATCATTGTCTTAACAATACATGAAACCATTGTTTAGGAAGTAACGTTAGTACTGGGGGGGCGGTCTATGTGCTGTGACAAGCTGGAAAATACAGCTTAAAGTAGAAACAGGAAGCTGGGAAAACATTGACAGAGAGCCATTAATCTTACCGGATGAGGGTTAAAGAGAAAATTGTATAGAAGTAGTTTCATAGTACTATGTTTTTTTCAAAACCCATGTCAAGTGCTGTGAGAGTGATATTTCTTTGGTCATGTGACCAAGGTGCTCTGCATGCAGGTCCACACTGTAAAACAACTGTAACAAGGAAACAGTGACCGCAGTTTATCATGTTTATTCAGTGGATTGAGTTGAAGCCTAAAATAACTGCTACGATGCCAGAGTGAGAGGCTGTTTTGATTTCAGAACATGTCCCAATACTCAGATGTCTTTTTGTCAATTTTGGCAGCAGCAGGTTCACAGGCGCCACACGTCTTTGTTGCTTTTGCTGCTCCTCTCTCAATTCCCCCATCACTACTGTTTTTGTTGCAATTCCCCTGACAAGTGCTGAGCCAAGAGACCAAAGAGAGAAAGAGGAGACAGGAGGTGAAGGCAGAGCTTTGAGTACACCGAAAGAAGGAAGTGAAGAGGTTGAGGAGATACAGGAAGGACCTTAAGAAACAACTGCCACACATAGCACACTGAGAGAAATTTATAGAACTGTCCATGACAGGAATTGAGACAGAAACAACGACGGAATGACAAAATACGAAAGACAAGGTACTGTAACAGTCTGCCCTGGCTAGATTTATGATGAACCGAAGGTTAATTTGTTGCTGAATGTCTTATTGACATTATTTAAGCTTGTTAGATAGACTGCTGCTGCACTAACTAATGGCTCAAGTATAGTTTACTAATTGTGATGGTTAATGGACTGCTAGCTGTCCAGTGACGTCTTTGTGGTGGTGCCAGTTGTGCCTCTGCAATGTGTGGGCTCTGTGTGTGTGTGTGTGAGTGTGTGTATCCTGTGTATGTGTGTGTGAGTTTATCAGCAGCGGGTGGTGTAGCAGACATACTGTATATAAACACTAGGCACTGACAACAAGTAGCTGGGCTCGCCACTAACTCCCACTTTGCGTCTGTAACAGAGCATTTAAAGAACAGTTAAATGCTGCATCATCATGTGAATTATATTATTATTATTATTATTTTTATTATTATTAAGGCTGCGGCAGACACTTACAGTAATGTGACAGGACGTGCGACATCCCAGAGTCTGGTTATCTTACAAGAGGATGTTCTGCACAGGAGATTATGTTTCTTCTCCAAGCTGATTTCCTGTATAAAAACGCTTTTTGATGTGTAATTTAGACGTCAGAAAAATGGCCGATGAGCAAATTCATATTCATTGCTCTTTGGAAATGTTGACTGGCAGTGTTAGCTCATGATGATCTCACTGCAGGCGGAGTTGATTGGTTGATGTTTCTCCTCTGCCGTGTCTGAGGTGTTTCCATGGCGGCTGGCGATGTCCACGGGGAGCTCACTTTCGCCGGGGAGCCATTTTGTGGGTTGACAGGCAGAAGAATCCTTTTGTTCTGGAGGATGTCCTGTCTTTGTCAATACATGGGCTTACACTGCTATATTCTCCCATACGCAGAGCGCTCTTAATGTGCCTTACTGTACACACTAATAAAGTATGAATCACTTTAAATATAGTGTAAAATATTGGAAAAATAATCATAATAGCTCAGTTTTAGTTTTGATAAAACTATTAGTGATACATATATAGCCATATAGCACTTCAAAAGTACTAATTGAAAAACTATTGAACAATGTTTTCTTTTGGCATTTTGCCTTTTTTATATCTCAGTGACGGTACAGATACAGACAGGAAATGCAGGGAGAAAGAGAGGTGAACAACAAAGGTCCCCAC
The DNA here is from genome assembly GCF_043641665.1 of Enoplosus armatus. Classification (NCBI taxonomy): domain Eukaryota; kingdom Metazoa; phylum Chordata; class Actinopteri; order Centrarchiformes; family Enoplosidae; genus Enoplosus; species Enoplosus armatus. Next base: position 3,992,861 of record NC_092181.1, on the reverse strand, counting down.
AAAGAAACATTGTGTTCTTAACCACGAGCCCACCAGACACAATGTTAGTGAAACCTCAAGGGATGTTTGATGTTAGGGGAACCTTTCCCTTTGATTACCAAATAGTATTCAAATGACTACATACCTGTAATACTGTTTGGCGGGGATGATATGTAGAGACGTTGCAGATAAGTTAATTACAAGATAAACATTGTTCACAAAATGTACACTTACTGCGCTCATAATCCAGCAATGACATTTACAGTATACAGAGTATCCTTCATATTTTAGTGTATTTTTAGTTCTGCTTTGATGACATTGACTGATGGTCACAGAGAGAGTTTATTGGCCAAGAAGGACAGCAAAGACCATCCGCTGTTCCTATTAATATTGTGATATTAATTTCAATATCAGTTATCAGGCCAGTGTGACGGGTGACCTACATTTACAAAAGCAACTTTTTTACCAGCAGTTGGTGGTTAACAGGTTTGCATGTAGTGGTCAGTGGTTAGCCACTCAAATTCAATTTGTAGTTGGAGACAGTAACATGCTTGTTGTGTCTTTTTATCCCCAGGGGAGTCCAGGAAGTTTGACCCAAACTTCAAAGGGCCGATTTACAACAGGTGAGACGTGTGTTTAAACCTCTGATCATAATTCTATTTTGTAGTACAAGACAGCACTAACAATATTCTGCCTCTCCTCTCCTCTTGTCAGGGGCTGCACAGACATCCTCTGCTGTATTCTCTTCATCTTAGCCCTGTTGGGGTACTTTGCTGTTGGCATCCTCGGTGAGATTGATCTTCCATTACTACAATATGTACTGTTTCATTGCTTAGACACTTAAGCACTTAGACACATGATTTTAGAGAAACCTCACTTTTATTTTTGTGTATTATTTACTTATATATATGGTCTAAACAACTCTTCTCCAGTACAACATGGTTAATTCGCCACACAGTTTTGGCTATCTTGCCTTCGTCAGGTTGGTGTATAAGGCTGTTCCCAGATTCCCAGAGTAAATATTGTTTTTTGTAAAACTTTTAAAAACATGATTGTAATGTTGTATTGTATGTATACTTAATATCTATGGTGATCACTGATCAGTGGACTATACAGGAACAAGGACAACCTGAGACACCAGCCTGATGCAGGCCAGATCCCAAAAGATGGGACTGGTTAACTGGAGAAGAGTTATGCGACGTGTTTTATATTTTGATGGACCTGCATTGAAGGTCACACCGGTCTGCGCCTCACTGTGTGTGTGTGTGTGTGTTTTCAAAGTTAGAAATTGTTTACATATTTAAGACATAATGCTTTGTCTATCTGCTTTCCCAGAATGCAAACCTTTTTTACGTGCTGGAGTTTTATTTAGATGTTGCCAGCAAAGAGATAATTCATGAATCCGAAATCGCAAATGTGTCAGAAAACATATGCAAGAACAGTATGTGTGACTTCCCAGTTTTAATATTTATTGTTGTTTGATCTAATGTCCACTTTTGTTCTGAATGGTTTTAATGCTTCTCCATTCAGCCTGGTCTCAGGGTGACCCCAGGAAAGTGATCTATCCCACAGACAGCAGGGGGCAGTTCTGCGGACAAGCTGGAACACCTCTAGAGTAAGTCACCAGACAACATGAACATGATGTCTACAGTATATGTGTCCTTGGAAACCTTTCACATGCAGACTGTGTTGTGTATTTCAGATAATGATAGGTTACTCTAATCTGATACAGATATATAATACAGGCCAAATAATACTTACTTTACTGTTCTTACGCATCAGGAAGAAGCCTCTTCTGCTCTACTTCAACATCCTGAAATGTGCCAGTCCCCTGGTGCTGCTGGAGTTCCAGTGTCCCACCACTCAGGTCAGAAGTGATACCTGCTCATCTTTTATTGCAACATTTTTCTCCTGTGTAACAATCACGTTAATTGTCATGATTGTATACTGTTTGTGTCTAGTTATGTGTGGAGAGCTGTCCTGACAGGCATATGACATTGGTGAAAGCCAAGTTAGGCAGCAAAGAAGACCGTGAATACTACAAACAATACTGTAAGGAAGGAGTGGACTTCGGATTGGTACGTATTCAAATCATTTGATTATTGACATTTTATACATGCTTACGGTGAAATGTGCATTACAGTATGACAAAAAGTACATTGAAGGCTGTATGTCATGATTCAGAGTCCTGCTGAGATCCTGAGGGATGGCTTGTGTCCTGCCATGCTGATGCCCAGTAAAGCCTGTGAGTGAGAAGCATGTTCTTCACCTCCTAAACTCACTTAATTTTCACCCACACTACAAGCTGCTGTGTCTGTAGGCCGGATGTTTCTGTGTGAAACTGAACCAAATAGAAACAAATCATCTCCTCCCTCCGCAGTCACGCGTCGCTGCCTTCCTGCCTTGGGAACGTTGAAAGGGGGGGTGGTGGTGGTGGGCAATGAGACCTCTTTTGATGCTGGAGAGGGCACCAAAGTCAATGCCACAGATGTGCTGGAGGCATCCAAGTGAGTCCTTTTCACTGTATGGCAACAAACATGTACACAGAAAATATGCTGATATTTTTCATTTATATTACATTTCGCAACTCTTTCTGTTTGATCAGTGAACAATTTGATCAACACACTGGTACAATCATGTTATAATTGTAATTTGCTTGATAAATCAGCTGAATGCAATGGCCAGTAACCTTTTGAAGTTTGAAGTTATCACTTTGTGGTCTCTGAAGCTAAATGTCTTGTCTTCATTTTTTGACATTTTCAAATGATTCATTGAATAATCACATTTCTTTATTAGATTAATCAGTAAAAATGAAAGTAACCTTTGCTTTTAAGCTCAAGAGAAAATGCTGTTAGGATGGTTAATGAACCAGTTCAGACTCACACTCATCATACATCTTGCTATGCTGTGTCAGCTGACAGCCAGAATATCACGTCCCCATCATATCTCACTGCAGTAATTTGATGTCCTATTATGCTCTTGTTAACTCTGAACGCTGTGTCTGCCACAGTGGAGGCCTGCTTTGGTTCTGCTCTATTTGTATGCACCCTGGAGGGTCTTAACGTTATTCCCACTGGGGGAAGTAGCAATGCTTCCTGCATGTTATTTATCAAGATGATGAGTATTACAGGCTGTTATGTTGTATTCTTGCACCAGACAGCATCCCAGTGCTGAAGAGTATAAAGCCAATGTGACATGACTAGCCTAATAAATTAGTAACATAAAACATTATTTCTTTGTGGCGAGTCCTAAAGAATGAATTGCAAACTTGTATCTATTATGCAAATCAATGAATACGTTTCAAATTAAATGTCTAAATCTGCAATTGTCTCTTTTACCAGGTAACTCATTTTGTACAGCAATATCGAACAGCATTTTGTTCTGAAAAATGTATGTTAATTGTTAAATGTATGCTGGTGAAAGCTGGTTAGCGTTAGCTTGCAGACTAAATACTATAACTAACTGTTATACAGCCATGCTACAGCAGTATGCAGCATATCATTATTAACATTATTTTTTTGGACTTGAATGGTGATTTGTTTGTAATTCATTTACTTTCGTTACAGGAAATCAAATGTGGTTGTTGAAGCTCGCCAGGTGGCCATGAGAATCTTTGAGGACTACACTCAGTCTTGGCACTGGATATTGCTGTAAGTCTCTCCACTTTCTGGTTACAGTAACAGAACAGTGTTGTGTAGGACATCAGTACAACACAAGACAAAACGTCAATTATATACACTGGTAAAAAAACAAAACAAAACACATTATCTTTCTTATTTACACATTAACAGGTTATTATAGCCACTAAACAGATTCAGTCAGCCAACCTACTGTAGGTATCATGGCTGTTAAATGTTTTCACTTGGTATATGAAAAGGCCGACTTCAGCTGTGCATGACAAAATCAAAATCACAGGCAAAAACGCTGAAAGACTCTTGTGTTGTTAACTCTCAGTATGCTAAAGCGTGTGATGTGTCCACCCTCTCCAGTGGTCTGGTGATCGCCATGGTCGTCAGCTTGATTTTCATCGTCTTGCTTCGATTCTTGGCCGGCGTCATGGTGTGGGTCATGATCGTTTTGGTCATTCTCGTCATCGGATATGGTAAGTCTTCAGCCTCGGGAAATGATAAAGTTGCTATCTGCTTTGATTCAAATGAAAAACTTCTAAATGTTTGGATTATTTTTTTTCAGGGATTTTCCACTGTTACATGGAGTTTGCGAGTCTGAAGGGAGAGCCGGGCGCTGACGTCACCATCCGTGACCTGGGACTGCAGACGGACTTCTCTGTCTACCTGCAGATCAGACAGACTTGGCTGGCCTTCAGTACGCACGCACACACACACACACACACTTTCATTCTTTCATACATCTCTGTATGAAGTGTTTATTAATCCTGTTAATCTAATCTGCATGCACTGTTTTGCAGTGATCATCCTGGCTATTGTGGAGGTCATCATCATCCTGCTACTCATCTTCCTCAGGAAGAGAATCATGATTGCCATCGCCCTCATCAAAGAGGCCAGCAGGTCAGTCTGAGCTGGTTTTGAATCCCCGTCTGCCACTGTTCATCTTCTTTTCACAGCTGAGGTAGAACAGTGGCCAGACCTGCTCACATATTTTAAAGCTGCATTAATCAATATTTTTACAATGACAATGGATTAAATAACTATGTGTAATGTGAAAGGGGCCTCAGCAGGCAGCAGTTTTCATCACAAAGCTCGGATAAACCCACTATAGTCTACCTGCTCAGCACCAAACAGCAGACAGACACAGTTAGCGGCTAGCTACTGAAGATTGTGGAGCATCTAGCAGCTAAAAAGCCAGATATTTCCCTCAGGACTTGGTGGAGACCAAACAGAGCTAAAATGAAGCTGAATGTTGGACTAACACTCATAGTGGCCAGACACACAACTCCAAATGAATGTTGCTCTATGTCTGTGCTCTATGCTCTGTGTTTCTTTGTTTGGGAAACTCTCCTCCTCCATAATATTTGAGTATTGTATCTAAACTTGTCGACATAATGTTTCAATTGTTGTTTTCTTTTTCAGAGCTGTTGGGCACGTCATGTCTTCACTGTTCTACCCACTGCTGACCTTTGCCCTCCTGGCCGTGGTGATTTCTTACTGGGCCATCACTGCTGTGTATCCTTTCGTTTGTCCAGATGTTGATCAAAGATGGCCATATATGTGTGTGTATAGATAAATGTGGCAATTTATTGTTATTCTGTCATTTATTCTTTTAATTGCACAAATTAAATTTGGATACAATGAAATATACATGTAAAAGGAAGTAAATATTCTATGCCATTACTAAAAAGAGAGAAAAAAAAGAGATAAATACCTTAATTGATTAAATGGACAACCCGACAATTTTAACGATCATCTGTATTAATTAGTCAATTAATCCACCAGTTAAACATTTAGTCCATCACATTTACCGCTTCTCAAGACTGTATCCTTTGTATGTATGTATGTATCTTCCCAACTCTAAGCTATTTGTTTATTTTTTATTTTTGCCTACTGTATTAGGTGTTTATGACATGTTTCCATAAATGTATTAATAGATGCAGATGACTCCTGATTGTGACCTTTCCAGAGATCTCCCCCCTTTTGTTGACATAATCTCCTTGACTGAACTGACCAGTTTCTTGTCCACCTCTAATGAGCAGGTGTACAAAGTGTTCAACAACTCTGAGTGCGAGTACTCACGAGAGACCTGCGACCCCAAGGTATGCTATTAAATGCCACTGCCACATTAAATGAACTGGCTGAAGATGTGTGGGGGGGGTTCAGCCAAAAAAGCAAATGTTCTGCTCATACTTCACACCTTTTCATCATAGTTTACTGTGTACACTTCTCTCTTTCTCCAGACATTCAACATCTCCAACGCTTCAGCTCAGTGTCCTGATGCAGAGTGCCTGTTTGCCTTCTATGGTGGGGAGACCCTCTACCACAAATACCTCATCCTGTTCCAGTTCTACAACGTCTTCCTCTTCTTCTGGTGCGCCAACTTTGTGACGGCCCTGGGCCAGGTCACTCTGTCGGGGGCCTTCGCCTCATATTACTGGGCCTTCAAGAAGCCTGAAGATATTCCCGCCTACCCCATCTTCTCCTCGCTAGGACGGGCCCTCCGGTTAGAGGCTGAATTTGTATTTGTGTGTGCAATCTGTCTACTTATTTTTTTAAACGTGTGCAAGTGGAAGTGGGCGGGGTCACCCTACTTGTGTAACAGAGAAAAGAGTGCTTTATGCTCACAGTTGGCTTCTGTTCCCTCCTCCTGTCCAGATACCACACAGGCTCTCTGGCTTTTGGCTCTCTGATCCTGTCTATGGTCCAGGTCATCAGGGTCATTCTGGAGTACCTGGATCAAAAGTTGAAAGGTCAGAAGATTGAACTTCAGAACAAGATGACTGACTAAACGACTTGGTGTTGACTGTGTTTATAAGCATTTAGGATATTGTTGTTAAGCTGGTTAGTCTTGAATCCTGGTTTTGGATAGAAAGATGAGAATAATGCAGGTTATCTAATACTGCAATCATAAAAGACCTGGTTAAGATGCCTGGACACATTGATATTCAGTGTGTTACAGAGGAAAATCTTGTACAGTATTACTGCTATTGTTGGTGTCAACATTTATTTATTTCCCTCACCTACTTTACGTAGTTTGCACATTTCATACAGTTAACCTTTTCACATATTTCCACACCTTTTTTCACAAGGACACTTACAGGGTTTTTGAAGATGCATGTAACTCGGTTTAACCAAAGTTAGACCTGAACACAGGCAATAAGTAGATGATGCTGTGGTTGTAAACACATCCGGTCAGTCGTTCGTTGCTGTAATTGAAACATTCTCGCTCTCAACCTTCAGGTGCTCAGAACAAGTTTGCTAAATTCCTGCTAAGCTGCATGAAGTGCTGCTTCTGGTGTCTGGAGAAATGTATCAAGTTCCTTAACAGAAATGCCTACATCATGGTGAGTTCTTGTAACTGGACATATGATAGATGTTGGGCCTGCTCAGGTTTTAAAGTGGTAAATTGTTTTTTTTCTTCTCCAGATTGCCATCTATGGAAAAAGTTTCTGTCCCTCAGCTCGAGATGCCTTTTTCCTTCTCATGAGGAACATTATCAGGTGGGATTTCATTACATTAATATGTACGTTAAGATGTTCACATTTTAAGCTATTCTTAGCCTTGTTTAATTTGCTAATATACTCTCATATTCTCTACTGTGCAACACAGGGTGGCTGTTTTAGATAAAGTGACTGACTTCCTGCTGTTTCTTGGGAAGCTCCTCATCGTTGGAATTGTTGGTAGGAGAGCTTTTATTTTTAGATCAAAACTGGAGAGATATCTGGCTGGATCTCTACTTTAAATCCACGAATACACTTTTTTTTCCTGCACAGGGATCTTCTCTTTCTTCTTCTTCTCTGGAAGAATAAAAGCAGTAGAGGAGGCTGCTCCATCTCTGAACTACTATTGGGTGCCGATACTGGTGAGAGACATTATATTTGTATGATCCTTAGTTTTGAGCTCACCTCTGGGCTTTGATGCCACAGCAGAGACCTTGATGTATGTGATTTTCTTCACCTAGACGCTGGTAGTGGGATCCTACCTCATCGCCCATGGCTTCTTCAGCGTGTACGCCATGTGTGTGGACACACTGTTCCTCTGCTTCTGTGAGTAACTTTGTATTCAGCCAGATCTCCTGCAGATCAACTCTCTTCTGCCACTCATACAACTGTCTCAAGCTGAGATGCTGGTTTCTTCTTCCTGCCATGTTTCTGACTCTTCTTCTCTTTGTCTCATTCCTCCCTTTACTTTATTTTCACACACTCCCTTTATTTCATATTTTCATTTTCCCCTAATTTTCCATTAACCCAATCAAAAACACAAAATACGCATTCCCCACACACGCAAAAGGTGAGGACTTGGAAAGAAACGATGGCTCATCTGAAAGGCCTTACTTCATGTCCCCTGAGCTGCACGAGATCCTCTCCAAAACCAAGAGGCTGGAGGAAGATGGTGACGGCGTTGAGCAGGCAGATTCTGCCAAGCAAGCAGACGAGGTGAAACTGGAGGAGGAGACCCCTCTTCAGCAGCAACAAGACGGAGAGATCCAACTGAAACAGCAGACGGTGCTCAAGCAGGACAACGAGGAGGAGCAGCCTCTGCAGTCCAAGACGGATGCTGAAGAGCCAAAAGAGGAGAAAAATGAAGAACAAAAAGTCAGCGAGGCAGAGGAGGCTGAGAAGAAAGAAGTGGCTGAGAAGAAAGAAGAAGCAGAGGAGAAAGAAGTGGCCATAAAGCAGGAGTTGAAGCAGGAGGAAAAGGCAGAGGAGGTGCCGTCTCCAGCTATGCAGGCTGAGAAAGAGGAGACTGGTGAAAAGAAAGAGGAAAAAGAGGAACCGCAGGAAGAAAATCCTCCCTCTGCACCACAGGAGTAGACCTTAACAGTAATGTAAGGGCAAATAAAAGCAGGCTTGGTAAACCTCATAAAGCATAAAGAATGAAAGAACTGTACCTACAACTTTGTGATATGGACCTGTTAAATGTACGGCATACAACAAGCTAACATTTCCGATCGCCTTGCTATGTGAGTGATGTGACGTCCAGCTGGAGAAGGCTGTGGTCGACGTGTGAAGGTTGAAGCAGGTCAAAAGCCCAGTGCATCTCTGTAGCTTGAAAAAAAATGCTCTCTTGTGTTGGTTTTAGAACAGTGTTGGTTTTTATATTGTGAAGATCTGTAGAACCTCGTGAGTGCTGAACCTGTGCCTGATTACTGTCACTAATATTTGTTGTCTTAATCCTGTTAACGAATGCACTACAGAACCACTAAGTACCCTGTTTACAGTCAGAACAAACACATCTCATTCGATGGTGAATCTCTTTCACTGTTTACAATAATACCAGCTGACGCCAAAATGTTTCAGACATATTTGATATACTGTATAAATATTGGATCTTTTTTTTTCCTATGGAACTTGTATATATACAGTAGTGTCTATTATGTATTGTTTGGCTTCGGTCTTGTAGAGATCCTGGCCAAGATGGGATCCCATGTATTGTATTGCCACCTACTTGCCTTGGTATTTCGGTGCAGTGATTGTGTCGCCATGACGCAGCCATCGTGACCTCTCTACAGACCCCCCCTCCCCGAGTTGATTACTGATCCCACCGGCCTTGCTCTGTCCCCTCTCTCTGTCTCTCTCTCTAAGTGCTGCATGGTGTTGACATGGCCTTCTGAATGCTCGCAACTAACATCTAAAGTCTCTGGATGCTTTTGTACCTTTTTTTCTTGTTTGTCACCTTGTGAAAGCTGTAAGTTGATTTTCCACTGAAGTTACTGATGACATTCCATATTTATTGGATGTGAATCTCAATTAAAGGTGATTGTATTTAATCACAGTAGTTCTGTTATGGGTTTACACATGAGTTTCAAGGTGGTTTGGCATTTGGAAGCAGGTGAGTTTTCATGTCCAACAAAGTCAGCCAGGACTTTCAGGGGCACTCCAACAATTTTACATGTTAAAGTCACTTTACTGTTGTATCATGTTTTCTGCGGCTCTGCAGGGGGCTTTCATCAGTCTGAGGAAATTACTCTGTAGACATCACTTCATTAATCACAGGCTGGGATTGGGGACTTTAAATCTTTGACATAAAGCCTGTTACAAACTGGGGGCCCTGGAGTTTTAAAGGTGTGGGTATTTACTAACGAACAGATTGAGTTAGATTATGACTTTATGATTTAGAGCAGTGGCTTGTGACCCCTTAAAATTAAACAGTGTCTACTTGTGACCCCCAATCACAGGTTATGGACTTTGTTGATTTGTGAACAGTTTAGCCAAACAGCGAGCGGAGACAGACAAAAAGGGAAAATCTGTGAAAAGTCAGAAAAAAAAATCTTTGTAACAGAAATATGTTTTTTTTCTTCTTATCCCTTTAATCATCTCGTGGCCCCTGAGGAGTAACACCTCCTGAAAATATTTTTTTTGCTGACCTCTAGTGGTTTATCGTCTCACCATGCTGGAGTGATGTACAGGCGTACTCCAGGACACTGTGACACATGAAGTGCAATATTAAATTGCTGGAGTACCCCTCTGATTCTGAGCTGAAAGGCAAAACAGATAATAGATAGACAATGCATGAATACAAGAACAGTTAAATCACTGTTCACATGCTGTCAGGAAAAATGTTGTTCCTTAACTGCTTCTGTCCATGTCACAGTGGAGGATCTGGAGCGCAACGATGGATCAGCAGAGAGGCCGTATTTCATGTCGCAGAACCTGCTCACCCTCCTGAAGAAGTCCAATGAAGAGCCCAAATCTGTAGATTAAGTCACAACTTGGTGTGTGTGTGTGTGTGTGTGTGTGTGTGTGTGTGTGTGTGTGTGTGTGTTGTTTTTAAGAAGAAAGGGAGTGCCATTTCCTGTGCTACATTATATATGTACAGTATGTTTGTGCCTTGCTATCAAATGGGATTCATTCATGTTGTCTGTATAATATTATTGATCCTTTTGTATTTTGTTACAAAGCCTTAAGCCCATTGTTTCTCTGTACTTGCCCAACAAGAAGGAATAGGGGAGCTCCAGTTACAGATGATAACTAGTTCATTTAAGCCTTTAAAAACGAATGTTTTCCTTTTTCATTGTACATTTTGGTCTTTTTTTGCCGGTTTGATTTGAAGGGTCCAATATCTTTCAATGACATCTCCACTTTATGGCCGATGTAGCCTGTTGATACATGAGTAAAGCTGTGCTTTATCAGTTTAACTAAGCATACTGCACTGTTTGTTTGAAATCAGCTCACCAAAGCAAAGTTGCTAAACTGCAGGAGATTAAAAGCTTAGTATGATACGCAAAGCCTTTTGAGATTACACATGACCCAAGTGGTTTAACTTAGACTTGCAGTCTTTATTTTTTTAATAATGTGCGTGTACTTTTTTGTTCATACTCTCCACTGAATACAAAACATAGCCATGATTAATATGCAAATTTTGAGTTTGTAAAAGTTTGACATTACCTTTCAGTTTGTTGTCAACTAATTAAAGTTTGAGTTGCCATGTCAGTGTTAAAAACAAACAAACAACCTTCTTAGGTTTATTTGAGTACAATAACAAGTGGATTACTGTTTGCTTTTATCAGTGTTGTCCATCTTACGGGAAAATTGTTTGATAATGCTGACAAATAACATTTAAAATGTAAAATTAAGTCATTTTTGAAGAATAGTCAAAGGGATATGAAATAATAAGAGCTTTAGATATTTTAGATCTACTCAAGAGTCATGCATCTACAATTTATAAACATTCATAAATGAATATGTGTTGTGTAATTTCACATAACATATAGTTTCAGGTATGAAATCTGTCACGTGGTCATAATCAGGCAACGTAGGGCTAATAGCCATACAAAGTTCACAAATTGTATATTTCAGGTTGTATGCTTCCTGTAGTTATCTATATGGAAGCCTGTAGTTATTACCTTTTTTTTTTTTACAGGAGCTGCATACTTGGAAGTTTTTAACAGTTTGGTGATATTTCTAACAGAAAGAAACTGCATTTGGTGGTGGAATGAAATATTTAGTAACTAAGAACAGGAATTTGGACCTACATTAGTTAATGAATTAATGAATTTATTACATAAATACGCATTTTCATGGAAACAGATTCAGGTCACTGTTGCACTGTAATTGAGACTAAATGTCCACTCTGTATTTGTCACCATCGCAGTAGCTCGACAAGCACAGGGTTAATTTGACACTGAGCCTCACTTTGGTGCAAGTGTACAGGTTGCTAGGCAACAATGGAGACGAGGCTACAAGAGGTTTAGGTCAAGCTAACACTGACTGGGGGCGTACTTTTCTTTGATAACTGTGTTCAACAGTAACACAGCACAAAATGCCGTTCAGTGCCAACACAATTAAACCTCCGCTGCACGACCAGATAACGGAGATGCAGCGTAAAATCCAACTACTGGGTGAGTTTGTTTCAAAGGGGTCTGAGCGTTGATTTCAGTTCATGCTAAATGACGTTTACTTTGCTACAATTAGATAGCTTAGCTGCCATGTTTATGTCACATGTCACCAGCCACTGTAAACCCATAACTAAACCCAACAGAAACGGCAGTTAGCTAAGATAAAATATATTATTGGTGAATAATAAGACGCCCATGTATTATTGGTGTAACTATTAAATGTGTCCACCAGAGGGCGACAGAACTGCATACTATGAGAGCTCTCAGTCCACCATGAAGAGGAACAGTGAGTCCATCCGCCAGCTGAGGCAGGAGAACAAGAGGCTGTACAGAAAACTGGCAGAAGCTAATGCTGTAAGTCCCCATAAGATGCGTCTTATTTTTTTTTTGTCCTCACTTATCTTCAGTCAAATGAAGAATTACAATCTTGTTCCATTTGTTGTCTTGCTTCCCAGGGTGATGAAAATATCATCAAAGTGGCCTTTCACAACAGAGGGTTGGAGAAGGATGCCTACCGCAACATGACAGGGAAGGTGAGAGGAAGGAGCATAAATACTGTATGTTATTAAGGTTCATTGCAGCATTGTGTTGCTGTTCATTCTTACTATTAATATGAGGCATAGGCTTCACTTTTCCCAATGTTGACACATAGCAACACAATTTGAAATGGAAAAAGTCTACTGTCTGACTATTTAAGTGAAAGTTTGAAGACTGCTTGCAAGTATACAAGTCTATCTGTTTCCCCCTCACTGTCTGCATGTCTGTCTGTCTCTTGCTCACACACACTCTCCCTGTCGTTACCCTTCTCTCAGGCAGCCCTGACAAGGCTAGACCAGAGGGTGCTGTCCAAGGTGAAGCGTCTCAATGCCCTGAAACACACCACCCAGACCCACCAGCACCGCCTCGAAGAGCTGAAGATGGAGTACCAGACAGTGAAACCAGAGGGCAGCAGTGGAGCACAGTCTGCTGACGCTCGCACTCGTAAAAAGGAGGAAGATGCTACAGTAGTGACCCCTCAAGCTCATCTAGAGATATGCAAAACATGAAAAACTCTAATTTTATTTTTTCCTGGTGTTCACTCTTAATGACATAACATGACAAAATAGTACCTGCTCTGTAAACAATGTTGTGTGTGTGTGTGTGTGTCTTCAGAACCTGCGGGCGCTGGAGAACAGCCTGGAGAAGACCCAGTTTAAGTACAAGGAGGCAGAGAACATCATGACTAACTATCTGAAACTCAAAAGTCACCTGCAGGTTAGTCCAACATATACATTTTTAGCCTCAAAATAATGTTTTGTACTCACCATCACTTGCTTGACATGTTGCGGGTGTATTATTGACACACTCACTGTGCCGAGCTGCCCATTGTAGAAATATTTTTGCAATTTATGGAGTCTTTTTTTCTCTCATAAGTCATAATACATTAATAGAAGTACAAATACTGTACTCTGCCATCAGCGGCCGTATGAGAGTTATACTTCATCAGCTAATTTAGGTATCATGCACTCAAGAAATGGATGCTCATTGTGCTTTACAGGGTAATGGCCTGTGCTATGACACTGTGTTGAGACTCTGTTTGTGATATGTAAACATTGGTACAGTACTTCCTGTCCCAGGCCCCTTTACCTTTGTTTACACTTAACTTGACCTCCCTTTTTTATATTCAAAAAATGTCATCGTTGGTCACTTTACATTACAGTGCCAGACAATGCACTTCTCTTTACAGTTACAATTTATATTTTGGTTGATGTTGTTGTCCAGTGCAACCTAAGTGCTTTAATAGATCAAGCTTTAATTTCTAGATTCCAACCTAATGATTAGCCAGTAATATTTCATGCAGCGGTCCAGCTCATAGTGTTGCAATAGTCCTCTTCGACATTCTAAAACACTCGCTGCCACTCTCATTCTTTACAACCATGTTTCCTGTTTCTCTTTCTATCTCTCACTTTTCCACCGTCGCCACTTCAGGAGGAGAGTCTGACTTTCCAGGGCCAGTTGGACAGTCTGGAAGCAGAAATCCTGAAGCACAGAGAGGAGCTTCACAACATGCAGGCCATGAACAACAACGCCCAGCTCTCGAAAGAAGCTGCCAAGGTGACCCGCAACCTCCTCTGCTATGAGTTTACAGCATGTTTCAAGTGAAGGCGTCAGAGGGATGATTCACTCACCACTAACAATACAAGTTAAATGAGTCACAAGTAACGCTGCTACAACGTCTCACTCAGTGTTTATTTACCTGTGTCCTTTTCATTTTGATCATCAAATCAAATACATTCGGCAAACAGAATCCCCCCCCCCCCCCAAAATGTCTTTTTCTTTCTTCAAAATAAATATACAGCTGAAGATCATGATGGGTAAAGGTGCTGTGTCAATGAAAAGATATTTCTTGCATCTGAATTACAGTCACTACAAATTCCCTGCTGTCATACTAACATTTTGTTTGTCTCACTGTGTTGTCTGCCTTGTTTCTCTCCCTCCCTTTCCATCATCATCATCCTTCCCTTTCTTCTTCTTCTTCCTGCCAGGCTGAGTTACAGCAGCAGGAGGAATTGCTCTACAAGGAGCGCAAGGAGAGAGAGCGCATTATAGCCAGCTACAGGAAGAAGGTTGAGGAGCGCAAGGCCCAGGCTGAAAAAGTCGATAGAAGGGTGAGATACACATGGTGGTATATATATTTAGACTTTACTTTTATTTTTATTTTGATGTCTCTTTTGATAACCTACTTCCTCGCTGGCCATGCGCTCTTGCTAATCTAATCTAATCTAATCAAATTTTCTGGTAAAAATATAGTTTAATTCAAGCTATTTAATATAAGCTCTGCTACCTTTTGGCCCAGAGAACAGCTATGCAGCCAGATGAGCTGAGCAGTGAGGCCCAGCGCAGCACCCCCAGGATGGCAGGTGAAGAGGAAAAAGCCATCTCCACTTTTGAGGAGGCCTTCCAACGCATCAAGGAGGCCACTGGTGTCACAGATATACAGGTATAGATGTGGAAAGAGAAGTACATTTACGTGGTTACTATCAGTGTTTACATATTAGGTTTTTATTCATGTGTGTAGGAGATAGTGGAGCGCTTCATCTCACAGAAGAAGACACACCAACATCTGGAAAGGCTGAAGGGAGAGAATGAGAAGGTGCTGCAGCAGCTGAAGGAGCAGAAGGAGCTCCTGAGCCAACAGTTCCAGGATATGAAATATTCTGGAGAGGCTAAACTCTCCAGGTGAGACACTCAGACAGTAGTAGTGGATCAAAGGCACTGCGTATGCAGCGGTGTTATGCTTATTCTCAAGCCTCCACTGTTTCTCTGTGGTTTTATTAGTGACCAACAGATGCTGGAGGAGTGTGAGCAGCAACTGCAGGCTCAACAGCAGAGGTGTGATGCAAGTGAAGAGCGCCTGGATTGGCTTGTTAAAGCCCTCAGTACTGTCCGAGCCGGAGTGGAGCACCTCGCAGACAAACTTCAACACATCACGCTGGTAAATACGACCTCTAATAGTCCAACTAATTAATCGAATGGTCTGTCTCATTCCCTAATACGTGTCAATTTTCTTTTCTCCCATCAACACACCCATCTTTGGTTTTAATTCCTTTCCTCTCAAAATCTCTGGTAACAGTCAAGCTTATGTCCATTTCTGTCCAGAGTGAGGACACAGTGGCTGAGGTGTCCCCAGACTCAGATGAGTTTGTGGTGGAGCTGATGACCCAGTGTGAGCTGAAGCTGCAGCAACTGCACGATGAGTTTCAGGGGAAAGATATGGCTGCTATTATGAAGGAGATGGAAGAAGAGGAGGTGAGTCAAAGAGCTCCACTCACAACACTCATCCATCGTCACAGTGGTTTGAAATACAGGTTGTGGTTCTGGAAGACATTGAAAACTGTTTGGATGAGGCAGCTCAAGGTTTGTGCATGGATAGATGGATCTCATACACACATACACACTGTCCTCATTAACAGAGAATGTTGGCAAATGAGCGGCATTACACACGTGAATAAGAGTCTCTGATGAGATGCCTCATGGCGGTCATGTGACCAACATAGTCTGCCAATAATATCTCTGTATCTGATCACAGGACAGGATTTGGGAATGTCATTATAAACTAGTTTGTGTCCCTCCTTTAAGATCTGTGCGTCACCTTGAACTTTCAATGATAAATGCAGTTTTAGCAAAGGGCGTGTTGGGGCTCTTGTTTCAGCCTACATCGCACAGTGTGACGAATGAACACAGCATGGCTGAGCATGTATGCATGCATGCTGCTGTGCTTGCATAGCTTATCTGAATGGAAAGGCAGCCATTAGAGCCAGGTGAAGTGTTTGTTTGCGATTACTAACGCTCGGCAGCACCTTCTCTGTTTGAGAACAAAGGGTATCAGAGTGTACCATAGGAAACACGTAACATTGACTAATGACATTGACTATTTTACTCTGAGATCCATTTTTAGACTGCATTATCTTTGTAACTGACGTAACCCTGAGCTGATAATTTCAAAATCAGTCCAGCCCTGTTTGCGTGTCTGGTACTATTAGAAACTGCTCTTCTGTCCTGGTTAAACAACTTGCACCTCTCCCATAAAGAAGTGCATCAAGTCTGCGAGGGAAAAGACCTGCTGGTCATCATACCTGTTACATGATGAGAACATAGACTCAGACATCACTGTAGTACTCAATATTAACACTTATCATACATCAAACAATGGTTAGTGGTTTGTGTTATAGATTCTATAGATACATACATTTTCAAAATGACCCCGTCTCTCCCACAACTAACACTAATCACATTTCCTCATGAATAGGTCATTTTAGATAAATGGGAAATTAAGTTTATATTATAAGGCTTAAAAATAAAATAATAATAATAATAATAACATTAACGTTTATATAGTACCTTTCAAAACAAAGTTACAAAGTGGTTTAAAACAATAATACTGTAAAAACAATAATGAACATAGATTGAATCCAAAATATGAAATATAAACTTATGTATGAAATAATTCAACAATTACCATCAGTTAAGAAAAAGCTGTAAGATAAAAGTGAGATTTAAAAGATGTCACTGAGTCTGTCTGCCTCAGGCAGAAGGGCTCGGTCAGAAAAGGGCCAGATCACCTTTTGTGATTTTGGAGCCATTAGTCGGGCCCTGGTGGAGGATCTCAAGCAGTGATCTGGATGTGGTCGCTTCTCTTAGAACGTGTTAACATCCTGGCAGCAGCGTTTTGTAAAAACTGCAGTCTTGAGCAGTCTGGATGTTTCGCCTGCTGATACCACAATAAAGTGCGGTGCAATGGTGCAATGAGTCTGGAGGAGATAAAAGCATGGATGACCTTTTCTAGATCTGCGAATCAAAGAAATGACCTGATCTTGTTGCAACGTCAATATTGTCATTTACAAAGAATTGACTATTTTAGAATCACATTTCGTTCTGCTGTGAGCATGAAAAGACCTACATAAAGTCAGATTCTGTGGAAATAGAGGATTTTGTGGATTGATATTACATATAGAAAATAAACACTGGCAAAAATAGAAAATAGATGTTTCACTGGTGAGTCGCTGACTGTTTTCAATATGCGTCTTTTTGTTGCTCTGAGCAGTTCTATGTCAGGATTGAGGGGAAACTGCCAGCTTACAACACTCGTGTCAAGCTGCCTGAAGACCAAAGACTGGATCCCTTCAATGACGGTGAGTTGGGAGCCACACACACACACAAAGTCTATAACTATGTCTTTGTTTCAAACTGTCACTGTTTGTGTCTCAGAGGAGGAGAGTGAAGAGGACGAGGCCGACATCATCTCTCGGGAGGCGCTGAAGCGTCAGTCTCAGCTGATCATTGACTCCAAGTCCAAGAAGAAGCCCTGGAAGAAGAAGAAGGGCAAGTTCTGATCGAACACCTCAGTCTCAAGACTCAAGAAAAATAAATGCTCTGAACCAAAAACTGATATGAGTGTAAAATTAGCTCACTGTAAGTTGAGGACGAGCAGTTGCTGCAAAGAATCTTAGATTTTAGGTAAATTGTTGGCTCTGTATCTTTTTAGGCACGTTTAGAGATGAGCACAAGTGAACAGTTGATAGATGATGTATGTTAATGGATATGTTTGTGCCTTTGAAGCTGGTTACTTGTTGTGTTGGTGGCTTTGTTTTGACAACAGTAATGTTCTCTGTCAGGTGTCACTGTTGCACCAACACTCATTTCTCCGCCTCTTTTTCACAGTTCAGAGTTCCACCCTCTGCCTCATAGAAAGCTAATAAAAATCAAAACATTGCTTTCACTTTTTATCATGTATTTTATTCTCTCTGTCATTGTCCCGCTGATGGAAACCTATACATTGTGAATGCAATGGGTCCTATCTTACATACATGATGCTCTGCAGCCTGCGGTTCACTGAAAGCCAACGTCTGTGTTGAGTCCAGCCTTTGTTTAATGGATGAATCACATCAACACTGAAGATGCACATGTTTGTTCCAGTAGAAGATGCGATACGCCGCTGCCTGCTTGCAGACATGCAGCACCAACACCTGAACTATGTCTGCTATGTTCAGCATCTCAGAAATGGCTCTCGCTTCTTGGCTCAAATGCTTTGCTGGTGATGGAGCCGGCTCTTGGATGTTAGCTGGATTGTCTTGTTCTATGAGTTATGGGCACAACAATAATTTTTCATACCAAAGTGTCAGAGTGTCGCCTCAGTGACATTCTCCGTATTTAGTTGTCTAGCTGACATCTCATACGTGGTTACCACGGCAGCTGTGATTGAATCACTTACAGATGGTAACCAGACAGACAACTTTTGGCTGCAGACAAAATCTCTTTGACGGATGCATGGCAAGGTGTTCCTTTGTGTGTGTGTGTGTGTGTGTGTGTGTGTGTGCAGTTAAGTTCCAGGGAAGGTTAAAATAAGAGTATAAGGAGTATAAGCTCGTCTGCAGCAGGATTCATGTCGCATTCATTTCCTAAATTATTTAGTTTATAGTTTTGCTTGACTGTTTCCTGCTGTGTAAAATCATCAACAACATTTTTTTGTTATAGCACTTTTTAGCAATCAGTATGATGTTTTGAAGGTCAATATAGAGGCAGATATGTGATTTTATATAAATAAAAGATATTATATAGATAAAGTTGACTTAGACTGCTGTTGTTAATTAGCCCACATTCAAGATATTTCAATTTGACTGCTTCTTTGACCCCAAGAAACGACACTTATTCAATCAATGTTCAGACTTTAGGTTTTCTAATATGTATAAATAAATAGAATAAAGTGAGACAGTATTTAGATCAGTGGTTCCCAGCCATTCTGGCTTGTGAGCCCTTCTAATGAAGTGATGTCTATTTGCGACCCCAAATCACAGCTTATTGCCTTAATGTGGATGTGAGTTATGAGCTCTTCAACCAAAGAGTTTTTTGGGGGGTTTTTCGGATTGTTTCTTTTGAAGGTTTTTTTTCACAGTCCTGAAGAATGGTATGTGTTTTGTATTTGACATGAAGAAAAGCAAAGATCAGAGAAATTATTCTGTTCTTTTGGGACTGGATGACTGATTTCGACCATTATCAGACACTAAAGCTCTCCACCAGGGTGTCTTTGCAGATAACACCTATTGAGGAGCCGATGAAAAGTGAGGCTCTGCCATCAATACTTACGCACATCAAAGGTAATAATTCTAAAGTCAATGTCAAAATTAAATTAAATCAAAATTTATCTAAAAATGGGGGCCAATTCTTAGACATGCCCCTCACCTTAGGCCTTACAATGAAGAATTAATTTACAGGTGGCCTGTATAAAAATGTTCCCTTAAAGGAAGACATAAGATAGATAAATAGTTGAAAAGAATGAAATTTGATTGGATGACAAATGACACACAAATATTCACACACACAAAAAGAGAAGACGAAAAGCCAAACAAAAAACAAAAATAGCATAGAAATGTTGTATTTGATTCACACAAAAATAAAGTTCGATTGAATGTTCCACTGATTGGCTAATATACAGGCCAAATCTATCGGCAATCAATCAATATATCCGTGTTTATCTGTAGTAAGTGATCAGCATTAATTTTATTGGTCTTCTTTCTTTTTTTTCCAGCTGATCGACCAATCAGTGAGAGGAGGCGGGCCTGCGCGTCCTGGTGCAGATTTTGAATCGCGGCCAACAACGTGAGCGAGTTTCCTCACCATCTCCTGGCGGCTCGCTTCCAACCCAGCGTGTATCAGCGGCCCGAATAGGCTTTACATCGTGTCACGTTGTCACCATGCCTCAGCAGTGCACTGTCACAGGTAAGAAACATTTAAACCCGACAGCTGATCAGCAGTCTCTTACATATCATCTGCCTGTTGGGTTCAAATGAGCTAAAGTTATACACTGAACAGTGAATGAGGATGATTCTGCGTTTCTGTGCCCTTCCTTTTAAGCAGAATCAAACCATCCATATGTTTGCTTCCGTGTGTGTGTCTCACCCTGTGGTCAAGGTGGAAATGAGGGCAGAGAGGTTGTGCTTTATACTAATGAGGAGGCCAGTGGACTGGAATGATGGGATGTGAAATGCAATCAAAATGGGACGTGATTATATATCTCAGGGTAGAGCCAAACAGGGGGGAGGCCATTCCAACACACTCACACACTCACGCATAAACATGCGCGCGGTGCATCATCCACCCACAAACACAAAGAACAATCAGTCCTCAGTGATAAATGCCAGAGTCTCTTCCATCCAAGTTTCACACTGTCTCCACATGAATATTCTGGCCGGTCGAATGCAGCTCTGAACATGGTTTTCGTCAGGATTCAGGAGACGCAGATTCAAGAGGAGCAAGATTACGGTTAAGTACTTATTTTCTCAGGTTAATGGGTTTTTGATTGTGTTCAGAGTGTCTTTTCGATGCTAAAATATCCATATTTTACTTGCTTGGGGATGCTGCACAAGAGACATTGCTATATATATACTGTATGTCATCACAGTCTTCGTATTTTCATTAATTGTTTTCATGATGTGGCTGTTTTGATTGTATACAAATAGACTTAACATGATGGACACTATATAGAGCATATACGCCAGTATTGACATTTCAGTAGGAACAATACTGGCAGAGAGACAGTCATCTAGATGCTTTATTTTTTGGTAACACAGATTGTTGCCAGCTGTAAAGTTACATTGATTCAAGAGAAAATTGCTCATTCAGTTTGGACAAAATGACTTGTTATATGTCACTTTATGAAGGGAATTCCTTGAATTAAAGTAATTGTTATTGTGCTGTGCTGCTCCTCATGAATTAAGATGTTATGTTGATGAAATGTTAACCTAATTTCTGGATGGTAAATCTGCTCATGATTTTTATGCTCAAATTCCATAACCACTGACCCCGTTTTTTCACTGATCTCTGTGTGATGAAATTCAAAAGAGCTGGAAACAGGAGGTGTCAAAGTGTAACCTGCTACACGTTTCTTTAATGGTTGGAAAAAAACATTAAGATTGCAAGGGAACGAGGGAGCAAGGGACTGTGCCTAATGCTTCCACGCTCTGCTCCCTGACACAGATGAGGCAGCAGGTGTGGGAGAGATCTGACGAGGTGCGTGGGCCCGTAGCGTGACACAGAGTGGGAGATGAGGACCACTCTTCCTGTGCGTGGAGGCGGTGATGGAGGGGAGTCCCGCGGCCTCCGCAGCAGGGTGGGCAGGATGAAGAAGCTGCTGTGGCTCAGGCCGAGTAACTGCGTGGACGTCCACACGGACACGGAGCCCGGTGTGTGGCTGACGAGCTTCCAGTCGCTGGACACTGAAGGACAGTATGAGGTGAGTTGGAGGATTCGCCTGTTATGTTCCTGTGCTGCAGTTTACTGTCACAGCTGCTCTTTGTGTCCTAAAACCTCTAAATAAACCTAAAATATCTTGATATTTCAACTAAGTTCAGGGGTCGTGGAATATTTTCTTAAATCAAGGTCAGTTGCCCAATGTGGAAATAATGCAACAAAAAAAAAAATCAAAGTATTAATACACTTATCTCCACTGTAAACACCCAGTTTATTGTCCCAGGTTTGGTCCAATAGAGCATGATAGATGCCAAACACAAATAATTAAATGTAGGAGGGTTCATCAATGAAATATTAACATTTCACTGGTATTCCACATACAGCTCGGAGATGTTGATGTAATATTCACATTGTGATATGACCTTAAACGTTGCCTGGGAGTTTGGTTAATATAACATTAGGATTTATGGCTTACATTTTGTCCTTATTAGGCTGCAGGAGATTGATATTTACATGTCTGAAGCTATTTGGCTGATATAGTGTAGTGAAAAGACCAATTTTACACTTCTGTCTGTATGGCCATCATATCAGCATTAGTGAGGAGTCCACATCACCCACCTCTAGGGCTGCAAGTAATGAGTATTATATTTCCTTGTTGATTAATCTGTCAGTTCTTTTCCAGATTAACTGTTTGTCTATAAAATTTAACAAAATGATAAAATACACGTCCATTACAATTTCCCAGAGCCCAAAGCATCATCTTCAAGTTCCCTGTTTTGTCCAAACAACAGTCCAAAACCCAACACTTATGAAATGTACAGTGATGCAAAACAAAGTAAAGCAGCCAATCTTAACTTTTGCAATGCTAGATCAGCAAGTTGGGGCTGAAACTGATGATTATTTTCATTTAAGATGATTTTCTCAGTTAATCGTTTGATCTATAAAATGTCAGGAAATCGGGGAAAAAGGCCCATCACACGTTCTCAGAGCCCGTGTTGCAGTCCACAACTCAAAGGAGATTCATTTTACTTTCATAGAGAACTACGAAAGACAGATGCTCACATTCGAGAAGTGAGTTTTGTCATTTATGCTTAAAAAATATTTTTTTTATATTATTGAGTAAAAATTACAATTGAGCCAGTTTTCTGTCAGTCGACTAATTAGTTAATTGCCTAATTGTTTCAGCTGTACTGTACATATTTGCCACTTTTGCTTGATAATCGACTTAAACGAATCATATAATATTGATTGATTTCCCAGTCAGCTGCTTAATCGATTTATTGACAAATGATCATGTGTGTGTGACGAGGCTGTGTGTGTGTTTTGAAGTATGCTACCGTCCAATCTCCCATGAACCTTTTCAGTGAAGCAGTGGTGATATTTTAAATGGTTGACATCTCAGATGTAAGTGTTGTAGATTGAATTAATAAACCGTTTCCTAGATTAGACTGATTATTGTATTTAGTGTCCTCTGATAAGTGAATTATTAGGGGTAATTGGCCTGCTGGTGTAATCATACACACATCTGTGACGTGTGAACAGAACAGTTATTGTTTACGTCAGGTTTCTCCCTGGGAACTTCCACTGTTGTTCCCATTCAGCTCAACATTTTTGCACTTGGACCGTCATCAACACCAGCAGACATTTAGTGACACTGAGAGGGAACTACAGCAGACTCTCTCCAGGAAGTACATCATAGTCCTGTGAGTGTGCTGTGTAATTCCAGCTAAAACAAGCCTTTTAATCATGTGAGGTTTTGACGAAACAACTTCAACCAGCATGCCTCTGCTTCACCTTGCATGTATGCTTCCGCTTGTCGCTTGCCTGCCACCTCATCACCCGTTCATGGGTCTAATGAGTACTAATTGAGGTCTCTCCTGGCACTGGTTCTCTGCTCTTTTGTTCAGCCTCTGCAGAAAGAGGGTGGGTGGCATGGGCAAACATGGAAGAGCGATGGTAGATTTTCAGCTTGGAGAAAGACAGAAACTCATTAGAGAAACAAAAAGCTCATTAGTTTCTTTGAGCAGTGGACAGCCTGATTTAAAGACGCCCCATCTGCTCAGCCTCTCAGAATTACCATAATATGTTGTTGCTAGTTTGTCTCATAATAAAATGGAGTTTTTTCTTTTGTACTGATGCCTCTTCATGTGCACATTTCCCTGACTATGTGCTTCCTTGAAGTCACAAAGTTAAATATAGGTTTTAGGAGCAGAACAGACCTGTTTCTTGTGGTATGTGCCCACCACGCCCCTGACATCATGGGCAGGAACATAAGCTAGAGGCCGTCGAGAAAAACTGTCCTGACTGGATTCTTTACAGGCAGCGGCACTGAAATGCACTGATCCTCATATGTTGATGTTTGCCTGGAATCAGCTTCTCACCTCTGGCAGACAGAACATTTCCTTTTGCATCTTGCATTGAATCTCTTCCTGTAAAATGATCACTGGTGTTTCTATAAAACTTTAAACAAACATTTCCTGATGAGAACGCGGAGCGAATTTAAAGCTAGCGAACCTGTTCTTGATCCAGACGGAGAGCTTAAGGGACTCTAATTGAAAGTTAATCTTTTTTTGTTTGGCCACCAGATGTCACAGTATTGTTTCTGCCATTCATTTTTGTAAAGAAAAAAAAGTTCAGATATGTTCAGAAATGTCTACAATGATCAAATCTATGTGTCTTATACCAACAGTCATATGGCGTTGTAGACAGTCAGTCTCACAACAGCTCATAATCTCTTTCCCAGTTTTGCATGAAAGGTTTTAAGGATTCTTACAAACTTTATAGTGGTTATAATAAGTGAGCTTGTTGCTGCACTTTTTATTGTCTGCCTCAAGAAAAGTGAGGCCGTATTCATATCCAGCAAACGTTCTGTTATGTGACCCATCACACCATGATTTGATCCTGACACCAGAGCCCACAGCCTTATCTCTGCTGGCTCTGCTGGACCCACAAACACCACAGAGTTGGATGCCTTTTATTAATGACAAATTATCACAAGCCTTAGTATCAATGAATTGATACAGACCAGTATAACCTTTCATGCAAAATGTAGTAATGTGTCCCTATGGTGTCACTAATTTCTAATAAGTTGTTGTACTGCAAGACCTCATATTTTTTTATCTCACATTTTTATCCGCATCCCTTATTTAAGAATTTATAGGACTTTTGAACACTTTCCCCCCATTTGGCACATAGGTTGACCCACATGTGTATACCACTACCACTACCTATACTGTAAAGCCGTATAGAAGTAATAGGCAGCTGGTACTGCTTCTGCCACTGTTATAATAGTACTAGCTATATCTATAGTAAAACAACGGATAAAAACAATGATAAAATGAAAAGTTTGTGGAGATACAGTATATAATACTCCAGTCAATGTTCAACGCAACTATAGACTATTACACAATTCACATATTCAATTACATATATAATTCACAAACCACCTATATCTATTTAGTAGCAGAGTTTCTTTTACAGCATCCCCAAGAAAAATAAGTATAACTAAGCATTCAAAAGACACTCAATTCAATCTGAGAGCCATAAAGCAAAGAAAATATAAAATACCTAGCTGTAATTGAAATGATAGGGGCAAGATTTCAGGGAGCCCCCTAACTTTTTTTATTTTCTTTGATTTTTTAGGTAGCCCACTTCTTGTAGTAAACACTGTCATCACTATCAGTATCAGTTATTTCAGTCATTGCCTCATGTTTCAAATCTGCATAATAATATCTGATGCCTGTCATCCCGGTGTCCTCATTGGATCATTTACTTTAGCCCCGCCCATACCTGTCTCACTAGCCCCGCCCAGTCAGATACCACTCCCTCCCTGTCCTCCTCCGCAGTCTCTGAAACTAGTCCATCCACTCTCGCGCTGCCACTGTCTAACTCTGACGGTTTGACTCGATTCAACATTTTTTTTACTCTGTCGTACTTTGTTACATGAATGCGAAACAATGAAAGTGTCCGAAATAATTCAGACTGGAGTGGACTGTCGGAGGACGGAGCTAAATCCTTAGTTTGTGCGGTCCAGTCACCTGAAGCAAAGGGAGTTTGGGATTTCTTCACTCCAAGAGCAACACCAACATGGGGAAATGGCACCTATCGATGGTAGGTTCAATGAAATGTGCTCTGCCTTGTTTGTGAGGGACAATAACGAGTTGGAACAACTACGTGAGGTTGTCTGCACAGTGTCATTTTGTCAAGCTCGTCTGCATGTGTAGTCAGCTACATGTGAACCTCATTCTGTCCTTGTCTCTGGTCTCCAGGACAAACCTATAATAAGATATAATGGTGTCATTCAGAGTGTGTGTAGATCCACCAGTGTCTCATTGTGTCAGGGAGCACACTGTGTTTTTTTGTGTGAGTTTTTGTCATGTGATGTCAGGTGTTTTTAAACCTGGTCTGCTTCTGGTGCTACATATGTGCCACATAACATTGTCCATACAGGCTATATATGTAATCACAGTCATTCACAGATCAGTGACTTGTTGTTGAAGATGGGGTTACAGTCAGCATCACGCGTCATTTTGTCAACAGCCCCTGTATTTCAGTCTGGGTTCTAATGAAGTGATTCTAAAACACTTGCGACAGCATATATATTGTGGGGGCTACTGTGATCTGGTCTCCTGCAATTTAATCTTGATACTGTTCCAGTACTGCAAGACTTATTCTGCAGTTTTATTCAATGCTAATGCAGTATGAAATCCATTCTTTGTGATGTCTTTTTGATACATAGTAATTTATAGTTAGTCAGAGATCATGAGGGTTTCTTTGCTGTTACCTTCTTCCACTGAGTTGCCATGTAGTGCTGGGCCATAATTTAATATTATCTTTAATATAACTGTTTATCATCACTCCAAATATGACACCGTTCTCATCTGGAGGTATTAGTTTTGACAAAAATAGTAAGTTAAAATGTGTCAATATCGGTCACAAGCTAAGATATTCAATACTTGAGAATGTTCAGGTTGTTATTTGACAATAAGATGTTTGGTTAGTAAAATAGCATAAAACAATAGGGCTTAAGGAGATGTACTTTCAAAGAAAGACCTCCTGATCTCTTCTGGCCACTTTTTATTGTTTCTCCACAGTTTTGGAACAAGTGGTGTAGTGTGAGGGGGGAAAATATTGCTGTTCTGAACAGCGTACAAAGTTAGACTTAAATAAAGAAAAATCTGTGTCATAGTTCAGTACATTGTCCCTGTGTTTGCGGACATGTGCCAGTGAATGCTTCTTTGCCTGCTCATCAGTCACCAGGTGTCTGTCTGCGTCAGAGTTCAAGGCTGGGTCACAAGCAGAATCTCAAGAATGAGATCAATTGACGCTGAGATTTGACCTTTCTAAACAAAATGACTCAGTCTGAAGGCTTGTTGTGTTTTCAATATGTGAGATTGTCACAGAAATTCAGTGAAGCAGCCCGGGCAGAAAGAGCTCCATGACCATGACAACTTTCTTACTGTGTTTTTATACATTTCTCTTAAAGTTCAGTACATTATTGTATGTGTTTCTGTTTTCAAGTGCATCAAAGTCTGTATTATCTACCGTGTCATGAAGAAAGCAGCAGAACAGACGGCTGCATCGTGGGTTATTATTTGCCAGATCTTGATGACCTTGCATTCTCCTCTGCAGGACCCGGTGCAGGAGTGGGGGGAGGAGGAGGAGGACGGGGCCGTGTTTGGCATCACACTGCGCAGGGAGCCCGTCCTGCCGGGCTCAGAAGCGCCAGAGCTCCCTACAGCCTTCAGCTTCGTCCAGTACCACACGGTGAAGGTGCGCAGGCTGAAGGCCGCCACCCTGGAGCGGCTGGTCACCCACCTGCTGGACCCCGAGCACCAGGAACCCGACTTCATCCGGGTCTTCCTCTCTACCTACAGGGCCTTCACCTCCACCAGCACCCTCATCGAGCTGCTGTTTCAGAGGTGAGACACGGTCCCCACTGAGGCTCTGCAGACGTTTGTTGAGCTGAGACATTAAACCATGAGGGCTCAGTCAGCTGGTCTGCGAGCCCACATATATGTATATATTTTTTTTGATAGTTAGATTTTCTTGGAAATACACTTTCTTTCTTGCCAAGAGTTAGATGAGAAGATCGATACCTCTGTCAGAGAGGCGTGAGTGGTATCAATCTTCTCTGCTAACTCTCAGGAAGAAAGCTCCTAAATGTCAAACTATTCTTTTAAAGATAGTTGGCTTTAA
Organism: Enoplosus armatus; assembly: GCF_043641665.1. Taxonomy (NCBI): domain Eukaryota; kingdom Metazoa; phylum Chordata; class Actinopteri; order Centrarchiformes; family Enoplosidae; genus Enoplosus; species Enoplosus armatus. The sequence goes on along the minus strand of NC_092181.1, from coordinate 3,964,991 downwards.
AACTGCCTATATTTTGTGCTTGGCAAAATAAATTCCAAAGGTTCAATTAAAAGGCGGCTATTTAACACCCTCTGTACGTCGCCTCAGCTGTTCACAAAGCGAATCCCTTTTGACGCTGGCCAAGTTTCTATGACAGGTATTATCGTCATGAACTAAACAAAGCCGTCAGGAGCTTTGTTCCATTCCACAGTGGTCATGACTACACCCTCCACACCCAGCGGCGGTGCTTCTTCACCTGAAGCTCGGTCAACTCGCAGAAATTGAGTGAGGAATGTTCTTCTGCAGCTAATACATGTCAGGGTTTAACAAAAGTCTCTTTGGGAAATCTCCCTGGAAATGGCCTCTTAGGGAGCATTAAAAACCAAACATCTGGTTTAAGATAAAATGGGCTCAGGTCCAGTCCACAGAACTCGCCTGGTCTTTGGTCTCTCTCAGATCCTTACAGCTCACCTTTGCTGAATGTGCTGCCTGTGTGAAACTGTGGCCATTAGTGCTGTTCACTTGATATATTATTTGTCAAACAGTCGCCCTCATATCTGTGGTGCTGGTGGCAACAGGTTTCCTGCGAGCTTTATGTGAGGTCCGCCTCAGAACAGCCTGGGAAGTATGTTTTCCCTCCTTTGCCTTTCAGGATTTTGTACAGGATGTAACATTTTGTTGCTCTCATTAACTTGTAAACCACTTGTACTGTAAACGTGATAGCTGCTGTATAAATTACAATTTGTTTGCGCCTGAATGTGGTCTATTACTGTACTTCTTATTTTACTATTGTAATTCTATTTTTTTTTTTTCATTTTTGTGCCACAGTTTGATGTAAGAAAGAGAATGACCCTGTTATAAAACTTTGTTCCTACAAATGCGACAGCATGACAATATGCTTCAGTTATACTGCCTATATATTTTTATGATGCCATTATTGATCCCTGAGGGCGACATTGGTCTGTTTGCACTCGTCACTCTGTAACAAGGCCACAGTGTCTCTGCAGGCATGCAGAGTGTTGCAGGACATTTCCACAGGATGGACAGTTATAGAGGATCCATCCTGGGACCTTTGTTGTTTACAGGATGTTTTCTGTCACCATGTTGTCCCTCCATGTGGTCATTATCATTGAAACGCAGTTCTCAGCTGATAGATAATTGTGTTCATCTTTTTCACAGAGACGACTCAATCGCCAACCTGGATAACACTGTCTGCCCACGCAGGTGAGTGAGGCCCCTCCTCCATTAACAAAGATTAGTTCAGATTTACCATCAGTCTAAATTGAGTTTTGATAATTGTTTAAGGGAGTAAAATGAAAGCCTAACATTGTCCCACATTTTTTGTTCATCACAAATGATGCGCGTGTTGTCCAGGCCTCCCTTAATCTCAGTGAAGGATTAACTTTAACAAGTAAAGGACTGACATTATAATAACACTTGTTCCTTTCCCTGATCATCCCCTCAGTACCTTACCCCCGGTGATCCGGCTTTGGCTGGAAGACTACAGCGAGGACTTCCATGAGCCCCCTCGGTATCAGGCCCTCCGGCTGTTGTGTGTTCACTTGCGGCATCGCCTCTGCTTCAGACGCTTGGCTCAGACCGCCGAGACCCTCCTCAAGAGGCTCCAGGAACAAGGTACAGAGTGGGAGAGGGGGTGGCGTCTGTGTTCATGTGTACTGTAGATGTAGATGTGAACTGTGGACCATGTTCAGCACAGAACAAGGATTGTAGATTTGTTCCCATTGGACTGTAGGTAATATAAAATCCTTTTAGCGGCTGTTTCGTTGTCATTTATGATTTGGTGTGTTTGACAGATTGCAGCCGGTCTGCGTCAGAGCACAACAGTGAATCAATGCAGCAGGAGGACAGAGATCAGGAGGACGGAGGAGAGACTTCCATTAAGGAGGAAGACAAATACAACTTTATGGACTTCCCTGTGAGAGACGTGGCGGAGCAGCTGACCCGACTGGACGCTGTAGGTTTCATTGACAAATATCCCGGCGCTCATTTCTGTGTCACTGTGCATCGCTCACTCATGTTGTGTCTCCCTCAGGAGCTGTTTGTCAGAGCGGTGCCCTTCCACTGCCTGGGCTGCGTCTGGTCCCAGCGTGACAAGAAGGAAAACCGAAACCTGGCGCCCACCGTCCGCGCCACCATCTCGCAGTTCAACGCCGTCACCAACCGTGTCATCACCTCCCTCCTCTGCCCGCCCTCTCCCAGCCCTTCCACTTCCTCTCCCATCTCATCGCCCCGCTCCTCTAACTTCCTGTACCCCTCCACTGCCCCGAGCTCACCTCGCTGTGCGCACACCAGCCCCGCCCACAGAGCGTGCATCATCGAGAGGTGGATCGCTATTGCTCAGGTCAGTGAGGTTAAAGGTTTACAATCAAGGGACATAAATGAACATAACTTCTGTTAAAATGGCATGACAAAACTGCATTTCCTTGTGTTTTCTCTCTGCAGGAGTGCAGACAGCTGAAGAATTTCTCCTCTTTGAGGGCCATCCTTTCAGCCCTGCAGTCCAACGCTGTGTATCGCCTCAAGAAGACCTGGGCTGCTGTCAGCAGGTCAGCAAACAATTACAAGAAACTAAACTTACTTTACTCTTAACTTGTAAAATAAACCATTGAGATACTTTTTTCGGCCACAAAATGAAAAATAGCAGGTAAAATTAGCTGAGAATGAATAAAGAAAAAAGATCAATTCCACAGTAGGTTTCCCTGAATTATTTTTCTCTTTTAGACATGCAGCCTCGCTTTAGGTGAATATTGACTCTTGATATATTTTTATCTATTGACTCTATTGTCTTAACATACTGAATTTGTTTGGTTTTCAGGGAAAGCATGGCCACCTTTGACCACTTGTGTGAGACTTTCCCCGATGAGAACTGTGTGCTGACCAGCAGAGAGATCCTGGTGGAGGTAACTACATGTGTTTTTCACATAAACACAAATGTGTTGGGTGAACGTGGCTCTGCCTAATTAACGAGGGAAAGATCTGTGTAGTTGCCAGAGGCGTGGGTGGAGGGCTGTTTTCATGATTGAATTGGGTTCAATTGCACCGGCCCATTCCCTCCAGTACAATATGAATCACTGAACAAACTATTGAATGCACTGCAGTAAGAAAATAACAGGTTACTTCCTGTTATGCAGCACAGCAGCTTTGTTTGACTTCTTGATGCCTGTTTTTCCTTTCGACAGGGCCATTGGGGCTCTGCATGGTTAAAACAGTACATACTGTAATTCTTCATAGCTGTTTAGTTGATTGTTCAATTAGTTGATCAACAGAACATGAATTGGCAGCTATTTTGATAATCAATAATCATTTTAGTCGAAAACTCCAACCAGTCTCTGGTTGCAGCTTCTCCAATGTGAGGATTTGCTGCTTTTCTCTGAGTTATATCATTGTAAAATGACGGTCTTTTGGGTTTGTAGTCTTGGTAAGACAAAACAAGATATTCAAAGGGAATTTGTCACTATTCTCTGACATGTCAACAATTTATCAATGAATTCAAAAATGATCTACAGATTAAGCACTAATGAAAATAATAGCTAGTTGCAGCCTTAGTGTATTATGAACAGTGCTATACTTACATGTCAGCCTGTCAGTATGATTCGCAGGAAGGTTCTGCTTTAAACATCCAATAAAATAAATCCACTTACTGAATGTATTGTGTGCAAATGGCCTCTAATAGTTGATTAATTAGTTGTCCCATAAGACTGAATGAATGCTCCAGTTGACCTGCCCCTCTGTGTCCTTTGTTCCCTGTGAAAAACAATTGATATGAATGTGTATTTAGCGATATGGCTGTAATGAGCAGCCCAGTTCTATACAATAATGGAAAGGCCATTGTTAACAGCCAACACAAATGAAATCCCACTGTCAGGGTGCTGGTGAGTGTGGGAGGGTGCAGCAGGCGCTCAACCCTGAAAAGAACAATTATATAACGCGTCTGCTTTGTTGTCGTCTCACACCACCACAGCACTCTCGCATTAACACCCTGCATTTGAGCCATTTTTTAAAATCAGAGTTGACTGGACTGTTGTCTCTCTGTTCTGCAGGATGGGAGTCACTCAGATGGCAGCGCCACCCCGGGATCCAAATCACCCCGGCTCTGCTCAGCGTCCAGACAGATGGTGAGAAAAGAGTCATCATTTTGTTTGGAAGTGGCCTTGTAGTTCCTCCATTTTCAGGTTTGACCACCAAAATAAAGTGAATATGTCAGCGATGCCAGCCAGTAAAAAACGAAAGGCAGAGGTCTGTTTTTCTCTGCCTGGGTCATCAGTTCTACTTCCCTAAAAGTCATATGTTTTCATGCTGATATAATTAACTAAAATAGACACCAGAGTTCCAGTTCCCACTTCTTTTTAAATCTGTTCATCTGATGGAAAAGGTTTACACACTTACACACTCACATGTTAGTTTTCCCCCTTACGTAGGGAGGGATATAAAAGCTGACGTGTGTGCACTGTTTCCCACAGTTTAGCGATTTACTTACTGACAGTCTGGGTGGGGCTGTGTGTAAAATGTTTTATACCCCCACATTATCTCTGTTTGAATAGTAATGGTCTTGTGTTTTCAGTTATCTGTGTATATTTACATTACAGTGCAGTTACAGTACATTCTTTTATTTTCATTGATTACATTCAGTGAGCTCTTTTGTTCAAGTTTCTTACTCCTTTCTTAGTGCAAGCTAAGGAGGCTAAATTAACTGTATTTTTGTCATTTGTGCAGCCAAAATGTAAAAATGCTGCTTGGTTTGTGTCCTCAGAACTACAGCAGCGGCGTGGTGCCGTACCTCGGCACTTACCTGACTGTCCTCACCATGCTGGACACGGCACTGACTGACACCGTGGAGGTGAGTACACGTCACACCCACAAACCCACCTGATGTTTTACTTTTTTATGCTGCTTTAGTAGATTTATGAGGCCATATTTGTAACACAGTTCTTTTTTTTCTTTTTCGCAGGGTGGACTCATCAACTTTGAGAAGCGCAGACGGGTAGGTGTCGCCACCTAGTGGTGTCTTACATGAATGACTGTGATTGCTCTCATTTTAATAGCCAGTGCTGACTTACAGATATTCTTATGTTCTTCCTTATTCTTTTCTGTTCTATGAATTAACCTGTGCTCTGTGTTTATTTCTTTCTCTTGTAGGAGTTTGAGATTCTCTCTCAGATTCGGCAGCTTCAGGCTTCCTGTTCCCACTACAGCCTTCCAGTCAACTCTCTTATCACCACCTGGCTGCAGGCACATACACTGCTCACAGACCAGGAGAGGTGAGACGCACTCCGCCACTACTGCAACACAATACAAAGACAGTCAGGTGCGTTTCAATTTATCTTTTTTTATCTTTTTTTTCTTTTTTTTCGTCTCCTGAAGCTATGAGCTTTCTCGTGACCTGGAGCCTCCGGTTGACCCCTGTCCCAGCTCTCCCAACTCATGGAGCAGTCGTCTGCTCACTAAGAAACTCGCCTCGTAAGTCTGGAAAACCACCTCTGGCCTGTAACATATAACCACAGCTGCCCTGTGCTGACATCTGTTATTTTAATAGTAGAAAAAAATGTATAATTAAATCTTGATGTTGACGAAGTTTATGAGGAAATAACAAACATACTTTTAAAAGATTCTTGGATCTGTACCAAAAAGATACTTGCCCGACTTTTAAAAATCGATTTCACTTGCTGTTTCGTTAAGAGGTCCGTGTTTGTGTGTGCAGGTTGCGAACAGCCAGTGACAGCTCCCTCAGGAAGACCCACGCTGACCAGATCAGTGTGTCGTCCTCTGGCTCCAGCAGCTCGGACATGGAGGACCTCGCCGTCCCTCAGCCCTCCCCCCTCAGACTCAAACTCAAGGTATGAACGCTGGCTCCAGACTCCTGGGTTTGTGGTCAGAGTGTGTAGAGATCAGCAGGGGCATGGTTTGAAAACACAAAATAACTAAAGGCAATTTCACACGCTGCTTTCATTTGTTGCTTAAAATCCTCTCGTCTTCCCCTCTCTTCCCCTCAGTCTCTCTCGGGCTCCCTTCACAATGTTGCAGAGGATTTCTCCTCCGGCTCCATGTCCTCCTCCTCTCCCAGTCTTTCCAGCTCCTCCTGCAGCTCCTCACATCCAGACCTCAGCTCTTCTTCTCTGGTTCTGAACCCTGAGCCGTTGTCGTCGTCCGGCTGCTCTCCTCAGGCCGCGCTGCCCGTCTACAACAAACAGATTGCTGACTCGTGCATCATCAGGGTCAGCGTGGAGTGTGTCAGCAATGGAAACGTCTACAAGAGCATACTGGTAAGGACGGTGGTTTTGTAGTCATGTATTGCTGAGATCATCCAGCCTGTATTTGGTTGACTCGGTCTAACACTTTCTAAAAAAGGAAGCAAAAGAAAGTAGAAGAGTAAGGAGTTGGTGTTGCTTAATCATCTGTCTCAACCTCATTATGTTTCATTCAAGAGTATTTAAGAATAACACGAACATTTTGTGAATGATCAGAAATCTTAAAGTTTATGTTTTAGTGGCATTTGCAAAAGAGCTGCTGTGCCCAAGATTTATGACTGATGTTCAGTAACCAGAGCCAGACTTCCTTCACTGCCAAAATGTTCATTTCAGCAAATATCTGGAATAATAAATATTGATGAATGATAAAAACAATGAGCCGATTATCAAAAACTTACTTCATTGTATAAAGTAAGATCTCATTGGAGTCTCTGGTATCTCTGGCAATAAAATCACTCTATTAAAAGCAGGAATACCTTTTTTAAAGATGTGTTCTAAATAAAATGACTTTCAAATGAAAGTAATTGTCACGTTTAAGTACTCTGAGTAAGAGTTACAGTATTTTGACATCTGGCTGCCTGTTTTGTCTCCAGCTGACCAGCCAGGACCACACGCCTCAGGTGATTCAGAGGGCTCTTGAAAAACACCACATGGAGGACGTCAGCTGCCATGATTTCAGCCTCTGCCAGATGCTCAACAATGGAAAAGGTGACTTATCTTTCCCTCGGGCCTCTCCTCTAGCAGCCTCATGTTTTCTGAGTGCAGGTTTAACTTGCTCAGGATAACAGGATAAACTCTGACGCCTCCTTTTCTTCAGCAGGATTTTCTCCTTTTTGCCAGTAACTTGTGATCAAATACAAAAAGGCAGGCAAGACCACTAATGTAGTATTTGAAGTTGATTATATACTGAGTTACAAAGCTGCCAGTCAAGCAGCATCAGACCTGTGTTCAAACTGCCCAATAGGCAGGAGTCATTCTGGCTAAACTGGCAAATGTACACCAATATTTGACTTAATAGCAGAAAAGGTTTTTTTTTCCTTCACTGTCATTTCTTTTCATAACTAAAAGCTATAATGCAAATCAGTCGCAACACATTATGATATGAAGGGGTAAACAACTCTTGCTCTGTAACGTTTTCATTGCCTTCAATGATGCTATCATTCTGTCAAAGTACATTTGAAATGCCGACATTTCTGAAAATGACTCTGAGAAGTATCGGTGATCACTAACTGTAATAGAAGCAGATAAGGTAGATTAACGGAAAATATATTTCAGCTCTTCATCACTTCATAACTCTTTCTGCCTCAGAGCTCCAGATCCCAGACAAAGCCAATGTATTTTATGCCATGAGCACCTCCGCCAACTATGACTTTGTGCTGCGTCAGCGCTGGAGAAGCCACGGGAGACATCTGGGCTCCTCTTCCAGTCCTGGAGCTCAACCCAAGATCCGCCACGCCAAGTGAAGTGCATCTGTCCTGGCTGAATGTTAGGAGCTCATCTAGAAGACAGAGGAGCTGCTCAACGACACGTCTGTGGCCGTTTTGTATCTGCTCATCACCACGACGGCTGTCGCCGTGCAGCAGGTGTGAGCCGCTCCGCCATAGAGACTCCCGAGAAATCAGAGAGCTCCTCATCAAGACGTAGTGCAACACTGAAATGTGTTGCACCAAGAATTGTTCTGGACTGTTTTAAAGAGCAATGCCAGAAGAGAGAAATGTCCAAGTATACAGAAGAGAGACACAAAGATCCAGGACACCAATCTCTGGATAAATGAACCACAATTGGAATACACCCTTGTATTGTCGTGGACAAACGCACATTACATGTGTGGATTATTGCGCATCTTGAACTGCACAGCACTTCAGGTTTCACTGCAGCTAACACCAGGAACAGCTGGTCTTGGGAAACGGTCATGCGTCATGATTCTACAGGAGAAAATGTGGCTGCAGGATCAGGCTGGCAGACTCTGGGGCGGATTCTGGTCTGGGACTGGTTACAGCAGACGTGGGACTTTTCCTTCAGCCTGAGAAGGGATGCTCACTGATGAGTAAGCTTTCCGAACAGATTTGGGTCAAATGTGAAATCTGTCTGATTTCAGTCGTGCCGAGCGCTTTGAAGGAAAATGGGACTCTGGCCTGTTACTCCTGACAATGACATTTTATTTGTCCGGAGAGTCGGTAACAAGTATTCAGTCGTCGTCCAGTTGAGGATTTAAATGTTTTAATGTAACTTAATGTAATTTTATCTACTTAAATTATTTAATGCATTTCAGTATTCAGCTTTTGATGAAAATGTGTTCGTTTCTGTTTGTTGGTTTTCAGACATAAATGTACTTAAGTTGCTTTGGTATGTAATAAGCTCAAGTCAAGTTAGAATTGTTTTCAAAGCTGACTTTTTACTGTCTGCTGTTATTAAATGAAGGAGACATTGTATGTGAGCATAATGTGCACATGTTACAAATGTTTGTGCCCAGTGGTCTCGCCTGGACCTGTGGCCTTTATATCGGAGGGTTTAAGGAGGAGCTGACATAGAGGCATCTCTGTTGTGTTGTCCTCACTGATGATAGAGGTTGTGATTCAGGTGAGGCTGCTAGCCACTACGGTCCGTCATCCAGGGCTGTGAAAGAACAACAGGGCTTGTACGATGAGTGGTGTATAGCTCACTCCACCTTTGTGATGCTGTGAATGAGATTAATCTGAAGAAGGGTTCATGCATGTGAAAATGAAGTGTCCCAGTATGTGAATTTAATTTGACACATGAGAACATCTCAGTGACGTGAAATCCCCCACAAAACTAAAGTATTAAAAGCGAAAACTGGTTTGACGTTAAAGTTTTCAGTCATTGGATGGTGCACACACAGTGGGTTCACACCCCTGTTTTAAAATGAACAAAAAAAACACACTGGTGAAGTTTCTCCTCAGTTTTGTGCAGGATTTTGCATCTCTGGGTACAGCTTTAACGCTGTTTGTTTAGAGTCAGGTGAGAGGTTGGTAACAAAGGTCTGGCAGCTGCAATATATAGTATGAAGGAGTCTACAGCTCTGTCTGTCTGCCAGCTGTATTGTAGGCTTTCGGGTTACTGCTCTCTTTCATTATCTGTTTGAAAAGTAAGTGAAGTTGTCAACATTACTGTATGCAAGCCTACATGTCTTTGTTCTAATATTTTTAACAGATTCTTTACTTTTTATAGTTTAATCTAAGCACTTGCTCATTATAATTAGTATTAAACGTCCACTAATAAAGCCAATTTACTATTAATGTTGTTTTTCTTTATTGCATTGCTTACGACTTAAGAATTTCTTGGGTCCAGTAAAAGGGAGATGCTGATATTTGGGCTGTTGATATCAACATAAGGCCCACTATTGTGGTTAATATTACATTTCGGGTTCAGTTTATAATAATTATTTGTAACATTGATATGAACTCTGGCTTCGTAGGTCGGCCAGTGAAACTATAACTGAAACTCTGGATAAATGTAATGGTTATAGCCGACCACTAGGTGGAGCCAAACACAAATACTTTGTTTTGTGCTGCTTTGCGCTTCCTGGTTCCATTCAAAGACAAACAACTGGTTTATCCTTCAGTCAAACATCAAGTCTTTACAGGAGTGACCAACATTTTAAAGTAAACAAAGCGAGTGCAGATCAAATCTCTGTGGGGAAACAATGTTGTCGCAGCAGTTAAAGATGATTAGAAATTAAGGAATTAGATTGAGATGAGAATAAAACATAAGTACGAACACAAATCATCGAGACCAAAGAGCAGCAAAGGCGAATGAGGAGAGTCGGGTCAACAGGGTCGTTCTCCTGCCTCTGCACCCTGATGAAGCTCTAAACAATGTGGGAGGTCAGAGGTCACAGTGTCTGTGTGTCTGTGTGTGGGGTGTAGTGGGAGGTTGTGACCTGTCTGGCCTGCTCGTGTTGAAGGAGCTCGAATTTCCATATTTTGAACACATTTGTCTTTATTCACACTCATCTTAACATCTTAACTGTCAACATTAGGAGGGTTATTAGGGTTATTTTCAAGAGTTCAGTGCAAATGTTCTGATGTTGAGTCTGAATGACTTCCAGTGTGTGCGAGGCCAGATCAGGCCACTTTCCTGACATGAACTCACAAACCGTTCAATCAACCGACAGGCTGACTAATATTCAGTCAACTGGTACTATATCACTGGTATCGGAGCCAAATAAAAGTTTGTCTCAGTTCACCCCAGGTTGACTCTCAGATGATTCACTACGAGCTGCTGAATTTAGTTTTACATGATTTGTGTTTCGCAGAACGAAATGGCAGAAATTAGGCCTGCAGCAGAAATAAAATCGTCAGTAGTTTGGTTTCGTTGCAGCTCAGACTGTGATGTAAATAATAGTTTGTTTGGGATAAAGAAAAATTGAGATGTTACATATAAACATAGAAATGTTTGGTGAGCCTCAAATGCGAGACACAAAATGGCCGTAGTCTATTTGGAGTTACAAATAGCAGCTATTTACTGATAATGTTTCATATTAGAATATCTAAAGTTGTTTATTTGACATTCATTTATTACACTGAATAAACCATGCAACTATTAATAATGTAGTTTATTGCCAAGAACCAGGGCTTTAAGTTTTAACACATTCTTACACATTTAACAATTGTGCCCAAGTCTGCCCCCCCCCCCCCTTCAAAAGTTTCTAAACCTGCCCCAAACGGTGTCTCTCTCTCACACACACACACACACACACACACACACACACACACAGTGACATACTTTACACATACATTTAAACAAAATCCCTCCACACAGACAGCTGTGTCTGAAGTCACACGTCACTAAGTCCGCCTTGTCCTGTCAGTCCTGTACTGTATGAGTTGCATGTCTCCTGTTCACTCAACTGAGAATAATTACCAACGACTAATCACAAATTAGTGTGTGTGTGTGTGTGTGTGTTCATGCATGTGAGGCAGAGGTCACTGTGTGAGCGTGTCTACAGTAAAATGTTAGCATGTGATGTGAACAAGCGAGTTCAGTGTGTGTTGTGTGTCTGTCCAGTCACGCACTGATATGCAGTACAGTAGGACAGTGGGTGAAGATTTGCTCACATGCAATAGGTAAACATATTTCTAATGCCTCTTTTGTGTCTTCTCGTGTGTGTGTGTGTGTGTCTGTGTGTGCTCCCTGTGGTGGTTGTACAGTTGCAGGTCTGTGGCGTAACAGTAGACAGATGGGAGAAATGGCTGAGACTAATCTAAAGGGGTTAATCCACTTAATAACCACTACGAAGGCCTGCAGGTTACCTCACTCACCGCAGCTCCAACATGTTGTTTGTCTGTCGGGCTGCTGGAGCTCCAATAATGTTGGCTTACATAGAAAATGCCAACTGTGCATTATTCCTGATGAAACAGCATCAGCTGTGTGACTGTATCTGAAGGAGAGTGATGTGTATTATTTGATACTAATCATAAAAGTAGTCTTTTCAGAAAATGATATGCAGTACAAAGTTGCCATGTATGCAATGTTCCAGGTAAACAACTAGCAGACGTTGGGGTCCCATAAAGATAAGATGTGTTCCAGGAACACAACTAGCAGATGTTGGGGTCCCATAAAGATAAGATGTATTGTTGTTTAGTGGTCTTCTTTGGTATGTGAAAGGTCATTCTGAGAGGTCTCTTTTCCTGACCCCTCGACAGGAAACAGAACTTTACAGACTCATGTTTTGTAGTAGAACCCCATGTATGCTTAAAGGTATAAAAGACGAGCTTGAACAGTGTTCAGGGCAGCAGTACTGATTCGGCTACGGGTGCTGTACAGGTCAAGATGCGCATGCCTGTTGATCCTGATCTTTGATGCAAATAAAGAATATTATGTGAAAAGTCAGTATCAGCGGAGTTTCCTTCCATCATCAAATCATCGTCTACATCTGGGGAATGAAGAAGAAATTGACGACAAGAGCATCAACTTGGGATGGATTTGTATGTTGAGGATAGGATTTAAAACATCTACGTTTTCTCTGTAATCATTTGTCCTCTCCATACTCGCCCTGAAGAGTTCCCTTCCAAAAGTGATTTCAATGTCAGTGTTGGAGACAAAATCCAGAGTCTGGAGCTAATATGAGGCTTCATCACTCTGCGTTAGCCAAGTTGGTGTCTTTCAAATTTACTGGCCTTTTCGTACAAAATCCCCTCTTTGTCTTTCCTGTACAGTCTCCTTGCTGAGCAGAGGGGCAGAGAGAATTCATTTCTAGAAAGAGCATCATTTTGGAAGATACCCACTTGATTTGGAAAACCCAGACTGCTGAAGCCTCATATTAGCTTTGCTAGAACAAGGACTGTGGGTTTACACTGGCGATGGCTAGCAAGGCATCTCTACACATTAGCAGTGTGAACAGGTGGAATGATTAGTGGGCCATAACTCTTTCAACCTACATATGGCATGCAAGGATTGTACAAAGATAGACTTGGAAAAAAAATGGAACCCATCCTTTAACACTCCTTTCAGCCAAATGTAAATATTTTATAGTATATTTTTTTGTAATAATTTGACACGTTAGGACACTTGGGAGGTCAGAGGTCAGTGTCACAGAATGTCCCCATACTCATAATGGCACCTAGCTAGCTAACATGTAGCTTATTCCAAACTGAAAAACATAAAACCATTTAATTGCAAACTTAAGCTTAAGTAGAAAATGTCACTGTATGTCACTCTACACCAAAACAATAAGTTATATCAACATCAGACTCTCCTGATTGATGAAAGAAAGAGCTAAACGCAAAGCAGGCTACATTAACCTGGCAGCTGCAAGGTTTAACCATCAATAAATGCTTTATTAATATTGAATGAGTTTTCATTAGAAACAACGTATAAACCCTTATTGCCTTCCTGTTAAGTGTAACCAGAGTTTCTTATAAAGGCAGGTTGTCTACTTCCTCTCTGTGTTTAATTAACTTTATTGATCTCCAGTGACGGCAGCTTGGATTTGAAACTGTGTGCTGTGTGTGTGTTCAAGAGCCGCTGATGTCAGTAAAATATCTGTGTTGTACACATACAGCTCACAAATATGAGTCTTACTCACAACACCTGAGTCAGAGTTCTCCTACAGCTACGTGGGAAACGTGTGTGTCTGGACTGAATCAGTATCCATGATTACATCAGACTGCATGAAGCTGTTCTTTGGTTTTGTTTAGCTTTTGATTAGGCAGTTAGATTTTTAGAGCTTTTAAAGGAATAGTTTGACCGTTTGGGAAATACGTTTATTTGCTTTCATGCCGAGGTTGAGGTGAGAATATCAGTGCTACCGTCATGTCTGTGCGGTGAACATGTAGCTGGAGCTAGCATCTGCTTAGCTTAGCTTAGCATTAAGACTGGAAATCAGAATCAGAATCAGAATCAGAAATACTTTATTGATCCCGGGGGGAAAAACAGGGGGAAACAGCTAGCCTGTCTCTGTCCAAAGAACAAAATCCGCCCACCAGCAGCTATAAAGCTCACTAATTAACACATTATATCTTGTTTGTTAATTCCTACAATTACTGCCATTTCACCAATCCATGTTTTAGTTTGTTTTAAGTACTAAAATGTAACTTGTTTAAAATAGAAAATACCTTAAAAATCATTTTTAAAAAACTTGATAGGGAATTTGTTAACATCTATCATAATCATGAGTGTGTCTGATTTGATTTTGATCAAAAGTGGACTGAGATGATTCTGGAAAATCTTTCTCAAAAGGGATCCTGTCAAGATACCTTGATTACAAAAACAAAGAGCAGCTCCAAGAAGATTTTTCACAAAGCTGCCGGGCAGAAACAGCTTGAACACAAGTGAGGGGTCAGCAGGCTGACAAATGCAACAGGCACATGATGGATTGTTAAAGTCAGATGCCAAAAGGGTATCACTGTCCCTGTCCACACACACACACACACACACACACGCGCGCGCACACATGTACGCCAACAGGCTACATCCTGTAGCACAAGGGCACACGATATGGTAATGGGACCCAAGGGTGGTTTAGCATTGCATAACATGGAGCTGATTCATTTCTCACGCACACACACACACACACACTCACACGCATAGTTGTTCCTAGTGGCCTACTTTCATTTCAAAAGTGCATAACTTTCTTGTGGCCTATTTTTACGTTGTGATGTAAATGCATCCGTGTGTGTGTGTGTGTGTGCGTGCGTGTCATAGTGTGACACTGAAGTTGGCAGTCTTTAAATCATTGTTGTACACACATCTGTAGCAGCGCACACACACTCACACACAGACATGCACTGACCTATTTTACAGTGCTGTGTAGGACAGAGGCAGCAGGGATTGAATGGGTTATGGCAGGCAACATAACTCTCTCCTGAACCGCAGCCAACCAAGCATGTTCAGCAGAGGAGCTGTTTTTCTCCCTCGCTCCCTGTTTTCTCTTTCAGGCTTCCTGCAGGCGTGTACCCAATCTGAGCCCCATTTGTGGTGGTGGAAATCAAATATATTACTTTTATTAATTGCACTGATATCCGCCTGGCCAGTGGTACTGTATATACTTTTATTCACCACAGGAATGTTTGGCTTGATTTGGTTTATTTGAGACTTTGAAAGTGTTACCAAACTTCTAGGAATATGAAAATATACACTAAAACTAAACATACACTGCAAAAATATTCAGGGTTTTTAGGTGAAAAACATCAAAAATGTAAAAACTTGCAGCCTTGAAATTACAAATGCAGGCAGGAAAGACACAGAAAGTGATCCACAACATCACATGTTTATTCAATATTATATAAAAAAAGGGATGCACCTTAGGGTTATTAATAGCTCTAATAAACGTCACTGAGGGAACATGAGACTCTCGATTAGCACCATGTCCAGTCATTCTGCAAGGTGTTTAATAATTAATTGCATTCCAGAGTTATTTTTCTTTAACTGGAGAACTTCTCCGTGTCCATTGTTCATGTGTGTGAAACCCGTGTATAGTATTAGGATGACATCGGATTATTTTCGTCATTATTAACATTGTTCTGACTGACTGTGTTGACTGATTGTAAAAGCAAACATCGACTATATACACACTGAGTTAATGTTTAAAGCTGGCTCAGTTTAACCTGATTGCATAATGAGTTTCTACAGCATCGAGCTTCTGCTGATTTTTCCCTCTCAGCCTGTGAGTTTAAGTCTCCTTCAGCAGAGATTTCTGCAGTGAGTGATGCTATTTGACATCTGCTCAGCATGATATAAACTGTACATCGCCTGTGTGTGGACAACCGGCTAAAATGACTCAAAACCTGAAATACAGAGGTGTGAACACGTACCAACACACAGTCTAACACACTCCTCAGCCTCATCCTCCTTACCCCATCCCTGCCTCTCCCTGTGCTGCTGACCTACTTACTGCAGCATCCCAGTTACATAACCAGTCAGGGCTGTTGATCACCGCAGGCAGCGCAGGGCCAACACGCCCCTCTCACACACACACACACACACACACATACACACTCCTCGCTAGGACTTACAAGCTTTCGTTAACTTCCATATACTGTAGGTAGTTAAAATCCAGGGTCATACCTCCACTGCCGTGTGCACACCTGAAGAGGCAGATTGAAATCAAACAAAAATCCCAATTAGGTCAAACTAAAAGTAAATGAATGAACTAAAATCATTAGAATCAGGTTCAGTCTTTGATTAGAGCTCACTAAAACTGGACAGGAACCCATAAAAACAGTAATGATGATAAAAAAATAATGATCCACAGTTGTATGAAAATGTCACAGAGCTTTCTAATAGATAATCACATTAGCTCTGGTGTATTAATCAGCCTGTGTGTAATTTTTTATAAATGTCAGCTTGATGCAAACTGATACATTAGTGTAACCCAAGTATGTGTGTGTGTGTGTGTGTGTGCGCTACTGGCCTGCTCCCTAAGGCAGCAACAAGAGAGAGCTTCTTTGAGTAGTTTGCTCAAGTTTACACTGTAGAGGCATGTGACGTAACCCCCCCCCCCCCCTTTTTCCTCTCTCTCTCTCTCTCTCAACCCTTTCACTCTGAATAACCCCTCTCTCTCTCTCTCTCTCTCTCTCTCTCTCTCCTCACCCCCTCCTCCATCCTCTGCTATCCCTCCTCGTTGACCTACTTTTACTCTCCTGGCCCGCTTTCACAAACCTCCGCACAATACAAAGCAGGTTTTACAGCTCAAAGATGGGTTGGAGAAAAAAATGAGGGATGAGTAAGAGCGAGAACAAGATATACTGAGAGGAGGGGGGAGGAAGGGAAGAGGGGGGTGAGGTGTAGGAGAGAGAATGAGGAAAGGATAGTGCGCTACAAAGCCCTGCAGTTTCCTCTGGAATGTCACCTTGTTATAGCCGGCTGGTGGGTGGCATGGAGGGCAGAAGTGAAAACACATTAGTTATATAGAGGAGGTCTATCTGTGGTCCGCTGCTTCCACACATGTACTTCCTTCCTCTAACTATCCGAAACTGAGACGCAGGAACAAGCTACTGTTACTGTAGTCAAGCAAGTGCTGTGGATGCATTTCATTTGCGTCACAAAACGTCAAAATGTGAAGCACTCTGGTCGTAAACTGACAACAAGTGGTTCTTTGGTCCTTCTGTCTTTGTTGACATTTCCAGAGCAGAGCCGCTGTCCCGAGATTCTCAAGAAACTTGGGCGTTTCCTTGAAATTGCAACACCTCTGCATCGAATGGCCTCTCATTCCTGTAATGGCTCTTATGTAACCCTTGTCAGTGGCACGCTCTGCCCATGCCAACTTGTTGTTCACCGTCAGCAGCTATTGCTCCGTTAACAGCGGGGTCAGATGGAGGCTGCTACACTCTGTGTTCACAGTCTGACGCAGTTTTTCTCCCAAGACAGTTGTGTAACTTGTTTTTGCTTGTTGCACTCAGATATATTCTGCGATTTTCTCTCTTATTTTGTTCAACCAAAGCACATCTGTTAAAACATTGGTTCATGGCGTTGAGCAATTCTGGACTACATCAGAAAGCAAAATATGTGACCCTGCTCATGTGTAACTACCACTTGATGTAACCTGACTTAATGTGTGGCTTTAAAGGCTTGAGCTTTTCTTTCAGTTACTGAAAATGGAGCCATTTTGCTCTTGCTTTTATTTGAGATTGGTTTAATCAACTTCCTGATGATCTTGGATACACCTCAACTTCATCACCTTTTTTTTTTTTGTTTGTTGTTGTTGTTGTCAGGGCAGCAGAACAAGCTGTAAATGCAACATTGATAGATTATCACGTAAAGTTGTTGCAAAGGTGTTAGTAAACACTTGCTTATTTTAGCAGGTACGTAGCATTCAATTGGAGTTGTGTTTCTGGATCCATATCAAATTTAGGTCCAACATTCGCTCTCCTTTTACCTGCTAAATGCTACGCTATGCGTACAAAGGTAGAAGTTAACATTGTCTGCTGTACGGTGCAGGGCAGGTAGCGTACATTGGGTTTATCAGTTCCTTTGGCTGGAAACAAGGTTGATGGGAACAGCGAGAGTGAACCGAAACAGTAACGTTGCAGGCCATAAAACCAAAACAATGAGCTGAAAGATGCTAATAATGCTCTGAAGAGCTGAGGGGAACTGCAGAGTCGGTGATAATTCACTACAACTGACTCCTTTCACATTACACATCATAGTGATCCGTAGTGTCCATTTTGATTTCTACAGCTTTATGTTCCTTTACAAGACTATTCCTGTGTGACATTTGGGGAAGTTTATTTTTGCACTTTAACTTTAAATGTTCTTCTAATACATTTCTTTGCCTTATGCAAAGCTCTTTAAATTGACCTGTGACTTGCTTTGCCCTGCTCACAACCAGTTCAAGAAATGACTATTTATGTCATATTTTATTAAATAATAAAATAAATGAAGTTTTTATGTAATGTTGTATCTCCTGAATATACCCTTGTGAGCAGACAGCCTGTTTATAAAACATGAGGTGTACTTTTTATTGCAGTCATACGTGTCAGTATAAATATATTACATGAATATTCAGACTGAGGTCAAGTTCAGCCAACAGATTCCCTCCTGTATTGCTGCACCACACAGTCTGTGTGTTGCTCTGATTTATTTCATTTCAGTGAATCTCTGCCAGTAGGCGGCATTAAGTGATGACGTGGTGGACCAGTGAAGTTTTTCTGGCTGTGTCGGCTCACGCTGAGCTGTACTGGCAGACTGGGATGTTGCTGTCTGTGAGCTGTGATTCAGCAAGTTGGTCTTCTGCTAGAAAGGGGTCTGGCCTGGATGTGTGTGCTTATGTCACTTTCACCAAGAGCGACTCAAAAAGTTCAGAAGAGACTTATATTAATTCAACAACCTTTTATTTTTTCCCCATTTCAAATCTTTCACAATCAAAAATTAGTGTTTTTGAAACCATTTTGCATATCCACATGAAGTATAGCAATACATAATCACTTCTGGACAAGCCTTATTCAATTTTTTTTTTCATTTTCGAAAGCCTTTCGGCGAACAACAAAGGTTATACGGTAACACAGAGTACAAATGGTAACTGGGGCAAGGGACAGCATGGGTAAATACACAGCACAACCAGGAAGAGCATAGAGCAAAATGACACGACAGGATAACAGAAAAATACACATAATAATAACCGAATATAATAGAAAATAACAATATTAATAAAATAATAATAAAATAATGACAGCAGTATACAAGAGATAGAGAGACAACTTTACATTTATACATAGTGGCCAGAGGCAGGCACCAGGAAGTGAAACAGTTAAACTTGTACAGACTGTATGACCTACTATAGCTAAAACAAGTCAGTGCGGAGGTGAGTGGGATCGTTAAGACATTGGCCAAAGTGGGGACGAGGGACAACACAATAAAGAGGCACCTTATGAAGAGAGAGCAGCTTTGCTGGTTTTGCGACTGGAGAGCCATTTCATTTATTAGACAGACAAGTCTTGTCTGGAATGAAGATGTATTGATTTTTGTTGAACGGCTGGCAAACGAGGCTTGCCTTGTGCTTGTCAGGTTTTGCCGACAGCAATGTGTGACTGCATAGCCTTGACTGATATGCGGATAACTGGCCTTAACTGTTTTGACAGCTTTCTCAGAATACCTGAATGAGGCCCCCAATCTGATCCATAAATCTGAAAAAGAAGTGTACCGTTCTCTTTTTTTTTTTTTTTTTTAACAAGCTGTTGCTCATACTTTTAGTTAAAAGAAAATCTTGAGGCATTTTCTAGATAAAAAGAGGGACTGTACAAGGCGTCTCAACAAGAAAAAACTGATCACTTTTAAGTCTATGACTTCCGCATCCCACTGCTTTATTTTTTGTTGTTTTTGCCACACTTTTCTTCTTAAAATATATATTCCATATATGCAAATTTATATGTCACAGTAATATACAATCTAAGTGCTTCAGAAGTGAAGAGGACTTGTGTGCAGAGGGTGGAAGATCAAATGGTACAGATGTGTTCAGAGGGAGGAAGAATGTAACTCTTTGCCAAAAAGGGAGACACTAAAGGAAGGATGTGTAATCTTTGGTCAAAGGAATGTTCCCATAATGCCACAATATATGCTGGCCAGCCACCAAGGCAGTTTACAATGATGAATAATTGAACAATGTTTGAATCTTCCACAAGGGGAATATCCCAGACTCCAGCTCTGGAGAGTTTCATTCTGTTCCCTCCCTCATTAAGTGATCTATTGTTTTAATTGGAGGGATGGGTGGGAGGTAGGAGAGAGTAAAGGGAAGGGGAACAGGTGACACAGTGAAACTTGATGGTGAAATCACACCCCAACTACACCTCACACAGATCACTGGCTTCTTCTCTGTCTCGTAAGGTGCAGATGTGAGTCATTGTTGTAGTTGTCTGTCTGCTGTAGACAACAAAGAGGTGAGAGGAAAAGGCTCGATAGTCTCTTTTGAGCGCTTGAGCTGCTCTTATTTGTCCTTAATCTCGCCTCTTATTGCGCCCACCCCTGCTGCTGGATCCCTTTTTCCCTCCCTCCTTCTTAGCCTCCGCCCTCTCATTCACCTGAGGCTTGACCTCTTCCGCATACTCAGTCTCATTCTCCATCTCTTTGCTTTCCCCATGGGCCTGGGTGCTGTGAGGGTTGCTGGGAAGAGCTAAGTAAGGGTGCTGAGGCAAATTGGGAGACGGGGACATGGAGGTGTTGACTGGTCCTTCCAGACGCGCTCCTGCTGCCCCATTGGACAGAGCTCTGTACTTGAGGCGGAGCTTGTGGGGCAGGGCAGTGCCTTTGACCTCAGTTTGGCACTCACTGTGCAAACCGGCAGCTCCCGCCGCCTTCTGGTGGTAGCTGCTGATGTCTGAGGAGGACGAGGAGGGGGACTCGTCATCTGTGGAGCCCTCCTTGTCAGAGCTACGAGGGTCCCCATCACTGGATGAGGTGTCTTTAGCGGAGGAATTCTCCTGGTAGAAACCGTCTGCTCTTGGACCTCCCTCATAGGTGAGCACCGGGGGCTCTTCGTCCAGTGTGTTGAGGTAGCCATTGTGCTGTGGGAAGGAGGACTTGCCCTCCTCAGTGTTATGGATCAGATCAGGGGCAAAGGGGTTCTGGTGGTTTTCTGCATGCTGAAGACTGCTCTCCCGACCGTGGTAGCTGTAGTGCCTAGGCTGTTGTTGCGCGTTAGGATTGTACCTTTGTTGCAGCTCCTCTGCCGTCTCAGCATGACCATTAGTGTATTCATACTGAGGCGAATCCAAGGTCTTTGTCCTCTCCAGCTTCTCAGCGACCTCTGTGATGGTCACTGAGCAGTCAGAGAACTTGGAGGTCGAGATGTGCTGGCCGTGCTGCAGCAGTCTGCTCTGCTGGGACTGATGGTCCTCCGGCCTCTGGCTCTCCATGGGGTAGCAGCCACTGCTGGAGCGGTACAAGATGACACTTCTCTGTGCAGAGGTGGCCTGAGGAGTGGGGCTGGAGGCCTCCATGCGGCACTGCTGCTGCTGCTGCTGTTGATGGTGCTGGTACTCCATGGCACTTTCAGCCAATGGGGTGGTCTGCTGGTGAGGAGAAACCAGAGCTGTGTGGTTGCCATGGTAAGCCCCACTTGGCATACCATTGGGCATCCCGTTAGCGATCCCACTGGGAATCCCGTTACTTTCCAGTCTGGCCATCTCCATACTTGAGGGCTCCTTCTTGATGTTGTAGCCCATGGGTTCTGGGCTGTCTCTGGAGGAGCCGTCAGACATGTCAGAGATGGAGCCCCGAGGAGAGTAACTGTGGACGTGGCGCTCGCCACGGCTCGACTGTTCCGTCTCAGATGAGTCAGAATTCAGCATCACCTGGGATGCACTGGAGTAGCCGCTGCTTGAGAGGTAGTTACTATTTGGGGTGCCATTGGTGCTGCTCCCGTTGCTACTATTGTTGACAGCAGCAGCACTGTTGGAGATCTGCTGACTTTTCTCCATGTAGGAGGCTGTGCTGATGAGGCCAAAGCGCAACTTGAGCTGAAGGAGCTCCGTTTTTAGACGAACGTTCTCCTCATTCAGTGCCATGACCCGGTTCTCTAGCACCATGTCATTGAGGCGGCGCTTTTCCCTTGACCGCTTGGCTGCTTCATTGTTCTTCCTCCGTTTTTCCCAATAGGAAGCATCTTTCTTCTCATCAGAAATAAACTCTCGCTTGCGACGGCCAGACATATTAGGCTTGTTACCTTTAGACTGGCGGCTGATCCGCGCTCCACCTTCAGGAGTAGGGGATGGGAGGCTCCCGCTGTAAGAAGAAAAAGTGTCTACTTCCATGGCGTTTTTGTTGCTGGTGGATGGGAGGTGTAGACTCAGACTTTCCATTTTTCTTAGTTGGGGGCTAGAGTGTAACTCTAGCAAAGGGCAAAGGGGGGAAGGGAAAAGATGTAAAACTATATGATCCTTCTGCTTTGTCACTGAGGAGTTTGACCTATGTCGCAGGATTGGCAAAAACTTCTTGATGAGGTATTTGTGCTCCTTGAAGGGATAGCCTCATTGATTTCCGTTACTTATTTTTCAAGATGAAAACGTTCAAGTGTCCATATTAGCCAAGAAGATTAAAAAGAGGTGGAACTCCACAAAAACCTCAGACATTGAAATAGTGTTCTGAACGAGGAACCTCAAAAAAGAAACAAGTTTGTATTTTGAGCAAAGAGTCTTCCAGCTGTCTTGGCAAATAGTTCAAAGCAGCCTCTGGAGTCTCGCTGGAGGTGATTTTGAGTTTATCGGCGTCTTCCTCAATCTTCAGCAGAGCTGTGATGCCTGTCAGGCCACTGCACTGCTTCTCTCAGTGTCTTACAGAGGATGTAGGTCAGTCCGTCTACTTCGGGGCTCCCTGAGGATCCAGCTTCAGTGCTGCCGTTTGCTGACCACTAACTGTGTTATAGAGACAGGGAGAGAGAGAGAGAGAGAGAGGGAGGGGGAGAGAGGGAGAGAGAGCGTTAGATTAGCTGTAAAACCACTGCAGTTCATTGTGGCATGTATTTACATTTCAGTCAGGTCAAATTAGAGTGATGAACTATAGTACAAAGCTTTAATGTGGGTCCACTGAGTGTAACTTCTGAGACTTGAGATCAATACACAGTCTGTTTATCACAATTTCAACCTGCGCCAAAAACCTATGACATAACCCCCAAAGTTACACAATGTTTGTCTTTCTTGTCTTTGTTTCCTTGACTTCACAGAGAGGAGGAGGGTGGATGCAGAGTCTGAGTAGCAGCACACACATGAGTACAAGGGGGCTGTGGCCAGGACTAAACATACTGTATGTGCTGCTGCTGCTGCTACTGCAGAGACCTTGCGTAAGACAGGGCGCTGTCATAGTCACATAACAAGGACTGAGGCAGGCTGACCTGGTGCCAGCTCTGCAAAAACTGACAGATAAAGGGCTGAGGGAGGCAGGGAATGGACAGGGATACATTTTCTGTATCATCACACACACTCTATAATATATATATATAATTATAGTATGCTGTATGATGAAACAAATTATGCATAACTATAATTTCTGTTTTTCATTTGATTTTGTAAAATACAAAATGAGAGTCATGAATACTGTGGACACACATCTGTGTTGGGCTGTGTGAGTATGCATGTGTCTATGGGGGGAGGGGGAGATCTCTGTCACAGCGGGCAATGTCTCAGTTTCTCTGGTAGCCGTCACACTGTCTGAAATTACACAACACTCCAAGCTGCTGAACTTCCTTATGTGGTGTCAACATTTTAGCTCAACAGGAAGCCTTGCCCACCCAGCCTGTCTTGCGCCAAAAGAGTTAACAACAATGCAGAATGCAGCGCGGAGGACGGATGTTGACGGCAGTCCGGCGTTATGTAATAACTAGATCTGCTCGTATTAGGCCTGATTCCTCTTGTTCTCTCGCTACACAGCTTTACAGAATTTATATGCAGTAATTAATAACACATTATTACACTGAGCCCCGGAGTCCATTACAAACATGAAAACACACACACACCCAAAGAGGGAATGTAATAATCTAGGTCACTGTGCCTGTGGGTAACAATGACTCCTCTGGTGTCGGTTTTCATTTGCAACACTGGAATTCAACGTAACACAAATGTGTACTTTTATCATCACTTGTTTCCTCTATTTTTTCCGGCCACCCAATTTCAAATATTGAAAACTGTAATCTGTGAAGCACAATTACAGTTTAGTGGAGTTGTCTAAAGGAATCTCACCACCGTCCAGTCATTTTTAATTGCAAACAACGGACTTTCAAATCTTTATTGAAATCAAACAAGAAGCACAATCAGAATCAGAATCAGAAATACATTATTGATCTCGGGGGGGAAATTATACAAGTATGCAAGTATGCAAGTTTGCACAAGTATGCAAATAACATATTGCTACAGGTGTAATATTAAGAATTTGAATTATGCTACTAAAGCAGTAAAGATCGGATACCTACAGAACATTTTCTGTACCTTTTTCACTTCGTACCTAAAAAACCATCAGGTAAAGTGTCTTATCAGATTGTGTTACAGCTGCTATTGCTGTCAGTGCTGTTTGTTAACATCATGTAAGACAACAAAAGTAACCTTCTGTCAGTACAATTCATTTTGAGAGTTAAAACTTAGAAACTCTTGCATGCGAAGGTGAAGTCAGGCGGAGTCAAAGGTGCGGAGGAATTTCGTTCCTAATCCCTATTCATGCTCCCATATTTGTCTTATGTTCCTTCTGCATAGTGGTGCATAGTATGAGACACAAGCAGAGAAGGCGGAGCTGTACAGGCAGAGCTAAAGATCCTAAAGAGAGTAGAGCAAAAGTGCTCCAGTTGAGCAAAACTGACTCATTGACCCTCTTCTAACTATGCTGCAGTGTATTGTTCCCATATCACAAACCACTTACTTTGCATCACTGAGTCAATGCCACATAACTATTTAATCTAATGTGCGTCTTCTCCAGACTGGTTACAGCACTTCTCCGCTTCCGCCAGAGTCAATAGCCAGGTTACATAATCTCACATTAAAAAAACCTTGGAACAGCTTGACTACTGCTCTGAATAATTAACCATTTATTTACCCAGGGCTGTGATGTTGTAACTCAGGGGCTAAGTCTAGATATGCTGCAGGCTATTCTTCAAATTGAATTTTCCCTCCAGTGCCAAAACAAGGATTTTACTGTCTCTTGTTAGTCTCCTTCTCTCAAAGAACTGGAGTAAAACTGTGCTGAACAGAAATGGATTTGGACACAACCACCAACAGATGTGGAAAATGTAGGGTCAGCCCCCCCCTTCTCTCTCTCCCCCAACCCTTGAATAATTTTCATAAAGTCGTGCGTGTGTGGAGGGGTGGAGGGGGGGGGGGGGGGGGGGGCACGAAACAAAGGCGGGCGGGAAGGAAGCATGCATACGTCTGCTCTGTCCCACTGACCTAGAAACGACGCTAAGCAGTAAACACTCCTCCTGTCTTTGACGGTGCGCCATAAAATAGGTCAGTGGGACTGCAAGGGAGGGAGGGCAGGAGAGGGAAAGAGAGTATTAGAGTGCACTCTAAAAATAGAGCGACAGAAAGAGGTGAGGGAGGGAGGAAGCAGAAGAGGGATGGGGTGACAAGAGGAATTCAGTTGGTGGAAATGAGAGGAATTTTACAGAATCTGCAGCAGAAGGAATAAAAGAGACAAACTTGAATACGTCATCTGCCTGAAAATCAGATTACAAAAGCCCCGGTGATTTTCATGCAATATTAATTCCTGTTCGCTCTAGAAAACGCCGCCTTATGCAGCACATAACAATATGCATCAGTAGCAGATGAAAAACGATACTGAGAGATAGGGAGATGGCATTGACGTCAGAGCACACACCCATCTCTGCAGCCCAATTCACATATAACAGGCTCTCTCTCAGGACTGCATGGGGAGGGGCTGCTGTTGTTGCTCGTAACGTACGTGCTCTGAATTTCTCTTGTTGCGGAGCAAAGCTTGTGTAACACATGCATATTACATAGCAGCAGAAGCTACAGGTTACTGGTTGTGAATGCCCCGCAATCTCCCCTTTCACTATTCTCTCTGTGCATGTTGTGTTCAGAATAAAAGCCAAGACTAAAATAATAAAGAGATATTGGACATTGTGCAATTGGCTCTTTGCGAAAGGGCTAATTTCTCATTAAAAAAAGAATGATTCACTGCAGGTACTGTAAGCAGTTTGTTTTCAGTGCTTTTGGCAAACACAGCTCTGAAGTAGTTCCCAGGCACTTGCCGCTCAGGGAGGAATGCTTCACCTTTGACCTCCTCTGAGGCAAGTGTGAGTAAAACGCATGGCATCCTCTTCCCCTCCTCCATCTTTTAAGTGATCCAACACCACACACGTGGAGGGGCCCCAGCTAGGAGCCTCCATTTTAACCCACGGCTTTGTGTCAAGAAACAAAACTGGGAGACAGGAATCCAGACATTCCAGGTCAGTTAGTGAGACCTATGGCTGAGTGCCATTTAGCACTTCCTCTAAGTAATATGCGACTAAAACCCCTTCGACTTGTACTAATCATTGGTGGAATACTTCATCTTACACATAAATGCAAATTTTTTTTTTAAAGATTTGTTTGTTGAAGAGTGAATCAAATATTTGTTTCCAAATAAATAACCATCAATATATGCTTTCACATTTGCATAATGCCTTACTTAGTCAATTGGTGACATGTGACCTATATCTTTTAAAGTTCAATCTGATTTCCTACAACTGCAATGTTCACATCTTTACTTACAAGTCAAAGGTTTTAGCTACTTACAGTCAGCAGATTAAACAAAAAATTAACAAGCATTTGAATTAACAGACACTAAAGTAGGAAAACTGGGACAAGTAGTTGTAGTTACTAAAGTCTGCATGAATCTGTGGTCTCATATTCCTCAGACAGAGTGGCAAAAGTAGTCCACAGCTTGCCCTGTATACCTCATGTGTCTCCTCGCCCAGATACAGGTCTGACCTATATTCAGAGAGCCGGCTGGGACGGAGCAATGCAGACGCCTCTGAAACCAGACCAGCTGGCAGCAGGCGGACTAACTAAGAGCTCACCAGAACTCTGCCTGCTTTCGCCAGACAGGGGTTTCCATGCATTGCATCACATCCTGGATGGTCACTTGTTATTTTAATTTCACAACAAAGTCACACCAGGACCTCACCGGGATCTTGAGAAACAAGTTTTGTACCAAACAAAGAATATAGTTATATATGGTTCAACCTCACTTCTGCTTTTTGTCTGTTCCATGTAGTCTCTTGGAGGAGAAAGACTGAGCAAGTTAAAAATAGCTCACAGACATTGAGCAGCTGTGTTACATCATTGATGAAAGCCTATCTGAAATACCACTTCCACAAATGCGGACTTGCTAAATATCTATCTACTTTAGAAATAAAGATTTGGTGCTAATCTGGGTATGAATGATGGGAAGAAAGCTCAGGGTGTGAACGGGAATCAATTACAGGCCTTTCTGTCCCGGGAGAGAGCTGCTGTTTATTGCTTCTCCCTGCTGTGTGCTGGTTATGTCATACCCTCCAACTCCCACAAAGCAACGCTGTGTTTTACTTAACACACCTTGTGAGTAAAAAAAGAATCAGCCAGTGACTCACTTTGAATAAAAATCAGACATTTTGTGACCATTTTTTCTCCTTTGAACTTGAACATCTATAAATGTGGTTGTGATGTAACCTAGAAACAGAAGCAAAGGCTCTGCACATAAGGTTTTAAAGCCTCTAGAAACATAAGCATGAAAAATAAATGTTTTATTAATTTGTTAGTAGATTACTGTTGCATTACATGTGGTATCATTGTCATATTCCCATATTTTTAATAGAATATTAACACAAGCTATCTGTCCTGAAAACATTCAAATGTTAATTTATTTATTTATCATTTTTGCATATAATCTCTATTTAAATTTCCTAAATTTCATCTGCCTTTATTGAAAATGTGGCATTAGCAATACCCTTTATTTGAATTAGTATCCAAAAGGAAGTCATGCTTTAATCCAGACTAATGTTTCACCAGCCGAACAGCCAAAAACACGAATAAGTATCTACGCAACTAAACTGATCTAGTGACCTACATAAAGACAACATACACACACACACAAACAGCAACATGCCACGTGCAGGAGCCAATATAATACACTGCGTGTCTGCATTAACCAGACAACACAGACCGAGCACAGCAGCTGCCCCCATTCCCTGGAAAACACCACCATGAGGGGGAATAACCTCGCCTTGACATTGAGCACATAACG
Organism: Enoplosus armatus; assembly: GCF_043641665.1. Classification (NCBI taxonomy): domain Eukaryota; kingdom Metazoa; phylum Chordata; class Actinopteri; order Centrarchiformes; family Enoplosidae; genus Enoplosus; species Enoplosus armatus. The sequence continues at coordinate 3,937,086 of NC_092181.1, read as the reverse complement.
TGGGATATCTGGCCAACCACGTTTCCCCATCTATGCTACACGTTTCATGTTAATAACAAAGAGAGAGAGAAAAAAACGCAACAAATAGGGCAACAAAGCAGCGTATTAGTCTCTTGCGCGCCGTGTTTAATGTGACAAAAACAACCGCAAACGTCTCAAAGTCACGGGCGCGCGGATCTGCCGGCACAGCCGAGAGTCGCCATGTGAACAATAACCGGCCATAAGCATCATGTCCTCACCTCAACACACAGCTATATACCAAACCACACCGAGGGAAGAACATACAGAGGTACACATAGGCAAAGACAAAAGCCGAAAAAGCAGCCTTCCGGTCAGTCATAACATACCTTTCCATGTCCTGGAAGAGGGGGGGAAAAAGACTCAGGCTTCCCCGACACAAAAGCTGTCTCGCTCCCGTTTCCTCCTCTCCTTGTCCTTTTAGAAGAAACCTCCCCAGAAAAACCGAAAAGTTTTCCTCTCCGGTTCCTGTCGGTGCTCGGGTCAGTTGCGGTTGAGTCAGTGGGTCGGGTGGACGCTGTTTCTGTCTCTTGGCTCGGGCTGCCTGTGTGTTGCGCGATGTCGGACACTTTGCTCCAGTTTCTCCGGCTCCCTTTCTAGAAATATGTGTTAGTAGGTCAGCGGTTGCATAACAGCTCTTAGGCTGCCTAGTCACGTTTTTGTCCTCTATCCCTCCGCGCTCGAGTCTCTCTCTCTCTCTCTCTCTCTCTCTACTTGTGTTATAAGCCTCTCTATTTTTTCCTCCCTCTCCACCCCTCCATCTCTATCTCCATCTCTCCACCGCGATGTAAGGCCTTCTCCTTCACGGGAGTGGTTAAGTTTATAACAAGGGCATGAATGCGTTTACACAGACACCATGTTACCGAGGGGTCCATTAATAGCATGTAACAGCGTGTCCTTCCACTGAGGACAGTCACTGTTACATATGCTCTCATTAGTCATTATGAAATATTTTATCCTAGTGATACTTTATAGATGATTAAGCAAAGATAAAATTAATTTTATAAAAGATATAATGCGTCTTCCACCACTGCCTGCCAGACTTGAACTCAATGATGGTGTTTTCATATACTGAAAATACTGAATACTGTAGGCTACTATATTACTCTTTATAGCCCAAAATCTAATGATTTCTGTTTCAAAGTTCAAGCAACAGCCAACCTACAATTGTCCTACAATTTAGTGATGCCTCTGTTTTGATGTTGCCTCTGTGGAACTACAGGACAGCCCAGATTTTAATCTGTACATTTAAAAATCACATCAGAATGCAACAGATATTTGCATAAAAACATCATTTTTTGACACCTGTGTAACTAATAATATCAGTATAAATGAGTTATTAGGATATGTCACTTATTCATGCCTCATGTGTGGGGAAAATATAAGAATATCTGTTATGAATAATATAATATAATACAATATAATATTATGTAATAAGTGCAAGCCCAGGGACAGGATGCAGAGTGTATGTGACTAAACACCTTTCTGGGATAAATGTCCTCACCAGCCCACTTATATTCAACATGCTTTATTGTGTATGTGTAATAAGCTGTATTGTGAGGAAATATTTTTGCTTTTGACAGTCATTATCCTTTTCCTATTTATTTATTCTAGCGTAAGTCTCTCTCACACACACACGGGAGAGATGCATCCTGACCTTCAGACCACCAGTGTCTATCTGTTAGATCACAACATGGTAACTGGGTTGAACCCTTTCACATTAAGGCCTTCATTGTTTTATTATTCTAAAAACATTGGCTGTGATCTGCTACCTTTTGGTATTTTTTCCTGCTTAATATAAATTCCCTTTTTATTTTGCCATCCTATATATCCACTAAGATTTTCGCATAAGTGACAGAAAAAATATAAATGCTATGTTTTCTCTCTCATCTTGCTAGTGTTACCAAGTTGTTTTGAAATTATTGTTTTGAAAGAAAACAGTAAAAATACACTGAAATCACTATGACTATCCATGTTTGATAAGATGGGGAAGAAGAGGAAAAAATGTACCGTCTTTACTATGAACAAATGCATCATTGCATCATTATTTATTTATTTATTTATCATTTATTTTTCACCCTTCCATATTTGTGTCATTTTGGTTTTTTTTTTATTTGTCTTTGGAGCAAATGGGTGTGTACTATCTGCTTAGGAACGTTTCTATTATCCCACAAAACCCATATTTAATGAGCAGTTACGTCAGCCCTGTTTTGTATCAGACACACATCCACTTCCAACCCACTTTCTCACTCACATCCCTTCCCCCTGCTTTGTCTCGACAACACATGTGCACCCATTCACTCCACACACACACACACCATCACACACCATCACACACCATCATCACCACCATCCGACCATGTTGGGGAAATGGTGGCCTTGAACTTGTCTAGCTCCTCCCCCCACCAGTTTGTTATAACCACCAACCCCCAACACACTCCTCCATCTCTCCCGCTACCTCTGCATGCAGGCATTCCCTTGGCAACTGTGGTGTGGTGGTGCCTGCCTAGCAACCACAAGGCTCTCACTCCTTCCTATATAGCTCATGGCATGGGGGTTTGCAGACTGCGCTGGATGAAGATTGATTGCAGACAAAAGATCTCATGTGTATCTCATGTTGTTGCTGTCAGGGCCAAAGCCTGAAGAAGGGCTCTCTGCAGCTGCACACGTCTGATATTAACTGTTTAACATCACATTAAGATTCATTTGTATTGGTCATGTAAATGTAATTTTCGAGCTCCAGCCTAATTTTTGCATCTTGCTTTTTGATTGGAGATGGGTCATTTGAAGGTGGGAGTGCTTCCAACACAAAATGACATCCTTGCTTGTTCCGCATGTGCAGCATGTGGCACTACAGTATAAGCACAATGGAGGAGACGACCTCTGTAGTAACACTGCTGTGAATGACTGAATGAATGAATGAGAGTCAGTGATTCATGCTGATGAAGACACTTGGCGCCACCTGGTGTTGATAAAAGATGACTGAATCCTGAAAATGGAAATATTCAAGAATGTGTTGAATTCAAGAATAATGACATTCAGTCAGGTGAATCATATTCTCAGACAAAAAATAATAATAATCCAGTGTATGTATGGCGGCTTTCTGGCTCCCCACCGCTATCATAATGTATTTCCCAGCACCTCCACTGATGTTCATCTGCAGACTTTCCAGGTGTTAATGTATTCTGAACCTGTATCCTTCACTTCCATACGGGCCAATCGGTCTCCTCCGCAGCTGCTTCAGTGCTAAAAATAGCTTTCATACTGCTGACGTGATAGATGACTCATACAGAGTCTCGCTCCTCTCCCTACATCCGTACACCACCCCTCTCCCCCAGGCACTGTCCGACAGCCCGCTGTCCCACCTCGTTTCAGTGACCTCAGTTCAGTGAGGGTGGACTGACACCAGAGGGGTCTTTGAAAGCATTTATTAAAGGAAGGAAGGACAATGATATTTCAAATGAAATCAGTTCAGCTGACAATTACATTTAGACATTTCAGACTTGAAGCGCAGTGCACCTCCCCACTCCAGTGCCAAACCTACCACAGCTCTCTCTGCCTCAGCTGAGTTAGCTTTGTGTTTTTACCCCAGCCACTCCTGCCTGTGATGTAATGCAAAATGCAGTTTATAAAAGCAGGTTGCAGGGATGTTGATGGCTGTCTCTTAAAATATAAATGGCCTTTAGAACAAATAAAAAACGGCAATGTCTCTTATTATTACTAAGTTATTAGCAAGGGTTTTATTACTGTAACTGTCACACTCCTTTCTTCTGATGACCATTATTAGATACAGACATATTACCGTTACATAATCTCCATAGACAGTGTATACTGTGTGCTCTGCTACTGCAGTGAACCTGAATGCAGATTGTTTGAAATGTAAAATGTACTGAGAAAACCAGTCTTTTATATAAATATACTTTTATTTAAGTACAGTTCACTTCCATTGTAATTCTGAACAAAGATGAAGATGAAGTACACTCTTGTATGTTCCTTGCTGTCATGAGATAAACCAGATACAGAAAACAGCACACATGTGCTGCTTTTCAACACAGTATATTTAACACAAGGTAATACTGATGTACAGTGATTGTGTTAAAAAGTCCATATTAACTGCATGTTGTCCCAAAGACAACAAATGTGGCATTTGCACAGCTGTGTGCAATTGAACGTGGTGAAAGTGTGTGCTTTGTGTTGTATCGAACATGTTCTTCCAGTGTTTCTGACAGACCTGTTCAGTAAAGAATTCAGAAATGTAAAGCGTCCTTCAAATCTCAGGAAATCATAATCCAAGGGCATGTGATGACTCACACAGAGATCAGTTTTGGTTTGAAACAGGTGTCGTGCATAAGGTTTGTCTCTTCAGAGGTAGCTGTTTACACTGGGGCTATGCTGTCCTCTGTAAGATTGAGGGTTTGGAAAGCTAGTGTTGAAATCTGTCTAATAACTTTGGTCCAGACTTGATCCTCTCATGCTCAGGTTTTAAGCGATCTTGAGGAGCAGCTGCCGAGACAAGAGCCTCTTCAGCTGAGCCACTTCCTGAGACAAACAGCTGATCTGAGACCTGAGACTAACGTCCTCTGTCAAACACTTAGTGTCCTTGGAGTTCTGCAGAGAGGAGGAGTTATCATATCTAGAGGATGGACCCTGATACTGCTGCCCATCACAGGCCTCCTCCCTGGACCAAGGAGCCTGACTCTCTGTCCGACTGTCCCACCCCGCCTGCTGGTGGTTCCTCACCTGAATGTTTGGCCCCACTGTGGCTACAGGTGGTCCACTGTGTTTGGTCTCAGAGGATGGAGACATCTCCCCTCCATCACTGCAACCACCAGGGCCTTTGAAGCGGAGCTTGTGAGGGAGGCTTCTCAAACCATCGGGCGAGTCTTGTCTGTTTACATACTGACTCTCGTTGACCTCCTGGGGAGCAATGTGAGAGTCGTAGCACTGCTGCTCCTCCACCACCAGCCCCCTGTGAGAAGGCCCACCACGCTCACCCAGCGTCCCATCAAAAAACACAGGGCTGCCCACATTTGAGCTACATGAGATGGAGACCCCAGACTCCTCAGAGACACTATGACTTGACAGAGGCCCGACTCCCCTCGGTCCATAGATGGCACCCTGCTGCGGAGGGTGAGGGTGGAGGTGGAGGGTGTTGGCGCTTGGCTGTGTGTTGAGGTATGAGGCTCCATCAGTGTGAGGCTGGTAGAAATGTGCTGAACTGGGTGTTGGGTGAGCACAGAGGGGTGCAGACCGTGGCAGGATGGACACATCAGATGGGTCCCTGACCAGGCCGAAGCGAAATTTCAGGGCCAACAGCTCGGCCTTCAAGCGGGCGTTCTCCTCCAGCAGGCCCAGGACTCGCCTCTCCAGCACCATGTCATTGGCTCGCCGCTTCTCTCTGGACCGCTTGGCTGCCTCGTTGTTTTTTCTCCTCTTGTCCCAATAGCCTTCATCTTTCTTCTCGTCAAGGATGAACTCTCGTTTGCGGCGTGCGTTGTTGCCGTTGTCTTCATCGCAGCTGCTACCAGCCTTGGCTTCAGCGTTGGCAAGGCTCTCTTTGCGTTCGGGGGCAAAGGTGTGACCCAGGAGGGTTCGGGCCAGCTGTCTTGTGGAGGCCAGGATGGAAACAGCCTCATCAGTGAAGGACCCGGCCCCTCCCAGAGGCCTGGACTGCAGTCCCTCCACAGCCATCAGCGAGGGCACTGACAGGTCCTGGATGACGCCTCCCACAGTCTGACCCGTCATGTTCAAACTCTCACTTCAGGGAGCTGTGAGGTGTGTGAGGAACTTACTGAGGGTTGGTAGTTTGGGCTGAAGTGCGCTGTAATGGCACCACCTGGTGGTGAAAAAACACAAGTACATGTGGTGAGGTGTCGATTTGTTTACAAGGTTGCAAAACATTAAATCGACATAATATTGCTGCCAGTTGAATGTAGTAATTGATTTAGCAGGAAAGGTATACCTCTCATATTAAATAATTACTTACAGGAATTACAGTGAGATACAACTATATTAATATAGACTCATAATAACAATGGTCATATTTGATACAAAAACCAGTAACCACAACCTGGCATGTACAATTAGTGTTATTACTGATAATCACTACCAAAATGGTGTCATTAAACCCTAAATCCTGCATAGATGACTGATTAGGCCTGAATAGTTTATCGTTAACATAAAAGTAGTCTACATCTCATATAATCTCACTTGCTATTTCATCCGATATGGGACGATGAATTACTCAAATAATTCATACATTTTCTTTAAAACTATTTAACTACATACGACACATTGCCTCGCATAATAAAAACCAATTAAATCAGCGACAAAGCGCGCGTAAAATAAAGGACGTCTTACTTCAAACAGCTGCTGGAAGCTTTGATGAAAACCTCCTCAGTCAGAGAGAGGAGACATGTGGAGCTTCACAGGTCGTCTGGATGTTTCTGCTCCTCAAAAGCATCTCTCTCGCTTCTACCCCCGCTCACCGGTTCAGCCGGGGTCGGATCCTCACCCCGGGTGATCCCCCCCCCTCCCCTTCCTCCTCCTCCTCCTCCTCCTAACGGGAAGCCAGCTAAGTCGAACCAGCGGAGACACACAGATTAAACAGCAACAACACCGAGCTGCTTTCCAAATAAATTCGAACAGGTTGTTTAAATCATATTTTATGACTTTAGTACAGGGAAGTCGAACTGTAAGTCTAACCAACATGTCTCAAAATTTACAAATTCAACAAATAACGTAATAAGACTAGTATGTCATCGTTACATAATTAAAGAAAAAAACACTTTATATCACAGAAAAAACTGACAGACTGACAGAAAAGATACCAGCCTGCCACAGTAGCACTTTCATCCAAAAGGACACGTGATGTGTCAGATACTCAGCCAATGATTGATCAGTGGCCCCTGAAAATTCAACTCAGTCAACCCGCACTGAGATTTACACCAGTTACAACTAATGTCATTGTAAGCTACAAGCTACTAGGCTGTATCTAAGGTCATTTAAATTAGCCCCTCCTTTATCAGCTGCAACATTAAAGTGATGTAATGCACCAATAATAATATAAATGTAATCCAATAATGTGATATACAATACTCTGAAATAGGCCTTACTGCATGATGAGCACCTTTGGTACTTTAAAATTTGATCCTAATGTTTTTCTACTTCTTCCACCACTGAGTATGTATGATGTTGACCATTTACTGTGTCCCATCGTTTGCTTATTAACGCTAAACACAAAGCTGAGGTAGTAGTAGTTTTGCAGGTAGGCTATTTAGTCAAAAACCAAAGTAAGCTATTGGTCAAACTGAAATTTTGACCTGATGAAGAGAGGAAACATCAGGGGACCAAAGTTATTACAATACATTGTCTGGGCACCATGGAGATCTGTAACAAATTGTGTGCCAGTCCAACTAATAGTTGAGATATTTCAGCCAGTACCAGAGTGGACTGATGGACAGACTGATATTGTCTTCCCAGAGCCCCGAGCATGGCTAAAGTAGTTGCAGAAGATACATTTCTTTCTGGGCCTCCTGCACGACCCCACAGACATCTATGCCTACATGTCTTTGTTGTACCTGGAAGTCTTTAGTTTAGATTCTGACTGGCTTTATAGTGGCTGGACAAGTCGTTAAACCTGTTCTTCACTTATACAGTAAAACTACACACACACACACACACACACACACACAGGCCTGAAACTGGCCAAAGTGATTTTAGTAAATTACACAACATGTTTTAACAATTTTAACTGACTGAATTCTCAAACAAAATCAAGAACCAGGTGAACGTTCTCACTATTTATTGGGTGTGGGGGTTTGGAAGCAGAAAAAAAATTGTATTTCTTTATTTTTATTTTGTTAAGATCATTGCTCATCCATTTAACACTTAATGTAACGGGTCTCTGTTCTCTCCTTCACTTCTTTACATCACTGCGTTGGATCAAAGTCTTCCAGTCTACAAATGACAGCAGTCATGGTGGCTTGAGATGTCCTCATGTGCTCTTTGCAGGTGAGCCCCCATAACGAGAGGTTCAAGGTAATACAGTTACATGGAAAAATGTGTTGTGTACATGCCCTCTTTGTTTTCTCTACAAACACTTGCACAAATGGAACATATGATTATATATTTATGTTCATCAGAGCATTAGATTATCAGACATACCGGTTGTCACTGTCAAAGAACAGACATTGTGAGGATGTGTAATGTCGCTCACTCATTTTTTTTTTTTCCTTTTTCAGAGACTGTTGGCCTCACTGTGTAAGAACAAAACAAAGCTAATCACTGTGTTACTGCACCTGTAACTTAATCTATAAATTATATAACCTTCTATTGTTAATGAAGAATGTAAAGGCAGCCGCACAGAAAGAATGAGTCACTTGAATGCCTGTTAATAGTGTGAATGGAAAAGAGAGCTGTTATGCAATATACACACACACACACACACACACACACACACACACAGAGCATGTGAGGACTGCTCAGTGCTGGAAGTTCAGTTGGGGTGAGGTTGCACAGAAAAAAAGGAACATTGTTCCACGAGCGATCTGCTGGACAGTGATACTTCCTCCCTACACATGGATATGCTTCACAGTGGACCTCTCTGTCTCTGTGTCAATCTCAGCAGTTTCTCCAAAACAAGGCAACAGTTAACTTCTCATTCTTTAATTTATGCAGATCCTCTCTGGACCATTTGGTAACAACAATGTCACCATTGACCTGTTGCTATGATCTTGACAGATCGGTTTGATTATGTTGGTGCATGGCTGTGACATGCAGTGGTGTGCACAGCCTCAGAGAGGAGGTTGGGGTGAAACCCTGTGAAAAGAAAACTGTACTGCCGTCCCGAGGTTCAGCTGAACAAGCTGCAAACAAATTAGATTGAATTAAACATTTTGATTTCAGTTCCTGCCCCCTGTTTTCAAGGTTATCTCTTTTTGGAAAGCATTTTCCCGGAAATGCTAGCAGCCTACTGGAGCATGTTACAGCACAAAATAATAATCAATAAAAGTCTTTTTTGACTCCTAAAAATCAAAATTTCTTAAACAAGAAATCACTGCATGGCTGAGTGTCATCTGATGTGATTCTACTTGAGAAATACAGTTAGGCCCAGAAATATTTGGACAGTGACACAATCTTCATGATTTGGGCTCTGCAAGCCACCACATTGGATTTGAAATGAAACAACTAAGATGCAATTGAAGTGCAGACTTTCAGGTTTAATTCAAGGGGTTGAACAAAAATATCCTATGAAACATTTAGGAATTGTAACCATTTTTATACAAAGTCTCCTCATTTCAGGGGCTCAAAAGTAATTGGACAAATTAACATTACCATAAGTAAAATGTCCAAATTTGGCTGAATCTGAGCAGAAAGTATATCCCTGTACACTTCAGAATTCATCCGGCTGCTTCTGTCTTCTGTCACATCATCAATAAACACTAGTGACCCAGTGCCATTGGAAGCCATGCATGCCCATGCCATCACACTGCCTCCACCATGTTTTACAGAAGATGTGGTGTGCTTTGGATCATGAGCTGTTCCAATTCTTCTCCATACTTTCTTCTTCCCATCATTCTGGTACAGGTTGATCTTAGTCTCATCTGTCCAAAGAATGCTGTTCCAGAACTGGGCCGGCTTCTTCAGATATTTTTTGGCAAAGTCTAACCTGGCCTTTCTATTTTTGAGGCTGATTAATGGTTTGCACCTTGTGGTGAACCCTCTGTATTTACTCTCATTAAGTCTTCTCTTTATGGTAGACTTAGATACTGATACACTACTTCCTGGAGAGTGTTCTTCACTTGGGTGGATGTTGTGAAGGGGTTTTTCTTCACCATGGAAAGGATCCTGCAATCATCCACCACCGTTGTCTTCTGTGGACGTCCAGGCCTTTTTGAGTTCTCAAGCTCACCAGTGCGCTCTTTTTTTCTCAGAATGTACCAAACTGTTGATTTGGCCACTCCTAACATTTCTGCCATCTCTCTGATGGATTTCTTCTTTTTTTTCAGCCTAAGGATGGTCTGTTTCACTTCCATTGAGAGCTCCTTTGACCTCATGTCGTGGGTTCACAGCAACAGCTTCCAAATGCAAATGCCACACCTGGAATCAACTCCAGACCTTTTAACTGCTTAATTGATGACAGGTTAACGAGGGACAAGCCCATGCAGCCTTCTGAGTCAATTGTCCAATTACTTTTGGTCCCTTGAAAAAGAGGCAGCTACATATTAAAGAGTTGTAATTCCCAAACCCTTCCTCCAATTTGGATGTGAATACTCTCAAATTACAGCTGAGAGTCTGCACTTTAAGCCCATATTGATTATATAACTGTATCCTGAATATGTTTTCGCAAACAGCTAAAATAACAAAACTTGTGTCACTGTCCAAATATTTCTGGGCCTAACTGTATTTCTTCCAGGAATCACTTCTCAAAGATTCCTAGCGGCTCTGTGAGGCTGTACTTTGGCACACTGGTGCTTGGAGCTAAATGCTAACATCAGCTAACATGCTCACAATAAGAATGCTAACATGCTGAAGCTTAGCAGGTGTAATGTTCGCCGTGTTCAACATCTCTGTGTTGTGTGTCAACATGCTGACATTATCAGCCCGGCTGAGGCTGACATGAAAATGTTGACGTGACGATGGCACTAGATGAAAAGTCAGGGGATCACCAAAGTCATCCAGAGGGGGAAATGAATGTCTGTAACATTACCAAATTTAATATCAATCAATCCAATAGTTCAAGACATTTCACTCAAAACCAAAAATGTGAACCTGCTGGTGGCGCTAGAGGAAAACTTCATCGTCAGCAAACCATGAACATCTGTATGAAATTGAATGACAATCCATCCAGTGGTTGGGATATTTCAGTCTGGACCAAAGTGATGGATTTACCGACATTATGATCCCTAGAGCCACGCCACAAGTAGGCTGAGATTATTTCGCCTGTTACCAGTTTCAAATTATCTTCTTCAAACTAATGGATGATGACAACCGGACACAATCCATAACCATCCATAGCTTCAGTACCTAATAAGTCTGCCTATAGAGAATACATAGAGTGCTATCTCACCACAGTGTGTGTGTCTCAGGACAGTTACCACTCTACAGCAGGCAGAATAATTCATAGAGTTAAGTCATTATCTTTCTGCTACGATATGTTTGTATTTACAGACACTGAACGGACTCGTCTTTGGACATCAGCTCTGACCCTCCATGACTCTGATCATCGCCTCATGTGCTGTAACAGTCACACGATGGCTGCATCACTGGACACTTAAAGGTACCCAGTGGAGTTTTTACCACTTGTAGTGCTGTGGAGCAATGATTTTATGAGTGTGTTCCAGGGGGTGATGTAATACGGCTGGTTAACATGTGGTGGTAATGTGCCCACAAAGGCAGGGAAGAAGAAGACTGCAAGCTATTAAACATGGATGTAAAAAATGCGAGTTTCAAAATGCTAAAAAGAAATTGGCTTTACAAATGTTTAATGAGGACGAAAACACATTCAACATGTTCGTTACGACTTCAAGGATGCACACAATTAGTTATGGTGAGAAACACTAATGTAATGAATGAATTAATTAATTAATTAATTAATGTAAACAGAAACTTTGTTTACAAAAAATCCACAGGGCACCTTTAATACAAAATTTAAATTCACATTATCTTTCTTATAATGTCTTTAAGGCCAACTCACATCTAAACTGTAAGAACACTAGTAGTGGCTTTGTTTGCAAAAAGGAGCCATTTCATCATGGACAGTGTTGTAGCAGAAAGATGAATGATTGAGCAACAGTAAATCATTATAGTTTATTTATCTTTATTGCTTTAGGTGTGGATATTATAGGATACTTTATACCCTGGAGGCTGTATAATCCTCATATAGATTACATCAAAGGGTAGCATATGTTCAGAGCAGAGAAATGTGCGTACTCTTGTACTTCGGACACTCTGCTATAGGGTTAAGACTTGGTTAGAATAGGGTCAGGGATGAGGTTTATATTGAGGTTAATGTAAGTATTGCTGTGTTCTTGGGATAGTTAAAGGGGCACACCACACAAATGTCCACGTCAAAGTCAGTTTACCAGTCATGAGGAGACCGCGAAAACAGTTGTATAACATCTCATGGCTCTGGAGGAGTTTTGTCACGCCCAAGAAAATTAAATTACTGAAGTGACTTCACATCATTTGATTTTTTTAACAGAAAGTCTGTCTTATAAACTGGGCACACAAGGTTTGAGAGATGTTGGCGTTTACCAGTCAGGGAGGTTCTGACAAAAGACTATCAAGATGCTTTTATGGTGTCATTGCTTGACCCCGTACATAAATATCTCAGCTTCTGCAGCTTTGCATTTTGACCATTTTTATTTTAAACCGTCTCTTGTAACTCCCCCGAGGGGTAATAGTAAATCACTGGAGCACCCTTTCAGGTTAAGTTTAGGGGCTAGTGAATGTGTTATGTCAACAAGGGCACTCACAAGTACAAAATGTGTGTGCATGTGCATTCATGTGTATGTGAAGCTTCAGTAGACCCTGGAAAACGAAGGCAGAAAGTAACTGACTGCCTGAGCATAGAGCGGACAGTGGCCTTGTTTGACTTTGTGTGTGTGCGCTCAAGTTCAAATCAGGGGAATAAGCTCACCCCCTCCCTCCCTCTCCCCTTCTCTCTCTCTCTCTCTCTCGCCTTTTTACACCCCTCGATCTACTTTGGACTCACAGTCCCTCTGAACAGTCTCAGCACTGCAGCGGCTTTCACCACTCTAATCCTCATCCTGCTTTCAGACATCAGGCCAAGATTCCCATTATGTGAGGTTGCGTAAATCGCTAATAAACGGTGCTGTCAATACTTCCACACATCCATACCAAGTTACTATACATTAAATTAGTTAAGACAAGACACACACTCTTTCCACTGTACAAGTTTATCTGCATTTAGGAATCCTTACCTCTCCTACCACAAGGCGGGTTGCCAGTTTGGCTGTGTCTGTGTCTGCAGCCACTATAAAAATGCAAATGCAGATAGATATCTTAGTTTGAAGGATGGTATCAGTGCTGTCCAGAAAGTAGCAGGGTTTAATAATGCAGAGAAAAATCTATTTATAGAGGCTCACTGGAGAGGCAGAGCTCCTAAAATATTAACGCTACAATATACCGTGAATGGTGTCTAAGAGTGTGTTTCTCTGAGACTGTGTGTGTGTGTGTGTGTGCGCAGAAGTTTGTTTGGTGAACTGAAGTGGCTCCGCTGCGTCAAAGATGTCCCTGCCTCCTCTCAGGGACACCGTTGTCCTGCTGAGTTCACACAGTGTTACCATTCACTGGATGTTACAGCGTGTCTGTGCCTGCAGGACGAGGAAACAATGCAGTGTTTGAAGGAAGTGAAATGACAAGTGTAGAATTGACTGTCATGTTACGTTAGCTGAAAATGTTGCCTTCATTTTAAAATCCATGACGGCTGTAGTTATTGTTTAGATATGGAGTCTCAATGTCATTAGGTTTACATGCAATAATACAAATATGTTTTTAAGAGAGCTATTATATATGAGCTATTTTTATGACTTCTGACTGCACAGAGTTCAAGGAAAAGTAAACACAAAAAAGCTTGTTCTTCATGCAACAAGGAAATGAGGCTTTTCAAATTACATTTTCACTTTCCTATATCATTCATAAAGTTCTAAAAGCATTACATAGATGGATTATTAATGTCATTTTTATTCTTTTATCACCATTATTATTATTGTTATTAGTAGAAGGTATGCCCACCGACTCATCTCTGTTCACTCCCTCTCTGTCATTTGATCAAACGAGTGTCCTGAAATGTCCTCCGCATGGGCAAAAGTCACACATAGAGAGTGATCAATTTTCATTTCTCCACAGAGGAAAACAAGAAAGAGAGAGGGAATTTAATTACACATCGCTTCCCAGTAAACCTTCCATCAGCTGCTCAGCATTCAAGTTGTTCTTCTGTTCTTTTCCATGTTTATGCAACATGATTCTCCCCACTGGATCTGTGGGTGGCAGGGAAGAAGAAATACGATGCTTTCTCTCTTATGAAACAGTCACATTAAGTGATTTAATGTGCTTTTCCCTTTAATAATAGTCCATCTAGCAGTGGGGACTTACAGAAAATGAAACTTAACAACTCTACAGAGCAGTTGTCATTTGCTAATGGAAACCCAATGCATGCAAAAACTTGGCGTTATTGGAATTGTTTATTGCACATGGTATTCCGATTTTAAGCCTTGGCCTGCTCACAAGCATTATAATAATGACATTTGTCACCTTTGACCTGTTTAGCTGCTGGCCTCCGCTCAGACAGAAATATTTCATGTCTTCTTCATGCGTTTGTTTTGCAGACTGTTAACACTTGAATATTGCCATGAATGCATAATGCCTGCACAATACCTTCTATAGAAGTATATAACATGATGTAAACAGAGAAGGAGGAACTGGAAAGTGGAAGTAGAAAGGGGATTTGTTTAAGAGTTGGATTGTTTGCTCTTTTCAGGGCACCACAGGTCAGAACTCCGCCTCTGTCCTTGTGTTACTTCTAAATCCCAAATCGTGTACCTTTGAACGCTGCACTAAAATAAACTCATGCTGCAGATGGAGCCTCATGACCACCTCTAACCCGTTGGTGAAGTGTTGCGGTTTTATCTGCTGATTTGTAACATCTTGCTCTGCGAGTACAGTCTCGCGGTGGATAACATTATTCATGGCCAAGAAGTGTATCGGCCAGCTCTATAATTATCAGGATTACTTAAGCTGTGTGTATTTGGCAGTGAGTAGTAGGACATTAATGTGTTGGGGATGTGCGCAGTGTGGATGTTCACTTCTCCGTCCGTCTGCCATCAGGCCCTCTTGGATGAGCTGGTTTAAGGAGCCAATCATAGACATGATATCTCATTGCTGTGCCAAAAAAAAGATTAATGGCTACACCTTCAAACCAGTGTGTTTGTACCTACCTTCCTATTTCTTAAAGAGGTACTTTAGCATTATTAAAGTTGGGGGACTTGCAAGAGAAAGATAAAAAACTAATGGTCAGCATCGAGTGTGGATCAAGTTCCAAAAGACTCTGGACCCTACATTTCCCATAATGCAACATAAAAAGGCATCTTTCATTACGCCACGCTCACACAATATGGGACGGATGGCAGTGATGGGAAAGATGATCATGTTAACAACTTGTTAACTCAAGACGTTTGTATGACTATATTATACAACTGATTTTATTTAGTAATTCTCTTCATGATGAGTAAACTGAACTTAATGTGTAAAATTGGAGTGGAGAACCCCTTTACAGCCAGTGTACGTCATACAAACCACAAACAAATTGCCCTCTATCTTGTTTACCTGGTAGTCGAGGCAACGATATCAATGAAACGCTGACAAGACCAAATACAGCAGGATGTAATTTATCTGTGAGATTAAATGAATATGTGATCATCTTAAACAGACGTTTGTCTTATGTCCAAAGTATATCTTATCCACAAAAGGTTCATTCATTGGTCCTTTACAAAAACATCTGAAACTTTGTAATGTTTCACTTGTGATGTTTTGTGCAACTGAAATGACTCCGTTGATATTGATATTAGATATATATTGAGATATCACACCATGGATCACGCTCGATCTAAACAAATGTTATTCTCATTTTGTTTACAAGCACATGCAAATTCATTTCTCTGTGTGTGTGTGTGTGTGTGTGTGTGTGTGTGTGTGTGCGTGTGTATAAGTATGTGTTACAAATGCAGGTAAATGAGTGTGCAATTGTGTTTGCTGTGTATGCGTATGAGAGAGAGAGACAGAGACAGAGACAGAGAGAGGGGGAGAGAGGGAGCTCCATGATGTGATGACGACCTCCATCATCTGACATAATCAGGATGAATCAGCGAGTGCTGAGTTACATAAACAGATTCTCGTCCTAACCTCACCCTCACCCAGATTAGAAACACTGCAGACTCGACTGCCAACAGCCTGCTGACACTGGCCTGCAGGCATGAGGGCTGATGTAATAACAGAAGAGTGCCACCTAAAGGCCAAAGGCTCACATTACACTTTGTATCTGTGCGAGATGAGGGCTTACATGTTACACTCTGAGACAGTTTTACAGCAGTCTTTATTATAATTCTGACAATGAAAACAATAATTAAAAGACTTTAAAGCACTCTTTTGAGGATATAAAAACTTTGTACAATAATATAGTATCTTCTGTTGATATAATAAATATGTTGCTCATTTCTAGATGACAATAAACAACTCAGAAAGCTGCAGCTTATTTACAGTTTTAAATGCTGCTTGATGAGAGAGCATATATGTTTCTTCTTAAATTAAAATTCCCCAAACAGACAAACATAAAGTTAAGTGACAAAAATACACAACGCTGCGTTCACTATATAATCACATAGTTTAGCATATTCTTTATGGTTTGTTTGAATTACAATCAATATTACAATTGACTAAAGTTCTAATGGAAATCAGACAAAGATATCGGATCATCTTAGCAGTAATAAGCATTGTTACCAAGCAGTCATGACTTTATTCAGCGTGCCATGAGCTCCTACAGGACATACTATTGTGTATTGTATTGTAACCCATATTACACACATCTTTTGGTAGGTCTTTTGTTAGTGTTAATGTTTGCTTTCTACATGCCCACAGTCTGTACAGTGTTTGTCTAAGTGGCCCTTATTGCTGAAAGCATGCTAACATTATGAGTGTGTTCTTGTATTGGTCCTCACAAAATACTTAAACTTTAAAAGGACCAGTTTGACCTTCAGACCCTCAGAGTTGGGACATCTTGGTCGGCCCTCAATTCCTCAGTTGGAGTATGGACTAAATGTCGATGTTTGGGTTTAGGTCTAGGTTTAGGAGTAACGTTAGGGTGAGGATTGAGGTCAGGCATGTTGCTGTGATGGTTAAGGTTCAGGTCAAGGCCAGGAAAGGTGTTACACTGAGGACGGTCCTCAAAGAATAAATGTGTGTGCATCTGTGTTAGGGTTAGGCAAAGAGAGAACATCCCACTCTTAACATCTTAGTCAAGTTCCAACACCTCACTGTGGACGTCTGAGTCACCAAAGTTATGTCTTAATGATGTCCAAGTTCAGGTCATCTAAACTGGAACATTAGAGGGGGAGTGTGCTGCATTTACACATCGAAGTGTGTTTTCAGCTACTACTGCATACTGTTATAAAGCCTTTTGTGGCTCCAGAGGGAGCTGTGTGAAGTCAGTGTGGCTGAAGACCACAAGTGAAAATGAAAAAAATCTGGTTGTGTGGAGTTATAGAGAAGTGAGGTCACCGCTCCTCATCTCTGCCTGCGGCTCGAGGCTACATTAGCTGCTACTAGCATAACACACCTGAATCTCCAACACAACTGTGGGGTACTCTTTTAAATATCATTGGTTAAGCAGTCATTAAGGAATAGTCCCTCTTTCAGCAGTGGATAAAAATAATTTCTTTTAAAAAACAGATCATTTCCCACGATTTGTAATGCCATCCTGCCACTGGTTGTGTTGCCAGTTTTCATGCAGCCGAAGTCTACATGTGGGTATTGTTAACCAGCCAGACTGGGAATATGTTCAGTTAGTATCTGAGGTCCCAAATTCAACTGTTCAGTGTACTGATTTGGGTCAGAATTAGAGTCAATTCAAACTTAAAAGAATATCCGAGTCATCATACCTCTTCTATTTTTTAATTCCTTTGTTTAAATGGCAGTGTTTTGTGTGTGTGTGTGTGTGTGTGTGTGTGTGTGTGTGTGTGTGTTTGTGTGTGTGTGTGTGTGTGTGTGTGTGTGTGTGTGTTTGTGTGTGTGTGTGTGTGTGTGTGTGTGTGTGTGTGTGTGTGTTTGTGTGGGTGTGTGTGAGAGAGAGAGAGAGAGAGATCAGGTGTGTCTCTTCATGTGCAGAGCCAGGTGGTCAGAGCGGGAGAAGGCCCTGTGACACAGCAGACACTCGTAGGGTTTTTGGCCCGTGTGCTTGCGGTAGTGACGCGTCAGCTCATCTGAGCGGGCAAACTTCCAGCTGCAGCCCTCCCATGAACAGTGGTAAGGCTTTTCTCCTGAGGGGTAAACAGTAAAACAGACAGTAATTACCAAACAAATAAATGAAATCATATCTTGAGGAGACTAATTGTGGCAGACTTTTTTGTAGTTTCTGTGGTGGAGGGTGTACCTGTGTGGGTGCGGAGGTGAGCCTTGAGGTGTGAGCTCTTGGTGTAGGTCTTGCTGCAGCCGGGGTATTCACAGCTGTGGATGGCAGGCCTCCTTTTCCCTGTTGGCCTTCGACCACGCTTCCCTTCCATCCCACCAGGGGGCAGCTGTGGTCCGACCAGCAGGGGCTGCTGGTGAAGGGGCAGATGACCAGTGGCCTGGCTGTGGGTGTAGTCACCGAAAAGGTTGGCGTTGTGATTAAAGTGTGGCATGTAGCTGTAGTGTCGAGGGTCAGGGGTCACAGCTTGAGGTGGTATGAACCTGCTGTCGGGGAAGGTCACCATGGAGGGGTGTTGCAGGGGATAGTAAGGGTTAAAGTCGCATGATGAGACTTTACCGAGGTTTCCTCTGCTGTTCCTCTCCACACTGCCTCCTTGGGGGAAGCCAAACTGATCTACATTAAGTAGACTGGGAAACGAAGTCAGACCTGTCTGGTCCTCATTATAACCATGGTGGTACAGCTCTGGCTGGATGGACGTCGTGATTCCAGCAGGGGTCAGGAGGTCTGCCATGAGGCCGCCACTGTTCATCTGCAGATGCTGCTGTCCTGGTTGGTCCTTAAACATGGCCGCCTCTTGGTACACTCTGTTTGGGTCTAACTGCGGGAGTTGTTGGTCGCTGTTGTCCCGAGAGGGGTTCAGGTCGGGCGATGGGCTGCTCCAATCAGACAGCAGGAACTCAATGTCCCAGGATGCCTGGCTGTCATCGTCCAGGAGCTCCTCTGTCATTTGTTGAGAGACCTGCAGCTGCTGAGAGCTACTTGGTGACAGTTTGTTGCTTAGAGAGTCCAGAGGGAGAGAGCCGCCCTCAGATTTCCACACCTAGATGGTGTTGGAGAGCATTGGGAAGTGATGGGGAAAACATACTGTAAAAAGGAGATTCCTACACATTGCTTTTGCATTTAAAGGACAGGTTTGCAATTTTTCATGTCTGTTTCAAAATAATACTCCATATGTACACTGAAAGCATTATTGGTTGCTGTAATTGTTCCTTCTGCCATCTGGCTGTAAAGAGATCCCTTCCTGTCCAATATTGGGTGTGTACCTGTCCAATGTGATGGTGGACAAAGTCCAAAGTCCTCGTTCTGCGTAAAAATATATTCCAGAGTTCAGCTGAGGCTACTGTGAGGCTTCAGCAGTCTTAAGAGTGACTCAAATCAAGTGGGTATCTTTTTTGTGCAATAGTTTCACTTTGTGTTACAATCTCTCCACCGCGGCTCAGCAGGGAAAGACTGTCTGGGGAAACACAGAGAGGGAATTTTGTACTAAAAAGACTGTAGCTTCAAAAGATAACTTGATTTGTCTAACTTAGACTGCTGGAGCCACATATTAGATTCACATAGAAGTCATTTTTGCACATAAAGAGGACTATGGATTTTGTCCCCCCATTACTTTACTGTAATCGCTTTAGGAGGGGACTTCTTTGCAGCCAGTATGGGCAGCAGGGACAATTACAGTGACCAATAACTTTCTCACTGTATATATGGGAATGTCAGATGAAATGTAAACCTATCCTTCAGCACATTCATTGAATCAGTACATGAAAACTAACATTCCACTTTTTCTTCAGGTTGCATTCAACCTGCATTGGAACAAGAGCAAGATTTCATCCAAAATTAGAAGTGCACTCCTCCCAAACAACAAATAAAAGCACTTTTAGTGCCACAGTACAAGTGCAAGAGTTATCAAGAACCCACGTTCTTTAGAGTACGACTTCTCACAATCTTCATAACTCAGAGTTTCATCTACTGATACTGTTTGCAGGAAATACTGGGGGAGCAAGTCTTTTTTTCGTTAGAACCAAGGAAGAAGACTAATGCTTGTAGCAGGTGTGATGTAAACATTTTAAATTGAAAGTTATATGGGACAAATCACAAATTCAGTATTATAGTGCAAGACTAACACATTTGTCAATTATATATTAAGTGAAATAAAGAATGATTTATCTGTGGACTGTACAAATGATCCAAACAATAATATAGAGGATGCAAGGCAAAGGATTACTTTCATGATACTCTCAGATATGGAATTACATTCACTACTTTGGTTACAGCTGTCAATTCTTCAGGTGACGCAACAGGTAGCACCAGACACTATTCAAATTGAGGGTTTTTTTCTGTCACTGTGCAGGAATCAAAGAACCCAGTACTTACTTTCATATTGTCAGTGGAGTGAGCGAGGTTGGAGAAGGAGCTGAAGGAAGGGAGCGCAGCCTGAGTAACAGCCATCAAGCACTGTGATGTGACACCGATGGACAGTGGTAGCAACAAAAGTGAAGTTTTCTCTCTTCTTTTTGCTTTGTCTGTCTTTTGTATTTTTTTTTTTTTACATGACTGTCCTACGCTCAGCTAACAGAAAGTCAAACCCCGGCCTGCTGGGCCAGTCACCCCAGTTACAGTCCACTCAGCGCGAGAAGGCCGCAGGAGCAGGTTCTTAAAGCTGTCTCCTTTTCCCCATTCTTCCCCTGCTATCTCTCCCTCCTCTCTCTTGTCTATCTCTGTCAGCTGCGAGTCTGACTTCAAATCTCTCTTTTTCATGTAGGTTTTGACCGTTAGGAGGTGGAGCGTAAGTGTGAGTTACTTAGCTGGCTCCATTTTTCGTCTTTATCCCTTAAGATTGTTCATTTACAATCACCCGTAAAACTGTACTATCTCGCCTCCAAGTCACAGTCTTCCTGTTCTGTGGGATTCAGAGCAAAACGTCAACTCTGAAAAAAACTGATGAGCACCAAACTGACATTTCACCAAGAAACATTTGCTTTTTAAATCCGACAGCTAAATATGAATGCAATGTTAATGCTAAGATCAATGCCCATATCGTCTTTTCAGTGTACAAGTTCTTTACTGAATCAGTTCAACCAGTATCTTAATATGAGCAACAACATCTTTAAAGGGAAAGAAGCTTCAACAGTGGCCGAAACTTGCTGCTTTCAAAGTTAACATACTTCACATAAATAGTTCATCAGCAGTTATTATGAACAGTTTAACAAAGCAGCTCAAACTAATTTGTACAAATTCATAATGCCACACAATGATGAGGGTTTTATTTTAGATAAATTGCTAATAATAATTGCTGTATTTTTACTGCTGTCACTGCGAGAGCTCACCTTTCAAACACGGAGGCAATTCAAGGTGCTTTACACAAGGAAAGAGAGAAAATGAAAAAGAAAATAAAAGCATTAAAACATTTAAAATGCAAATAGAATAGAATGAGATGAATAAAATAAGATAATAACATAACAACAAATAGAAAAAAAATGTAGATGAGAGTACAGTTACAGCACAGTTACAGTTCCATAAAAGGTTGCTCCACATTGAAATGCAACTTTATTATGCATGTGACACAGATCTCTGCCTCATTTTCATTCAGACATGAGGACCTAAACTAAACCAAACAATCCAATGAGGGCTCCTCTGAGACAAAACAGGGAGGAAATGTAAATGTAACTCAATTATATTTGTAAAATAAACCAAAAAGGGTGACATTTGACTTGTCATTCCTTGATGATCAACTAAAAGCTTATAGGAAAAATAAATAAAATCTTTCTAAAGATGGAAAAGTGACAAAATATATCAGGATAATGCAATAATTAACTATAAGTAATGACAATTACAAGTGATAAAAACATGCTGCAAAATGACCCCCTCACACTGCAGAGTAATGCTGTGATGTTATTTCTCATTCTCAAGTAAACAGGTCATGTCTGGCCACTATCTAATAAAGCATGCTTTGGCACAGAGTGCAGAGCGTGTTGGTGCATGTACAGTGAATAACATGTTTAATGTTCCATCACAAAGAGATCTCTGTAGATTTTTTATTATATTTTATTACAGGGCCACGTACGGACATTCAATGTGAATACTAATACAAACAAATATTAGTAAATAATAGCAGGTAAGCAGTTTGGTATAGCTCATTAGCAAACACACCAACATGCGACACAGTTCATGATTCAGCTTTTAAGTCTGCGATTAAAACCTCCTTCCCTTTGTTGAGCCAGTGCTTCTAATAGTTTGAACACACTCCACACTCTGTCGTCTCAGTGTGGACATGCAGCTCTGACTTCTGAGAAGACCTGTGTGTGAAAGGTGATTATATCCTGGCTGCTGTTTATCTGTTTATCATGGGCCATGGGGCAGAAGGCAGGCTGCTGTCTTCCCACAGATAATGGAGTCCAGACTGCTGCTGATCCCTGATGACTAGCCCACCACTGATAAAGACTCTCTCTTTCTCTCAGAGTGGCGGCTGGTTTCACAAAACAGCCTTTTCATCACCTTAAATACATTACACAAGTTCATCTACAGTTTGTTTGTTTGTTTGTTTGTTTGCCAGAGGAGAGTTCACTTCCGAAGGCCTTGAACTTGTGCATTTGTGTGAGAATGACGTTATCATAAGACGGAAAGGCACTTTAGGGATTTTAAAGAGACAAATAAATACCGTAAAATGCTTAGAAATTCATTTGGAAAACATGAAATAAAACACGAAAAGAACTGCTGAGCTTTTTAGGCTATACATACAGAGCCTCACAATCCCACTTTAATATTAGGGACTTAGATGACTTTTCTGTATATTGAATGTCTATTCTATTCTATTATAATGTCATAATAATCATAATAATGTGATCACCTTCTTTCCACACACAAATCATTTTAATATTGTTTCTTATAATATCCTTTTTTATAGTGACGCGATATGACTTTATAATGATCCCTGTGGGGAAGGTAGACATTTGTAGCTGTTACGTAAAGAGAAACATTAGAGTGGTATTACAGTTAGATTCCCTTTAATGATGTGTCTAGTCTAGAGCCTGGCTTTGAAAAGTAAACTTTGTCATGGTATGTGTAGAAAACACTTCTTCTTTTTGGCCATTATCAACAGTAACTGATGGGAGTATCGACACAAACAGAACAACATGTCTTTGTCTCCATCTAGTGGCCATACGTTGTCATTGTCAGAAAAAAATAACGGTAGGTAAAAAAATCATACAGCCAAATATTCAGTGTTTAGAATAGGTTGGTATAACACAGGAATAATGTTTTTAAAAAATCTTTAATTAGGAACAAAAAGTCCTGTTATGGTGCATTAGAACGGAAGTGCTTGTAGCTACGTGGTTGCTATAGCAACACATTGTGTTGCACTGGAGTTTGACAACCGAAACTAGGCAGCGGGGTAACGTTAAGTGTTTGAGTAAGTTCTTTCTAGTTTTTGTCAAGTTATATTCTTTCTGTTCATGCCGTAACTTCTTACCCTTCTGACGTCCAACTGTTATTGTTAGCCCGCAAGCAACAAGGGCAGCATTAAGCTAACGTTAAGCTACATTGTGCTAACTGTTTCAATTTCAGTGATTATGAATAGCAAAGTCATGATATACAGTCACAAAGTGTCTTCCTGGGCCTCGAGCATCAGGGATTTAATTGCGAATGTCTTTTGGACATTTTGGAAATTCCTCTTTTTTTTTTTTTAATTTGGCATAATATTACACCCAAATAAGTTTTATTTGTGTGTTGGCCTCACAGCTGTGAATCAGAAAAACTTCCCATATCCCATTTAAATCAATGTAGCTGCTCCCATAGTGTCCACCGATCTAGGAGCTGTCGATCATTCTATGTCTTGGTTGCAGATGGAGGCCTCCTCACAGAGTAGAGATGGCAGGGGACTGTGGAACAACCCCAGGGCCACCCCATACAGCAAGGAAACCCAGGACATGCTGAGATGTGAGATGATGCACTCGTTGATATTCTGGTGTGGATGGTTAGGTTTGAATGGGAAACACACTCAAAGGAGTTGACGGTGTGTGCATGTTCAGGTGCATGAAAGTGTGTGTGTGTGTGTGTGTGTGCATTTATCATTGTGTGGGCTTTGAAATGTTAATCATTCTGTCTCCTGGTGCTCAGTAATGATGCAGGAGTCAAGGCTCACCAACCTCCAGAGAAAACAGATCAACGAATGCCTCAGGAGTAAGTTTTAGACCTTTGGATGAGAGGTTGCAGGGGATGCAATGTGGTGATAATTTGTGTGATAGTACTGTATTGTACAGACATCAAGTATAGATATTTTATATGCTGTTAAAAATATTTTAATGTGGTTAAGTGTTAGGGGCACTCTGGCGTTTCCCACCCTTACATCAGAGGGGAAGGAAACAGCTAACCTCACATTTGCAGTGCACAAATTAAAAATGTGAAACTTTCCCCCCCACAGACGGAGCAGCTTTACCACTGACCTCTGGCCCCACATTGCCAACTTCCCCCCCTCAGCCTAAAGCCAGTAAATCTGTCCAGAAACGCCTGCCAGGCAAGCCTCAGAGACGCAGCGCTGAATCTTGTCGTTCTGGGAACAGCTACGTCAGAGAAAAGTTCCATCCTGGTCCTACAAGTATGTTCTTGACAGGCCTATATTGCAAACAGTGGCAATACGCTATAGGTCATTCATCACTGAATTTGGGCAACCTTCTTTGTTTTATTTTCTGCATTTCTGAGACACACATTCAGTCTTCTTGTCTTTTCTTGTCTCCCTAGGAGACTTGGAGAAAGAGAAGAGGAGGCTTCAGAATATATTGGCAACGGGACAAGAAGAGCCCACAGCTGCATCTTCCCAAAATGTTCCTGCATGTCGGGACACAGGAGTGACGGAGGGTAGAGACCGGTATCAGGAAGGTGAGGCTGACAGCACAGAAACAGATGACGAAGAAGAGTTACACTAACTGCTGCAACAGAGAAGGAATGTTCCCATTACAACCTGAACAGAAAACACACATTTGAATTAAGATGTTTTGCATAGAAGAGCAAAATGTTTGAATCATGTTGATAGTCTTTCTATTAATATCAGCCTAAATTAAACTCTGCTTGGCGAAATATAAATATAAATAAGTCTAATATTAGCCTGTTTGTTTCTTTTGTAGTCCTGGATGAGATCGAGGAGAGAAGACAGTTTCTGGCAGATATGGCCTCTCTGGGCCAGGAGAAGCAGTACATCAGCACCATCAACACTGAGATATCCCAGGTAAACAAGCAACGGTTTACAATTTGGCTCACATTAGTCTGTATTATGCTGTCCTGGGTTTTGAAAAAGCTTTTGGTAACACATTCATCGTTATGTGTATTTAGTGTGATGTTCTTTAAAACAACATAAGTACATGCTGACAGATCAGTAGCAATGTAAACAGATCCGTAAAAAGGCATTAGTGCCAGTCTGTATTGGTTGACAGAGGAAGAGTGTATTTATTCTCTCTGAATTACAATTGCACTTAAAACCTGTGCTGTGTCACGACTCCAATGACAGAGAGTTCGAGAACTGGAGGTGTTGGACCAGGCCCGCAGACCCAAGAAGGATACAATGACATCGGAGAGGAAAGGGGTGACTGCAGACAGATAACAGAAAACACGGACTTGAAAGAGACAGGAGGGGAGAAGACTCACTGCCACTGACCGAACACTTGGAAATTACTTAGAAATCAGGTGAAAGCAGCAGATCTTCAAATTCAGATTATGAATGGGTCGAGTAAAGTGCGATATAATGATGTCTGCAAAGAGGTCACAGCTGACCGGCTGCACTGTGCTTCAACTATATAAGCAGTCCAGGTGTGATGTCAAGCGGTGAAAGCATTAAATTTACAAGAAACATGAACTGCTTGCATTAACTCATTTTATTCCTCTGCCTTCCAGTGTCAGTATTTTCTTTTTTATAATCCTGCTGCCGTTTTTAGGACAATGTCTAGCTGACAGAAATGTGGCACTACAGAAGCCCTAGCTTTCAGCTGGACAGGAAGACAGGCACAGAGCAGAAACACAGACATGACGGGGATTACCATTTAAAATTGAGGACAAACAGACAATCTAAATGACCGAACAGGAGCAGAATGAGTAAACACACTGACATTTACATTAGCTCAAACAAATGATGCTCAACCACATATGCAGTTAAATAAATGGCACTTGTACAAACAATATTAACACTTTTTTTTCTCTATCCACTTTTAAGGCAAAATATGGAAACATACAGAAAGGCATAGTAAAATATAAATTAATGATTGCATATTCAGGTTTTCCCCAATGGTTAAAACTGTTACAAACTGATACTTCACTACAGTTGTTAAAATACTGTGTATCTGCCTTTTCTAA
Source organism: Enoplosus armatus (assembly GCF_043641665.1). NCBI lineage: Eukaryota > Metazoa > Chordata > Actinopteri > Centrarchiformes > Enoplosidae > Enoplosus > Enoplosus armatus. The sequence goes on along the minus strand of NC_092181.1, from coordinate 3,910,745 downwards.
TATTCATTATTGCATGTGTGACCTTTCATATTAATAAACAGACACTTACTACAATGCTCTCCTCCAGACCTCACATTTTCTGAGTCAATCTGATTTTGAGTCTCCCACTTTGTTTCCAGGCACACACACACACACACACACACACACACACACACACACACACACACACACACACACACACACACACACACACCATTAAATACTGGATCTACGTTCATCCACTTCTTTGATGATATGCATTTACACAAACGACAGCATCGCAAAACTAAAAGTACAAGGAAAAACAAGGAAACCACAAACAATCAGGACATAGCAGCTAGAAGAGCTTAGGTATCCATTGTTGATTGAGTGTTTCAAGGGTAGATGTTGCGATATTTAAAGCAGAGTTCATTTAAAAAAAAAAAAATCTTTCACCAGTACCACAGGCTCAAACCAGACATGACATGAAACCTTCTTAGATATCCATCTAGTGACCTTTGGAATCAAGGAGCAGAGGAGTCAGGTATTCAAGGAGTGTAAGTCAGGAGCAGAGTAAAAACATATTAAAACCTCAGATATCAAGGATCCACTTGCATCCAGACTTCAGTCAAAGTGCACTGACGAATCCCACATTTGCTGTCTACAGGGCAGAGACGCTGTGATATGCAAGGACAGTGAAGCAAAATACAAGAAATCAGTGCAGTCACATTTTGAAACCTACTCCACACTTCACTAGCTTGAAAGATCAGAGAGATGAAACATCAGCTCTTAAAGCAGTTGAGTTGTTATGTCGTCTCTTTAAAAACACACAAAGGCAACTGAAAATGGTCATTGAAGTAAGTAAGATGTGAGCAGGGAGTGTATTCTGGGTTTCACTTCATGTCATTAATGACAGTTAAAGGAGGCCTCATCTTATATTGACCTGATGTACTTCTTTTCTCACACTTGCATCCTTTTTTATTTTCCTTAGTCTTGTTAAAATAGTCTCACATCCTCTTGGAGGAGTGACACGTCCTTTCTATGGTGTCTTCTCCTTGTGGGGGCTGTGGCTCTTGCCTGGTTCTCCTTTATGGCTCAGCCTCTTGAGCACCTTAATGGGTTTGAACTTTGCCCCTTTTTTCTTCTGCTGCTGCTGCTGCTGCTGCTGCTGCTCCCCCTCCGGATCCTTATGGAAGTCTGAGGAGTATCAGAAAAATTAAGAAAGGGGAGAGAAGAGTTACATTTTATGTTTAATGAAAGCTCTTATCTAAAGAATCTTTAACCCGCTACACATGGAGCGTACTCTTCATCCTACCTTTTTTCTTCAGCATGGCTTCCATAAGTTTATCCTCCTCTTCTTCCCTGAGACAGAAGGACTGTTAGATTTCTGGTAGTTGCAAAGTATCACTGATCAATACACTCTGGGTCAGTGCAGAGATACACAGTTCACTGCCAGTCATTGATTACCTCTGCCTGTCCTGGTCCATGTTGTTGACAATTTGGTTGCGCTGTTCAATGATGGTAACCAGCTCAGCCATTAGCTCCTGCTCCCGACTCTTGTCCTCCTCGGTCCAGTCTTTCTCTGAGGAGGGAAGAGACGATAATGAATGATTTAATTTCGTTTTTCTTTCAATTGTCTCAATATGCAAAGTGTTGCACTTATATAGTTTTTTGAATTATTGACGCAACAGTAGAGTCATTTCATCTACCATCCTATCAGGTAGGTACTGTATGCCTGAGCAGTGTGTGCAGTGTATATATGTACTACTGGAGGAGTTTAGTTTCTGTTTATAGAGAAAATAAAATATAGAATATGATGCAAATGTTATAAAGTTTAGTAGGTTTTATTGAACACGTGCAAATACTGTAATTCTTTATATATAGTGGTTCTTCTTTACTATAATCTGTGTGTAGATGTACAGAGTCAAGCATTACATACAAACACATACAGGCAATGAATTAGAAGGCCAAACACACCTGGTTTGTTGAGAAGACACCTCAGCTCATACTCCACATCAGCTTGCCTCTCTTCCAGGTTCTGCTGCTTCGCTCTGCAGTGAGCCACATTCACACAATACGTTACACACCAGTAAGCTCTAATTTACTACTATGCTTTAAACTTCTTTTTGTAAAGTCTTTATGTACAAATATAATGAGCCTAAAAAAGCGGCTGCAACAGAGAAAACATCTCCTCCACCGTAATAACTAGCTATGTTGGATTTGGTTTTTGCCCAGACAAGCACAGGTAAACACAAGTGATAAAACATTTTGATATTGCTTTGACGTTAAAAATAACTGCAACTTCATTGTAACAGAAATGGCTACAACTTTAGGGATCTCCTTTCCCCTTGAAGGCATGCCATTACCAAAAGCTGGGTGAAGTAGTGAGAGTGATTTCTTGGCATTGAAGTCTAACATTTTCTAACATATTCCCCATTTGCAGTCTGATACTTACGTGTAGACCAGCTCAGCTTCTCGTCGTACTAAGAGGTGTTTCTCATGGATGAGAGTGAACCAGTCCACCAACAGGTGCTCCTCATCCTCATCTGAAAACACACAAGAGGAACACACACACACACACACATACACACATATATATATATTTGTAATGTTTCTGTTATTGTGTATTGTTATTTCAGGTCAAATATATAAATATATAATCCTATACTTTTGTGAGGTATATAAAGCAAGGTAAGGTTTTCAGTTTGGAAAACAGTGAACCGAACTTTTCTGCACTGCATGTGGGAGCAGTTTCATATCGATTGATTTAACTCACACTCGAGAAACTCCATTAAATACAATGCGATGTGTTACCGTTAGGGTTGTCTCTCAGCTTCTTCTCCAGCTCCACTCCCCTCTGCTCCAGTTCATCCAGCTGCTTCTCCAGCTGACTCATCTCTCCGTGGATGTCCTCTACTGGGATGTACTGGTCTGACTGCACCTGGATGGATGTTTGGATCATTTGAGTAGCTCTTCTTCTGTGTTTGACACAGAAGTGGAAACATCCATTCTGTTCTTTCTTCTCTATGCTAAAGCATCCAGCATTTGTCCTTTTTAGTTTTTATTACCTTGCGTTTGATAAGAGGGAAGCCATGGCCGGGGGCAGGGGGTCTGGCAGGACGAGGGCCTTTTGGTGGTTTGGTTTTGGATTTAGCTGGGGAAGGAGAAGCTTTCCTGTTGAACGGGTTCTCCTTACAGGTCCGCTAAAATGAGAAAAAAGATACAGCTGGAATATAATAAGTGTATTGCTTTATATTGTTTTATGTGTTGGTGGTCCTATCACCTTATTGTGCCATTGGTTGGCTCCTGAGGCCAATGGGCTGGGGGTCATCAGAGGTCTCGGTGGAGGGGCTCCGGACCCTTTGGTCCCCATGCTGCGACTGGTCTGTGGGGTGGCTGGAGCTGAGCTAGCATATGATGGCATGGGAGAAAGGTAGGGACTTGGGGAGGGATGAGGCAGACGCTCGGTCGAGGAGGAGGAGGAGGAAGGAGAGGCTGTGGAGTCGCATGGTGAACAGATGGAAGGCTCTGAGACACTTTTGGTGAAGGCGTGTTCCTGGTCGCTGCTGGCACTGCCAGCCAATGGGGGCTGGGAGGAGCTGTGGTCTGAGCCAGAAGACAGACTCTCTGTGCTGAGAGCTGGAGAGGGAGAGCAAGAGGAGGGCTGAGAATGAGGGAGAACTGAAGAGGACAGAAGGTTTAGTAAAAAGCAAAGAGAGCAGAAATCAAATGGGAACCAAAGTAGTTGGGACGGATTGAAATGGAGAGAGGATGGGGAAAAGAACAAAAAACAATCAACATCTATATACCAAGAATACAAAGGCCAGATTACAGGTTGCAAAACAGTACAGTGAGCTCTGGAACAAATTTTACAGATAGGATAAGAAAAACACAAACAGATGCATTGAAATTCATTGGATAGCATTCATTGTAGCAGGACAATAATCCTAAACACACAGCCAAAGCAATCAAAGACTTTTTAAGCCAAAAGGTTTAGTGTTCTTGACCGGCCAAGTCACTCATATGACCTCAATCCAATAATGTCACTGCATGTCACTTGCTGCAGACCAAGGTCACTGAACTAAATATTAAATATAACTTTATTTATATTTACCTTCATTTGTCCGATTACATTTGATCCAATAAACTGAAAGTATGTTTAAAAATGCCTAAACTTCTTACATGAAGCTGGAACACTTTAACCTCATAGTTCAACACCAATGAACTGAAATACTGCAAAAAAAGGAGTTGTTTTCCAATAAATGTCCAAATACTGCTTATTAATAACATGTAGTGGCAGCATGTTCTCCTCCACGAACTTAATCTACCATACCACATAAAGCGTAACTTTAAACTGGCAAGTATGCACGTCTTCACAGAATCACGATAAAGGTGCTAGAGTAAAATGTAGGTCTTTACTTTGCATTTCTTTCCTGTATAAAATGACAAACATCTTGGTAGATGTGTCACAAGAGAGCACAGTTCAATGCTTGTGAAATGCAGTGCAGATCAAACTGACCTTGGTCACCAGCAGGTGGCTGTGGAACACGAGGTGCTGGCCGTTTCTTGCTCTTGCTGCTCCCGGGGCTGGCAGAGCGGGACGAGCTTCCTCCACTAGGTGGAGTGTCCGCACCTGTTGTCTCAGCTGCCCGAGTGATGCTGTACCATGGGTGAGTAGCCACAACTGTGGGTGGAATAGCACCTCCTTCATTCCCCCCTTCTTCCTCTACCTCGTTATTTTCATCATCATCATCGTCCTCGTCAAAAGGGTTGGAGGGCGGAGGGGGTGTGCTGGGTCTGGAGCCCTCCCCTTTGAGAGAGGACAGAGAGCCTGTATTGGGTGGGGTTGCCAGTCCGGCAGGGGGAGGGGCAGGGGCTTTCTTCTTCTTGGGTTCTGATTGGACCAGGGCGAGCCAAGGTGGGTCTTTGGGTTTATGGGTGCCACTGGACAGGCTGGACAGTGAGACACAGACAGGGATGGAGGGGTCACAGAGGGGAAGACAACAAAATACAACCAAATGGAGAAACGGAGGGGCAAACAACTACAGCACATGCTGTAAGAATTTAGACAGAAAGACCATGATGACATGATTAAGGTAGATGAAATGGTGGCAATGGACAGAAAAAGAGGCAGAAGCTCAGCTACCTTCCAGGAGACTGTGATCTTTCTCGAGGTTTGGGAGGAGTCGGAGGCTTCTGGTTTTCACCTGTGATTTCAAGTAAAATGTGAAAATGAATATCAACAGATTCTATTTTCATCTATAATCATTTATACTCTGCAGTGAACACGCACCAACTGTAAGGCCGTCTCCCGTACGGGGCAGCCGAACACGAGGGGCAGGGCGAGGAGGAGGGGTGGGTTCAGAAACCCGGCGGGGTGCTGGCACTGGCCGACTGGCACCTTCATGATGAGCGACAGGTGTAGAAGGGAGGTCCCCGTTAGTTGTTAATTTGGCTGGTGTTTTAGTATCTTCCTCTTTTCCCCCCTCTTCCTCATCTTCATCGCTCTCATCAAAAGGGTTGGGCGGAGAAGAAGAACGTGGTATCTCCTCTGTCTCTCCACCACCATCCGTCTCTTTTGCTTTTTCTAAAGAGTCTGCGTTATTTGTTGTGACAGCAGTGACTGTGACAGAGTCAGTCACTGGCATGTCAGTATCATTTGTTTGGCGTACTGGAGAAGGAGTCTTTGCCTGGTCCCTCCCAGAGGGTGAGGCGTGGGGAATTGTGCTGCGACCGATCCTGGTGGACTGAACAACCACTGGTCTCTTAGTAAGATCTGGCCGGCCGTTCTGATTGGCTGACGCATGCCTTGCAAGGTGATGGGTGCAGACCAACGCCCCAGAGTCGCTTCCTAATTTGTAGGATCCAGGAAGCAAAGTGCTGTGACACTCTATGCACCTGAGATAACAATGACACGGGACGACAGTAAGATCTTCAACAGGTTATAAAGATTGTTGACAAATAAAGCTACAAAAGATTAACATGAGCACTGTCAAAATAATACACACAGTAATCTGGTATTGTTTGATATGTTCAAAATCTAATTAAAGTTATAATCCCCAAGATTTATATTGAGTCAAATCTACTGTTTGATACTATTTATGGTCGGCATTTTTTCAGCAATAGCCAAAAAATTTATTTACAGTCTGTAATTACCCTACTATTACTATATAGTAGTTTTTATTGTTAGCGGCAGGGTCCGCCATTCCTTTAGGCGAATTGCTTACAAACAGGCATATGTAAACTGTATTCAATCGCACTTGCTCTTGCGAGCAGTAACCACATGTGTTGCCAAATCAACCAGGACTAAAATCTTAAGGATTATAACTCAAGAGTATCTTTTTTTCATTGCATTCTCAGAAATATGTTATGCCTCCACAGCATCGCTCACTCATCACTAAAATAGTCTGTATAACACACAGGTAGACAGTAGCCGTGGCTGCAGTGTTCACCTGAAGCAGTTGCGATGGTAGAGCTTGCCGTCCACCAGAAACCGCTGCACCAGGTGGACATGTTTCTGGCAGGCGGCACAGATGCTGCTGAGCGTGCTGCGCTTGACTGCTGCAACCACTTCTACACCTGTCTGCGCGAGCTGGCCCGGCTGGTGCAAGCGAACCGGGACGGTGTTCGCAGGGACAGGACAGGGAGGAGACGTCAGGGGAAGGGGGGGAAGATGGAGAGTAATGGGGGAGGGGGAGATCAAACACGGAGTCAGGATTTCAGGATGTGGACTGTTCATTCTGTTTAGCTAGCTATATCGACTTGGTTACTGCTCATTGATTCATGTAGTTCATTACTGCATTTCTTTTTCAGTTTAAAACATCATTTGACTGATACAAAAAAGTATGTCACCATAAAAAGGTTTTTATTAGTAACAAAATCCAAACAGCTTGGGTTAGTGGCTCTGGGAGTCACATATTTGGGATGTGATTGATATATAGTTTTTAGGCATTTCAGGTTTTTCTCACTTCTTTTATTAGAGTTTAGTAAAAAAGGGGTTAGCAGCAGCATATTCCAAAACTTGGCACACAGTGTTAGGATAGTATTACTGTTAGTCTTTTATGTACAAGAGATGGTTAAAAAAAAGACTGACCTAACTGTTTTGCTTTCACCTCCTAACCCACCCCCACCCCCATCCTACTGCCTAGGCTCAGGACCAGAGAATGGAGGGGGGATCAGATGTGAGGAGGAAGGACAGCAGGAAGAGGAGGGAGTGGAATGGGTTTCCATCTGAACAGAGGGAGGGGGGGTGAGGAGGAGGATGCCAGTACATGGGAGTATGGGGATGGAGGAAAGAAGTTGAAGGCATGCGAAAGAAAAGAGAGAGAGACAGGATACAGAGGCTATCTTTATAGACTTACTCTACCTCTGTTGCTTTGCTTTTCCCCTGCTGTGCAACACAAAGCCCACACAAGGAAGTAGTAATTATGAAATACTTATGTGGACATTGTTGTACTGCAATGGCAGGATGGGATTTGTATTGTACAGATCTGATGATTTAATACTCCCAAATAGCACATGCAGAATTAATAATTATCAATAATACACACCAATATACTACCAGAAAAATATGTGGGGTTTCATTGTGCTTATCCAGGCCTCAAAAGGACACCATAAACTAAATATTACTTTAAAAATACAGCTTGTTAACATGCAGCTCTAGAAGAGTGTCATGCAGAAGTAATGTAGTTCAGTGATGCAGTTTTTACAGGTATTATGTGTGGTCTAGAATTAAAAAAACAAAACAAAACAAAACATGGACAGGGTAATTCTGTTCGTCTCTACGTTTTCTCCTGGTGCCAAGTCTTGTTCTTACCTCTGATACAACCACTTTGTCTTCCAGCGGGGTCGGGGGCCTTTTCTGGGCTGGCTCATTATTACCGACAGAACTCAGCCTTTTCATGGAAGGGGGGTTTGCTGCGGAAAAGGAAGACATCACTTAATGATATAAACTTATTATGTAAGCTGTTGTCACACCCAACAAGTTATACAAGTTGATCCATCTCAAGATGTGCAGAGGGTTGAGATTTTTATGATTTGATGAGAAACACACTAAATGCAGATTTTCTATCAAATGAATATATCTGTAAAATATATGGTCAAAATTGTAAGAACAACATTAACCTCAAAACATTATATGTTCTTTATGTCTCCACTGCTTGAAGTGAAATCCGACAGAATTGATTGTGCCCACCTTGAGACTTGTTGTTGAAGAAGTTGTAGTACTGGGAGACGTATGTGATGATGCTGAGTCGGTCAGGCACTTTCATGGACACCATGTCTTCTGGGTCCAACAGGGCTGGAATCCCCAGCTGTGTCTCTGCCACTTCAAACGCCTACGATGAAGCAAAGACAGAGAAAAGGAGGGGGGGGGGGGGGGGGATAGATGTCATAGATGAGTGAGAGGCTGAGAAACTGTAAGCAGTGTGTTTATGTGCATGCCATAATTATGTTAATAATGATAATAATTACTGCCAATTATAACCAAAGGCAGTCATCTGATTATTCCAACTGTCATCTACTCACTTTAACCAGGTCACTAACTTATGAAAATCAGACTAAACACAACTCAACAGACCTGGATTGCCTATTAATATTTCAACACATCGTGGCATTTTGGTCTGATTTTCCTCAGAACCTTTGGTTGGTATAAAGTAGCTGCAATGGAAACTGTTGACAGTGAGGTCTGTGGATCATCTTGAGTAACTGGGACAATGTTTCTGGAAAGACACGTTGCAGTTGGCTTTCAAATATTACCCTTCAATGCTTCAAGCAGCACAAAGTCCATTTACCTTCATTGTGAGGTGGCAGGAGCAATCTCAGAGACTGATATCTCAGACAAACTCAACACCACTAGGTGTAAGTGAGAAAGTATGTTTTGTTCAGGGAGTCGAGTTACTGTCTGCATACCATGAAAATGTTTTAATCAAACTTAACCCTTAATCTGGGTATCACAGAAATCCAGTAATGTGTCTCATGTAAACATGCAGAAACTGAGGACAGAAGAATGTCTTTGTTACATGAGTTGCCACAAAGAAATATGCTTGCCGTAGCCCACCAAGCAGCACATATTTGATATCCTGAATAATCTAACTCTGCTGCCAAAACATCAGTCATTTGCTCATAATAATTGTCCTTTGAGGATAACCATCAGTCTAATGAAAAATTCCACTAAAGAAATGAGAGAGGGGGTAAGGTTACATAACGCAGATACAATCGTTGGCAGTCACATAACACTGAGATAATCCAGCCAACAATTGCTACACATGGCAAAGTGGAGCTAAACCTAAGTTAATCAAAATGCATTGTTCTGCACTGCACAAATAATACCTTGAAAACAAATGAAAGCTCTAGAAACTGATAACATATTACTGATTTACTACACAGACTCGTTCCACAGCAACATGCCTCAGTATTGGCCAAAACTCTGCTATCCTTGTTGAAAATACCAATAGGTCGATTTAGTTTTACCTATTTTAAGTGAAATGCAGATATTTTGATTAACCAGATTAATGTTACAGTCACCTCGCCCTCCACATCTTCACCACCTGCACCATTTATGCTTGAATATAGGTGTGTAGAGAGCAGGATCCATGTGCGCACATTTCCATGTGGACTGTGATTTATAAAGGAAACACTGTCTGCAGGTGTATGTATGAACGGTTTTAAAAGTCTGGGGTTTTTTTTGCCACACACCATAGTCAGCTTTTGTGCACATGTACACTTTTAGCATTTAGCAGCAGTTCTATAAATGAGAGCCCTGCACCGCCTGTCTTTGTTATACATATTCAAAAAATATAGGTTATCCCCCACAGCTATGGGACGTCCGCTCAGATTCATCTGCTCCTGCTGTTTGTTTCTTGACATCACACCTGATATCTGCAGACAGCTGATAGCTAACGTTAGCTAACGTTAGCTGCAAACTGAGAGTGCAGACCAGTCTTTTTTCAGTCTGTCCCTCTCATAGATGTGAATATTAAATTCACTACGAGATCAGAGCCAGGTCGCCACCTGGAGTCACATAGGCACATAGTGTACATAGTACATTGATAGTAATATATCACCCAGTCCTATTTTAATGTGAGTGATGTTTAAACAACAACCCAGAAAAAGAGAGAGAACAGATGGGAGGGCCAGCGACAGAATGTGAGCAGGTGGGGGGAAGTGAAACTGACACTTACAGTAACTTTACTTGCTACCTACATAAGGTAATTCTACAGTTGGCAGTAATGTATGTGGAACTACAGCACTACTGTGCAGACTGGGGTCTCTGAACGCTGACAACAAGAGCTCGACCTGTGACAGCAGTCATATATGAACAGGGTGAAACATTGGATAGGCATACTTGTTAAGTAGACCTATGTATGTCTCCTGTGTAAAAGGGGTATTAGTAAATAGTACTAGTAGAGAGACATTTGGCTCCTTAATAGTAAAATGTAACTTGGGTGCTTTGAGTGCATCTCACATTTACAGTCATATAGATGACTCACCCAGGCCAATTGAATTAATTGCCTTATTTATAAAAACCCAAATGACAGCAACATGAATTTTTATCTGGCGCTACCACCAACTGCCTCACTTTCCCTGAAAGCTGTTGGATAAGAAGAATGTAAACAGCAGCAAAGAGCTGCCAAAGCTTAGCTCAGACTGAAAATGAGGAGACTCCCATTTTATCCCTCAGTGTTCTGTTGGCCTACAGACGATAGGGGAAAACCCAACAAGGGAAATATGATTTAAAAGTTTTTTTGCTGGTTTCAATCCAGTGACTTACAATAACATGCAAATTCAGGACTTTTACACTTGAAATCCTCTTTACATGGTCTCTACACAGATGTCAAGATTTTTTTTCCATGATCCTGAATGCTCGGGTTTCCTCCCTCTTCCTCTTTGACCTCATCAGGCTGCATCAGGATTAGGTAACACTTCTCTCCACACAGACAAGTCAAATACACTGAAGTCCCACCTACCATGAGTGCATGCAGTCACAAGGCTTAATAACCTAATGGCTGAATGAAGCACACGCGATAACATATGCAACGCCTGAAGCTAAGCGATATAAATTAGTGCGTAGGTGATTTAACCCTCCCTTCAAGAGCAAACTGTCACATAAAATGAAAGCATCTTGCAACACAAGATCATAGCGGTGTTAAAACCTCAAAAACACACAGGTGTAAATTGACTCACCAGTTGGTTGTTCTCGTACACATTCTCTTTAGACAGCGAGCCAAAGTTTCTGTATGACAAGACAGAAGGAAAAGTTAAAATTCAGCATTTGAGATAAGGCTGAGTATGCAGGTAGTCAGTGCACAGTTGTATAGCCTGCAACAACTGCAAACCATGGTACATCCTTTTATATCAGGACGCTTATAGAAGACCATAAAGACGTAACTGTCATGCTGGTACAGCATGATACTGTATTTAGCTTGCTGACCTATTTCCACTAATGTTATGAACCATCAAAAATCTATTATTGGCTTGACAGCATGACTGCAGACACGGTGAGCAGTTAAGCTTCTGAACTACCACAGCTGATAATTGGTCCCGAGCCACACATAAATGATGCCTGATGTGAAAAACTGCCAAGACAAAAGGAAAAGAAGCGGCTGCACCAAACAGGAGTGATGGGCTGATAATTACAAGGCTCCGCTTTGAAACGCCTGGAGCGAGGAACTAAAGCCAGGCCTCTCACCAGTAAACATCCTGCAGTAAACCTGGAAAATGTCTGCGGTGGTCTGGGATGAAAGTGTGGTTGTGTGCATACGTAACTGTGTGTTGACACAAGTGTGTGGTAGTAGGACAACAGTATGGCGGAAAAAACACCATGACCCTGGTGAGAGCTTGTGGAGACCATGTGGAACTCTCAAGAAGGCAAAACCCTGTGAATGAGCTCCGTGTTGGAGCCACACAAAGTGACCTCTGTTCTCTCTAATCTAGTTCCCATGGCCACAAACACACTGAGCAGCAGCTATAATGTCAAGATCATGTCAAAACAAGTCCACTATATCAGATCTACCAACATGGCCAGAAACGTAAAACATCGCCTAAACTGTTAAAATTTTTGACACCGAACAGACAGCGCCAGCCGACACTGACATGGACGATGAAGTGCAGTGTGTGATCTGAATTGCGAACCTAATCCACTGTGACTCAGAGTCTCACTCCAAGGTTTATTTTGGGAGAGAGGACTGCTGAGGAACGGTGTGTCTGTGTGTGTGTGTGTGTGTGTGTGTGTGTGTGTGTGTGTGTGTGTGTGTGTGTGTGTGTACTGTGCGTCAGGCTTCTAAAATCCACATGATCAAAACCTGGGTGAACCAGTATATCTGCTAAATCTGGTTCAGTCAGACTAGAGAGTACAGGATTGGGATATGACAATGTTGTAAAAAATACAACTAAGTAGATGATGTGTGTTTGCACTGTTATACTGCAGGATAAAGTTTGAACAGGAGCTGCATATATGAACACAATTTATTTTAAATGCAAGTTTGACTGCACTGTCCCATGCACTTAGGTTAACTAGACCATGGATGATTACTTTCAGCCATATCTACTCCCTCTCCAGTGGTCTCAGACCAAATTCAGACCAGGCCATTTGCTGTACTAATGTCTCTCCTCTACATCAGTGTGATGTATTTTGATGAGAATACATTGGCTGCAGAGTGCAGGGCACCGCCACAATGGCCTGGCCCAACACTGGAGCTAAATCCAGTTTGACAGGCGGAGGTCTCAGCTGCAGATTAGCCTGACGGACTGTCTGTCTGCATCAGAGCGAGTTCTGCTGGGCCACTGCAGCTACACAGAGGGCTGAACAGGGAGGCACGCTGGGACACAAATTGAAGAGGCAGAGCTCAAAAGCTGGGCGTTTAGGATTTGTCTGCTCTCTTACTTTCAGCTTTACTGCTGTGCTGTGTATGGAGAAATATTCCACTTCACTGACTGGTCCTTCAGCGGCTGGTCCTGTGAATGTTTGCTCTACTACCATCCAAGCATAGTCCAATTTGCTCACAAAAGGTCTGGACCACCTGAGAGGCTTAGCAGCATGAGCAAGATGCTTATTGTCTAAAATCATTCCATCACACCACATTTCTTCCCTCCAGGACAAAGGAGGGACATGTAATTTGTTGGATGCTTTTACACAATCTTTCTACAACGACAACAACAGGGGTCATCGACTTGTTACAGACGGAATCAAACCACTAATCCTGATGCTGTCAACAGCGTGCAATGAGCTACACAGAGCCACGTTATGTTTCACAGGACTAGAGAACTTTTCTACAGACATGCATGTCCATCGTGAGTCATATGAAGGTCAGAGTTTCTGTGTCTATTCACTGTCACACTGCAAATAACACATAAACTTTTCATATCAAATCATTCATCTGCGCAAGGTCTAGAAACATATTTCTGACAAACACATGTTGGCCCTCTTATATGGGAGACAGAAGTACAGAGAGACTGAATCTCACTAAACAAAACACACTTTGTCTTTTTGGTGTGTTTGAGCAAAAGCTGGTCAAACCCTCTTCTCAACTGTGAGTTAATAAGTGAATAAGAGATTTTCTGTTTTTGGTCTCTACCAAAACAATGGCAAGTCATGACTTCCTCATCTCTATAATAAGTAATTTTAGTCACATTGACACAGCTGTTGTGTTTTATGGTATCTTCTGTACTGTGTGTGTAGGTGTAAAATACAGAGAGGAGGGGTGTGTTGTTTCAGACAGGACATGGCTTGTCAGCCTGAATTAATTACAGCACATTGGCTCTCACCCTACAAGGTTCATAAGAATATTTTTTTAGGTTATGATAAAACATAAAACACAATAAGGGTTGAGAAATTTCACATAAATGCAAAAGCAAAGGTTATCTAATCACTAGTAATATCATATTCAGCCATGTTAATGCCATGTTTGGAATGAGACAGCTTTCTACTTAAAATGTTTAAAAAAAAAAAAAAAAAAAGAAACTCTAATCTTGGTTGACAGGAGCCTTACATAATCCCAGTCCTTAAAAACAGCTTTCGAGATAATCTAGGGCACAGATGAGTTCACCATTCTTCTGCTGAGTTGATTATGCATTAATATCCTGAGAGGAACATACGAATTATTACAGTACTTGAAAATTACTTAAAAGACAACAGTAAACAGCCTGTCACTCCTGAAAAATACGCGTCCACCTTTCACTTGAGCCAGCCTCTATGTCCATATCATGTCAAATCATAGTAACCTACGTTACCGTCAATTTACTGTTAACTGCTTTCTCATATGCAATCGGGTTCACTTTGTTAGTATCAATGTTACATCGTTAGACTTCGGGTTACTTACATCAAATCTGGTCGGTAACGATGTATTATGGCACAAAATGCCAAACCATCCCGAAAAGACGTTGACATGTCCTTTATTTCCACATCGTTGTAATGTTCACACTGTATCCGACACCACTCCTGGAGAGCCTTCAGAGATCCCATGATACTATTGTCATAGAAATCCAAGTATTCTTCTCAAATGAAATCGAGGCGTTTTTTGTTCAAGGCGTGACAGGAGACAACAAAAAGTATGTTCTCTAGTCATAAACGAGTCATCAGCAGCGTTTCGGTGAAGGGGCGACAGCCAGGCAACACCCGATGTTGAGATACTACGTTACACATTCAGTGTAACAGCCAGTGAGTCACGTTAAAAACTAGCACGGCTCGCAAGCTAGCTAGATGTTAGCTAACTTTTGCAACTACAAAATGCATTATGCCCCCAACTTTATCTCCTGTGCCGAGTTATTCAGACAGCGGTGACTACATCTAAACTGGAACTTTGACCAGAACAACACGGTTAAAAACACGGCTGATATCCAGAGTTGATAACGGTAGCTTGCCAACAAAGTTCTTAACGTGGCCAACTTAGCTAACTGGCTAAGGTAACGTTACGTTAGCCTGCTGCTAGGTTATGTCTGCAGTTTGCAGGTTTCCTTCTTTATGTTGAGCGCTGGAACTGTGGGGATTGTCTTTGTCAGTTTCGAGCGATGATACAGTTTCAGTCGAAGCACAACAGAGGTGACAGTTTCCTCCTTGAGGTGGACCACAATACGGTTTTTGTTTGTTGGTGCAGTGACTGCAACGGCTGTTAAAACGCTGGATAAAAAGTCTGATACACTGCGCGCTAACGTTACTCGCGACACCCGGTTTGCGGCAACAAAATTAAAGCACACTGTAAAAAAAAAAATACATCCCGGACAATTAATGTTGATCAAAGCAGCTCAGCGCCGGTGCCAAGCCTTCCTAGATGCATTGATTGAAGCGTTGGCAACATCCCCTCAACCCACTCAATGTCACGTTGTTGTTTCTCTTCGCGTCCAACCGGGGGAGCTACAGAGCTGCTGCCCCAAGAGCTATCCACGCGATATGTTACAAAAATCACGCGATAGTGGCCACTTGTTTAGTATTCCCGAAAGATGGCGGCAGCGCCTCCTGATGAGGCTAGCCTGCAGTCTCGCATCAGTAAGTCATCAAACTGTACAATATCAGATTGACTTTTGAATGTAAAGCGATAGCCGATGTACTGTTAAGGGATACGGAGATATATTAACAGTTTGAATTTACCGCTGTCGGTCATATTACTCTACCTATAGAATAGAGTTTGAGAGTCGAGAGCGAATGCCATTCAGTCAAAAAGTGCAGTTGTCGATAAAGAACAAACTCAGATAATGTATCACCTTTGCTGTAATGCGCTCGTATGTTGAGGTGACATTATGCTTATTGTTGGCCGTTTGCTGTTGGAGATGCTACACAAACATGACATCCAAATTTTAAAAAATCACAGTAATGTCCAGCTGAATGCTAACAAAACCAACTAGCTAGTAGCTGCTGACCGTTTCCTCAAGGACCAAGAAAAGCCAATTGAACGAACCCAAAACCAGGAACCGTTCATTACTTCTCCTATAACCTTAGACACAGGATTCAGTCATACATTTTCTGCAAACAAGAGCAACAGTGAACTGATAGTGAACTGCATATTGCAAACAACCACGGGCTACAGCTGCTGACGGGGATCACAAGCGTTCAATAACACTTGAGATTTAACTCTCAACTTTGCTGTTGTAAAACTCCAGTGTGAATTCTCACTGCCTGAGAAAGGTTGGTGTCACTCTGACAGATTTGACAGACTTCACACATGTGTACAGAACAATCCGAACTAAAGAAAGTCAGGAAACTAGATAGAAAATTCACTCTCAATCAGTCTGGATATAAAGACGATGCAGAATTTAGTCTAATGTGTTTTCCTTTTACACAGACAAGGCCACCAACCCTTTGAATAAGGAGACTGATTGGGACAATATCAAAGGATTTTGTGATCAGCTCAACAATGAACCAGAAGGGTGAGATGATGATGATGAACATCACATCAATTCAGAGTAGTTGTTCCGTTTTTCACCATATACAAAATGCAGAAACAAATCAGCACTATGCCAGCTGTTGATCTAAATACTAACAACTTGCTTTAATTCAGTCGTCCTATAAGCTACATAATATTTCATCACATGGAGCATGTCTGACCATTCTCATTTTCATGGGGTTTTTTTTAACATTAAGAGTGTTTCTGCTGAATAATTTTGGGTATGTTCGTACAAAGTGTTTTTGTGGCATATTTCAAATACATGTTTTGACTCTTTTTTTTTTCTGTCAGTAAAGTGAATCAAGTCAATTTAGTTTGTATCTATCAGTCCCCAGCTTGCAACCAGACTTCTGGCCCACAAAATCCAGTCTCCGCAGGAGTGGGAGGCTATGCAAGCGCTTATGGTAAGATATTGTCATTTGTCAAAGTGACAGTTGTGTGTATTATGTGGCTAACAAGTGTAAAGGTCTGCAAAATGCCACATTAGAAGCCACTTGTCATCATTTATATAGTGAGGCTTTTATTGTGAAGACTTGTCAGTACAAAGGTAAAACAAACACACTTTAAAAAATTCCCAGGTTCTTGAGACGTGCATGACGAGCTGTGGAAAGCGATTTCACACTGAAGTGGGAAAGTTTCGCTTTCTCAATGAGCTCATCAAGGTGGTGTCACCCAAGGTAACAATCCCTGTATTTTATGCTGTCATATCAGTTTGGCTGGAGCTGCACATCCGTGAGAATTATTTTTTGTAGGGCTATTGTAACCAGTGAAAGCAGCTTTTAAATGACTGTGGAAATCTTATGGAAAGAGTTAAAGGAAACAACAGAAGACCCCCTACAGCTGTGTGTGTGTGTGTATATATATATATATATATATATATATATATATTAGTCATTAAAGGAAAAACACATTTTCCTTGAACAATTGCATTAATCTCCTCTTCTCTGCAGTATTTGGGTGCCCGGGCTCCAGAGCCAGTGAAGAAGAAGGTGTTAGAAATGGTGTACAGCTGGACGATGAGGCTGCCTGATGAGACCAAGATAGCAGACGCCTATCAGATGCTGAAAAAACAGGGTGAGCACTCCAGAAGCTTGAGAAACCATCAAGAGGAAGGACTTAACTGTTTTTAGATCGAGGTTTCTCATTTTCTTTACCGTTATATTCACGTTATTTCGTATCGGCTTGTTATTCCATACTTTTGACATACAGTGTTTCTTTTAGTTCCCATATTTCACTGGTAATCTGTTCCTGATATTTTCCTTGTTTTAACAAATAGTGTTTTGTATAAGGTAGTATCAGTTCCCCTTTTTATGGTGATGAGCCACAAGCATGAGACTAATGTCCTTAGTCATGCTTAGTTGAATCTAGTATGATCTTAAAAATGCAGTTTCCACCAAAGTAGAGTAGTTGTCCTAGGTATAGTCAATACTCATATAGGGGTGTATGAACCATATCTATATTGATTTCTGGTGTATTTTGACTGAATACATATTATAATGTGCATGCATTTATCTAAAAGAGGTGTCAAGTACAATGGTATACTTTAGCACCAGGAGTATCACACATGTCATGGACAGTACTCTTGAGTCAGAGGTGACCAAGATTCTCCAAGAGATCTAACATACAGTGTAAATATATAACACGGGAGCTTTACTGTTGACATGTGAGGTTAATAGGTGTCCTTGTTCTCTTCCAGGCATTGTCAAGCTGGATCCTGTGCTTCCTGACGACAAGCCTCTCCCACCCCCTCCGCCCAGAGTCATAAGTGCCGTCTTTGAGGATGAGGAGAAATCCAAGGTATGAAGTATGAGTGGTGATGAAGATGCACCAATCGCTTTGAGTAGGTTTTGAAAAGGAGAGACTTGTGTATTGTATCACTATCATGTGAGATTCATATAAATGTTCCAATCAAGTCCTTTTTTGAAGTGAAACTCCTGTGAAAATCATTGAGGGACCAACAGTTTACAAAGTTCTCTTCCTCTTTTCTTTCCTCTCCCTCTCCTGTCCTATCCTGTTGTTGTTGTTTTTGTTGTTGTAGATGCTGTCTCGCTTGTTGAACAGCCCTCACCCTGAGGATCTACGAGCAGCAAACAAGCTCATTAAGGAAATGGTCCAGGAGGTGTGTCATCGGTTTCCTTTACCATTGTGCTGTACCGTATGTGGTCTTGCATGCATTTGTATCTGTGTATAAAATTCACACCTGATTATGTAGAATGATAACCTTAATGCACCTGAATAGTAGTCTCAGGGCCTTTCCAACTAATATTTTGATTATTATTAGTCATTAATACTTTGGTGTGAGATGTGTTCTCAATCTCCTCTTACATTGGCAACAGATGTGGAAAGCTGAATATCCAATTAATAATCAAAGTTTTGATGTAGGTATAATCAAACATCAGACTTTACTTTTAATAATAAATTAGTTAATGATCTTGAAACTAATTGTTTCTCTGATCAACACTTTGCTGAATATTATCAAAATTGTTTATGTAATAAATACAGGTTATTCCCAAAGTCATCATGATCATGATCATATCTAGCTAAATAGTTGTCAACAGATTTAATTATGAAAGAAAAGGTACTGCTTGTCATCAACATTCAAATGGTACTCAAGATTAATTGTGAAGGAAAATGTGTATTGATCCTGTGAGATCCTATCGCTCTTTTTCCAGGACCAGAAGCGCGTGGAGAAGGTATCAAAGCGAGTGAATGCCATCCAGGAGGTGAAGGAGAGTGTCAGCCTGCTGAGCCAGCTGCTGGAGGGCTACAGCAAGGAGAGCTGCTCCCAGAGCAACCAGGAGCTCATTAAGGTTAGCACAGCTTAGCACATTCAAACCAGCTGCAGCCACAGGCTCATAGTTCTGCTTGTACCGCTCACTAGAGGAGTGGTTTTAGTGTTTTTGACACGTGTCTATTTGCAGGATCTTTATCAGCGCTGTGAAAAGATGAGGCCTACACTGTTTCGATTAGCAAGTGACACAGAGGACAGTGATGAAGCCTTGGGTATGTTAGCTATATCATATTATATAAGGCATTTATGAAGTCACTAACCTACATAGAAATTTCATGGAATCAGGCTCATTCCAAAGTGTTACATTTGAAAACCACTTTGGTGTTGCCAATGAGCCTTTTTTCTGCTTGCAGCGGATATCTTACAGGCCAATGACAGCCTGACACAGGTCATCAACCTTTACAGGCAGCTAGTAAAGGGTGAGGATGTGACAAAGGATGACATAAGCATGCCTGCACAACCAGGTAGGTGCATGTGTGTGTTTTCAAGCTTGCTGCTGAAAATGTGTAAAAAAAATGTGATTTACTAAGCTTTGATTCATTTGACAGAGTCTCCAAACACTACTTCTCTGTACACTATAAGATTATAGATCTGTATTCTCTGTCCAAATCAGGCAGCAGTAGCTCAGCACTCGTAGACCTGATGGGACTTAACGCATCAGCCAACCCAGAGCCCTCCAGCCTACAGACTCTGACTCAGAACATGGGCATCAGCCTCTTGGACGATGAACTCATGTCACTGGGTAAGCACAAAAGAACTCCTCTGGCTTATAAACACAGAGGTAGATTACTAAGCTTAACTTTTTAACAAGCCAAAAAGGACGAGTCAGCATGAGTCAGCCTGCACAGCGCCGTTATGTCTAATTTCCATTGGCCAGTGTGCAGCCCTCCTGTTGGCTACCTGGCTGAAACCCAGCATCCTCAGAAGCAGACCACATCTGGCTAGACCACGACAAAGCTACACATTCACAGCCTTTCCAAATTCAGCCTAACATGTCACAAACTCTGACATTAGCAGTGAATTGCTTTTAAATTGCGTTCAGGATTAGTTTGAACATTATTACATTTTAATGTGTTATAACCACCAAAAACTGGAATCCAATTTAATTAACCTTTTTTGTGTTTCTTAGGACTGAATGTAACGGAAAACTGCGACTCTCTGAACGCTGTTCAGGTACAAGTTGTAAGATGATACTGTACTACTCACATTAATGCCATTTTTGAAATGTCTAACGTTGGCGCCACCCAGTGGAAGTTTCATAACTGACTCTTCTACAAACAAAAACTTATGCCATAATCATCATAATCATTTAAAATATGCTATAATTACATACAAATTCTACACATAGAGGCTTTAATACTGATACTGATTTTATTGTCAAATGTCACCATTTTTAACATGCAAACTTTCACCCTCTGTCTGTTCTCTCAGTCGTCTGATGGCACAGAATCATCTGCTGCATCAGTCCCTGCTGCAGTGCTGCTACCAGCTGTGGTCCAAACACCGCAGGCTCCACCAGTAGGGGGCCCCAGTGCTCCTCCTAAACCCATGGAAGAGCTGGACATGTTGGGGAAGACATTGTTACAGCAGTCTCTACCCCCAGAGAGCCAGCAGGTCAAATGGTAAGATAACAGACTGGAGGATGTGGAGTTATTAACCTAAAAGTTGTTTATTGTTTAATGGAAAGATGTATGTCTGTGTTTTCTATTACAAGGAATTGAGCTTATGTGGAATGTAACACGCAGCAATGATCACTTATGTGTTAAATATTTTTTCTTTGACATGCACACAACCACCATGTGATTTGTGTTTCCCGTTCTTCTACATAAAGGGATAAGCTCCAACCTCAGTCCAGAGTCACCTTACGAGATCTGCAGAAGTCCAGCGCCAACTCTAGACCTGCTCCCAATGCAACCACCACCTCCTCTGGTCCCCCTCCTGCTCTGGGGCCCACGTCAGAGCAGCCTGACACTCTCTTCCTGTCCAACGTCAGTGTCACAGCTCATGAGAAAGGCTCATTAGCTGCTGCTGACCCCTATGATAGCATCTCTTTAGCTGACGTTACTGTGCCTCTGGAAGCAATCAAACCTAGTAAGTGTGAGACATAACAGCGACACTGGGCGTGGTCTTAGGTGCAGTTTTCTCTCTTTATTTCTCTACATCTCATTCTGTGATGTTTTTCCCCTTTTCTCTGCAAATACATTTCAGGCAGCTTATTACCAGTGACTGTATTCGACAAGCACAGTCTCCGGGTTTTGTTCACCTTTGCTCGCGACTGTCCTCCATCTCGGCCTGACGTGCTGGTGGTGATCATCTCCATGCTGTCCTCGGCCCCCATTCCTGTCACCAACATCCGCTTTCAGGCAGCTGTACCAAAGGTAGGTTCATGGTGTCTGCTCTTCATACTGATAGCATTTTATTTTTCCATGAAACCCTGTACCTCCTCAGATCAAGGCGATCTTTAATAGAGCGTCATGTAACATTCAGCTAGGAGGAAACCATATCTATCGACTGTCATTTCTGGATATCTCTTGTTAATATGGTTTCTGTGTGCATGTGTCTATGTTGCCTAGGTGATGAAAGTGAAGCTGCAGCCTCCCTCAAGCACTGAGCTCCCAGCCTTCAATCCCATCCTGCCTCCAGCCGCTGTCACACAGATCCTGCTGTTGGCTAACCCTCACAAGGTACTCTGCCACTGGACCCCTCAGTTTTCATTGGGTCTGTCAGAGTGGGCCGCAGTTCAGGACAATTGTTTGACGTATCAGCTTGTATTCGTAATTTTTATCACATTTCCCTGAATGCCACTGACAGAAGTGTATGGCAAATTTTATGGAAACCTTAGAAATATTAAGAGTTTATAATAAATATAAAATCTGAGGGTCAGACCAGAATCTTGTGGTACACTTTTGAAACAGTAGCTTTGACGAGTCCCTGTGATTTCTTATTAACATGGACATTTTTGGTGCTAATAAGACTGTGAGACATAATTACTTTCTTATACTGTTACGTCAGGAGAGACAATGAAGCTCTAAATTAAATCGGCACATTGGCATTGATTGTGAAACATCTGCAAACTGCACTGTACATGCAATGTAATGTATCAACTCATAAATGTGTAAGGTACCTTGTGAAGTGTTCGACCACCAGTAGCGGTATTGGGAATTTTATTTTTTATGAGTGGGCCCTGTTTTGTTTGTCTTTTGGATGCACATACATGTGTGCAAGCAAGCAGGCGACATTAGCCACATCCTGCCGCTGGTTTCACTATTTTGGTAACAGACAGTAGCAGTAACGCGTAAACAAACGTAGTGCGCCCACAAAGGTAGTGAAGAAAACTGCTAGAAACATGGATGTAAACAATGCACGATTTATAATCTTGTAAAAAAAATTGTCTTTGCAAGTGTTTTTTGAGGAAGAAAATGCATTCAATGCATTTGTTAGACCTCGAGGATGCACGGTGCGTTTTGGTAATAAACACTGAATGTAAACTTTCCTTGTTTGTTGACAAGAAAACTCCACAGCGCACCTTTAAGCAGCAACTGAGACTCGTTACATCATTAATGGTATGTGTAACATTGAACTGATGTTTTCTTTGCTTGTGTTTCAGGAAAAAGTACGTTTGCGGTACAAGCTGACATTCAACCTGGGGGACAAATCTCACGATGAATCTGGCGATGTGGACCAGTTCCCGCCTCCAAACACCTGGGGGAACCTTTAGTGAGAATGACCAACCTCCATGTGCTGCTTTCTTTTTAGATTTAGGTTGAAGTTGTCCGTCATCGCTGGCTTGAGGCAAGGCGGCCTCTTTACACTTCAGTGGTTTCAAACTCCGGTTTGGTAATGCAAACGGACGCGAGACCAGTTGCGGGAACCAGCTTCTACCTTGTGCCTTCCTTCGCAGCCTTCCTGTCCTTATTCGATCATCTCGGTGTTCCCGCAGCTACTTTTTTCTTCTTCCAACAATCAGTCCAACGCAAACTGTAAAACAAAGTGTCAGAAACATTGATTCAGTGCGGTGACTTTTGAGGAAACAAGTTGAGCCTTTTAAAAAAAACGAATGTGTGCATTTGCCTGCTTTACATATGGTTTAACAATCCTCTCGGATGTCCCATGTCATGTGAATTACATGTAACAGCTGGTGTTGCGCATTATTTCTGTTTTGTTTTTTTTTTCTTTTGCAAAACCCCAATGCTCAACCTAAAGCAAAAGTCTGAATGTGGGACATTTTTACTCCTGTTGTCCAGAGTCAGGACTGCATCAGAGTATTGTCACAGTTTGTGCGTCCAGTGTTTAATCTGAGTGTTCAGAGTAGGATTTAATATTTTCTTTCAGTCCATTAACAATGCTTCTTTTTAATCAGTTAAATACTTAAAGTGATATCTTAGATGTGTTTACAGTAAGACCAACAGCCCAAGCACTAAATGTACTCAACTTATGATATGGAATAGATAACATAAAGAAAATTTAATTTTTGTTTTCCTATCAAATGATAAATCGTTTCAGCCTTACTTTGGTGTTCAAGGAAGAGCAGCAGCAGTGGATTTATTAGTCAAATGGCATCTTGCTCATCTTATTTGTAAACCAATTCCACTTTACCCCTTAATGAAAGCTGTGTTGTTTACTCGTCAAACATAGTTGCGTAGGGAGGTGATGAAGCTAAATGTAACTGTAAACACACTGAAATCATTGAAGTGGTTTTCCCTTTCATCCAATGGAGACGGTTCAGAGTATGAGGAGTTGATCTGAAATGCTGTAATAACTGGAGAACTATCAGGAAAACCAAGTAGATGTGTCCAGGGAGTATACATAATGAACTGGTACGTCATTTTTAAGTATTGTCCTGGTTTCAATGTTTGTGTCATGCTTTGGAAAATCATAGTTGGACCGTGTGTTTGTGTCTAAGCTGTGACATCAGGCCTTTTCCACTGCAGACGTGTCATAGCAGGAAAATCAGAAGCACAGGTGTTACTAATAACATTAACATGTACAATTCAAGTGTCCCAGTAAGTAATGACGATGTGGCCGGCAAACCAGCGTGAACCTGGACCCTGAAACTGAAGCAGCTAAATGGAATTCAACCATCATTGATTTCATTATTTACACCTGTGCTTTCCTCCTGTGTGACATGTCTCAAAATGTCTCCGGTGAAAAGGGACTATGAAGGAAGGGCACTAAATCTCTGCCTTTGTTTAAAATGCTCAAATCTGGCTTTTAATTTCTGCACTTTTCTTTTTAAGAGATTGGGACCTTTTTTCTGTTTCACTCAGGATTTTGATTTGGAGATTTTTTTTTTTTTTTACACATGAACTTTCATGCACTTATTTTGTTTATATTTTGCACATGAAACCATTCCCTATTACAGTACATTGTACTGTAAAATAGAAAAGATGGGCAAATGAGAATCGTTTCTCATTTGCTGCCTTTCTACCATTGATTGACCCAAAGAGGGACCTGTGAAGTCCAGAGTTGACATTGCTGACATCTGGTTTGATTCTACCACATGTGCCTGAGATGAAACGTTTGATTTTCATTTGCTATGTACATATATGTATACAAATGACTAGTTTGATCTTTGTTTTCGTTTGTTCATGTCCTTCATGTCAGAACAGACACAAGGTTGTTACAGAATCATCCTGATATTCATCAAGTTGATTGGAGCACGGATCTATGATCACTTCTTAGGGTCAAACAGACTAAAATAAAATGAGATTGGAGGCAGACTGGTTCCATCTGAGAAATAAGATTCTGAAATACATGTGAAACTCCAAATGTGTGTAACTGCAGTAAGGATAGAGCTGGAGATGCCGTTTATAATATCATGAGGGATCAATTAAGAAATACCCACTGAGTAATATTGATTCAGTAATACACTTACCTGAAAGCAAGTGTTGCATTTCACAGGGATCAACCCACATCAATAAGCAGCCATCACACAGTGCCATTAATCATTCTGATTGGCTGGTTTGTAATACTGTAAACCAGCTATTTCCATAGAGATTTGAGCTTTTATTTGTTTACAGATGCATTTACTCAACTAACTTGTCTAGGGCTGGAAGGAAAAAAAGCAATAATGAGACAAAAAATAGCCTCAGTAACCACCTTTTAGTCCTTTAGGCTCAAGCATATTGTAAATAATGAACATTTGAGGTCCCAGCATGATGTATTGTAAACTATGCACTGAGGGGGCTGTAACAGGTTGACTACATCGTCAGATTCAGATCAGACTTGTGCAAGTTCATCTCTCTCTTTGTCATTTCCACAAGAACTAGTTTATTGCAGCCTCCATCTTCCCCACAGTATCATCCTCTTTAGGATGAGTAGCATTTAATCAGTAGATGTCCAAATTAGTCCAGTCTGGCTTCTTCTATAAGACATGGGACTATAGCTCTTCCTTCTTGACTGAGGTCTTGGTTGAAGGTGTTAACTCAGTAAGTCATCTGTGATGTGTGTCATCCCTACCTGCACTGATGGAACCCGAGTTACTGTGTCAGCTATCGCACCAATCCACCCACGACCAGGAAAAATGCAATTGCCTGAAACGTGAGACCGGCGACTCATGTCTTGTAGCCATGCTATTTCATGTCTGGGTCTGGTATTCATTGAGGTGCATTTAGGGGTGCACTACATAGTCGCAAGTTATTGCAGAGTTTCCCCTTTACAAAACCTAGTTTGCAGTACACTGCAAGAAGTCATGATCAAGCACCGTGCGTCCAATGCTGTCACCCTCGTCCAGCTTTGAAATGCATGGATCAGATTGGACCTTCTACATTAACCAGGACTGACTAGAAGAAAACAACAAAACTAAAAACATGCAACTTAAGACCCAAAATGTGTTAATCAACTAAACTAGATCCAGGTTTTAAAGATTGATACACAACAAAAAGTACAGCAGACCTAAGTGTTGTGACCAGGCCTATACAGATGTATTTGTGAGGGAGGGAAACCGTCCTTTCCATCTGTGCTCACAATGTAAATAAAAGCTTCATGCCATTGTGTTTATTTACCAATAAAAGTGACATATATGTACATACTGCTGGGTATGAATTGAGAATGTACAACAAATGTGTATTTAAGGCAAATAAAGTCATTTGTACAGAGAATTCACCTGACATATAAATCATTTGCAAAGTAGAAAATACAGCTTTGATTCATTTGTTTATTAAGAAAGTGCTGTAAAAAGAACACAAGGAGTGAAAGAGGAAACAAGCAACAATTCAACATTCCATTAGCTGATCTGCTTATTAAAACGATATGCGAGTTAAACAGTTACAAGTAAATAGAAACACATCAGTTTTGACTACATATCTAAATCTCATGCGACAGTCCATTACACACAAAAAAAACAAATAGTGGTTGTATGGTATCACAACTAGGGGAGGAGATTCACCACTTGGATGCAATCATCAGTGTTTCTAATAACACAAACCCAAAATCAATGCAATAATTAGAATATACTGCAAGTGAAGTCTCCCTCAAACAAAAATAAGTCAGACTTTGAACTTCAATAAAGCTAGAGCAAGACCTGACTCTGGAATGTGACAGCTTAAACTAGAGAGTGTTTGAAATGAAAACACAACCAACTTGTTCCTCCTTGGTACATGGTTGAGAGCAACTGTATGAGACTTTGGAGGTTGAAAATTTGAAGGGCAAACGTTCTAGGTTTCCTTTTCTATGGGAAAAGTTCAATTCCATATGTGTGGGGTGTATTAAAAGTATGAAACAAATAGAAAAAAAAGCCCTTACCATCTTAGATATATGCCCTTTAAAACCCCCGCCTCTTGGAGATGACAAGAGTGGGAGAGTAAAAACAAAGTTACACTGTGAACACAC
Source organism: Enoplosus armatus (assembly GCF_043641665.1). Classification (NCBI taxonomy): domain Eukaryota; kingdom Metazoa; phylum Chordata; class Actinopteri; order Centrarchiformes; family Enoplosidae; genus Enoplosus; species Enoplosus armatus. The sequence continues at coordinate 3,883,790 of NC_092181.1, read as the reverse complement.
TACTGAACTCAGTGCTTATTTCTCATAATTCTACTTCCGGGGTGGTGGAGGGCCAAGAGGAGGAGGTGGGGGTGGAGAGGCAAAAGCATAAGCCTGTTGCCCGATGAAGCCCATGAGCTGTGGCTGTGGTGGAGCAAACTGCTGAGCCATCAGAGGCTGCGGCCCCCCTGATGCTGGAGGAGGAGGAGGAGGAGGAGGCGGCTGGCCAAACTGACCCTGTGGCTGGCTGGACTGATTCTGACCTCCACCTCCACCGGACTGGCCTCCACTGCGGGAGTTGTAGCCCCCGCTGCTGCTGTATCCCTCGTACTGATTTGAGCCAGAGTTGTAGCTATTCCTGCGATCCCGGCTTCTGTCCCTGTAGGAGGAAGAGGAGGAGGACGTGGACCGGTCTCCATCACGGTTGTTGCGGTTGAAGCCACTGCAGCTGTCTTTGCTGCCGCCGCCACCACCACTGGGGCGCAAGCGCCGATCACACTCCTCCTGGTACATGAGGTTAGGGTTGTTGGAGCTGCTGCCACGGTAACGCATTCTGCCACCTGTAGCGAACAAATGTAAAATCAGCATCATTTTTAACCACTACCTTTGACTGTGATATATTAAATTGAAAAAACAGTGACAGCCCCTCTTACCGCCTCCTCCTCCACCACGCCCAGAGTCCACCAGCTGAAGCAGTTTAGGGTTGATGGCTTGCCGGGCCTCCGCCAACACCCGGACAAGGTCTCGGGCCTGCCGCAAGTTCCCTGGGGTGAAGAAGGTGTAGGCAGTGCCCTTATTGGTACTGCGGGCCGTACGTCCAATACGGTGGACATAATCCTCAGACGAGCTGGGGTAGTCATAGTTGATGACGAACTTGACATCTTCCACATCTTTTGGAAAAAAGCAATCGAGTTTACAGCATGGGGCAAAGAAAAAAGATGATGATCTCAAGGGGGGAAAAAGCTTCAGGAGCAATAATTGATCATTTTAATTCCACCTCAAGAGCTGATGGTTTATATTTAAATAAACATATATGATGTGTATATATATATATATATATATATATATATATATATATATGATCAATTAAATATTTTCATTTTGTACATTTAATAATTTAATATTTTAGGTTAAAAATCAAAACAAATAACTTACCTGCTTTATCAGACACCGTGCAAATATCCGCATCCTAAGATGCATTTCAGTTAACCTCCATTGTAACTCATTTAAATCAAACACAGTTAAAACTGAACTTGACTACGGGTGTTCATGCTCACTTGACATGTAGTGAGCATGACGTCGAGGTGTAAAGAAACCATGTTTAGGCTTCATAATCTTCACATCAATGTGATTACTGGTCAAAATGTGTGAGGACAAGGAGTCTGTTTCTCATTACAGAAGAAGTGGGGCTCTGACAGCACTGCTGATCAATTAGTCCACCTTTTCCCCTCCATCATGACAGAGAGAAGCCATTTCATCTACCGTAAGCTACTGAATGACAGAATGACGATGTCCTGGGATAAAAACTGTGCTGTTCTTTTGACTAAAATATGAGCACGATGGAAGTACCTGAATGTATGGTGAGCTCATGGAGGAGTTAAGAGAAAGGGGCGGTGAGGTACTTACCCCCTTCGTGTTGTTTTTACAAAGGTAGTCAGTCCCCCCTGATCAGTCCTGGTTTATAGGGAGGGGCTGAGGGGGAGGGAGACAGGACTCATCCCTCACCTTCTGCACACACCAGCAACGTCAGACTGGAGCAGAACCGCTAAACCTCAAGAGACGCGCACACAGCGGCTGGTTCTGATGCTCTCTCGCTGCATTGCAGGACCCTCCTCAGACCCTGGCCAGGACTGGATCCAGACGAGCCCGTCTAACTCTCTCCCATGTCTGTCTGCTTTTTTGGGACAGACCGATGGGCAGACATTCTCCCAAGGAAGGCTCGTTGGATTTACAAACTCTGACAATACTCGGCAGGGGGACCTTAGTTACCCAAGAAGAATAAGAGGGGCTTTAATCCCTCTAAAACTAGCCGAGCTACTCACTTTAACGTGACTGAGGGGGCAGTGACAGCAGACTGTTACAGCTGCCATGTGCTGCCAAACCCTGAGAGGAGAAGAGGGGAAAAAAGAACAAGGATACGGTCATAGGAATTTAGGCAAGTCAAAGACACTTCAGTTATCCCCCCTTCTCACATTTATCCTGCCAACAAATTAGATATCAAACTAGTCATCCTAGCCGTCCTGTTGGTGGACCAGATTTAATTCAGCTGTCACTGTCCTATTCAAATGCATCTGCAAAACATAATGTCAGTGTCACAACTACACAATTTATTATCTCCCATGTGGAAGAACGGGTAATATGAGCAGCATCTTCATTTAATTTGTACTGACACCATAAAGGAGACATGAGAAAAGGTGCGCAGGAGCATCTGCCCCACACACCCCTCCTTTCAGACAGCGTGCCAAAGAGCCCCGGTGGAAGGAAGCTTTTTAACTGCAGTAACAAGAAACAGACTATGAACCCAACAGACCAGGAGGCCTGATGCCTCCATACTGGACTTAACAGTCCATTAAACTGTCAGGTTATAATAAAAAAAAAATTACATATAAATATATAGATACATTCAAATGGATTACACGTTTCTCTTTGTTATTTTCACACTTCTGGTTCACAGCAATGCCACATATTTTACCAGCTGTATATTATGGAAAAATCCTTTAAAACCAAACAGTCACAATATCAATCTGACAACAGTCAAAGGAAGACAATTCTACACTTCACTGTCAGACTTTGCCTGATAGAGCTGGTCTCATCTGTAGTATACTTACCTATTGGTCAAGATAACTTTGCAAATAGAGGCCCAAAACAACAGTTGCAGTTATACTGTACACATCAGTTTCACTGTGGTGACTGTTTACTTACTACTGTGTTACTCTATAAATGTACAACACACTTAATATTATTTACCAGAAATGTGTAATTCAGAGGGAAATGCAGAAATAATGAGAAAAGAGACAATTGTGTGAGAGATTATGCAGCATTAACAGTATGTGTGAGCAGACATACCCAGACCACGAGAGGCCACATCAGTAGCAATCAGTATGGGAGCTTTACCACTCCGAAATTCTGTAGGATTGAACAAAATATTGGTAGGAATATTAACAGAATCAGACACTGAAAATACAAAGTGATCAGCAGTCTTTGGAGGGAAGTGTTTTGACTATTCTGTATCGTCCACTGTCCCCTCAGGTATGACAAGAGAAACTTATCTACAAACGAGGGCAGGAGGGAAGTGCTGGCACTGTATTACAAGTATTCTTACCTGCGAGTACCCAGTCTCTTTCTGGCTGGCTCTTGTCTCCATGGATACACATGGCTGGCCACCTAGAAAACAAAACCACAGTGAAGTGGAGAGATTAGTGAACACTCTGAATAGCTATTCTGTCTATCAAACATTTGCATAATCCATCCTAGAACTACTGTCATCACGTTGTGTCATAACAGACAGTAATTTCTCACCCGTCCCGCCTCATCCTCCTGGTAAGGTCATCACAACGCTTCTTAGTCTCCACAAAGATGATGGTTTTGTTCTCTTTTTCAGCCATTATCTCCTCCATCAGCTGAAAAAGTCTGTAGACAGGGAGGGACAATCATAGCACATCAGCAGTACTAAACTAAGTCTGAACTGTGTGAAAGGATAAGCTCATGTTCTGTAACACTATTATAACGGTTAATGAGATACTCATGACATAATGTCCTTTTAGGTCGGTTACATTTTCTCACTGGCTACCCTTACTTGTGGTCCTTTTCAGTCTCCATGCAGACATCGACAATCTGCAGGATGTTGTGGTTGGCGCTGAGCTCCAGAGCGCCAACATTAATCTGGACATAGTCCCTCAGGAAGTCCTCGGCAAGCTGCCGGACATCCTTCGGCCAGGTTGCACTCCACATCAGGGTCTGTCTGTCAGGCTGAGAGACAGCATACGACTGATTTTACAGGAGAATACTTGTACATGAATAAGTCGAGGTGATAATTTTAAAATCAGCAGTCATGGTGACTGAGCCTTGGTCCTACCCTAATTTGTTCAACGATCTTGCGAATCTGTGGCTCAAAGCCCATGTCCAGCATGCGGTCAGCCTCGTCCAGCACTAGGTAGGTGCAGCGCCGCAGGTTCGTTTTCCCAGCCTCCAAGAAGTCAATGAGGCGACCAGGCGTGGCGATACAGATCTCAACACCTAGAGTCGTACAAAATTAACATGTTAACATAGTAAATAAATAAAAAGACATACATTATTAGGTGCTCAGGCAGAGTATCTCACAAATAGTTGTGTTCTTTGATTGTTTGTTGATTGTTTGAGCAGTCCAACAAGTACTGTCTGACCAAAAGGCCACAACTCATAGAGAGACGCCGTGTGGGCTGAAATACCAGGCAGCAGCTGTGGAAATCACATGTGAAAGAGTTGTGTGTGTGTGTGTGTGTGTGTGTGTGTGTGTGTGTGTGTGTGTGTGTGTGTGTGTGTGTGTGTGTGTGTGTGTGCAGTTCATTTACATACCAGGATATAGCTCTGTGTTTTTCTATGTGTTGTTGAATTTCATTAACAAGTTTTCAAAGTCAACTTAATTCCTCACCCAAAGCTGGGAAAGTAGTCAAAAGTACAAACACATATATATTGATTTTCAACGTAAAAGGTTTTTAATTTAAAACTACTTTGAATAATCCATCGCATGTGCCCGTCTACAACCATACCCACCCCTCTCGAGGTCTCGAATCTGTGGTCCTTTGGGTGCTCCACCATAGACACAGGTGCTTTTGATACGGGACGACTTGCCATAGTCATATGCAACGTGCTGAACCTGCTGAGCAAGCTCTCTGGTTGGAGCGAGCACCAGACACTATGAAGAGAGGACGAAGAGGAATGAGGAACACACTAAGGTAGGTAGTGCTTTAGATAAAACGCTCCTATCCAACATGATAACACACGTGGAATTTGCACTCACAATTGGACCATCTCCCCTCTCCAGATAGGGCTGGTGGTTGATGTGTACAATAGCAGGAAGAAGATACTGTCGGGAGCAAAAACACACAAAACACAAAACTCAGACTTTATGTTGTATTTCTTTTTTGGTTTATGTATTTCTTTTTAGCAGTCACCATTTTATATCTTGTGAAATGAACTTTTCCAAATAAACGTCGAATAGAGTGTCATCATCATGCAGGATGATGGCCAAGCAGCCTTACAGCCAGTGTCTTTCCAGAGCCAGTCTGTGCAATCCCCACCATGTCCCGGCCGCTCAGGGCCACAGGGAAGCCCTGAGACTGGATCGCTGTTGGCTCCTTGAAGTTCTGCTGCATCAGCACATCCATCACATACTCTGCCAGAAGGAGGAAGGAGACAATCAACGATACGGTTACACTGCTGGATTGTTACTTTGGTTTCTATATTTCAGTCATTTCATCACATCTGAAAATATTTGTGATTAACTAAATCATTTCTGCAGACATTGCAGTTTGTGGAATGTATGGTTTACTAACGAGGAAACTGCGCCTGGTGAAAAGCGTTGACTGCCTTTGAACAGCCAGAGCCTTTGATGGTGATCTCCTTCTTTCTGCGAAACTCTTCCATTTCAAACTAGATATAACAGCGAAAGAGGGGAGAAAAAAAAAAGAAAACATACATTTGGACTTTTTTAGAATACCTTCTCCTGAAATGACTCTGACTTAGTAAAGAAATGATGATGATTATGACGAGGCATTACATCAGGCATGACTGTACTGTATCAGTTAGGGGTTTAAATTCTGTTGCTCTGTGCTCTCAAATTTGCATATAGGTTTTATGAATCAGTTGTGGTTTGCAAGTGTGAGGGAGAAAGAGAAATATAAAGATTTACCTGACTCATGCGTTGGACCTCAGGGTGTTCAGTGTAGAAGTTCTTCTCAAATTTTGGCAGCTCGTCCAGGTTCCACCTCTTCTTGCGGAGACGCTCACCTGGATTCCCAAACTTCATTGGTGGGGGTCCACTGCGGCCGCCCATGGCCCCAAACCGTGGCCTGAGAGGTAAGGGTTAAGAGGTAAAGAGCACTGGGGAATCAGCAAGGCAGGCTGCAGGGATGTATTGTTTATTTTTGACATGTTTGCTTACACCATGCCAGTGACTGCCTATCAACAGCTGCTGTGTCAACACTGCAGTTACTACCTTCACGAAAGAGGGCATGTGATGATCATTTCTATCTGTCTTTTGGGCTCGTCTGTGGCAAAATATATTTAAGGCTGAATCCCTATGCCCAAAGTTCACCATCATGCCTTATTACAGATCTCTACCACTCTACAGATATATAAAGTTATACACAATTTACATAGCCTAAAAGTCTCTATCCTTTTATTTATTTTTCTTATCTATCAGTGCATATCATGTAATGAAGTTAGATACTTTCACAGTCCTGAAGAATAAACAAACTCATTTTGGTGACCTTTGCTTCACCATCAAGCCAATATTTACATGTTCAAATGAGCAGCTTAGTTATGAAGTCCTGACCAGTAAACGTTTGCTCCAGTCTACAAACTTTGGCGATAACATGGCCTTTACCCTGGCGTCGCCACAACAAGGTTCTTTACTGTGAAAGTGACAACAAACCGAAGAGAGGCCTTGAAGAGGTTTAAGCTTTTCTGCTATCGTGTTGCATTTATCAGTCCACTGCAGAGAGAATACTGGAGTCTAAAAACTACGGAGTCCCACAAGGCTCACGGCGAGAATCTTTTTGACGACTACTTTTGCGTTACCTCGCATTAAGTTTTGCGTTACCCTTGATAACAGAAACAAACAGCTAGTGTGTTGGTCCAGTCCAGCAATAAAACACAGTGAGAAGAGATGGTGTGACAGTTCACATTCTGCATTTATTCTCCTTTCAAAAAGCAGAGATCCGTAAAAGTATTCAAAAATATTCTCGCCGTGACCCTTTAGGGGGCTCCGTACATTTCTGTAGTATCTGCAGAGTGTTTCCCCAAACTGACAGTGTGGTATAGCTGGACTAGAACAACACACAGGATGAATGCAAACTTAATACGAGATAACGCAAAACTTACTGCAAGGGAACGCAAAACATATTGCGAGGTAACGCAAAAAAAACAATCTCGCCGTGACTCTTAGGAGGCTCCGTACAAAACAGTCATGGCCTTAGTCAAACTTTCTGAGATGTTTAGATATTATGCAACACTAATGCAGTGATAGATGTGTGTGTTGTTTCCATATATGAACTAAAAACTTACCTGTCTCGTCCGCGGTCCCTGTCTCTGTCACCATAGGAGGAACCCCCTCTCATTTTGGCGAGTAGTATCTGTACCGTTAACGTAAGCTTTAACGTTTGACTACGGTTTGTTTACGTTGTGCGTTATTATAAACTGCAAAATAAGCTCAATTTACGCCTGCAAAACGATATGCATGTTAGACAGAGTAGATAATTACGCTTAAATAAGGATTTTGTTAAATATTTGTTGTATGCGTCACGTAGCTAAACAGCCGCTTCGCACCTTCCCTCCCTGCCTTCTTTAGCGACGTAACGTCAACTAGTAATTCTACGTAGCTTCGTCTCGATGGAACGGACACCACGTACACATATTCTCTAAGTGATAATGGCGAATTTGATTCGTGTACACTTTCGTGCTTTTTAACAGTTGGTGGCGGTGTGTGGGAAACTGTGAGCCTCTTTTTCGTTGAAACGGTAGAAGAAGAAAGCCTTCCAGGAAGTTCAAGCCAAGGTTTTGCAGTCACTGCGATATGTTTATAGTATGAGATAATAATAATAATAATATGAAGTCACTGGTCAATAATAATATGGTAACCAGTTGATTTTAAGGTGGACCTCGCTTAAGGAAATGCCTTTGTTAATTCAAAATAGAGGACTTGGCCGCATAAGCTCGACAGCGGAACTGTTCGACAAATATCCACATTTGCAGGTTTGTTTCCAGAAAGTGTGGCTAAATTTAGCTTGCTGAGCTAGCTACCGTCACTAGTTATCAGTACCTTTTTTGTAAGGAATCAGTTTATGACAGTTAATGCTACAGAGAAATGGTAATTAGCGTTACATTTATAAACAGGAGTGGCTGTGGTGGGGTGGCAGACGCAAATCAGTCAGGGATGATACAGCAAACTGTCATGATTTTTTCCTAAAGAAGTTTAACTAATTGTAAATTCTGGGCATGCGCCCTAAAATAAAATATCACTTGTTTGTCAAATGTTTGAAACTTTTGATGATTCCTGTCTTTGTGGAAATTAATTTTGACATACAAGGGGTGTTTATAGTTTTTTACACATACAGAAATCCAGTAGGTCCTTTCTTTCATCAGTTTGAATATAAGGGTTAATTAGGCTACCTTCTCCTTCTCTATGACAACTATCAAACAAAATGGTGTAATAAAACATTACAGTATTAAGATCTCAAAAATGAAGGTTTGCAGTCTATATTAATAGCTATTAAGTAACACTAATGAATATCACAGCCCAATATTGGTTGATTTCAATGCAACCAATCCACAAAGCCCAGGGTCAACTTGATATTTTGTAAGTAATACACTTTTACTGTTATGTGACAGGAAAATGGAAGAACATTTCGCTCCAAGCCGCTTGTGGATGTCGACCCAAAGTGCCTCTTGTATGTCCAACAAAGAGAGTTTGCTGCAACAACACCAACAGACAGTGAGTAAAGCCTGATGATTGGAAAAGATCACCTACATATCAAGCCTTCTGTGTCTACACCAACAGAGGCCTCAGTAGCCTTTAATGCAGTAGGTCCAGTCACAATACATGTCATTTAAATAAGGAGCACTGGGGGCTTTTTGTTTGGTATGAAATACCACTATTACAACAGTTGTTATTTGTTAGTTAATACATGCTTTTTTATCTTACCTAGACTGCGTTTCAGTAATTGGATCTGATGATGCCACCACCTGCCATTTGGTTGTGCTGCGACACACTGGTAATGTTCCTTTCATTAGATTTATGCTGTGTGCCTTAATCTGCCTCTGTATGTAGTTAGGAATTACATTTTTTAATGTCTGCCATGATTGAATTTCATTAGGAAGTGGAGCTGTTTGCCTAGCTCACTGTGATGGTTCCAGCACCAGGTCTGAAGTCCCGCTCCTTGTGAAAGCTGTCATGTCACTGAGTAACGTCAGTAAGGAGGGCAGGTATGAAACAGACAAACAAACAATGAAAGTGCACATCCTGTTCAGATGTCCTTTATTTCCTTTCCTTTGCTTTCCCTTATGCAGGCTTGAGCTGCATCTTGTCGGGGGATTTAACGATGAGTCAAAAACATCCCATGACCTCAGCCTTAACATACTGGGTATAGTCTTTGAAATGACCTCATGTCTCATTGTAATATTGCGCTGGCAGCATTTGAGCTTTGTAATACTTAGAAGGACTCTTTTCACTTTACAGCAGCGTTCCAGAAACAGAAAGAGGATATTCATCTGGAAACATGTTGCATCACAGGTAACTTTGACACCTGCTTGTTTACTATTTATACATATTCTACCAGTCATGCCTTCATCAAATCAACCTTTCTGTTTTCTATTTTTATAGAAATAAATGACATTGTTGTTGATGGAACTCATAGGCCTGTAGTATATGGAATAGGTAAGTAATGAATATGCTACAGAATGAGAGGGATGCAATACTTTCATGGCATGTGACCTCTTATATATTATGTCTGTCTCTGCACAGGTGTAAATGTTAAAACAGGGGATTTGTTCCCTTCGTCATTCCCTCATAAAGGACCTGCAGAGGAGCTGCGATCAGCAAGGACCTTCACTGGGGGACAGGTACTATAACACATAAAATGTTTTTGTGTGAATGCTAGACATTACTGGACCAAGTGTGGCACAAAAGCTCATGTATAAATATTTTTTTGGGATTATAATCATAATAAATAAAGAATACTTCAGCACTATTTCCTTTAAATTAATGATGTGGTAATTGTTTCATTTTATAGTATATATACTTATACTTATATAATAGTAAAACTACGAGGGCACAATCTCAAACAAAAATCAAGGCAAAGATTATTAGTAAAATGTTTTTTTGTCTTGCAGATGGCTGACATATATGACTCAAGTCGAGGACTTGTTAAAATTGGCCCTTGCAAGTGGTCTCCAAATCTGGATATTGCCTTCTGGTTGTCACAAAATGATGACACAATTTTAAAGGTAAAAGATTGTGGAAGTAATTAGTAGTCCTATATAGGTGATTTGCTTCATACTATTTTTCGTGCTTTATTCAAGCCCTTTGTTATGTCCCAGTGTGAGAGTGAACAGCAGTCCAGAAAGTGACATAATGCAGACTTTGACTCTGGTGTTTCTCTTTCATGCCCAGTACCTGTCCACCTCGCCATTGGCCGAGCCGCCTCACTTTGTCCAGCACATGAAGTCCACCATCCAGTTTCTTCTAGAGCACCCCAGCTCCGATAGCCTGTTCCCCGGGGGTCAGCCACAGCTCTACCGCAGGACTGAGGGGGGGGACTGGGAGAGGGTTGTCCAGTCATAGAGCCCTACTCTTATCTCTCACTCAACCTTAACATGGAGCCTGACTGTTTTTGCCTCTCCGCTCAATGGATACACTGTGACCCATCCACCCACTTTTTTTTTTCGTCGTGTCTTAACATGAAGATGCCCCCCCCCCCCCCCCCGACTGGACCATATGTATGTTGACTGACTCATCTGGCTGGTCCAGTAGAGAGTGTAGAGGAAGTACAAATGATTCTGTCCATGCCTGTAACAGTTAATTTTTCCACTCTTGAGAGGTGTCTGTCTGCATCTTACACAAGTCGAAGTTAATGTCCTACTATACTGTTTTGATTATACAAGGAAATAATTAACATTGTTGTCTTATGTCCAGTTAAAGGACCATACTTAAAATTTTCGTAAGATTTTTAGCCCTAAAATGTACAACTGTTGCACCTTTTCCAAAGTTTTTCTTCTATTAATTTCCTACATTGCGTGCATCCATTGTTCAGTTGATACTAGTGCAGTCAATCAATTTGCAGAATTCAAACTTCATTTAATTGCCTTTATATTTCAGTTAATGTTGTCAAGTATTGTGTCGCAAGAAAATCAAACCTTGCCGATCTGAAAATCAATAAATTTCTTGGAGGTGTGAAATAAATCTAAAAACGTAGCCATGCGTTGGAAATATATGCACAATATGTAATTTATTGGCTTAAAACGTGTAAAACCACGTGAATGGTCCTTGAATGTAGAGCCTGACCTACAGTTAAGAATGAATTGCTGCAACAACAATGAGGAATATATTTATTTTGGCACTTTGTTTACAACATTGAAAAGAATACCAATTAATGCTAAGCTCTGTATTGTTGAACAGTTGAGCAAAATGTATTTTTCTCTACAAATGCACCTTCCTGATGAGAGTGGAATATAATATTTCATTGCATACTCTGCATACTGCTGTATACTTGGCTATGTGCATGTTTTAGGAAACTGCATGTGTAAATGTGTTTAGTAATCTTCTGCAAGGGATGATATGGATGATTCTTGTTGAACGCAGACAAAATATGATTTTACTAGTTTTGTCTTTTTTTGAAACTGTTAAAAAGGAAAACTCCATATACTGTATAAGGCCTTTTCATCAGTTGTGTTATTCAGAAGGTTGCAAGGTGCTTAAAGCATTGGTGCAACTTGTTACTGTAACATACTGCACCGGATGCTAAATAAATGTAAATGATCAAACCTAGTTTGGAGTGTCTATGTCTATTGAGTGTTCAGAGTGAATGATGTTGAAAGGGTGGACATTTTTCAGCACTTCAATAGAAGAATAGAGTTTTTTTCTAACTACTTGGTCGAAAGCAATTTGATAACATTGTCATTAGTGGGTATTACTATATATCACATTACCCTTTAACACCCGGCCAATAAATTGGTTGGGCTGATGCACCGGACGATATTTGCTTATCGCATGTACTTCAGTGTTGGTGTCGATGTTAGCTGATGAATAACAAGAAATGTACAAAAACTGTACAAGTACAGATATGCCAAAGATATATCTGAAGTAATTTTGAAACAGTGTCTCCATTGTCCATCAGGGACCACTGATACGTTTATTTTTCAGCTGTAAAATGAATGAACTAAGAAATGAATGAATTAATATCCTTAAAACTGTCCAATATCAATATTAGTAGTGTCGTCACGTGTCGGTTACTTATGTAACTTGGCACACACATTTGAATGGCTTCTACTGAGAATATCATGGCGGATTTAAACAAGGCTTCTTCTCTCTTTTTCTCAGCAAAACCAAATCATCTCAGGTTAAACCGACACCATGTTCTGACAGTTCCAGGTACTCTGTCATTGAGCGACGGTTAGGTCAGGGTTTTGCTCCGCCCTTCAACTGTGGCCTACTGTATTTTTTGACGTAAAGGGGGCGTAGTAATTCTACTCAGAGTGAGCGGACCCGGCCGGTGGCACACTCGCAGTCCCGTGCCGGGTGTCGGATGGTGCACGACAAGCAAGTATCCCGTCTGAGATTCTTTTACTTTGTGACGTTCATTATACGAGGAACGTATACACTTTAACGTCGATAAGCCTTATGAGCCTTTTCCATCGGAATCCGGACCGAAATGTACAGTATTAGATTTCCAGACAGGGATGACGTTTGTGTAATTTGTCACATTTAGCCGGCGTAGTCACATATTAAGCTAACTGTTACATTGAGCTAACATTATATTTCGTTCCGCTGGGCGACAGTTACGTTAACTGTAAAATTATGCGAAAGGCGTTTTTGAGACATGTCCGTCGGTTTCCGTGGGTCACCAACGTTACACTGTACGGTTGTCTGTTCGCCGGAGGGGACTTCGTCCACCAGTGGTTTTCGCAGAAGGAGAAAATGGACTGGAGCCACACACGGAACGTCGCCGTGATCGCGTTCAGTTTCCATGGTAACTTCAATTTCTTCTGGATGCGTTTCCTTGAGCGGAGGTTTCCCGGGAATTCCGCCGGGATGGTGATGAGGAAGCTGTTCCTGGACCAGACAACAGCGGCGCCCCTGGCGACCAGTGTCTTCTACACAGGTCGGTGGGTAGCAGTAGGACGGCAGGGCCAGGACAGCACCACACAGAGTCTGCCTACTGGGCAGTCAGTGGTTAACTTTCAAACAAGATCACATATCAGTCAATTTGTAACTTGACCCAGGTCCTCTCCGTGCTCCTCTCTTGTAGAGTAAAGATCTGCAGTTGCTCATTGGCCGGTGAAACAAGCCTAGACTAGCAGAGGTCACACGAAAGACATCACAGAGCAGATGATATGCTCCAAGCAGATAACGTTAGATTTGATATACAAGCCTTTAAACTAGGCTTTATGCCACAAGATTGCAGTACTTCTGAATACTCCATTTAAAATTCCTATTATATTACATTAGAAAAAGTAGTAGGTGGACTTTCATTCAAACACCAAACACATACAAACTGGTCATGTTTTGCAAGATAATGTGTTGCAATATGTGTGCTGTGTTTATGGTGTCTTCAAAGAGTACTTGCGCTGTCAATCATTCTCCAGCTGACAGAGAAGGAACAGTCATTTTTCTTGTTTGTCACCCAGGTGTCAGCTTCTTGGAGGGCAAAGAGGACATCATGGAAGACTGGAGAGAAAAATTCCTGAACACATACAAGGTGAGTGGGAGCAGAGACAGGCTGTCACAGTATGCTCATGTTGCCAGCATCTTCAAGTGCCTCACTACTGAAATGTAGTGTCCGCTGTGATATGCCGTGACAGGTAACTTGTGTCTGAGTTAAAACGGAGGGGAAGCTGTAGTGTGCACTCGTATCCAAACCTGCTTCTCAGTCACTAAAGTGATGAGTGAAAGATAAAGTTTATTTTTCGTCATCATAGGTTTCAGCTGTGTCAATAGAGGTTTTCTTCTAAACATTTTGTCTGTGTGCTTTCTCTCATTTCAGACGGGGCTGATGTTCTGGCCATTTATGCAGGTAAATATTAACATCTCCCAGGCATAGATGTTAATTCTTGACCTTTGGGAACAATGTACATTGAAGAAAATAAAAGCTCAAAGGTCCACCTACTACTTTCAATCACATCTCACAGCCTCATGATAAACCTAATGTGTGGGTTAGTAAGTGGACTGAGTATAGATTTTCTTCACTATTAAAATCTACACTTTCCTCACATGTCCAGTAATTTCAATAGCTGTCATAATATTTAAAGTGACCTAATGTTGGTATTTTTGCAATATGATGAATATTGAAATGCAAAGCTGTGGAGCAACCCTTCAAACATTTTTAGACTTGAGTTGAGTATTTGTATGACATCTCACAATAATACGTGCATAGGAATGATTTCTTTTTAGAAACTACTACTCAAATAATAAATCTGAATTCTTTATTGATATGTAACCGTGTTATACACTAGAACAATGATGTCAATATACTACAATCTTTATCTGTCTCCCGTAGTTTCTGAACTTTGCCTTGGTGCCTCTGTACGTGCGGACCACCTTCACCGGCTGCTGTGCCTTCGTCTGGGCCACCTTCCTTTGCTTCTCACGTCAGAGCGGCGACGGAACGGCTGCGGCTGCTCTGGCATGGATGTTCCCTCCTAAAGAGGATGAAGCAGAATCCACAAAGGAGACAGTGGACTCTAAGGAAAAGACAGATGCTCCCAAAGACGCAGCAGTAGCATCTAAACCTACTCAGAATTGAAGTATTAAGAATCAGGGACAAAGTGTAAACAGAAAAGGCTGTGGTCTGAACTGGAGACAGCTGGTCCAGTGGACACTGGCACTGCTGCACTATCACTGCCACAGTTTGAGTTCAAAGTCTCACTGGGGTTAAGCTAAAAATATGCACCCTCATAACGCTGCAAGGTGCTTTAGGAGACAGCGTTCAGCAAATGCAATGTATATACAGTATATTTTTCAACATTCGTACAGCATAAGTGGGAAAATGTAATTCAGTCCTACGTTTCCATCCCGCAGTGAACTGTCACGTCATGCTGTATTTCTCATCAGGTTTTGTTTTTTTGTTTTTATAAATGCAGTTTTGTGTTCTGCCATTTAGAACAATTCAATTGGACCATGCTTAATGATGATCTAAAACTGGAGTGAGAGTGGGAAAGAGTGGTTTCCACAATGTGGAGTGGCAGCTAACGTATTAGCTTAGACTTTTAACCTCATAAACTTCCTAAACATTTAAATATCACTCTCTGTTAGCACAAGTGCTCAGACTGTTATCTGTGACTGTGCCTGATCTCTAAGCACTATCTGCTTTGATTCCAGTTTACACTCAAGAAGTGCCAAATACAGATGCACGCAGGTACCAATAACCCATTATATTCTAGAGCATATCTGTTTACTACTAATGTGTAGGTAGGTACTTAATACGTAAGGACCATAATGAGCTGAGCAAACAGGAGATACAGAGAACAGTGCATCGTGCAAAACACTAACACATATCTGAAAATACATTTTTCATTTCCACATTTTCAACCATTAACCCTTTACATCTAAATGTTGTGGTAATAAGATACTCCTGAAGGTTACTTTGTCTAATAATGATTGATGAGGGTTGTCTCAAACATCCATTTACTTGAATGTGGAAATGCTGCTTGCCTGTTGTTGTACTTTATGTTAATGTGATACTGTGGAGTGCCCTCTGTTGTCTCTCCTAAACCTTGTTTTTATTTGATCTCTTGAAAATGTTACTTTATGGGTTTCCTCGCCTGCAGTGATTCTTGAAATGTAATGTCAGATGCCTTCGCCAAGCTACTTTTCTACAGAGGTAATTTTTATAAATAGAGTACAGCTCAGTACAAGACAGACTGACTGATTTGAAAGGTTTAGGCCAAATGTCCGCCTCAGAAATTCCTGGTGTCACAGAGAGATGCGTCTGTTTTTGTTTTTCTGATATGGTCGAGTCCAAAATGTAGTTTGCAATTGGGAATTTTGAAGTAGCACATGCTAGAGACGCTGTGTGATTATATTATTTGATCTGTCTCACATAACTGAATTAACACTGTGAATAACAAATGAATAATACTACAGTGTTTGAATTGAGGTACAGAAAAACACTGCAGCTGTTTGATCCCTTTTATCTTTTAAATTGCATCCTAAATTATAATAACTTAATATTAGTGTAGTATTAAAGTGTTTGTTTGCTAATTATCATTTGTATTCTGATGTGCAGCACTGGAACTGAAAGTCAAGTCAATCGATATTCCCTTTGTTCATATCAGCAGCTGAAGTCGGTAATAATACTAACTGATTCAAAGACTCGTATGCTGCTTTAGCACAAATGTATGTATCTCAGTTATGTTTTGACTGGTTTTGATATAACAAAGAACAACAATTTGACCAGTGCCATTGACTGTAATGTATTGACAGAAATGATTTGATCACATTTTGCACTAACTGTGGTAGAGATAAATAATATTTATTGTTGAATAAATTGAAAACATCCTATTAAATCATTGTGTGGGTGTTTACTGCGCATACAGCTATACTTTCCAACCTGGGTTACACGCTTGAACCCAGAATTGTACAACAGACCCACAGTTTTCTTCTTATGCCCACAGCTGATTTAAAATATCACATGCACCTCTGATATGCTGCCATCAAAGGTGCATCCTGGGTGTGTTTTGGCTTGTGTTCAGACAGAAATATTACTCACTCACTCTGTATTACTCATCGTTTAGATGCAACTGCAGCTCTGTCTCCACCTCTTGTGGGAATATATAGAGCACAATATGTACTTTGAAAGGCCTGCCTGCTGCAGCATGGCTTTTTTTCCCCATGCAGCCTGTGTTGTCACTCTGTCTTACTTACGCAGACTATCTCTCCTTGCTTCTAAGGCCTCAAAAATGAAGCTTTAGGCACCTATTAATAAAGTCCTTTCTAAATTTGTAACTGGCTGCTCACACAGATTCCATTTGTCTAATCTTGCCACACAACCAGACCCCCTTATGTGGAAACATCTGCCACTTAACCTTTGGCAGTTATGTCTGCCTGCCAAATAACAACCAGAGGTACACGTCAGAGACAAAATGCTTAAAGAGCTGTTACCCCCTGCTGGCTTTTATATCCCTTTATTAATAATCGATACATGGCACATATCCAGGCAGAGCTCTGGCATATTTTGGTGTACTAAAAATAAGCTGACAACATAAACTCAAGTGCAACTGTGTGCTTATTGTTTTATTTTTAACGTCATCTCGGTGCCAGTGGGTGTCTCCCAAATCTTCACATCCCCGCCCGCACTGCGCATGCTCCCTACATCCTCACCTCCATCCACACGTCGAGGGACTTGAAAGCTTGAATAAAGATGCTCAACGTCTCGGGTCGCTGGAGCCTCGTCACCGGGTGAAACTGAGTTATCTGGTAGGACGTACTCAGAGGAAGCGTGCAGATTTAGCCCAACGACTCGTTGTATCCTGGTTTATGCGCGCGGGCACTCCAACCGACATGGAACTGAAGAAATCTATTTCGGACACCGAGCGCGCGCTCAGGAGCTACGGCGCCGTGTCGGAAACGGCATGGACAACGGACAAAGGTGAGCGTCATGCTTCAATATGTGATGCCGCTTCACCGCTTGCAGGGCAAGAAATAGCAAGTTAGCGCCTCAGTCTTCCCAGCATATGTTCCACTCTGTGAAGACCCAGTGAGCGGTGAGCTTTTAAATGGTTAATGGTGACTCACAAAGGTTTGGGATGTATCAGTAGCGCTGCCTCGGTGCTAAAAGGCCTATTAATTCCCCTACGTGCACGCTATGGGTATTGCGCGGTTTGTGAATGAATTTGGCCCGAGCAACACACCACGAATACAGCAAGCCCAGCGCATTTAGAAAAACTTGTGGTCATTTGATTCAGTCTGAGCTGATGCAGAGGCATGAAGCAAGAGCAGCTGTGAGTCAGTACCAAGCAGGTCCTCTGCTCCAATCAGTGGTTAATGGCAAAAGGAGTGAAAGTTGGCAGTTTGAGGGACAGTTTTTCAAAATGCCATGAAGTATAGAATGATTATTTTTGAAGATCACCTTAACTTGTACAGGGCTGCGCACAAAAATAACACCTCAGATTACAGCCTCGAAAATGACTGTAAAGCTGAACAAAACACCTCTCCAACACAGTTTCAGCTAAAAAATGAACATCTTAAGCTGCAGAGCTCCTGAAGTAGATGTTTGCTAATATTTTGTCCTGCATCTATTTTATTTGTCCTATTTAGGGCTGCAACTAACAATTAGTGTCTGGGTTCATCCGTCGATCATTTGGTCTGTGAAAACGTTAGAAAATACTGAAAACATGCCTGTTACAATATCCCAGAGCCCAGTGTGACGTCTTTCATTTTTCAACCCACAGTCCAAAACACAAAGATATTCCGTTTACAGTGATCTGTAGAGAATGTTTTACATTTTGCTTGATGCATGACAATAATTAGAAATTCATTGTCTGCCAATGGACTATTATCAGTAATGACATAAAGCTGAACAAACACAGTTTCGACAAAAATAAACATTACTAGCTGCAGAGCCTTTGTAGTGGATGTTTGTCAATAATATGTGTATTATTTTGTCCAATTATCAAAAGCCTGTGATGAAGGGTGACAAATGACGCAAGTGTTGACGGAAGCAGCTTGATAAGTGATAACGTTCCACTGAGGACAACTCATCACAGGAGAGCAGAGTGTGAAGAAACTTCCAGATGAAGTCAGAGAAGAAGAAAAAAATGCAGTGGATATTTTTAGACACAGATCCAGCCATTGCTCTCTCTGTCTCTCTGTCTGTGTGTCTACCACCAACACACACACATACAGGCAGAGGTAAAGCAGAGCGAATCCCACCCCCCCCCCCCCCCCCTGCCCAGGTTTATCTCCTCTTATTTCTAAAAACAAAAAAGACAAATACTGTTTTTATCTTGTATTTTCCATTTTCCAGCTTTGGGGATCGAGGGGGGTGGGGAGGGGGTGTGGTCCAGAGGCAGCAGCAGTGTATATACAGTGTGACTGCAGGATGTGTCAGGGGGCATCTGCATTGGATGTCATACAGATGCTGACATTTCCCTGTTGTCGAGTCCCAGGTGGCAGCTGCACCACGCATGATCTCTGGGCTCTCCAGGCTGTTTATTCCTCATTAAATCATAATCCCAAAGTACACTGATGAGCCAGTTTGTTTTAATGAAACTGGGTTAATTCAAGCTGATTAATTATACGCGTGAGGAGACTGGTTTACGTCTGCAGGTGATGTTGCTTGTGTTGGCCTGAAACCTCCGAGTTAATCTCACCTGTCCCCGGTGGACAAGCTCCTTTTAATTAGGAAGTATCAGCACTGTTCATTCCTTCTAATGTTTTTAATGCTGAGTATGTGTGAGCAGCTTGCTCAGATGAGAGGGAGCTGTTAAGACATTATTGAGCTGGCGTTCTGCCACCAGTCGGGACTTAATGCAGCTTGGTCTTATTGATGGTGAGCACGTGGCAGTGAGTGAGAGAGAGATGCGTGTAAAGAAAAACAAGATTGAGAAAAAAGATAGAGATATAGAGATAAAGAAAACTTTTCTCCAACTTTAGCTCCGGCTGCGTTTGGTGTTGTGCTGCAGCTCCATGATATAAAGTTTGCTTTTGGCGTCAGCGTCTTTTGTCAGCAGACACGTCGGATGATGATTCAATATCAGCGAGGCACAAACAAACCGGGCCCTCCTGTGCAGACTTCTGTCTGCTGTGGTGAGTCAGCCCTGTCCTCAGCAAGCACCCATGAAAAGTACCACAAACGCACACTGCAGTTTATGTTGCTGCAGGAGGACGGAGAGACGATCAGTCCTCTAACGTTACAAGACGCACTGTGGATAAATGTCACATTTGACAGCTCAGGATTAAACATGCAAATGGTTTGTTTATTCAGACCTTTCAGCTTGTGGACTGCACAGTGTAGTCGTGTTAGGAAGGGATCACTTCACAGCCGGTATGGGTGGGAGGACTTATTACAGACACCAGTAACTCCTTTTAATGTCCATATGGACAAGTGAGTGTCCAAATGGATAGATAACATAGACTCTAAAAAATGTTAACCTGTCTTTTAAGTAATTAATCTAAGCAAACGTGCCAAAGAAAATCCTCCAGCCTCTGACATGTAAATATTTGCTGGTTTGGAGGCTTCTGTGAGTATAAACTGAATATCTTTGGGTTTTGGACTTTTGCTTGGCTGAAACAAGACAAAGACACCTCCTTGGACTCTAGGAAATTGTAATGTACAAAAAATTTCCACAATTCTTTGGGACATATTATACACCAAACGATTAATCCTTTTAACAAGAAAATAATCAACATATCAATCAATAATGGGAATAATCGTTACTTGCAGCCCTGATATTTTCACAGGACTCTGACAGCAGGTATCAGTGCCAACTGCAAGTGTTTGTGTTGGCATCCAGTCTCACTCTGGTGCATTTACTGGCTCTGTGAAATACTCATGTTCTGCACAAAAGTGGAAGATAACTGGTAACGATTCAGGCCTGCAGAGACACCAAGTGAAGTTCGACATGTGAGTGGTGGTATATCATTACATTGTAGTGTTGTGCAATGTTTTTGAGACTTAGATTTACTTTCATTTTCATCTTTTTATACATGTACTCCAGTGATTAAGTATTATGTCTCCATAATGTGGGGCTTGGGAGAGATTATAAATAAGGTGAAATCCTGTCTTTTAGCCTCTTGTATGGGTCACGCCCCAAAAGCCCTAGTTCCTTCATTTCCCATAATGCAGCTTGTCTTTCATTAGACCCTAGCTGCCTTGTGAACGTCCTCGTCTTTCAAACTCCACACTCATCTCCACACACCTCAACAACCATCTACTGTGGAAAGTACCTGTATCACACGCAGGAATTCTGCTTTTCTACGCGTCACATGTGTTTTCACATCATCAGCGATTGAAGCCTCTCAGTGGAGAGCAGGAATTTGGGCCTGAAGCATTGCTGCAACTTTAAAAGTGGAATCGCCTCTCTCAATTAAACATGCTGCTTTCTTTCCAAATGTCATGTTCTTGGCTGATGTGAGGTGACACGTCACAGGGAGACGAGGTGAGAAACGTGTTTGCCAAGACGCTGGCGCTATGAGAAAGCGTTTTCAAGGATAAAAAGACAAAAGTTAGGAACTCTTGGATGCATTCGTCACGTGAAAACAAAGAAAAACAAATGTACAATAAAATAAGATATAGGCGCTGTGCAGCTGCAGTCTGTAATTTGGTCATGTGTAGTGAGAATCCTATCTGTACTTTAAACCACTGGGCTGTCTCGTGTTTATCTTTTACTCCATTTGTCATCCATGCCTTTGCTCCCCCTGCCTCCCAGGTCATTCAGACGTGTCCATGGCAGAGAGCACCATGGCTCCAGAGGAGATCGAGGTGGAGATGACTCGTATCCAGCGCCTGCGAGAGGTCCTGGTACGCCGGGAGTCAGAGCTGCGCTTCATGTGAGTTGCTGAATGGTCAATTTCTGTGTTTTAGTAAGACCAAACGTAATAGAGCGTGACCAAGATTTAATCAATACAGTTTCATAAAAACTCCTACTGCTGTCCTTGAGTGGATAATGAGATCGTCTTCGTTGCCATGACGCAGGGGACACTCTCATGTTGACATAAGTTGCTGTTCTGTACTGACAGAGGCCGCCCATTTGTCCATTGATTATGAGGGCCAGACTTGCCAATAGCAGTTGAATGAGTCACCATGATGAACTCATTGGCTCCTCATCAACACTAGCTTCAAGGATCATGGATCAGTGTATTATTTCCTCTCGCTGCCTTTATCAAGGGAGTGGGCTGGATGCTGATAAATCGATCGGACAAACACTGAGTTTAATACTGTTGCAGGACATTTTATAAAGCCCCAATCTGGTGTCTAGATTAGTTTCATTATTTTCTCATTTAGTCAATTTATCGTTTGGTCTGTAGGACATCGGAAAACTGTAAAAAAAAAAAAAAAAATGGCCCTAAAATGTCCTAGAACCTGCGGTGATGTCAGCAAAAAGAGGTTAAAAGGGCGTCTTACAATAATAATCCGAGCAGCAGTCTCTCCATGTATTTCCAATGTTCGCTCATGCCAACTGCGTGGAAGACTAAATGAAAATCCAGCAAAACTCACATACAGCATGTGAGCAAACATGAATTAAACGAGAGTCCCAACTTAACGTCCTGTCATTCATTGCTTGTGCAGCGTTGTCAGATATTGTCAACCAGGCAGCAGAACTTGCTCATCAAATACAGTCCAAGCCCCAAGATATTCAGTTTACTAACAGCAGCAAATTCTGAATGAAATGTTTGTTTGAAAAATGACTCAAATAATGAATCAATTATAACTTTTTTCACAGATTTTGCTCATTAAATATCTTTGGTTGTGTTAAAACACAACGGGCAATGTTGCAAATCAACGAGCAGTTGCAGCAGTGCAGTTTTGTTGTCGAGCTGAAAAGATTACACACACTATGCTTTTCAAACACCTCTCTAAATGAACCAGGGACAACTGCATTGCTTTATTATATGAAGTGTCCAATTTGCGCCTTTATAAAACTGAATTGAAAGTGGAAATACAAGCTGCTCTCTCGGGCACGGTTTATTTTTCTATATCAAATTGCGTCACCACTGTAACACATCGGACTGAACAGTGTATTTCGCGGGTCATTACAGCCCCAACATCTGCAGCGTGACGGCTGAGGTGTCGGATGAAGCTGATACATATCTCAGAGCGCTCACTCAGTTGATAATGTTAGTTCACACGCCCACTTGAAAGGCTTCATTAGGCCGCCACGCTGCTTATTGCTTACGTCTGTTGTCAGGCTCTGTGTGACTCAAGACGGCACATATACACACACATACACACACACACAAACTAGCAGATGGAGTGTCAGAGTGCAGAAGCTGCTGGAATCCTCCTCAGATAGCATTGAGAGAGTGAAAAACAAGGCAGAAGGAGGGAGAAAAACTCAGACGGAGGGAGAGAAAGAAGCTGAAGGGAGGGGTCAAAGGGGGAGAAAGAAAGAGGAGGGAGGTGTAAAACGGAGCAACAGGGATAAATGCAGAGGGAGGAGGAGGAGGAGGCTGTGGATGAGTCATCGGCCTGATCTATCACAGGGAGAATTAAATCTGTGGTAGCTGTCACTGCTCCGCAGAGAGAGAGAGAGGGCGAGAGAGGGGGGGATTTAGGGGAGAAGAGGGGAAAATGTCGAGGCCCCGAGGCGGAGACGTCAGGGCTGCAGCGCGCTCAGAAAGCAGCGTGAATTGATTTATGCTGCATGTTTTCCATCTGCACATGCTCTCCTGATGAGTGACACATCAGGGCCCGAGGCTGTGATGTCTTAATGTCAAACGAGTGGGTTTTACAGTAACTAATCAATTATTCAACCGACTCGAAAATTAATTCACAACAGTTCACAACATTCTCTTTGATTTGATGCTTTTCTTTGATTTATATCAGTTGTATATTTAAGGCTTCTATAGATCTGCCTCTCAAAGTCACTTAGCTATTAGTCTATTAGCTTCAAATTAGGATGTTTGGCACATGTTTGTTTGGAGAATAACCAGAATTATTCGAACAGAAGAAATATTTGATGTGAGTAATTGCATTTAAGCTTCATGATGAATTACTTGTATGTAGAGTTACAAAATGCATTTTCTTAGAAATCTGAAGGTGTCACATACGCTAGCTCATTGCAGAACAGACTCCAGCTAATGAGTGAAATCATCTTACAACATCCTCAAATGCTGAAAAGCCTCTTTCTCCATTAAGGAGAATGGGACGCAACCAAACTCTGATGTGCACATGTTGCTTGGATCACCATGACAACACGCAAGGAGGGGTCTGATTTTGTTCTTACGGACCAGAGCTACCGATCTGTGAAGTCTAGTTGGGATGTTTCATGTCATCTGTGTTATATATAATCAGGGTAATATTCAAGTTTAGAAATTAATCTGTGCTTTGGGAAATTGATAGAAATCTTCACTTCATCAAGACATCAAATTGGTGCCTGACAGGTCATTTTCAGACCATTTTATAGATCCTACCCACTTCAGCTGCAGCATGTCTGCTTTTCTTCCAGGGCTCATTGTGATATATATTTCTGCCTAACATCATTCCAAGTGGAAGTGGAAGCAGCTAATACTATCTGTTGTTCTGTAATCTGATGGAAGCCAGTGATTTACGGTTTTCTTTCTAATTTCCTTCTAGGATGGATGACATTCAGCTCTGCAAAGACATCATGAGTTTAAAGCAGGAGCTGAGACAGATTGTCGCAGTACCAGGTACAGCTCAAACACACACACACACACACACACACACACACATATATAGCTTTTGTCTTCTGTCATCAAGAAAAGCAGCTGTAAGCATATCAGGAAATAAACCACTTCAGAATTGATCCTCTATTTGCAAAACTGTCCATGTGCCCTGTTTGGGCTCCTGGCGGAAAGTGCTTCTGTTTGCAGCTCGCCAGAGTCCCATAAGCTCAGCAGGCGTCATGATGATTTATAGGAGGTGTTGTTACACTAAACTACGCAGGATTGATCGTAAGTCTCAGGGATGTGGTGGCGTTATGAGGTAGAGATAATCATACACACACAAACACACATGCATCATCACTGTGAAGGCAATATGAGCTGAGGGAAGCTTTCCAGACAAGGTGTCCAAAATGAATATCAGTAAGCACTGACTTTTACTCCCCGGATGAATCAAATATTGGTTTAACTCCACAGTCCAGTTGCTTAAACGACACATACAAAACACACAAGAATATTCAAATAAAAACACAAAAACACAGCAGTGAAATGATAATCTAACCACCAGAGCTGCTACAGAGAGCTGTCAGGAAGATAAAGTATGAAATACGGTGAGCTTGTGCTGAAGCGGTTCACTGACGTCAGATGCATCACACATAGTAACATATGCATGGAGCTCTGCATACAGAGAACCTGGCAACAGGAGGACGACGCGCCTCCTCAGTGAGTATTTACATCATGTGTGAGCAAGAGGGGCTGGTGTCGAGTTCAAGGAAACACACACAGCAACAAGACTCGTGGATGCTCATCAGCTGTTTTGGGAAACGAACCAGAGACCTGTCAATCACAGCGTGTTTTTTTTAACCACATGGCAAACCTGCAGTGTGCAGAGAGAGGACAAAATAACAGAAACACCTGATAATGTAACGAAATCCAATATAACAGCGATCCTATGTAAGTTTTGTTGAACAGCGGTAATAGTGGCAACGTGTGGCAATGCAAAAATGTAGTTTAACTGTAGCATAAGTAGAAAAGAGAGGGTCAGAGAACTGACTCAGTAATATAAGTTACACTGATTGTATAGTTTGTATAGTAAAATTCTGTTGGAGAAATGCTGAATCCTTTATTAATGTGCTTTTGTTGGCCAGCATGCAGTCAAATTTAAATAATATATTGAGTTAAAAACTGTTTGTTTGACTGGAATCTTCCCATAAAATATGCACCACGTGCTTGTTTGTAATTGTAGAGAGAATACGTCTCCCAGGTTGGTAAAACCACCACATTCCCAGAAAGAAAAAAAATATCCAGAGGATGTGACCTCACTGTCCTCAATGGTGGCTTCAGCTATGATTGGATTGCATTATATTGTAAAGCCTCCTTGTTTATTTTGTCCACCCCTCATGCATTTGGGATTACTGGTCATACAAACTGCACACTGTCACACAAAAAATGCCCCTCGTTGACATTCCCATGAGCCTCCGGGGCCTCATGTGAGCAGTTGTTGGGGGCTCTGGCAGCACATTACTTCACCCCAACACAATGAGTCACGTGACAAACACACCCTGCTGCCTCTCCTGCTCCTCTGACATTGGGATTGTAGCCATGCGCCCCTCAGATTGTTCTGCCCTGGGGGGGGGGGGGGGGCACATGCTGTAGCTGCACTGCTCCACTTTATTTCCGGATGGGAGAAAGAGCTGATGTTTGCAGTCGTTTTTCAAACCCTTTTTTCCCCACCTAGCCTAGATACCAGCAGTGTCAGACTACCTACATCTGCAGCCGTCTGCATGTGTGTGTGTGTGAATCCACTTTGTTTGGTCTGTTTATGTGTATCTTTCGCTGTGCTTTGGAGTGTGAAGGTTAGGAAAGTGAGACAAAGCAAAGAGGATGTTGCGTTCGCGGATCTCTGACTGTGAATGCAAATGAAACCAGAAACAGAGCTCTCTAGCATTTGCATCATTAAGTCAATGCCTTATTTGTTATAAATTATACATGAGGGGAGAATTAAGGGTCTGTTTGTGATGTGACTCATGTGTTTAAGAGCCAGCTGACTTTGCTGTAAGGTCAGCTTGTTAAGGTCAGCTGCAAGTAACTACATGTACAGAGCCTGCGTTTCTATTTTATGCGAGGAAGTCAAATATTAAGGTTTCACTTCAGTGTGCTTGTCCCCCTAGCCATCCATTTAATTATTTGTTTATGACTTTCTTTCATTTTCTTTCTTCCCTTCCCCCAGAGAAAGAGAAAACCAAGAAGCACAAGCAGCGGGAAGAGGAGCTGATCCTGAAGATCCATAAGCTGGTGCAGAAGAGGGATTTCCTGGTCGACGATGCCGAGGTGGAGAGATTAAGGTAGATCGCTCCCACATGCAGGCACAGTTAATATCCGGGACGACGTCTGCGGGAGCTGACTGCATGTTTGTTTACTCAAACAGTGTTGAAGTGCATCCACTGTTTATTTCTTCATTTGATAGAAGTAGGATAGACGTTGAGGAACAGCGGGAAGGAGACTCATTAGTGTAAATGTGTGGAGCAAATGTGAGCATGACTGAAGGCGGGGGACAGGGTCACTTCATCATCACAGTACTGCCTGCTGTGTGTGTGGTATGTGTGTGTGTGTGTGTGTGTGTGTGTGTGGGAGGCTGACTGATGACCGTGGCTCTGCATTGTCATTTTCTACTTCCTCCTCCTCTGCTCCCACCGATAACCCACAGAGTGTGACACAGAGATAACTTTCAGAGAAAAGAAAATGATGTCAAGTCAAAGGCTGGTTTTAAAACACTGGATGAGCAAATGGTGAGGTGTTTCTGAGGAACTCCAAAGGTTTCATTTTGAAAGTGGACTATCTTATATGCTTCTGTTACATTTCTTTAAATCAGTTTAATCAGAATTATTCTTTATGATGTACAGAATATCTTTTGATTCAAATAAATACCCAGAGGAACGTTTTGGTGCTCACAGTAGTCTTTTCTTTGTCTCATCAGAAATAAATCATCCTCTTATTTCTCTTATTTGGAGATGACTGAATTCTGACCTGTTTCTCAAGAGATGATTATTTCAGACAAATAAAAATGAGTGCGATGAGAGAGAAAAAGAGCATTTTAAGATCTTAAAATAGGATCAGGCTGAGACAAGAAGAAGGCTATTTCTCAGGAGCTGAATTTAAGAAGTGTGCGAAAGTGGTAAAGAAAATCTCATATTGATGTTAAATTGAGCCCAATCCTGATTGTATTGTATTCAAATGGCTGACTATGTGACTGTATCTTAAACTCAGGGAGCAAGAGGAGGACAAGGAGATGGCTGAGTTCCTCAGACTGAAGCTGATGCCTCTGGAGAAGAAGCTCAAAGTCACACAAAGTGAGTGTCCATGTTTAAATAAAAATTACACTAACACACATACAGAGAGAGGCAGGAGTACTGGCCACTTTCATTTCCACGATTTTCTTTCCTCTTCCTTTATGACAAGATCCTCCAAAGCCCAAGAGACAAATCCCGGAGCCGCCTCCCAACAAGCCATCCATCACCAAGTCAGGAGTGGCCATCATTAAGGACTGCTGCGGAGCCACCCAGTGTGCCGTCATGTAACTGACCTCTTTGTGACCCCGTCCACATGTCGGATACAACACCCTCACATCACATGACATGCCATACATCACTTCCTGTGACTCAGAGAACCTCAGTTAGCTGCGTTTCTCCTCGAAACTGTTCAGGAATCAGGTTTGTAATTGGAATCGCAGATGAAGTTTCAGCCTAGAGTTTTGGAACTGATCCCTAATCAGTACTCGAGGGGAACCTTACATTAAAGTAAGAGTAGGCACTTGTTCACAGTGTATAGGCAGGAAAGGGAACTGTAAAAGGTATTGTAAATAAATATGTCGTAAATTAAAATTGGATTGGGTCATTCCATCATGTAACATTCCTTTAAGAGGACAATATGGTCTGTGATCATGTGATAAACAGAACAAGCATTTACAGAACTACAAGCACAATGTCCACAAAGTGAAGTATAAATGCTATAAATGTTCTCTGTCTGACAGGAAAAAACATCTGTTATCATGCCGTCAAGTTTGACAACGGGTATTTATTCTCCCATTACAGCCCTTCAACACCAACCAGTGACCCACCACTCTGCGTTGTTACCTTTGTTCCCAGGTGGGACGAACACATGTTCTCCATCTGTGATTCTGCTCCACTGGATAGAAAGTTTTGGCCGAGTGAAAAAAAAAAACCCCTGTGGTGGCCGTTGAAAGTTAACAAAAATGCCAAAGCTTGCACAGAAGCACTGCGATGAAAACAGACTTCGGTGCCAAAATTGACTAAAACTCCACTGCAATGTTGCTACAAATTTGGGTCATATTAGGCTGAATGCCAATAAATAGCATTTGTCTGCTTTAAAAGACTCTGGCAACCAGTACATCTAAAAGGCAATAAATCGAACTTCAAGGAGACCAAACTGCCGGTGCATCAGTATCATTAAAACGAGATAAATAATTAATAACGTCCAACTGTAACTGCTGTTGAGACGGGGAACATCTCAACAGCAGGTGCCTTATGTTCCTTAAAAATGCCCAAACTGCATAGACAAAGAGAAACAGTGGTTAAACCAATAGGAATATGATGGACATAAACAGTATACAGTGCTGTGTTCATCTTCTCAGCTAGTGGACAAAGCAAAGCATGATCATTTAAGTTTCTTTACATCTGCTAGGTTTTGTAAGCTAAAAAGGCAGAATCCTCCAAATTTAGTGTTATCGAAAATATATATAGAGAAATACACTCAGACAAAATCATAACTTTAAGATCATTATATAGCACAATAGTGAAACGTGTGCAGACATTTGCATCTCACTCTATAGAGGCTAATGCTAACTGGCATGCAATCTCATATGACCCACTTCTGTAGCAATGTTTCAAGTGGTGATTTTGTAACCTCAGAACCCTCTGTGTTTTGGTTAACCCCTGTATATGCTGACAAAACAGTTTTATTCAACATAGTGGGCTTTTATTTATTGATTTATTTATTAAATGGTCCTCTATGCTTGCTCATTCCCCAGAGTCACATCATCACTGGCCATACTAACAGCATCTCAGCCAACAGCTACCAGGAACTATTGACTGTGGTAGTGTGACATCTCTCATAGTTATTATGGATATTTCTGACAAACAACTTGCATCCTCTGAATTTAGTCTTGCATTTTTATGATTAACACCAGGAAATGAATGCAACTCTCTTGTAAATGCCTACAATAGACTGTGTATGTTTGAGTGTATTTAGGACTTTAGTGACTCATGTCAAGCAAAGTGTTGCTCCTCGTCACTTCCCCTCCCTTCTGATAACTTAGCGTTCTGTAGTAGTGAATTTATAAAAGGTCCTAATGTTGAATATTGAACAAATATGCAGAAAAAAAAAAACCTATACCTGTACATATATGTTTAAATAAAGAGCATCTTTCAGGAACACGCTGGGTGATTTCATC
Source organism: Enoplosus armatus (assembly GCF_043641665.1). Lineage (NCBI taxonomy): Eukaryota > Metazoa > Chordata > Actinopteri > Centrarchiformes > Enoplosidae > Enoplosus > Enoplosus armatus. Next base: position 3,854,085 of record NC_092181.1, on the reverse strand, counting down.
GGGTCATTTGATTCTTTTCAAAACAACCACAAAAACATCGAGACCAGGCAGAAATGATGCTTGTGAAATTTATTTACGGAAATCTTTTTGGTCCCTTCAACAACGTTAGACTGTTACAGCGACTTCTGGTGCAGTGAGGCAGGAAAACAGTGGGGTGGGGGGGGTGGGTGAATGTAGAGAGGACACGTCAGTAAGACATGTTGACCAGGTAAACAAAAAATAAATCAGGAGGCTGGAGTTATAAGGACACTGCTGAATCAAGGAAAAACTGTCGTGAAAACTGAACAAACAAGACAAGGTCAGACACAGTTAAACAGAAGACACAATAACATGTTTCAACATCTCTCTGGTCACAAACTAATCTCGCATGCATTTCATGAACCAAAACTATGCATAAGTGCATATTTTGACAGGTACAATAGCTTCTCACTGATGTAACCAAAACAAAGAGAAAGCTAAATAGGGAAGTTAAATGTATTCAGTGAGTTAGTTGCCACTGCAGTACTCTGAGTAAGAGCTAGGGTTTGCTCAAATTCACAAAAAGTAATACATTCTTACTGCCAAAGTTAAATCTAGACATTTCTTGAGAGCATTTAAAGGCCCTTTCTATAAATACCAATTCTAAATCATTATCTATTCTGAACTGCTTATTCCTTAATCAAAGAGGTTTCCAGACAGTCAGTAAAACATTGCAGGAGAGACCTGAACCCCCACAGCTCTAATTAAAAAACGTTTTGATTGACATCTCAGACATTTTGGTGAGTTGGCAGGTGGAATCTCTCAGCTTAAAAGCTTTTCACACCAAGTCAAAATCAATACTGACAAAAGGAACTCATGTAACAACACTGAAACTGATAAAATGGGCTCTTACCCATTCTTTGGACTTTTTCTCTGAACACAAACAACTACAACAACCCTTTGACTTCAGTGGCGCCTGATTTGGTGGCAATTCAGCAGCCAGCGGTCACTTTGAGACAGAAAACAGAGAAACCAACGCACAAGTAAAAACTCCTGTGAGATGTGAGGAATGGGGATGTACGATGGCGATTCCTTTGGCACCGTGGCAAATACAAGCCATTGTAAAAGCCCGGTAGAGTCCAGAGAGCCGCAGAGGGTCCTGTGTGTACGTCACAGTCTGTTCAGGAGGCTTCCCGAGCCCCCATGGTGCTCCACAAACAGCCTACCGCCTCCCGTCTCATCTCTTTTCCCTAAAAAACTCACAACCATTCACCCTGTCATTAAAAATCAAAAACTCAGGAGTGCTCACTGCTCCCCTCGAACACTTCAACTCAGGCAGCATGAACGTCACCACAGATACAGTTGCTCACCAGCAACAAGGTTAAACCAAAAAACCTTGAGCATTTATGTGGCAACAGCAAGAGTGACGCTAACTCTAAGATCCCTAAAACATGGTGGAAATAAAAGACCGATCTTAAAGAATGTCTTACCATCGTCTGTTGCTGTCTGCTCCTCCCGGGCTTACACCATGCATAAACTCATTTATGCACACCATGCATATTTCACACCACCTACTCCAGTGTAAACCACACACAGACAAAACACAGCTAAAAGAAAACAAACACTGGCTGAAGCCCAACAATCTAAGTACATCTCAGTTCCTGCTGCCTGAGCACACACCTGGCCAGAGTATTAAAAGAGCCACCCTTTTCCCCCTTTCAGGCCTTCAGTGGCCCTGGAGAGACCAGCCAAAATCTTTGCTATAAATTAAGTCAAAGTCGTACAAGAATAAAAATTCCTGAGAGCAGTGCTTGTTGCAATATCAAAACCTTGCCATCCATGCTCAAACTGTTCAGAGACGGTTAGCTCCCATTAACAAAAGCCACTATCTGAACAATTAACCCTAATGTTCATCTCTTCAATCGCTACCAAATACACCACACATTTAGGCCAAACTCCTCCACAGACTACCAAATACTCTGCATCATATAATAGGAACTGAAAATACTGTCCTTAGGCTACTTTACAACAGGGACAAAAAGTCGAGAATGTACCTCAAAGAGAAGCTACCTCTTTAGAAATCTTTTAGTACTTTAACCCAAGCAAGAAAGCATGAAACAGGCAAGTGCTTAACGGGCGGTTCGGTTGACATGTCTACGGTTAACCTACAAAGCAAAATCTGTACCAATTTGAAATGAGTTAAAAAATGAATGAGTCATAAATGAAATGCTCCATCTTTGGGGGATACAGTAAGAAAGTATACATGAAGGTTTCTCAACATGGTACATGAACAAAACTTCTCTATAAACCTTCGGTTATTTGTCAATTTTATAATCAGAGAATGTGAAACTAAATTTCTTGGATTTAACATAGAAGACTTAGTTACTCATCCCCAGCATTTCTCCCAATGTTACCTAATTCTCTGTATACAGTGACAACCAACTCATCTTGAGACTGTGCATTCATTGCAAGCCAGCAAGTGTTCTTTGACACGACGTGGCTCAAAACTGAAGATGCACATTCATGGACATATAATTTAACTTCCCTCGAGATTAAATCAAACACAGGTTACAGTAGATGAATTTGGCAAATTAAAGAACTGCAGAAAACCTGCAAGAAGAAAATCACAGCTGGGTGAAAATCTGAAGAACACACCGATTGTGAAATCGGCAAATAAAAAAATAAAAAAGAGAACAAAGATGGCTGATGAGTGACTAAGAAGAAAGCAGAAGAATGCAACAGCCTGTTGAGGTGTAGAGGGGACAATACCAACGCTCTCTGGGGTCACTTCTGCATGGTGTGTTCAGTGTAGCCGGTCAACTCTTGCATTTAGAGTTACACTATGTGTGAACTAGTATTGCTTTGTGTGCATGTGTGAAAAGGATCAGAGGCCTGCTGTGAATGAGAAGTTGGCAGCTAGCTTAATTCTGCTGCGTGTGGCTCTTCTGCTGGGACTGTCCATGGACAAGGGGGTCTTCATGTCAGGTGGAGGTTTGCAGACTGCGGTGGCTTCTGTGCTGCCAGGCTCCTCAGGAGGATCAGATGATGCAGCTGCCACCTCAGGTTCATCACTCACTGAAATCACACACACGAGTACAGACTGAGTTTACACCTAATGAAAGACAGGAAAGCTGCAAATAAAAGTGTGATTAACTCATTAAAATGTATTTTTGGCTCCCTTGCTTTGCCTAAGACAGCATCACTTTACCTGACACTTTTTGAAAACTAGTGATCCAGGAAACCTTGAAATCTGAAAAGTTAAAAATAAGCATCTGGATCAGCATCAAAATACACAAGTGATAGACGGGCTGGCTGGCTAAAAAAAAGGCACACATCATTTTGGGTGAACATTACTGTTCAGGATCCCAGGGCCCAAAAAGAAAGAAAACGGGGGTTGATCATTAACTGATACAGGTTTATATGCAGTACAAATACGTGAAACTTGAAACATTTAAAAAATGGACCTGTCGGTGGAGTTTTCTCGAAGTGTATCAGGTCCGCCTCCTGCAGGAGAACGGGGTCGGGATGGAGCTGAGGTGACGGTAGACAGGATGGTACAGGACCACACAGTAGGTCTACTGGTGATGTCAGACACAGTAGCTCCGACTCTGCTGTGAAACATGATTTTGTTTCATCTATACGTTATCTGAGAACGACTGACAGAGCAGAAACTTCTCTAAAACCGGGCTTGATTGCAAGTCAAACAGTATCTTATTTTGCCCTCTCATTTCAATTACGTCACTAGATTTTTTTTTATCACGACTAACAAAAACAGGTGCATAATACTATGTACATGCTGGTGTGACCTATGTTACCTGGACTCTGGGCTCCAGAAGTTGCGTTGCTAATCGGGCTGTCTCTTGGGCTCTCCATGTTCTCTCCTGGCAGGGGGCTGTTGGGGACTGAAGAATTTGCCTTTGCTGAACACACACACACACACACACCTTATTAACAGTCTGTGTACATGCTAATGATAGCAACTGATGATTAGCTTGACTTTAATAAATGAAACATGCTATGAGAAAGATGCCCATCACCTTTCATATCGTTCTTCAAAACGATAATCCTCTTGTGACCATGCCCTTTGATCCAGACTACCTGATGACGACACGCCACAAAAACAAACTAATAAATATACAGAGACAAGAACAACAAACTACAAGGACTGGAGAAGATTTCATGACGCAGCATTATGTTAAAGCTATGGGATGTCCAGGACTTAAGTCACACTTGTACCTTATCTATGGACAATGTGTTAACTTCTACTCGTACTGCAGTAAGTGAATGAATGAATGAATGAATGAATTCCCACCTGTGGAATAGCGCTGAGCAGCTCATCAGTGCTGATGTATCCGTAGGAACGTGGTTCAAGGCTGCAGCCTGTAAATTTGTTGTAAGCCCCCTGGAACTCCGTCAGGAAGATCTGGTTGTAATGGTAGGTGTGGAGCAGGGCGCGCACGTTACGGGCAAACTGGTAAAGCCTGGTCAGCCTCACCCACTCGTCACCACGGCCACTGGCAGTGCTGCCAACTTTACTGTTGTCATCACTTTCTTCGTGGTACAACTGCGGAAGAAGAAAGATCAAACACAGTCAGGTCTGGCTCTGTGTGGGAGTACAGGTAAACTACAGTCTGAGGGAGTTATAACAAGACGAAAAAAAGCACAAACTCTTCCACTCGCCTCCACGAGGTAGGGCAGGCTCTTGAGCAACTCGCTGAGGGAGAGAAACCCATATTCACATGGGTTGAGTGGGGCTCCATGAACAACCAGGTAATGCTGACTCAGCACCTCCACTCTGAGACCCTTGGTGAGATGCTCCTCCTCTTGGGACATGAGCAGGCCCAGAATCTGGGAGGTCAGCGAGCGCAAAGACTTCCTGTTGATCAACTGCACTTCTCGACCCTCCGAGCCATCCACCACCTGGAAACGGAAAGAAAGTGGCTGCTTGTTCATTGGTAACTTACTAAGGAGTCAGAAGTAAGACCAAGGTTTTCTATGATCAGTCATCACCAACAGTGCAGTTTCTGAGAAATTAATTTCCCATCGCCAGACATCATCTATAAACTATCACCTACTGTGCTCAACTTCAAAAAGTCATTGGGGACATTAACAGCAAAATCATACTTGCATGCAGATGGTTATGTTGGTGTGCTTTGCCATCTCAGCTCTATCTGACGCATGCATGACCACAGCGGTATATGAATAGATGCCATTCCATTTTTGGCATTTTGTGAAAACTAAGCAACAGTGGATTATTTGTTGAATCAATTGTAAAATTGCAGTAATGCTATTGTTTAACCATTAAATTAACTAGACCAAATATAGCATAAATAATTTAATATTGCACTTTCAATTAATAAAATGTGTTGTTTTTAAACACATTTGAGTCTCTCACTGGGAGAAATTAAGAATTATTAGCAGTCATTACCTGTAGGTTTAAGATGCACAAATGCTATCTAAAAGCAGTGAAAACAACCGAAATAGAAAAAACCCAAACCAAAACGAATCCTTTAAGGTGTTCTTTACCTTGACAACATGGCAGAGTTTGGTCAGCAGAGCCGGCAGGGAGCTGGCGTCGTAGTCCTGCAGACGTAGACCATAACCAAAGGTCTTGCTGTACTCTGTGAGCAGTTGGCTGACAGGAAGGCTGGAGTTTTTCTGAGCCCGAAGCAGCTTGACCAGCTGAGCCGCCAGAGCCTTGATACGCTCCACTTCTGTCAGAGTCAGCACTTTCTCCTCACCACACTCCAACACCTGACGAAGGTAGGGGACAGGTGTTAAATTAGTGCTCAGGCAGAGACAAAGGAAGAGGCATTTATGCTTGATTAAAAAGGTGGATTCAATGACCCAGTTCAATCCAAGAGAATGACTTTGAGGCCAAGAGAAGCCTGATCTGACCCAGAAAGTATTCTGTGTTAACAAATGAAGGAGGAGCAAATACCACGAGAGCCACCTAATGCTGAGTCAGTTTGAATTAGCAGGTCAGTTCGAAGAAGCAAATAGAAATCTATGACTCAAATACTTAATCACTGTCGAGAGAATATCCTAGGTCATTGCCATCATTTCTCTTGGCTGCCCAACACAGAGGGACCATCATTACACACCAGATATACACTTTGATACCACTGCTTCAATATAATTTATTACATCTTACTTCCCTTATGTCCCGAGGGTCAGTAAACTCCTCATAGTTAAGTGCTGGAGAACAGAGGACTATAAGTAATTATACAGTATGAGCAGTCTTCCTCACTCACCATCAGTATGTCGGGGATTGCCTCGAAGAGCTCCATGAGCTTGGTGAAGCCGTAGTAGCTGAGCTTGCACTGACGACCGAAGTGATGGTGGTAGGTGGGGATGAACTTACTGAAGGGCATTCGGCAGTGAGGCTGGTGACGGAGAAGGTCCACCACCTCCTTACCAAACTGCTTAGTGCGCTCCATTTCCTCCACTGTACGCTCTGTAGGTAAATACATGAAATCAATTAAAATAAAACGTGAAATTATCCGTTTATAGTCATTCATACTGTAGGGGTTTTCAACTTCGATTTGGGAACATCACTACACAGGGCACAGCAACACCAGCAATCAGACCATGTAGATTTAATCAATGAACTAAAACACTTATTTGGAAGTAAAAAATGAAGGTGAACATAGCTTCTGAAGGTATAGCAATTTATTGTTGAACTCTGGACTGCAGTGGACATCTAATAATTCACGTTCAGCTTCATTTTCACTTCCAAATAAGTCTTGTTAGTAACTGGTTTAAACTGACCTCTCTTGGGAACAGAGATGACTGTGTCCATGTCCTGATGTGTAATAGTGATGGTGGTGTCAGGGATCTCAGTCAGCAGGTCCATCAGGTCACATATGCCATAGTCAATTACACTCCAGTCTCTGGAGAAGCACCTGATACACAAAAGTAGAAGAATACATTAACATCCACACCACACAAAGCTAATGTGAAGACATCATCTACAGCTCCAAGCAACGTTGACTGACCAATGGTATGCCTGCATGAAGTCCTTAATGGCGACTTGTTTGCTGGCTTGAAATTTGAGCAGTTTGAGCAGGTCTTGGGTAAAGCGCTTCACTTGAGCTCGATGGGTCAGGGTCAGTAAACGCTTGGTGCCCATTCCCAAGATCTGTGGGTAAAGAAGATTAAAATATGAAAAACAAACAACAATATGTAGAACAACAATTGGGATTGATAGTACGACATATTTTGCAATTTAGCAATCATGTGCAACCCTCATTATCCTCAATACCTGCAGGACATGTGGCACGGCCTCCAGAAGCTCCAGCAGCTTGGAGTAACCATAGTCAGAGACACGGCACTGCTTGGCAAAGTGATGGTGGTATGAGGGTATGAACTTGCTCATGGGCATGAGGCAAGAAGGCTGATTCTTCAAGAGGTCAATAATTTCACGGCTGAATTGGATGAGCTGTGGGTTGCCAACAGGACTCTTGCAGCGCTGAATCCACGGCTCTGCATGAAAAAGATTTTTTTATTAAATGTTTGCCTGGTATATCTGACTGGTAAAGATAGCACTCTGTAGCTACTGTAGGAAATGAACACATTTGCATTAAAATGTCAACAACCTCCAACAAAGTTTTGAGATTTTTAATGTTCCTACCGGAGTTTGGTGCTGGTGGTTTGTTGTGGATCCATTTGATGACTTTGAAGCCGTTCTGAGCCGTGACTATTGTGATACTGGGAACACAGGTAATGAGGTGCTCCAGAGGAACACCACCCTCCAGTGTCTCATTCCCCAGCTGCAGAGGGCTGAATTTTTCTGCATAGCAGTCTGGAAAACTACACAGAAAAAAATCTACATTATTGACTTTATAATGTGTGAAATCATGTTTGCTCTGTTTTATAAAAAATAAATCTTTATACATGAATTGAAGAGCTGGTTGTCACCTGAGTAATGGAAGAGTTCCCTCATGTGACTGCAACAGACTGTGGACCTCAGAGGCTAAGGTGCTCAGAGACATCACAACGAAAGGTATTTTATAGGAGTCAGGGTCAAAGTCTGCCTCACTAAGAAAAAGGAGGTAGAGAAGACACACAATCAGAGATTGAAACAGAGGTGACAGTCAGCTCAAGTTGTACAGTTCAGAGAACAGTGCTTGAGCAATTGAATCATCAACCTTAATTCTCACAGAGTGCGAGGTACATGACAGATCAAGATGCTCCAGAGGAGCTACAAAGGGGCCAACAATACAGGCTTACTATTAACTGGGCTACAACCCGAATTTAATACATAAATCACATACATTTTCATTCTTTCTTTCTTTAAATATTAATATTCAAAATTATTGTATATACTAAGCACATTTTATGCAAAATTCTACAACCTGAAGTCTTGCTGTGTGTAGTGTTGTCTGCAGACAGGTTCATGGTACTCCAGCTCCTCAAACACCACGGGGCTGCCACTAGTTGAGGATGAGCCCTCCTGGGACTGGGAAGATCCCAGTGGACTCTGACGGATTTGGCTGCTGGGCAGAAGGCACACAAGCCTCGAGCCTCCCTGTTCCCGCACTGCCACCACCTCAGGTAGCCTATACAGATCCCCAACCACAAGCTTACGGGAATATCTGGATGAGAAAAAAAAACACGCGAATTGCTTTGAAATGCATATATTGTCACTATACTCCGACTACAAAATATGTACGATGAAAGTTCTCATGTTTGTAAGCCATGAGTGGAGACAAAGCTTCTTACTTTTTCTCATAGATCTCAGTGAATTTGAAGAGGGGAAGGCAACTGGCAGGTGCATCCTGAAGAATGCTGATGATTTCCGAGCTGTACAATGAAAAAGCTGAAATTTAGCACCACAAACCAGAACAGTTGAGGAAAATATGTATTCCATGAACCCCCCCACTCAATGACGCTTGACTGTACCTGAGCATGGCAAGGGATTTGTTGCTGCCACCTGTGATCAGAGACACCTGAATGCGCTTGCCTCCAATCTTATAACGATGCAGACCACTGACGGCACTTATGGCCTGCTGCAGGGACAACATCTGGATTGTGGCCTTCAACTGATAGTCAGTGTGGGGGCTAAGCTCCACAGCTTTCACCTATACAAAACAAGCCACACCACAGGGAGATGTTTTGAGACGGGGCTGAATCTCATTTCAAGCAGACAATCAATACAACCGTACTGCAAGCAAACATTTCATCTTAAGAGATTAGAGTTATTTTGGACTCTGATGTCAAGAGGATGCAGGCTATTTGATCAATACAATAACATGACTGGAATACGCCTTACCCGCCCGTATCGGGAGAAGGTGTCATGCAGTGTCTGCTGCAAATCCTTGCGGGACATTCTGTAGTCCAGGTTGGCCACCTGGACCTCTGCCCCATCTGAGAAAGGCTCAGGAGAACCTTCAGGACGAGGAGCAGCCAGGAGGGGTGAGGACCGGCTGGACAAGCAGGGGGATGCACTCCTTTTTGTTCAAGGGGGACACAAATTTCAATTAATAACCAACATTACACTTAATATCAGGATAATTTGTATGTAGCATTATCAGTGTGCCACCTCCATAAAGATTCATGCTCTAGGCCAACTTAGTCAAATATGACCAATATGTCACCTGGATGACCAGGAGCCCTGGGACAGGACGAAGGGACTGAAGCTCCTGTGCAGGTTCAACTTGCTGAAGGCTGAGGGTGTGCTAATCTGGAACTCCCCTGAGCTCCTGTCCCCTTGTTCTACAGGGGATTCAGTTGCACTGCGAGGATTGGAGCCCTCTCTTCTACATGGAAAGATGAAAAAAAGAGAGAGGGGGACACGTGTAAGGGCAACATCCTTTGCTGTGTAGGGCTTCCAAATGCTTTCTTTTCCTTTGCTGCACTGTTGCTGGTCATGATGCTCAATTATTTTCTTTTTCATTTGTTTTAGGAAAAGGATAGAATTATATCCAACCAAAATAAGTTTAGAAAAGGCTAGAAAATAACAGATAACAGTATGATATACACCAAGTATATGGAGCCAATTATCAAAGCTTGTTATCAAACGACATTTTTCTCGGTATAATGTCCCAATTCCCTGTATATACCTCCTCCTGTACAAGGATTCTCCAGTGAGGCCAGGCTTGGACAGCTGCTCCAGGGCTCCCGTCTCACCATTATTGTGGGGGGAAGAGGAAGCAGCACGTCCTTTCTCCAGGTGGTGGAAGCCCATTCGGGGCTTGCCCTCAACACTACCCAGCTCCTGGATTAGACAGAGTCAGCAGATGTTAAAACTGTAGCTGTGGACTGGCCGGATACTGTTGATGTGTTTGTGTGCATGCATGTACGTATGTCAAGCACAATGGAAAAACTCATGGAAGGGCATAAAGTGATGTTCTGAGGTTTAACTAGGGATGTGCATTTAAAATCAACTAGCCGAGCAGAAAACAGCAGTAGTCAACACCAGCTGAATATTTGCATCTTAGTTCTGTGGAAGGTATTGACTTGTGAACTTGAAAGTACTGTATTATACACAATGTGAGATGCACAGATTAAACAGTGATATGGCAAAGACGCTGAGAAGCTCAAGGCCAAGCTGAAACAGCCACCACAGTTGCAGAGACAGCTTTACAACAGACTTGTGCTAGTTACTTGTCTTGTTGTAATTGACAAGTACTGCACTTCTTGGACCCATAGCACAGAGCTGATGATATAGCCATGAGAGTGTGCTTCACACTTCAGGTTGTTTTTAGTCATTTGGACCTCAATCTGTATAGAAATCTGTCAGTTTCTTTAATATTCTTCGTGTTTTGATGTTTTCCTTCTATTTTGGTGCTGAAAGAGTTGAAAATTTCTCTTTACTGTCCAACTACAGAGAAAGCTTAAAATGCCCATCCCTAGTTTAAGTCCATCTACACAGTAATACATTTATGGGTCAGTTTTCTCCAGTCTTCCACACTGGTCTGTTTAGTCACAACGAAGAAGAAACACAGTAGCAGAAAGACAAGCCAAGTCAGTCACTCCAGCCACCAGAGGTCAGTTTTTAAATCATAGTGAAAAACTGCATGTGCCAAATTCAGCCACAAAAATAAATAGAGGCATGAAGCAGACTTTGGATGAAGCGGCTTCTCACATGAAGGAGTATATCAGCACTGATATACTGGACAAAACAGAAAAACTCAAAAGCTATGGGCTAATTCATGCATTAATATGATGAATGACGAATGAACGTGCAGGACAATAGGGGATACATGGAGCACTAACCACACAGCAAATACATGCTACATGCTAGCACAGGCAGACAAATGAAGCTCAGCAAGCAGCTACAAGCGGTTAATCAAAGCAGCAATTAGAAGGACACTGGGAGGGAAAAAAAAGCTACTGTGTTTTAAATAGCAGCCCAGACAAGGATAGAGGGCAATGGAGGTTAAGGGGAAGCAGGCACTGACAAGTCTGCTGACCTGACGGGGCTTGGCTGGAGCACCACCGGGAGGCCCACTGCACCCCCTCCTGGGGCTGTAGGGCCTTTCAGGCACTGGGCCTGGGGTGTGGCACGGGCGGGTTGCTCGCCGTGGCCTCCTGGGTGACCTGGGCTTCTCCAGGGGCAGAAAAGAGAAGGAGGATAGCGATGGGGGAGGGTCAAACATTGACTCCTGGTTTTGACAGGTCTGGGGTAGAGTCTGAGGCAAGTGATGAGGCCGAGACTGAAGCTCAGGCTCAGGACTTGCATCGTCTCTGGGCCGCGGGGAGAAGGAGAGGCTGATTCGGCGGCCAAACACATCCTCATTTTCCATTCGCTTGCGGGCACGTGTAGCTGCCTCAGGGCTGCCAAAACGGAGGACTGCTGTGCCCTGCGACACGCCCAGCACCTTGCCACCACAGTTGTCTGACAGGCGGCGGAGCCTGAGCTTCACAGCATTCCGCAGGCTCTTGTCACAGTTGACAGGGAGGTTGTGCACATAGAGGAGGTTGAAACTGGGCTGAGGGAGGGGAGGAAGAGACAGCGCTTCTGTCTGGTTTGTATAATTTACACTTAAAAAAATTGAATGCAGTAGTCTTCCCTTTAGTTGAAAAACACTTTGGAGAATGGCTGAGAGTGGTATAGGTTAGGAAAAATTGTAATGACCTCTAAAAGAAAATTGTGTAAATAAATATTTGTTAAGATGATCAAATTCACATTCCAACTGCCTCACTCTCTGCCCTCTTGTTAAGTCCACACTCAAATTAAATTCTCCATGGTTACTTTTGCCAGCACCATCTTACCTTATTTACAACAGAGTACCCAAATTATTTCCTAATGAAGCATTTGTGAGGCATACCTGCGCTTTGACAAGCATACGTGGTGGCAGATCAGCTGTGATCTCCTGAAAGGCCACATGGCAGTGGGCGTGCTGCAGTAGGGCTGAAGATGTATGGCTGCCATGGACCAGGATTACCTGGAAACCATGGCGATGACGGAGGTCACTCAGCTCACTTGCAAAGTTCACATCCGCTTTTAACAATGAAAAGGGAACAATTGTTATCACAAAATCCTTTGTTGTATCAAGGTGGTAACTGATCAAAGTGAATCTGAGCTGAACTCACAGGATACTAGTACAACAGTTGCAGGTGCAGTGTGGGTCTCAGCAAAGCGTCGTAGGCTCTGGCGAAGTTTGTCATCTGCAGCATTCTTGGCTGTGGCGTTGATATGTGCAACCGTAACCTGATGAAGAAAAATGATGTACACATAGCTTCAGACTTTAGCCCCACTTTGTTGAATTTTCATTATTTTTTTGGCGCTGAATTACTTGACACGTTCATAAGGTAATTTCACAGCATTTTCTGAAGGCTCCAATGAGAATGCCTCATGTCAGCTAAGTCTATCACTCAAGGTAAATACGCCACAACTTATGGTAAATGTACTCCTGTTTTAGTTGTACTGGATCAACTCTGAGAAAATAAAAGTTATTATTGTTGGTACCTGGCAGTTGTTGAGCTCTTGGATGACAGCTTTATTCTCCTTGCTGATATCACAGACGCAAATGAATTCTGCCTCGCGATGGCCCTGAAAGAAACGGCTGCGAATACGCTGGACCACAGCTCCAGCAGAGCGTCCACTGGGCACGCTGCAGTTCTCAATGTCCCAGAAGACACCCACCGGAGGGATGTTCTCAGGACCACTGTTCTCTGGAGAACCTAGCAGACAGTTGGCAAACAATCTTTCTAAATACACTCAACAGTTTTAAAACATCTTAAGAGCTTCAAATTAAGTTATTTCATTGTTGTTGCAGTTAATTTGGATGGAAGAACATTTCATATCCACTTCACTCAAATTTCCAAGAGTTTGCCATTTCAAAAGTTCAAAATTCTAATAAACTGTATACATGTAGGAATTCAAAATTGTATTGTAGAGTCCACTAACCATACTTCTGGCCAGTCTTGCCAAGGCTGGTCGATGGCATGAGCATCATGCCATCAGAGGAGGTGCCACAGCCATTACAAATGGGGATGGGGATAGGAGCAGTCTGGGGAACAGGAGCATTGGGCCACACCTTGTCTGACTCCAACGCCAGACCATTCATAGGCTGCAAATAAGTGGACATCAATACATTTGTCAAGGAAAACAGAAATAAAAACAGACAACAAGCAGTACCAGAACAAATGCATTTTATAAACACCGCAAATACAAAAACTAGTCTCAGTTTAAATGGCTGAGGTCACACATGCACATGGAATAAAGGTACCTACAGTGATCTTCATGGCACACAACTACAAAAGAAAGGCTCTACAAACCTTCAACAGGCACTCCTGGCAGTAGTGTGCCCCCTTCACACAAACCGTGCGTTCTACATTTAGGTGCATAGGATTAGAGCAGAAGTGTGCTGAGGTGGTTGTAGTGGTGATGGTGGTGGTTGCTGGGTGATCACCGAGTGTGCTTCTCTGGGATCTTCTGGCTGATGGGCAGCAGTCCACACCACAAGTGTAGTAACCAGAAGAGGCCAGGCAAGAGCCATGCAAGGGAGCAGGTAGAGAGGAAACACATGGGAGAGAGGAAGCCAGAGGTGCTGAGGAGGCAAACAGGCTGGGTTGACTGCATGGAAGAGGTAGTGATGGGTAGGTGTGGAGAAGCCCCGTGCAGCAGGTGAGGTAGGGGTGTGATGAAATAGGCTGAGAGGTAGCAACAGAAGAGAGCAGCTGAGGTTTGTAACCAAGACTGAGCAAAGGATCAAAAGCTTCACCTCTACTTCCACAGCTCAGGTTATGTTTATACTGATGAACAGAAGAAGCTACAGAGCAAGGGCCAGACCCGCCAATACAGCTGCTGCTGCCGCTGCTGCTGCTGGGTGCTCCCAGAGAGCCTGGGGCCATATAGAGCGAGACAACACCAGCAATGCTGCTACTGCTACCAACAACACCTCCTCCTCCTCCACCTAATAACCCATAGCCATCTGTGCTGCAATATTCACAGTGAGTGCAAATGCTTACTTTGGGGCTAGCCCCCTCTTGTTGCTGATGGGGTGGTGGCTGTTGTTGGTGGGAGTCTGTAAGCTGAGGAGGAGGCAAGCAGGGAGGAGGCAAAGGGAGAGGAGCCAGAGAGAAGGGCTGGGATGATTGGGAAGAGGAAGTATGGTGCGGAGGAGGAGGGGGGACATCTTTCAATTCCAGCACGGCCTTTCTGCTGCCCATGTAATTGTTCTGGAACATAAAAAAACAAGCAGATACTTTTACAACAATGTTCTGTGGATAAGAGCAGGAGATAACTGCACTGAGCAGTATTAAAAACACATTTCAAATGGTTTGTCGTGGTTAAATCCAAGTAGAAAAAAGGCACTGTAAAGCTGAATTTCAAGTTTACCACAGCATCTCCCAACCTGCTGCTGTTTGCTTATCAGCTGATAAGAGATTCAATATCATACCTGCGGGTATCATGCAGGTGACAAGTGCAGAAAGGACTCACTGTGTTTACAGTCATTCTGTAGCTCATATGTACAAGCACAAGCCGCTGAGGATCAGAATTGACTTTTTTCACAGCATTCCTGTTACTTCAAGCTAAGAGACAGCAACAACTAATGTTAAAATGTATAGATTTTAAATCTGAGATAACAAATTCCACAGGATTGTTGCCAAGAATTGAGCATTCACAATACAAATTGATTCAATTTCCTCCAATCTCCCCTACATGTTTGAGTACTGCCCATTTGTGGGACAGGATAAATACCTACTTCTTTATCAGTGTGATGAAGGGAGGTTGTCTCATTGGTGGAAAAGCAGTCTTTAAGTTTCCATAGCAGGGTTGAGGCCTCTGTTTTGGGGTGACTGAGCCATGGGAAGGGTCTAGTGCTGCATATGGATCTCTCCTTTCCCAGTCCTTCCATCATTCAACCCAGAGAGGTCTTTCACCATACTTTTATCTCTCTTCTCTCTCATGCTTTCCTGTGAATGGAAAACGAAAGTTAAAAGTTCACACTAGTTAATTGCGCTTACATAACCTCTTACTGACCCCGGTAACTGTTAAAACCTTTGTCTTTACTGGCTTATCTATGATAGCAAAGGTCCGGTCGGGCAAGCGCGTTTTACGAAAGACAGTTTCGTAATGGCAGTTTAAGTCAATAAAGGGGGCACGTCTGCGTACATAACATTTACACGCTTGGCAAGTTTGGACTGCTTCTCTAAAGCTAACTGACGCCACAGTCATGTTTTACCAACGCGAATCGTGTAAAACAACCGACGTGAAGTTAGCTATAAGCTAGCTCACGTTAATGCCGTTTCTTTATGTTTATGTCGGTATCTGCTGGTTAACTAAGTTAGCTAAACTGCTACCTGAATATAGCTAATTTAACGATAACTGTTTGCCTGGAGCTAGCCCGAGAGTTAAGCTAACAACAGGCACCATTAGTTAGCTTGTTTAACAGATACATAGCCCCCCCTCCCCCGCCCCACATGCTATCGTTCATTGTCCTTACAATAAAATCAACACTATTTGGTAATGGCGAGAAATTTCCAAAATAGTTGGTTATTTCGCTACCTGAGAAGGTCTCGTCTTTCACATCTTCCTCATAGGACTGTTCCCCCCCTATCTGTCGCCCTAGAAACCCGCACCTTTTTGTAACCTAATTTTGCCAGAAACCACGCACAGCTGTCGCAAATGTTATTGTTAAAGAACGATACATGTGATAGTGATAACTCACCGGGATTGGCATGTTAAATTGGCTGATATTTACAATAAGGGTTAGATTAGACCTAGCTGCAATATACTAAACAAACAACTTGTTGTTGTTTTTAGTTTTAACAAAATATAATGAATTAATATTAATGAGTTAATTAATGAATCCTGAAATAATCATTTTTAGCTGCATACATTTGGTACATTGAATTATCGTTTTATATTGGGCTACAAAATGTGGAAGTGATGCATTTTCTCAATGAAGTAGCTATGTTAATATGTCATTCATGTATCAATTGCAGATGGATTTCTGGTGTGTCGGTCTCAGCCACTTTACTGAATGCGATTTGATTTCTTTTATGGCATGACATTGTTCAATACCTCATGGTTGTACAAAGTAGCATTCCCTTAACGTCATACCTTTTCTCTATTAGCCCCCAAATGAAGAGTCTTGGGGTTGAATAATTACCTTCCCTTTCTCTGAACTGCACATTTTGCCATTCCTTAAAAAGAAATTACAATAATCATCAATAGAACAAGTGGAGACTAAGTACATTTACTCAAGTTACCCACTGTACTTAAGTACAGTTTTGAGTATTTCCATTTAATGCTACACTTTTGAGCTACTTCTACTGTATTTCAGAGGGAAACATTGCACTTTTTACTCCACCACATTTATTTGACAGCTATCGTTTCAAGTATCTTTTACAGATTAAGATTTTTTTATACAAAACATATAAATAAACAATTTCAAATCTTATTTGTTATAGATTAAACCATCCAATAGTATATAAAGTAGTAACAATTCGCTCCATCATGACTAACTACAACATTGAAATGCTGGATATTTGTTAATGCATCATCGATAATAATCCAGTAATATTATAGGGAAGCGCGAGCCATTCTGCAGTAAAATTACTCATTATGCTGAATGTATGTACTCACTTGTGAGTGATGTGTATTATTTGATATCATAAAAAATAGTCTTTTCATAAAATGATATGCAGTACAAAGTTGCCACGTATGAAATGTTCCAGGTAAACAACTAGCAGATGTTGGGGCCCATAAAGATAAGATTTATTGTTGTTTAGGCGTGGTCTTCCTTGGTATGTGAAAGGTCATTCTGAGAGGTCTCTTTTCCTGACCCCTGGATGGGGAACGGAAGTTTACATACTCGTGTGTTATAGTAGGACCCCATGTATGTCTAAAGGTATAAAAGACGAGCTTGAACAGTGTTCGAGGCAGCAGTACTGATTTGGCTACGGGTGCTGTACAGGTCAAGATGCGCATACCTGTTGATCCTGATCTTTGATGCAAATAAACAATATTATGTAAAAAGTCAGTATCAGCGGAGTTTCCTTCCATCATCGGATCATCGCCTACATCTGGGGAATGAAGAAGAAATTAACAACACGAGTACTTTTACATTACTTTTACTGGCTGAATACTTCTTCCACCACTGAATAAAATTACTATATTAAAACATTTCCCTTAAAAGCCAATAAGGAGATATATGAGACAAAACGAACTATAGCAAATTCAATTACTAATTTCATCAGAGAAAAGTCACTCATTACCGTAATGACTTACTGGCTATCATATTATTGACTATTAATCAACAGTGTCCCACCATGAGGATCTATCCGGCAAATGTTGCCTGGTAGGTGCACTTAAAGGCACAGTGGCGCCCTCTAGCGGCCCGCAGCCGGTCCGCCCCCCCCCCCCCCCCCCCCCGTTGGGGAACAGACAGTAACGGGACAGCAGGTTGAACCATCACTACCAGTAGTGAACGGAGATGGGTAAACAATAACGGCTCAGTGTTTTAGAAATTATTCACATATCAACACTGCGGGATATATATATATATATATTTGATCAATTTAAACCTATGACGCAGTTCGCTTTTGGCTAATTGAAAAGAGACGGACTCTTCCATCAATTAGACAACACCGGCTCATTGTTCCCGTCCGTCATGGCGATTGCCCACGTAGCCACCGAGTACGTTTTTTCCGACTTTTTGTTGAAGGACCCCACGGAGGCGAAGTACAAAGGGGTGCGTCTGGAGCTGGCGGTGGACAAAATAGTGACGTTTCTCGCGGTGGGGCTGCCTTTGTTTCTCATCTCGCTCGCCTTTGCTCAAGAGGTGTCAGTGGGTGAGTTGCTGAATTTGCGCCTTCATCATCTGAGGTCATTATAACCCTTTGGACCCTTTCATCATGTAGAATAACAATGCATAGGCCAGTCGAAGGAGATTCTATCGGGGCTTCTTTGTCTCCCTCCCTGTTGTAGCACATTATTTCAATTAACAACACTTACATGTAGTGGTGGGTGAAGCAATGTGATATGTATTGCATTCAGTCAATGGCCAGAAAGAAAGAGGTGTGAATACTGGAGAAGGTGTGGTTTCAGCCTCCACCCCAGACAGTGAGGCAGGCATACACTGCTGCTGCGCACATGGGCATGGACACCTTCACACACTGACAGACACCTGTACATGCAGGCCTACTGTAAACAAGACTTTAAAGATAAGCTGGTGCAATCTGGACTTGGTTACTGTAAAGAACAGGAGAATAGCTCATCTGCCCGGTTATCCTCATGACTCCCCTTAAGTGTAAAAAACAGATATCTCCAGCTCCATCAGCAGTGTAACAAATCTATCTAATCTTCTTAGGTCATAATGCCCACAGTCTGTTGTTGCTATCATTATCTGCTCGTACTGCTGGACACCCCAGATACTCAGACAGGATGGATCCATAACGCTGCAAGCCTTGAGAGAACTTTTATTGTGCTGCTATGACTGAAAGACAAAATGCCACATTGATTTCTCCTTATCAAATCTGTAGCAATCACAAAGGAGGAGATACAGAGAGAGAGTATTAGATGTAGATGGGCCTTTCCCACAGCAGACATCATGTCGTGGTAGGAAAAGTGCAGGTGTTACTAATAACAACATCCCCGTGACAGTGAGCCATGAAACCAAAGCACCTGTGCTTTTCCTACTGTCACACGTCAACACGTCTGCTGTGGAAGGCCTGTTGTACTAAAGGGGGATGCTGCTCAGTATACTATATGTAAATAACTCTATTCATATCTCCATTTCATATAAAACTATGCAGGTTGAGCAAACTATGGTGGCTAAACTAAAGTGTGGCAACACTAAAATAACCCAGCGCACTCTGAAAGGGAATGTCTGTAACCAAGCTGCATTCTTTAAATGATAGCATTGTTCATTTTTTAGATTAATGCTATGGTATCTTACCTAATAACAAGTGCCTGAACATGTATGTTGCATATGTGATGTGATTCTAACTTTAGTCAAACAATTGAGCATTCTGTGTTCGACATTTTCACGTTTGCATGCAAAACAGGTAACAGTTAGGGGGCAGTTGACAGAATTAGCTGGCCTAGCCCACCGCTTCATGCTCCAGCCTCAAACAGAAGTTGACTTACTTTATAAAACTGGTACTACCGTGACTGATACTATAATTGATTGACAGATTATATGTCATAGATGGAAAAGACAGGAAGCGAGAACTCTGTGGGGAGCTCAGTTTGTTTGAAGCATCGGTCCATAATATTTGTGCTGCCAAATATGTCTGTTGACTATGTGGGTCATTTGTGAATTGTACATGTCTGATTGAACTTCCCATTGTACACCCACCATAATAGGGGCACGTCACAAAGTATGCTGAAAACAACCCACCAACTAATCAGGCCATGAGTGCAGAGGAGGGAGGGCTGACAGTTGCTGTGGTGTTTGTTTCTCTTTGCTGAATCAGCTCTCGACTAATTCTTCACTTTCCTCATCCAGGCACCCAGATCAGCTGCTTTGCTCCCACTAACTTCACGTGGAGACAGGCCGCGTATGTGGACTCGTTTTGTTGGGCAGCAGTACAGCAACAAGCTGAGAGTTCGCCACTATGGCTACACAAGGTACATCAGTGCTGACAGTGTGATTGTGTGGGTAGCCCCTTGACCAACGAGACAGGCTTGAAGCTGACCACACATTTCTCATACAGTTTAAAAAAAGCTAAATGATTACTTTCTTAGGCTAAAGTTGTACTAATAAAGTCCAGAAATCAAAGTTGGATTTTTGTCTTTTCTTTCTAATGCAGCCTTTTTCTGTTCCGTTTTCTGTTCAGTTCTTCCCATACATCCTGCTCTTACTGGCCATCCTCTTGTATATCCCGGCCCTGTTCTGGCGTTTCACTGCCGCTCCGCACCTCTCCTCTGACCTCAACTTCATCATGGAGGAGCTGGACCGCTTTTACAATCGAGCCATCAGATTGGCCAAGAATCTGGCATCCTTGGATAGCAAAGCTGCACCTGAAGACACCCAGAGGTAAACTTCTGTTAAACCTGCCACCAGATCGACTCACTCATTTACTCTTTTTTTGTTTTTAGCAGGAGATGTGACTGTGTGACAATAACGTATACTTGTTTTAAAAAGATTGGCTTTAATGTAAAGCCTTTTTCATGTTTCCTGAGTGTGTTGTTGCCATATTGAAAATGTTGGTCCACAGGTCAGAGAGGGAATAATACATGACAGACCGCATGTATAAAAAAGTAGAATGAGCCATCCTTTGATGGGGAAAAAAAACAGCTTTGTACTAATACCTTTGCATTTTCTAAACACAGAGGTCTTTTCACCTCATAAATAAATGCCCATGTTTTTCAGCAGCAGTGCCCTGGACCTGACAGAGGGTTGCTTCAAATACCCTTTAGTGGAGCAGTATCTGAAGACCAAACGCTTCTCTCGCTGCCTCGTGGTCAAGTACCTTGCATGCCGAGGCCTGACTCTGCTGATCCTCCTGCTGGCCTGCCTCTACCTTGGCTACTACATCGGCCTGGCCTCTCTCACTGACGAGTTTCCCTGTGACCTGCGCACAGGGGTGTTGAAGAACGACAGCATGGTGCCATCTGCTGTCCAGTGTAAGCTCGTGGCCGTGGGCGTCTTCAGGCTGCTCAGCTACATCAACTTGGCGGTGTATGTGCTTCTTGCTCCGTTGGTGGTGTACGCTGCTCTCGGGCCGGCTCGCCAGAGCTCCGGCTTCCTCCGGCCTTATGAGATGCTGCCGGGCTTTGGGGCTTTGGGTGTGGTCACGCCCTTCTACAACGACCTCAGCATCTATCTGTTGTTCCTGCAGGAGAACCTGAGCGAACTAAAATCATTTAAGTGCCTGCAGGTGGGTCCCAGCACAGATACTGTGGTTAAAATATGTCACCTGCGTTTGCTGTTGCTTTGAAAAAGACGTAACATGTCTTATTTACAGGTGCTTGAGTTGTTGCAAGAGGCTAATGATGAGGGGTTTGACACCATGTGCCTACTGCAAACTCTGGGTCAGGTGAAGACAGATGTGTTAGACAGTAAGAAGACATGCTCACGCAAGAACAACAAAGAAACAAGTAAAGCCGAAGAATGATCCCTCTGAGGTAAGGAAGAACATTTAGTCTTCTGATGGAGGCTGTGTAACGTTTGTGAAATGAACTGACTGTGTGGTGGACTTAACCTTGGATGTGTTTTATTTTCCTTCAGATCTCTCTGCTTTGTCACTGAATGATTGACCTGATGAGGATAAGCCCGGTTGTGGTGGAAAAGAAGAACTGTGTGAAAACCATTGTGCACTTACCTTTATCTGAATTTCTGGTGGTGTATTTCATATCAGAGGTTTATACTCATTCACACAGTCTGTAGTTTGGCCAACAGACATTTTACTACAAGGACAAGTGGCGATCTGCTGCGCACTCCTGACCTTTTCTCAGGATCTTAAATGCCTTCCAGTCACAATTCATAATATAAGCCATGTTCCTTGGGCTGAAATCTGTATGTTAATTTTCCAGGTGCCAGAGCCGACTTCCTGCCCTTTGCGTTAGAGTGAGAGACGTTTCTGAACACAGGTTTTAGATGTATTTATAGTTGAGGCGGAGAAATGAGAAGGTGTAGTGACCTGTGAAAGTGTGTCCATCCAAAGTAAGCATAAAATTAATATGAATTGCAAGGTCTTATAAGAACCACTGGACTAGCCTTGTCTGGACTGTAAAGCATGTGATTACTTGTACATGAATGTGCTGTTAACAACAGGTGGTATATTGTATATGTATGTTGAAAGTATAACAAGACCCTGGGTTGTCTAAACTCATGGACTGATGGCATCTCTGCATTTTACATGAAAGATAAATGAATTCTTTGGGGGAATACAATGTCAATATCAATTATTGTCAGAGGTACAGCCTTTCAGGCTTACATGGGCTCTTATACAATTAAAGATTGTTTTTCTCAATGATTTCATTACGGGGTCTTTCATTTCATTACCAACCTTTAGACATTAGAATATAATAAATAATATGATATAATGCTAACTATTTATGTATGATAGTCTTAAGTACCACATAGTAACAGTATAGTAGATGTTTTCCCTTCATAAACCTTTCATGGGGATGATGAGATGAAAATGGAGGAGCATTCCATTTCACTTGCTTTGTCAAACTGTTGACAAGTTGTGACCAGACAACTAGAAACATTTGTACAATACAATATAATGCAAATGACTGTCCCAAATAAATATGATACATAAAAAGTTAACTTCTACTTTAGTTGTTTGTGTATTGATCTATGGTGCTTTACTTAGTGGGAATGTTGTATTGGATTGCATTGTAAGTGTCTCTAATATGAAATATTAGAAACACCTTACAAAAAATGATAATAGAATTCTAAAACACAACTATACTTTTAACTTCCACAATCTTGCATGAAAACAGACATCTCTTCTTTGTTGTTATTGCACCATCGCAAGGCAACAGGGGGCGACAGGAGCAGATGGACTTCAGAGCTCAGTGTCTTGGTAGTGTTGGGGGCTCCGCCTTCCGCGGCTACAAATTCGTTGAACAATATGATTGGATAATATTTTCACAACGTCATCGCTATTGTCCAATGGCGTCCGAGAACCCAAACTTCGTTTGTATTTGGTTGGTGAGTCGAGCACCGTCCTAACGTAACGAGAGATTAGTTTGTGCAATCACAATACGTTTGTTGCACAAATTCAGGAAATTTAGCCTTTCCTCGAAGTACATTCCCTTAGCTATAGCATGTTTTAATCGTCCCCTTATATGCAGGTGAGTCTGCCTAGTATCTGTTTTTCACTGTGTTGGGATAATATTCTGGTTAAGTCGCCGCTGAGCTAGCTGTATTAGCTCAGCTGAAAAGCTTAGCCATGGTATATGCAACACCGCTGCTGAGTTAGCTTTAAAGTAGCTAACGCGTACTTTTTCTTTCTTGATAGAAATAATTTCAAAAACATATTTCTGTAGTCTTTTACTTTTCCCAGCCTCAGTATGCCGTGACAAAATGCATAGCGCCTTAGACTAACGTTAACGCTAGCTAACCTAGTTAACTTAGCATTAGCTAACCGTAACAGTTGTGTGGTTTGAATGGTAAGGGTGTCTGTGCTCTTATGGCAGATCAGGGCAGTGTTAAAAGCTATACTACGTTTTACTTTACTTTTAGGTCTCCCATCCCCGCCATCCTGACACAAAGCAACAGACATGGTAGAGCCAACAACACGAAAGTTTGCATCTCTAGAAGAGGAGCTGGGCTTCTGGAAGGAGCAGGCACAGAGACATCAGCAAAGGTAACATTAGGCAAACACTACTCCTTAGACACTCTTTAATGGGTAACTTAACGTCAAATAACTAATCTTACATTATAACTGTACACATATTGTACAACATGGTGAGTGAGTTGTTTTTTGGTGGTGAACATTGTTTTATCATCAGGGCTGATGAGGCTCAGGAGGAGTTGCAGGAGTTTCAGCAGATGAGTCGAGACTATGAAGCAGAACTGGAAACCGAGCTGAAGCAGTGTGAGGGCAGAAACAAAGAGCTGCTTATAGACAACAACCGACTGCGCATGGAACTGGAAAGCATAAAGGTAGAGCACCTTGATTCTAAACAGGCCTTGGTCCTAACAGAGCTGTGATGTTACTGTTCCTTCTCTCAGACAGAGAAATGGACACGCCCGCACACACAGACGGCCTTTAGCCAACCAAAATTCAGCATGTCATTGCTGCTGCCAGTAGGAAGATTGCTGCCTAGCTGGAAGGCAGCTGACTGCTATTTTTGTTCAGCGGTCCATGGGGAAGAGAACATTAATGGAAGAAGTGAATGCAGAATTGTGCTAAAAAACCCAAATTGCTCAAAGGTTGTTGGGGACAAGGTGGACAAAGAACATTCAAAGGGATTTTTTTCTCAACTAATGTCTATGAAATACACAGTTCCTCCTCTAAAACATGCTGGCAGCTGCATCGATGAATCTGCCGTGACACTGCAAAGCTGGCATTGCCAATGTCAATTAATTTGATGTCTGTGTGCTGTTTGCAGGAGAAATTTGAGGCTCAGCATTCCGATGCTTTTAGGCACATCTCAACCCTGGAGGAAGATCTGGCAGAAACCAAAGCAATGAGAGATCACCTGCAGAAATACATCAGAGAGCTAGAGCAGTCCAATGATGACCTGGAGAGGACCAAAAGGTCAGTGTCTAAGAGGTCTTGTGTTTTTGTCTCACCCATGGGCTTCATCATCAAATGTCAAACAAACTGGCTATTTCTGACTTTAGTACACATACACACACAAAGCCAACATGCACATTAAGTCCAGTATTGTTCATTTTTATTGGCCCATCCTCTCTGCATGTCCCAGGGCTACCATCATGTCTCTGGAGGACTTTGAGCAGCGGATGAACCATGTCATCGAGAGAAATGCCTTTCTTGAGAGTGAGTTGGATGAGAAAGAGAACCTGCTGGAGTCTGTTCAGAGACTCAAGGATGAAGCCAGAGGTAAACACACAAACCTGCACTCGCTGTAGCTTCTCAAGTTTACAGGAACTGCTGATTTCTCTACAAACTGACACTTATGTTTAAGTCAGCGAATTTTGATAGCTGGTTTAGTTCTCCAAATTTTGGGTGTATTTATGCCCACTCTCTTCTTCCTGTTTACCCTGCATCTGATCGAATGATTAGTTGTATTCTAATATATAGTTGTACTGCCGAAGTTCATTAGAAAAAGATACTTAAGGGCTGTACCTAAGGTTTTTCATGTTTGAGCTCATTTAATACTGATCAAATATACTTGACAGTTTTGAATTGTGTCTTTCCCTCCTTCTAGACAGCCCAGTGGTATGAAAATGAACTTGCATAAACTTGAAACTGGCTAAAGAGTGGTAATCCATCAAAGTTAATATCATATCTGATTTTATTGTTAATGTTAGGGCTGTGACTCACCGAGCCAGCAGTCGTTCATCAGGCACCGTTGGGCATTTGTAGATCAGCCAGGGCTGGCCATCGCCTCTTAGCTAGTTTTTGCTGTGCATCTGCTGCTCTTGGCCCTAGTTAACTGTCATCAGTCGCCGCTTGGTTGGTTGAGCAGGTTGAATTGGTGGCAGAGGCAGTCAGCAACGAGAGCTTACTGTCTTATTTTTTTGCCTTATTTTGTCTTTTACTCTGTTCTTCCACAAGCAAAGGACAAGTTGACAGGCTGACAATGCCAGGTCAAAGAAAAGGAAAGCAAATCTATACATTGCTAGTGGCAAATGTTATTGGACATTCTCAGTTTGTGTTTTTAGCATTTGATGAGAATCTGATTCACACTAGTGAGTGGGAAAATTGTTGGTTTGTCTTTCCTTGACATTTTTTGGATTAGAACTATAGACTACAAACTAGAGATTTTCTCTCCTGCAAGTGCAGAATATACATGTTGGCAGCCAGCTGGCTGTTGGCTGTACACTTTGTGTTGTGCTCAGTAACAGTTAACAGTTAGTTTGGGTTCTCGGACGCCATTGGACAATAGCGATGACGTTGTGAAAATATTATCCAATCATATTGTTCAACGAACTTGTAGCCGCGGAAGGCGGAGCCCCCAACACTACCAAGACACTGAGCTCTGAAGTCCATCTGCTCCTGTCGCCCCCTGTTGCCTTGCGATGGTGCAATAACAACAAAGAAGAGATGTCTGTTTTCATGCAAGATTGTGGAAGTTAACAGTATTTATATCTTTGATCTTGATCTTTGTGTGTGCTAGGTCTTTGACGTTGGCTTGGTGTTACAGGACACTTGCATTATTGTTTAGTGGAAATGCAGTTTTCAGTTCAGATCATGTATGCACCTGATTTCCACAAAGCTGACATGACTTCATGGATGACCTATTTGAAGTAGTTTCAAGTCTCTGCAATTTCTTGTCTACTTCTTTACTATATGGAACGTAATAGAAACCGACATTGTTGTCCTTTTTAAAAATGTAGCAATCTCTGTTATTTACAAATCTGTGTGTCCTGTTTGTGTCAGACCTTCGCCAGGAGCTGGCTGTACGTCAGAAGGAAAGACGGCCGTCCAGCAGCCTGGGCAAAGACACAGATCGATCGGATCTGCCATGCCCCTCAGCTGGAAACCCGTCCATCCCTGTCACACCCTCCAAACCCATCAGCTCATTTGCCACGCCCCCCGCTTCCAGTATCCGACGCGGTAAATAGAAAAACTTTGACTACAGGAATAAATACAGTGATGGTGAATATATTAACACACTATGTGTTTACCTGCTCATATCTGTTTTGTTTTAGGTGATGGTCTAACGGGGACTCCCCTCACTACGTCTGCCAGAATATCTGCACTCAACATTGTAGGGGAGCTGCTGCGAAAAGTTGGAGTAAGAGATTTAAAAATGATACCACTATAGTACCCAGTGAATACATGCTTTACGGAACTGTGTTATCACTAAATAGAATCACTACAAGTTTGGGTTTTCCATGTATCTGACTGTTATATTGATATCCCTGCCAGAATCTGGAGTCAAAGTTGGCCTCCTGTCGAGACTTTGTGTACGACACGTCGGTCAGCAGACCAGCACTTCCTGCTGGCCCGGGTAGTCCTTCTCGTTTAGACGGAGGCCCTGAGGTCCAAGCTACCAGCATGAGCCCTCCTCCTCAGTACGACAGGTGAGGAAAACAACAGCAGCACAGTCTTAAGTGTTACATAGAGGTCAGTTAAACATGGTAAAAGCTTATTTAATTTTTTCACAAGTTCTGATCTTCATGTAGGTTCAGTCATGTAGATGCTAACTTTTTTTTAATGTTACAACCCACTGTGCTTCCTTTCTCCACATGTGAACTTACAGTGTTCTTTTACAGTGACATTTTTTGGTTGTTTTCAACCTGGTTCTGTACTTGTTTTGCTGGAGTCCACATTTCCTTTCCTTTACAACAGAGGCGGAAACTTGTGAAAATACATGAACTTGGACATAGTTATGAAAATAAGAACCAGGAATAAGAAAAAGAAATTCAGGGAATGTTTCTTTGATATGTAAAGTAAGGCATGCAGTACAATACAGTAACGTGCTGTTTGTACAAAATTGAATTATTCACTCCTTGAGCATCTGCATTCTGCAACATATGCTGTACTGCTGTTAATTCCACCATGTGAACTCACCTGACCTTTGTCCTCATTTTTATACAGAGCTTTGTTTTAATCATCATTTTACTGTTATGTCTGTAAAGCCAACAAACATTGGGAATAAGAAGTATTCTGACTTTTTGTCTGCTTATAAATGCATGTGCTACATCTTGTCTTGCAGTTTGGTGAAGCGGTTAGAGTTTGGACCAGCTCCTCCGAGAGGAGTCTCCCAGGGCGCCCAGTCTCCACAGGGAGGGGTCAAGATTCTGCTATGAGAGAAAAAGAAGGCAACGCACCTTCAGTAACCTGACGCCGAACCTCCTGTCCCCTCTCCCTCTTTAATAAACTGCAGCAATGGGACTTTGAACTGAGCTGTCTTCCCTTGTCGCCACGTGCCCTGCTGAACTATTTGAAACAAGAAAGCCACTCTCCTCGCTCCATGCCCCACATAATCAGCGCATGGACGTCTGCTGCCTCAGGCTAGTAGCACACCATATCTGTCACAGGAAGCAGCACTACAGCTTGTGTAAAGTCGAGGAACAAAGAGCCTACTCCTCACACTATGTCTTCTGCTGTATTTTTGACTCTGTGGTGGTTAGCATGTCAAAAACTCCTCGTGTCTACTGATTTGCTTTCTGTGGTGGATCAAGCACAACAGGGCTGTTGAAACATTACTGTTCCCAGAAAACACATTATGGGGGTTGGGGAGGGTTTGCTGCACTTGCCCATTTATTACGTAGGGACCCAAATGCGCCAGTTATATTAATAACAGCCACTGGATGTGACCCTGACATAGGGACCAAGTACTTGGAGTGTCATTTCTAAAAAGGTGCGATGGTACAAATATCGCTTACGACCAAGTCCAAACCAAAGCTTTGAAGGTAACAGGTTAGGTTGTTTTTTTCTCTTTGAATCTGATATGAAAAACATGGTAAAAATGAATAACTTCTATAACAAGTCTGTTTTTGTTCTTCATTTGAATTGTGGGCTCGAACAATGTAGCACTGAACAACACTGGCATGAACTGTTGTGGAGGAGCTAGATATTGTCGGTTAAAAAATTTTTTTCCAAGCTGAGCCACCCAACATTTTTGTCCAGAAGAGACTCAATACTTTCCACTGCTACAAAAGCTTCAAGTCGAGAATGAATTAGTCGCTGCCAGGAACTGGTGTTTAGTATTTTAACCATCGCTGCCTTCATCAATCTTATTACCTCTTCAGTTTGCAGACTTTGCTTTGCTGGCCAGTTCAAATAAGTGGCATGGGTTCTTTATTCCTCATGCTGCCAGGCTAGTAGAAATGTGATATCACTTTTTTTTCCAGTCTAGTTTAATCTCGCATGGTATTCGGTTTCTATCACCTCCTTCCTGCCATTGGACAGACTTGTTTTAGCAGACTAATTATTCTCTGGTATGCGAGGCTTATGAATGTGAAGTTTAGGAATATGTTTTCTTCCTCAGAGATGAGATGTTAATTTGTCATGCGGCTGATTTTATGATCTAGTGCTACCAATAACTTTTATACTGATTTTAGTTGACTGTAGAAGTTAGACTGGCACATGTTCACTGCTGAATGTATAGTAATAATTCCCTAATAGGTGTGAGACCTGTCCAAGGGTTATATGGTGGCCGAATATGAAAAAAGCAATAATAGAGTTGAACAGATCAAAGATAAGCACATTTCATAGTATATTTGTGTAGTTATATAGAGCCTATATTGAATTCCCCTTTCCTGCCTTTTAGTAAAAGATATTGTGAGTGGGGAAATAGAGTGATTAACAGTCTTCATGTCTTTTTTTCCCCCTGAAATGTTTCTGGTTAATCTTGAGTTGTCACTACTGCCATCCAGCAGCTCATTAAGCAAATACATATCTAAATATCACGTTTATTCAGTGGCCGTCACTCTATACTGCAGTGTAGCCTGTGTGTAGGATTCAACTTGTGGTTAATACGTCTGAGAACTGGATGTCCTGCTCTCTTTGCTGTGTAACCTTCCTTGAACTAACACAAACTAACTTTTAATTGTAATCCACGACCACTGTGTACTGGGTGTTTGTTTGTGTGCAGCACCTTCTGCAACTGCTTCTGTATTTGGACTTTAAACTGTATGTGCCTGAGGTACTATACCCAACTTTTATCCTGTTGGTTTCCAGTTGTTTTTCTATTGAACAGATGAGGAAAAAGGTCCTGTTGTGATGATCCAGTTTGATCTCTGAAGTTACTGACCAAGACAGAAACATTAAAAGGAGAAAATGAATGTGTTTTTTTTTTAAGGTCTTTATTTCTTGTGCAGGTGGTTCAACAATTAATAGATACGATTGGTGTCATGTAAACATCGGTTGATTACATATAGCATGATCAAATGAGAATGAGCTGGTTTCAGGTGATCAGGGGCTTTTTGAACATGTACAGTAAATCTGGACAAAAGGGGGGAAGAATAGAGTGCTGCCAAGTGCCCAATACTGAAATCTGGCTCGTGGTTTTATAGTTACCCGAAACCTTATCTGACCTAAAACATTCTGACATTACTGGGCTTGAGTAAAAGTAATCTAAACATATCTGGACACAAGAAAGGTGCAAATAATATAAAACGGTGACTTTAGAAAATGTTTAACAGCTAAATACTTGTTCGTTGGGGTTCAAACAGCAGCACTGACTGGATGCAGACTGAGCGTAGACAAATCCAATCTGTTCAACCACTTCAGTGCTGCTCTGAAACACTTAACAGCAGTCACAGGCAACAGGACGACAGTCGCTGATAATAGTTACAGATCCACAGATTTACAGGATGTCTCTGCTTTGAATTCTAAGGTGACTTATTGTGGAGACCCGAGGCTTTGCTGGCAGGTCAGCGTGGTAATTAGAGGCACCTATTTTTGTGTCATTCAGTGCAGTACAAAACAGTGTAACTTAAAAAAATAAAATAAAAGGAACAGCAAATCACACATCAGCAGAGCCACTAAAACAACTCCCCTAGTTGATATCAAGTCCTTCTGATTATTGTGTGTCAAGAAAAGGTGCTCTGGAACAAGAAGATAGTACAGATCAGTACACTGTTGGGAATGGGAGAAAATATATATTTGAAGTGATATGGAAGAACTAGATAGCATAACAGGCTTTGAAATTATTCTGTTTAAGTGGTGGAGCTTTCCCTGGTAGGTAATTCTGATATCGGATTATTTGCCGTCCCTTACTCCGCGGACTTGGTTCCATTGAAGTCGCTTTGGGAGTCGGCCTCCTCCTCTGAGGCATCCTCCACCACCCTTCGGCCTCCGCCCATACGCCGAGCTGTGCTGCCAAAGGAGGGCTCATTTCCACGCCTGAAGTGCCACAGAGATAGAACGGACAGAGACACAAACACAAAGACACATCCCCGCAGTGAGAGGAGTGGTCATGTGACCGTTTCCGGGCTGGTTCAGGTGCGTTTGAAAACCACTCGGGTGTTGATGAAACACAGAATGTACAGGTTGTGCTTTGGTTACAGGATAAGCACGCTGGTTATCTTTGTAACTCATTTGACTCCTGGCTCAGGAAAAATGAGTTTGGTTTATGGCAATTAAACCAAGCACTGAGAAAAATATGGCCACCAGTTAGAAATCGGTGCAATGGAAAGGTCACTTGCTTCCTAATATTTTTGTTTTTTTCAAAGCAAATCGTGGTGGCTGACGAGCCATATTTCTCTCAGTTAGGCCCAATGAAAGAAATGACAGCATTAAAAGTGCGCATGGGGGAATGAAAAGTTATGGTAAGTTAATAAGAAATGGTGATGGGGTAACTTTTAGGCGCAGAGGTACCTGCTGTGTTACTCCTTGGGTTCAGGGTTGCCTCTGAAATAGAGATGGACACGATTGTTGTGCTTGTGCTCAGTAAGGCCACCGAACTAAAGCTTTCTGAAACTGAAATAATCATCTGAAGATGACTGTAGTGACAATGAGCTCTTTCGCACTAAAATGTAGCTGAGAACAGTTTGAGCTGATTTATTTTGTGTGAAAAGATGTACAATATGTGTAATATGCTTGTTTTACTCATACACAGACATCTGCCTGTTTACCACTCTGTTACTTTTCTTACTGCAGTATCTGTTTCCTGTCGCGGCGTCACAGAAATAAAAATGTGATTGAGACAAGAGAAACAAACAATAACCAAGAACCTAGCCAAGAAGACAGACATACAGGTGGACAGTCTCTTTGGCACTTTGTCCTACCTGAGTTTGCTCTTCAGAGAGTTGACCTCGCGGCTCAAGGCGTCGTTGGCCTCGGTGGCTTCATCCAGCTCCCGCTGCAGCTTCCTGCGGGCGGCTGTAGCGCGCTGAGACTCCTCCTCCGACTCCTCCAGCTGCCGCTTCAGCTGCTTCATGCGGGTGTTCGACTTTTCCGCCTGGCGAGCGAACAGAGGAAATATCCAAACTGAGTGCTCTTTTAATAGGCCATCCCAAAGTAAGTGGACTCCAAACATCCATGCTCTCACAAATATGGACAAACATGGGTGCATTAAGTGATCGTACCTGGTCTTTGTACTGCTCTCCTTGTTTCCTTTCGTCTTCCACCTGCATTATCAGGTCCTTCAGCTTCTTGTCCTTCTGGCGCATACTCTTCGCAGATGTCTGCTTCTCCCTGAAGACGGACAGGGAGGAATAGAAAGTATAACTACAATGACAGAAAACATTCCCAGGTGAAAAATAGAAACCAGCACTATATGGACAGTTTGTTTAAAGTGACAACTAACAATAATATCATTACTGGAACATGCAGATTCATTCCATGAATATGTCCCTTCTGCCGGACATTTTATGTCGTGACTGTAATGACCATTTGAAAATAAATGTTATCAGACATAATCTTGGACTCTTTCTCTGCCCCCGACCTGTTCTCCTGCTCCAGCTGTTCCTCCAGCTGTGCCACTTTAGCCTCCAAGGCGGAGATGGAGGACTTGAACTTGGATTTGACCTGGTTCTCCATCTCCTGCAGCTTTGCCTTCAGCTCCTTGTTCTGGCGCTCCATCTGCTGCCGAGCGCTCTCGTTCTTCTGGGAGGTGCTGCGCTCAGTCTGCAGCTCGTTGTTCAGCTGATCCACCTGTGGAGGGAAGGCACAAAAACAGAGGGATGAGGCCTCTGCACTTTATGAGCCCCTCTCATGACTCAAGTAGCTGCTACTATCTGGCCACCTGCTGCGTGCTCTTCCTCAGCCTGTCGTTGAGGATCTCCATGTTGCTCTGCTCTTCCTCCAGCTCCTCCTCGAGCTGGGAGATCTTAGCTTCCAGACGACGTTTCTCATCTGCCAAGGCCGACCTGCACGCAAGGAGCACAGCGGACAACAACATGTAAGCATCGTTCGTCTTCGGCGTTCATTTCACAGACAAAGCAGCGGAGTGAAATCTCCACCCACTTTCCAGAGGAGTTGCTGGACAGCTCGTCAGACAGCTCATCTCTCTCGGCCTCTGCCTGCTTCCGTGCCCTCTCAGCCGCAGCCAGGTCCTAGAAACATGTCAGAGATGAATCCTTTATTCCAAGACTCTACTTTCAAATAAGTTGCTGCCCCGTTAGGAGTCAAACACGTTACCTCCTGCAGCTGCATGAGCTCAGCCTCCAGACCCTTGGCCTTCTTCTCGCTCTCCTTTGCGGTAGCCAACACCTCCTCTCTGGCAGCGCGGGCGTCTTCCAACTCCCTCTGGAAGTCCTTCATCTGGGCCTGATGGGACGAAGAGAAACAGAAATAGAGACAGCAATAGGGAGAGCGATGAGACAAAAGCATTTGAACACCTGTTTAGTTGGAAGATGGTACTATAAACGCTTTAATTACAAGCTTACAAGGAAATGCTAAAAGCAAACATGTGCATCTAAAATCAATAAAATCTGAAATTGCAGTGTTAAATAATTCTCCTGTGCTGAACCTGCTGCAGCATCTCGTCCATCCCTTCACTCTCACCTGGAGCTTGCGGAGCTGTTTGATGGCTTCATCTCGTCCCTTACTGGTTGTCTCGATCTGCCCCTCCAGATCTTTCATGTCCGTCTCCAGCTTCTTCTTGGCTGCAGCTGCCAGAGCCCTCTGCTTACGCTCATCCTCCAACTCCGTCTCCAACTCACGAACCTGCAGTCAAAATGCACCACTGCTTAGATTACTGATGCAGGCGGTGTGACAGTCTCTGATGGGGGATCAGATCACATGCTTTCATTTGCAGGAGGAGATATTTTACGTTGCTTTACCTGCTTGACAAGCTGTCTCTTCTTCTCTTCTCCCATCTCATCTCGTCCCAGGAGGTCCCTTTCGAACTGGGCCTTCAGGGCCTGCATGTTGACCTCCAGACGCAGCTTGGCGTCCTCAGCCGCCTGCAGCTCGTCCTCTAGCTCCTCCAGCTGGGTCTTCATCTCTTCCACCTGGGCCTCCAGGCCTCGCTTGGACTTCTCCAGCTCGTGAACCTGCCATCAGTGTATTGTCAAATTCACTTCTATATTTTGGTGTAAATAGCATAAAGAAAGGCAACCAGTCGAACCATGAACTTTCAGCCTTAAAAATCTACTGGTCAGTCCAGTCATAACAGTCTCATGTGTGACATGTTGGGTGATGTTTCAAATGAAACGATGTTCCCAGCACTCACATTTTTTCCCACATCGTCCTTGGAGCTGATCAGGTCCTCCATTTCCATCCTCAGGGCCTTGTTGGCTCTCTCCAGCTCCTCTCTGGATTCCTGGGCCTCGTCCAGAGCTCTCGCCAGGGACAGAGCCTTGGTCTCCTTCTCTCTGGCCTCGGCTTCAGCACGGTCTCTCTCATCTGCATATTTACTGGAGATGCTCTTCTCCTCGGCCAGCATCTGGAGACCAGAGAGGACAGAAAACCGTGGATAACGTTTTATGGTGTAATGCCAAAGTAATGTAATAGTAATTATAGTATTTTTAAGGTTTTACTCTGTAATTAATTAGTCTTTTTTTAAAAATGTTGTATATAGAGAGTTAATTATTCTGACTGACCTGGTCAAACTTCTTCTGCTTCTTCTCCAGGTTCGACACATTCTGTCTCTGGTTGTCCAGGTCCATCAGCGTGTCCTCAAGCTCTTGCTGCAGACGGTTTTTGGTCTTCTCCAACTTGTCATACGCAGAGGCCTTCTCCTCAAACTGGGTGTTTGCTGCCTCCAAATCTCTCTGCAGACGTTTCTTGCCTTCTTCCAGCAGCTCAATGTTTCCCGTCATTTCCTCTAGCTTCTTCTTCGAATCTGACAACTGTGGACAGAAGACTTTGTTAAGGCACTAATTATAAATCTTCCTTTTGAATTTTGTTCATCCTCCAATGTCCTCCTACTTTCATCTCACCTACAGTAAAACGTCACTGAAATCTCTCTCTGACATCTTACTGTTTGTTTTCATGACATTTTCTTTATGATTTCACCACCAACTTGTAGATTAACCTGTAAATTAGCGAACCCTAGTTTGAACTCTGACCTGGATGTTGAGGGTGGACACGTGTCTCTCCACGGTCCTCTTGGCCTCCATCTCCTCTTCAAGCTGCTCCTGCAGGCTGTTCTTGTCGTCTTCTGCTTGCCGCAGCTTTGTGGAGAACTGCAGTTTCTGACGTGTCTCCTCAGCCAGCAGCTCCTGTGGCAGCACACCAAGTCAAAGATCAATGCTGTAATTCTGACCTATTGTCAGCAGGCATTATGTAATCAAAGAAAAGGTTACATCTAGACTGTATTGGGGTTATAACATCAGTGTGTCAGCTCTAAAATTTCTGCTAAAAGTCCAGTTACCTGTGAGTCTTGGAGTTGGGAGGTAAGGCTGGAGACGTCTTTGCTCAGTTTGATGTTCTTGCCCTCTGCTTCATTCAGCAGGTTTGTCACACTCTCCAGTTCAACCTGTATGAAGACAGGCATGAGGTTGCTGGGACTTTAATTTTCAGCATATCAGTGTGGTGGCTTTTAAAAATGCACCTGTTTTTATGCACAGTATTGCTGTAACTACTGATAGTCATTTACAGTGATCTTAGAGCAGCGCTCTCCCAGCTCGGACTTCTGCTTCTCGCTGTCGTTGAAGCGTGACTGCAGATCTGCCACCTGGCCTTCCAACTTCTTCCTCTTGTGCTCCCCGTCTTGTTTGGCCTGGGTGAGCGAGCGCACCTCTATGGTTAACTCTGACGTCTCCTTCTCCAGGGCTTGTTTAGCCTTCTCCAGGTTTGACTTCACCTGAGCAGAAGAGAGAAAAAACAAGATCAACATCCTGTGTGTTAGAAAGAAAAAAAAAAAGGAAGTTTGCTTTCCAGAAACAGTATTAACTTAAATAAACAAGCTAAATGGTAACTGGGTGTTTATAACACTGTGTGAAATGATGATGCAGGCCTACTCGTTTGGACTGCTCCAGCTGGTCTGTGAGCTCCTCCACAGCCTGGGTGTGTTTCTGTCTCATCTCCTGTATCTGGGCCTCGTGGGTCCGGTTCTCGTCCTCGATGGCTCTCTTCAGCAGGTTCACCTCCTGCTCACGTTTGGCCCTGGATGGACGGATCATGCAGACGTTTGTGTAAATATGACAGAGCTTTCACCTCTGTCTTACACGTCTATCATACACGAGCTTTCTAAGAACAAGGGAATATTTATATTTCTTGGTTTGTTGCAGTGTTGGTCACCTCATTATCATTAATTTTTTTCTAAAATGAATTGTACCTTACTCATAAATCCTTAATATGTAATAACTATAAAATCCCTTTGACTACGTATCTATATATATTACATATATAAATATATATATGTCAGTATTGTACGACCGACCTTAGTTCCTGCTGTGTGGCAGTAGTGTCCAAAGTGTCCTCTAGCTCAGACTTGAGGGCCTCCAGCTCCTCCCCGAGGTCCCGTTTGATCTTCTCTGCCTTGTTCCTAGCCGCCCGCTCAGAGTCGAGGTCCTCTTGCAGGTCGGAGATGTGTCCCTCCAGCTCTCTGATCTTCTTCAGCGCGTTGTTCTTCTGAGCTGTCTCATCTTCTAACCTGAGGAAGAAGATGCATCGAGGAGGATATTTGTTAGCATGATAGAAATAGCATCCTGCAAGGGTTAGGGTTGATGTGGTAGACAGGAGGTCTTACTCTGCCTCAGATGAAGTGTTACCGGGCTTTGTAGATTCAGGTGTATTGGAGATTCAATCTGCATTTTGGTAACTTCTCAGGACTTTACCTGGCCAAGGCGTTCTGTAACTCCTCCTCCTTCTTTGCGAGCTGGGCTTTGAGGTCAGCAATCTGGGCCTGCAGGTCAGCTATCTGCTCTTGCAGGTCATTCGACTCTGCTTCCAGCTTACGCTTAGCCTTATCCAGCTCCTGTCGACCCTTCTCTTCCTTTTTCAAGCGGACTAGTAAAGCAGAGAGATAACAATTAGCATAAATGTTGGTGACATCAGTAATGGTTTCGAGGGTGTTAATGCATGACAATCCATATCAGATGATTACCCTCTAGTTCAGAGATCATGGACTCATGTTTGTTTTTGAGCTTGGTGAGGTTCTTTGACTTCTCCTCTTCCTCTGCCAGGTTGCTACTGAAGTCTGCAATCCTCTCCTCCATCAGCTTCCTCTCCTACAAAACACCAAATATATAATTTGCCTTCTTTTCGATACAGTAACTCTCTTAATAAGTGACTGACCAATAGGGCCTCTCTGATAAATACTTTTTGTCTGTACTTACCTTCAGCAGTTTGTTGTTGTGGTCCTCCATCACCAGGATGTCGTCCTCCAGCTTTTTGATCTTCCCCTCACAGGTAACCTTCTCCAGCTGCAGCTTTTGGCGGGCATCTTCCTCCTCCTCCAAATGTTCCTCCAGTTCCTACATGAAGAATGCTGTAGTTTCAGTTTCTGCTGCTATTTCATCACATTATCAGAGCGTACATAGCTGAGAGTGGATGTAAGAGAGGTGAAGCTCCTTATCTGTATAACAGCAACAAGAAACAACAACTTATGGACAAGAAACAGAGACCTGCATCTGCTGTTGCATCTTCTTCTTATCCACTAACAGCGCCTGAGCACGTTCTTCCTCTTCATCCAGTCTCGCCTCCATCTCATGGAGGATCTCCTCCAACTCCTGCTTCTTAGCCGCCAGACGAACCCTCATCTCCTCAGCCTCGGCATACAGCTCTGTCTCTGCTTGAAGCTGCTCCTGCAGTGCGTTCCTCTCCTCCATAACCTGAAGCAGGCAGAGAAGGAAACATTGGGCTCAGCATCATTGTCTGTAGATTCCTGGTAGACCTTTAACAGGAGCTTATTCTTATTGGCTTGGTTTCACCCATGTATCAAATAACCACTGAAAAGGGACATGAAATGGGAACTTTGACGCAGTTTAAATTGCTGTGACGTCAAGTGAAATCAAAAAATGTGTTTGTGTCATTGTTGCAGAATTCGTCCTTTACCGATGTGTGTTTCAAGGTGATCTCCTTCAGCTCAGACTCAACCTTTGCAGCAACATCTTTGACTCTCTGCAGCTCTTCATCCTTCAGACCCATCTCCTCCTCCTGCCGGGTCACTTGCAGCAGAGGCTTGACCTGCGGTTCAGATATATGGGCACCATCACATTTGTAAAATGGGCTAAAGACAAAGTAAGGCCAAGTTTGTACTTTGCAAAACTACATGAAGAATTCATTCTAAGACAACATTACAAATATTAAAAAAGCAATACAAGGTTGTACTGTGAGCTGACCTTTGTGAAGAGTCTCCACCACTGCCAGTTCCTTAGTTTGAGGTAGGCAGCACAGTTCCTTTGGATCACTTTCATGGCTGTGAGTTGCTGTTGCCTCTTGGCAAATGCCCTTTAAAAATACAACAGTGAAACCAATACATTGTGTATAATATAAAGCAAAGTGTTCTATTTTCTAATTTATAGCGAAACAACAAAAATGAAAGCCTCCCTCTAAGTAAAAGGGCCAAAATACAAGATGCCATGTAATTTGATGAACTGAACTTTTGAACAGTGTAACAGACATTAGAGGGTGAAGTATATGAGGTTAGGCTTGTATATTCATACTTTCTGGCCAGGAAGCCTCTCGCCTGGGCCTGGAAAGCAATGATGATCACAGTGATCTTCAGATCTCTCTCCTCCTCCAGCTGGGCCAGCACTCCTGTGCGGAAGAAGATCTTACTCTGTCCAATCCTGTACAGGTTGGGGTCCAAGTCCAGATGCTTGATCTGCACAGACGGGAGATCAGTGAGAAAAAGGAGGCTCTCACAGGGTATGAGTATTATTATTATTGTGGATGGGAATTTTGAACTCATGTGTTTACCATGATGCAACAGGCTTGTTTGCCATCCATGAAACCTTTGGGGATAGCGCTAGCAGCCAGGATCTCATAACTATCAGAGGGAGACATGTCATGTTTAGTATGTGAGAAAGGTTTACAGAAATACTATAACCTCTAGCAGCACTTTATAAGTTAATGAGTCTCTTCAGATCAGACTCACCGCTGGCGGAACTCCTGGAAGACGATTCTGTTGGGAAATCCTTGTCGGCAGATCCTGATCCCCTCCAACACGCCGTTACACCTCAGCTGCTCCAGGACCAGGTGAGCATCCAGCTTCCCTGCCTATGGAGAACGGGATTTTAGTTTTCACTCAATACTGAATAGCTACTGCATTATATGGATATTTGTTTTTTATGTTATATGATTTATGTCATGTCTTCAGGAATACATGCTGTCAATGTAACAGTCAGAAAAGCAAATATCAGTGTGATTGTGCAATTTGGCAACAGAAGAAAGTGCTGGATTTTCTTTCAAAACATACTTCCATATCTGAACTGGTTATCCTTCAGGGTTACAGGGAGCTAGAGAGACTAAGTGCACCCTGGACAGATCACCAGTCTTCCGCAGAGGCCAACACATTTAGACAGATGACAGCTGCCCTCCTCTAAAACAACATGACTTGTTATTTTAACACCTTAGATACTGACTTTTTTCTCAAAGTGTCATATAGACGACATCCTGAAAGGAGCTTTGTCATAAGAGACACTAGTGTTAATAGCATTGTTCTTTTCTTTACCCTCTTCTCGTGGTTGGGGATGATGCATCTGACGAAGTTGGGCTGGGTGTTGTGCAGTGTGGTCATAAGTTTGGTCAGAGACTCCTTGTAGAGTTGTCCCACCGTGCGGAACATTCCCTTCTTGGTCTTTGAGCCGCTTGGCATGGAGGTGTCTGACATCTTGGCTATTGTGTCAAGACCCACCACTCTGTCCGCTGAAATAGACAACACATCATTATGTTAATGGCAAAAACAGTGTTTTTGCTCAACTTAGAATGGTCCAAGCGCGCTGGATCCAATGTGTTTGGATCCTATTGTAAATTTTTGTTTTGCTTCACCAAAAAGTTAATTTATTGATTTAGTACGTTAACATGTTTCCTATGCACGTTCTAAATAGGAAATTGGTTGTAACTGATCCTCATTGATAAATCTTTTTATATATAATGTATGTATAAAACCCATTGTTGGTAACATCTCACTATCTTTCCAGAGGTCTTGCACAAACTGGCTGGAGGAGTTGCTGAGCAGCGCTGTGACGTTGTCATTTAGAGGGTCCATGTTCTTCGTCAACCAGGATGTGGCGTTATAGTCCACCTACAAACAAAACAACATCAATGTTATTTAAGCTTCACTGACACATCTTTGTTTTTCTCAAATTGTCAGCAATCATCACAGCAATTGTTTTTAATGTTACCCAAATTATAACTCAACATGAGAGTATACGAACGTGCTGTCCTCAACAAGGGATACCATATCATGCTTTTATCATATTATACATGTCCCCTCATACTCACCTTCCCGGCATAATGTAAAATAGAAAACTCTGTCTTGTCTTTCAGCTGTTTAGGTTTGGCGAATTTCACATGGTTCCCTTGTGTGTTCATGAGTTTCTCCACGAAGGAGATGTCTGTAGCTTTGGGGAACCAGCACTCCTCATCCAGCAGGGCCAGGATGCCTGGAGGGTTGTTCTGCAGAGAATATGCCGTGATTACTAAGTCTGACCAGAATTCTAATTTAGACACATCATATAAATCGAAATCACAAAATATCTGCGCTAGGCGGGAGAACTTACTTGGCTTGACCTATGAATGAAGTGTGTTTAAATCACATTGTGCTTTTATTGTGACAAGGCCACTCACAGGTCTCTCAATGAGCTCAATGCAGGGCTGCAGGTCAAGGCCGAAGTCGATGAAGTTCCACTCGATGCCCTCCCTCTGGTACTCCTCCTGCTCCAGGATGAACATGGTGTGGTTGAAGAGCTGCTGCAGCTTCTCATTGGTGTAGTTGATGCACAGCTGCTCAAAGGAGTTGTCCTGAAACAACCAAGAAACTGAACTGAAGATGCATGCAGAATCATGCATGGAAATGTTTGTCTTTTGTGTTTAATAAGCTACACAACAGCTTATTGGTTTCTGACTCATCAGCGATCAACATGTCCATACCTCAAAGATCTCAAAGCCGGCAATGTCGAGGATTCCCAGGAAGGAGGCCCCCTGGCGTTTGGTCTTGTCCAGGGCCTTGTTGACTCGGGCCAGGATCCAGCGGAACAGTCGCTCAAACACAGCTTTAGCCAGGGCTTCGATGGCAAAGTCCGCCTAACAAATACACACACGCAGAAAATATCTGATGAGAGATCAGAGCGATGAAGTTGATTGAGATGACAGGCTTGGGAAGTGTTCATTCAATGCAGTATTTGTTTTATTGTTCTTTCACACAGTGCACTCCCTGGAGTACCTGCTCTTTGGTCTGTGCCTTCTGCACCACCTCTCTGCCCACTTTGATTCGAGGAGTGAGGATGGCTCGGGTGAAGTCTGTCACATTGATGCCCTGCAGGTGACACACCTTCTGGGCCGCTAGAGAGAGAAGAAATATGTTGGTACACTTAACACAAGTGTGTTTTTTCTTTTTCTTTTTCTATAGTTTGTTTCACTGCTGTAGATAAAAACAAGGTGAAGTGAATTTTATATTTGTGAAATTGGTAAAAGTTGATAACCATATGGTAACAAGTGTCTAATAGTTGTGGTGTCTAACCGGTGTTGTCTGGCATAGTAGCCTGTTCCTGGTTCCTCTCTTTCTTGAACTCAATGTTTCCCAGCTGCATGACTGTGGAGCACACCTTCAGGATATCTGAAACACAGGGATATAACAGACATAACAGCAACCTCACTTAGTCCCACTCCAAGCAGCCTATCCTACACTCGCCAAGCACTGGTACCGATTCTGTCCTCGTCGGTGAGGCCCATGATCTTCATGGCCTCCATGGTCTCTTCATACATCTCATCGTCTTGCTGGCCGGTGATCTGAACGTGGCCCGCGCTCAGGAAGCGGTAATTACTGAAGGGCTCCAGAAGAAGCTCCTCTGAAAATATAACACACAACGTTAAACAGCTTGTGACTTATCATCATAGCTCTGGTCAGTATTCTCTGAATGAATTGCCGCCATAGAATACCAATATTGGTGAGCAACGCACAGGAGCACTTTTTCTCAGCTTCAATATTTTAACATCAGTAGAAGGATTACATGAACCTTGATGAGTTGAGGAAAATCTACAAACCTTATGGCCTAAAAAAGACTTTTGCATGACAATCAATCTGAAACAAAGACTGACTTTATTTTCTCTTTGTAAGTTTTGATCTGAGAAATGTGAGACCTTCACATGACGGTGATGATGTGTTAACCTGCAGTTATGGAGGAGAGAAAAGCAGTAGGTTTTAACTCACCACAGACTTTGTCCTTGGCACCGGCAATCATGTAGTAGAAGATGTGAAAAGCTCTTTCTGTCTTTGCTTGTCTGATACAGCGAGACTTCTCCAGCAGGTCTGAGAGTTTCAGTTGTTAAAGAATACATACACACTCTGTGCTCTGAGAGGGTTTAGCATATAAACCTCTGTTCAGCCCCATATGAAAGTCAGAGTTCAATGCCATTTTTTGTCTAATCTGCTATAAAAAGACAAATAAATAAGAATAATAATCTGTAGTGCACATCACAGAAACTGTTGTCACATGAAATTGGCAGCACACACAAACATCAAGCAAATATTCAATAACTGAGGTCAAATTCTAACTAAACTAAACTAAAGCTGAAGAAAATATTGAGTCTTTGAATTCCCTCATGAATGTGCGTTTTTGCGTTTTTTCAAAAACTATTCACACAACAAGAAAATAGGATACAAGTCTCAATATTGGCTCCAACAATGTAGCCGGTCACATCAAAGTTGATACGGATGAATTTACCCTGTGAGAGAGAAAAGGAAAGAAAATGTTTCAGGATGAAAGGGTGTGAGAAACAAAACATGCATTGTCCTAAAGAATCATATTATATCAGAAACAAAACATCAAAACTACTTCTACTTTTAGAAAATAGCAAACTCACAAATCGGGAGGAGTTGTCATTTTTGATGGTCTTTGCATTTCCGAAGGCCTCCAGGATGGGATTGGCCTGCAGGAGCTGCTTCTCCAGCTCCCCCTAGTGACAACAGTGATACACACAAACATCACTATGATACACTAATTGGTGGCTGGAGGTGGGGTGCAGTAGGCGGTGATCGGTGGGGATGAAGTGGTTCAGGGTGGGCATGGAGTGGGAAGGTTCATCAGAATATTATCACTGACAAAATGAAGGACTTAACTGGCTGAAAAATAATCAAATCAACTCCTTAGTGATCAATAAATAACCTGACAGGTAAATCTATAACCATCTGTAAGATGATAACATAATTCCTTATTAATCTTCTTTTACTTTCGTCAGTATGTTACGTAACACATGACCTACAGACTTCTCCATCGGTTTTGAGAGAAATTGTTCAAAAGAGGAGGAGCTGTTGTTGATGATGTGGAAACAGAGAGGGAGATGGAAGAGTGAGGTTATATTGGGTCAGGTGAGGCATCCGAATGATGTTAACATTACAAAACCTTTGATGAATCCTGCCAAAGACTTTGCATTCAAAGTGTCTGCAAATTAAAATGATTCTGATCCACAAACAGCTGCGA
Organism: Enoplosus armatus; assembly: GCF_043641665.1. Classification (NCBI taxonomy): domain Eukaryota; kingdom Metazoa; phylum Chordata; class Actinopteri; order Centrarchiformes; family Enoplosidae; genus Enoplosus; species Enoplosus armatus. The sequence goes on along the minus strand of NC_092181.1, from coordinate 3,810,640 downwards.
TTTGCCTCCAGCGTGACTGCAGGGCCTGCAGACCGGTGGGTGGAGCCGGCCGATGGTCGGTAAATGGGGCAGACACCCTGTCACTCTGCATCGAGCTAATCCACCTGATCAAAGGGGTCTGTGTCAGCCTAGCATCAAGGTCAGGTGTTGCAGATCTCTACCTTAAATACTCTCTTGCTTAAGAACACTCCCTTCAGCTTCCCTGTAAACGAGCTAAAGCCATGAAGATGGTGAGATGAAAACGATATTGAAGATTTATGACGGACATGTTCAGACATTTGCTAGCTTGTGTATATTCACCAAGCTTGTTTTCGAGTTATAACTCAATTTAATTTAAAAAACAAGGCAGTAATTTGACAAAAAAAAAGTCTAATAGAGTCGTCAAAAGTCTTTTTTAAGAAAAACAGGAAAGATACAGACCAGCTGAAGAGGTGCAGTTCAGAGTTGGCAGAGCAGAGAGGAGGGTCTTGTCACTTAAGTCACTGGGGGAAAGAAAGAAAGGAGAGAAAAGAAGAGAAATAGAGCACAGCAAAATGGCAAGAAAAGTGACCGCTGATAAATAGGATTGTTCTGAAGATACAGTTTAAATAAAAGACTCGAGCAGAGAGCTAAGGAGCAGTTGGCTGAGTGAAAGAGTGCCTGAGGAGGAGAGAAAGTGAGAGCAGAGAAAAGAGATCGACCCAATGCTATTTCTGTTCAGGCGAGGTCCATGGGAGCCTCCAGGTCTTACTGAGGACAGAATACAGTTCAGCGTTTCCTCTGGGGGAAAGACACTGAGGGTCAGTGACAAAGGAAAGCATTGCTTTGACCCACGAATGAATCCTTCTGATACCTACACCAACGCCAGGGCAACACCACAAACCATCAACATCTAGGCAGGAGCCGGGACGTCATCTTACTCAGGCGTGATCCTGTCTGAGAGTTTTTAAATCAAGGCTTGCAGAGGGTGTTGAAAAGTCCATACAGCCTCACGACATGGGTGTTTTTACAAACACCACATGGTCCAGTAAACGCTACTGGACAAGACAGCCAAATGCCGCACCTCAGGGCACATGGCAGGTGGGAGGATGAGGAGCAGGGGAGGGGAGGGGAGGGGAAGAGGGGGGAGGTCTGTGTTTGATAGATAAGAACAGGAGATGGGCATGCTCACACTGTGCTCTTTGATCTATGAGAGACCCTTTCACTGCCAGAGAGGCTCCGATCTCATCTCCGCCGGCAGTGAGAGGGTGTTCATAAGAAGATGGATGACACAAAACTCAACATGATAAACCAGTTCAGGAGTATGCAACACTACACGTCCTTCACTGAACATTCGAGTGGCTGCGAGTCAGCACTATGATGATGGTCATGCAGTCTAAGTCAGCTCTTGTTGGGTAAGACACAGAAATGACGGATGTTAGGATAAACACCTTCTAACTCAAGAACAGTCAGATTCAGGATCTTGACCCTCGGTGTAAGAAAAATAATTACAAACAGAAAACATTTTTTTGAGTAACTCAGTGATACTTCCTTCATGCACTACGTCTAACCTAAAGAAGGAACACACACAAACACCACACACAAAAACACACTCCAGGCATCCCCCTTTACTCACGTAGGCAAACTGTGATCCTGATTGTTGCTATTTGGAGGAAATGGCGATATACAGGATTAAACTGGGCAGTTCCCTACATATGTTGAAGAGTGAGGGAACTGGCTGATAGATACGAACTTTTCATACAACATGATTTCTTCACACGGATACTTACAGCACTGCTGTCCTTCTTGCCTTTATGTGAGGAGGCCACAACAGCCAGATACTGGATGACCTTCTTGGTGTTCTCCGTCTTCCCAGCACCAGACTCCCCGCTAGAGAGGAAAAAGCGAGAAGGGGATTAAAAGATGTCGAGGAGAGATAGTGAAAGGGAATGAGAGAGAACAAGATGATAAGCAGCACTGACAGGTACTCACAGTTCACAGTTCAATAACCCAGTTTAATTGAATGGAAATCATGTGCAGCAGAGAAAACTGCACCAACGTCTGACACAAAGCATAATGTTATTCTTCAGTCTGTCTACTGATCCCTGTATTTCCAGATCCTTTTCCAAACTATCAGGTTCATAATCCATTCCTATCTAGGGGAAAATGTGATTTTAGAATTGGAAAATGAACCCTCTCCACTTCTACTTATTGTGGAGCTTTTGAGGACTAGTTTGAAACAAGAGGGAACAGTAAGGCTGGCTGTTTTTTTAAAGATTTTTCTTGGCATTTCTGCCTGTATTTGATACTAGACAGTGAAGAGACAGACAGGAAACATGGGGCGAGAGAGAAGGGTGTGTGAAGTGCAACAAAGGTGTTATGCACCTTACCCATAAGGCTAGGCCTGGCTTGATTTTTCCCCATTTCCAGCCTTTATGCTATGCTAAGCTAACAGGCTGCTGGCTGGAGCTTCATATTTACTGCACAGACATGAATGTCATGACATTCCTCTCATCTAACTCGCTGCAAGAAAACAAATAAGTGTATCTCATAAAATGTTGATTTATTCCTTTGAATAATTGACTGCCTGTAAGCAGCACAGAACTAGTGGCCTGACACGTAGTGACAACAAAATCAGTGTGTGCATAGTTGGAAGAAACCTCTTATGACATTTACAAGTTATTAGGAGTTAAATGATAGATTCCCTCAAACTAGTCAGAGACCTAAAAGTAAAAGATGTACTGTCTTTTACTTTTAAAACACCTAAGAAATGTATAACTCAAACTTTTCCAAACAGAAGCAAGAACACATTCCACTTCCACAAAATGATCTCGGTTACTTAGAAAGACAAAGATGAACGATACCAGAGCCACCAGCCAGCAGTCCAGCACACAGACACATCCTCAGACATGGGGTCCATAAAAGGCATGGGATGCTCCCTGTGTTAGGGCTTGGCAGCCCTGAGAGGAATCTAATTACTCTGTCCTGTTCAGGTTTGGTAAGGACATATGACATCCAGGCTCCTACTGTGGGGAACTGTTCGTGCAGAATGAATTCTAGTGTTAGTTTCTCCTCCAGATGGTCTATCAAACTGTCTCGTCCTGCTGACCATCAATACAAGTTTCTCTCGCCATCATATAATTATTTGAATGGATGCGATCGTATTTCGCCAGAGATACCATGTTGCTAATATTCAGATGTGTTACTATGTTTAATTAGGATTTTATGAAATCTTTGCTTTTGCCCTTTAAAATATTGAATATCATAAGACTTTTCTACTAAAAACAAATGTGAAAAACAGAAATCATTCTTTGATTTAACTGTCTACAAGTGTGCAACCTTGTTGTCTGTGGAGGCAATACTTTATACTTATACTTTATGTTTTAACGAGTTACACACAAAGTTGCGAACAACAGTTGTTGTAAACACTTATCCTCTCTTTATCCTACAGTCTAGAGAGCTACATCAAGGGGATTCCTCCATTAATACATGTGATGCATCCGAGCCCTCAGCAGGGCCAGAAAATGTTGTGAATCTGCACTCTTCAGCAACATCCTGCCACTTTATGGCCACTATCAGTCCAGTTTGTCACACACACACACACACACACACACACACACACACACACACACACACACACACAATGAATATTAGAACAAGGAAACTGGTGACCCTGCTGAGATGAAATGTCAACATCTCAAGAATGGATTTAGTGGGCTCCCAGCAATTTCTCATGGCATATCATTGCTACTGTGTAGAGGAATTTGAGGATTATAATCACTAGAATACACTCAGTGACCAAGAATACAGTAGAAACCCCTGTAAACGCTAATGCAATCCAGTACAGCAGCTCTGCAATGCATGTTTACATTTCTGTTGACACTGTATTAGAGAGGTGTCACTTCAATTTTGTTATATTTTTAGAGAGAATAGATAGAATAGATTATTAACATAATTTTCATTGACTCCGAAAATTAATAAAGTTAGGTTTAAAGAGAGATTTAGGTCAGATATTGGAAATGAAGCCAGTAGTTATTAAAAGATGTTGTTTTACGTTGGTTTGTTTGTCCTTTAGTCCTTGTGTTATAATGATAATAATACAAATAAATAATTTATCTTGAGTAACAGATGCTGCCATAATTTGAAGAGGTCAAAAAAAGAGCAAGTGTTGCTGGAGTTATATGCCAGAAATCCCAACTCTGCCACACTGTGCATTTTGTCATAATTTGCCTCCTATAATGTACCATAGTGACATTAAAACAGCCTTGCTGCCACCTTGATCTTCTTGATCTGGTTAAATCTGAAAAGTGTTGACTTTTCTATGTCAATGCAGAAGCATGTAATCCTTAAAAGCGAACAGGAAATCCCTAAAATCACAGTTACACAAGTCTCCCATGACTCCATATTAACAAATACTACTAAAACTATTAAGACGAAAGGCCTCTATGATGGATTGCTGTAAAAACAATAGTGCCAAAGAGCATACAGTGTAGTTAAACACGTGCACACACACACACATGCAGGAGCAGAGTGTCACACATGACATTCCATGTATCGCACCAGAAACGTTTCTACCATATATGGATCCAGAGGCCTGCTGAGGCTGAGACCAGCTGTAGCTCAAACTGAAACCTTCAAGTGACTGTGTGGACCTGAGTGAGGTTCCACACTTTACATGTAAGCTCTAATGTAACTTCCAGTTTACCACTTTAAACAGTTTTAAATAATGCTTCATGTGCGTTTTCTCACATTAGTGTCTACATCTTCATGGCAGGGGTAAATACTACCAAACTTTTTCCAAAGTTTCCCTCAGATAAAAGAAAGCTTGATCGTTGAGGAAATGGTCTGATGTGATCAAAGAATTTGCTGCATCCTGGCATCAGTACTGTCAATTTAGAGCCTTGATGGGGGAGAGGCGTTCCTTTCATTTCCTTCACTGGGACCACTGGATGCTGAGCAGCAAAGGTGCTTGGAAATACTGCAATATGTCTGTTAAACTGTACCAGCTCTTTGACACAAATCAGCCAATTTAAATGACTGTAGTGGACTCAGTGGAAGAGGAACACATTACACTGTAGGTCCATTTAAGGTGCACAATGGTATGTGTGTTTTATTTTTGCTGTACTTGTTTGATTTAGTGCATAAAAGTCCTCCCTCTCCGAAGTTATCCCGATGACGTAAGCATGCAGTACATTTTTAGTGGAAGTGGACAGAGATAAACATAGAACACAAGCCAGTGGGATGTAGAGTATGTGAGAGTGGAAAATGAATTTGTAGACAGCAGCTTAAGTGGCAATAGTTCCTAGAAAAAGCAAGGAATACAAAAACTGTGAATTGAATGACCTCAGCATACATACAACCTTTATACAAAATGCAAAGCCTATTAGGCCACAAAAACACGAGACGAAAAATGGATTAATTAGTTAAATAACTTTTTTGTCTGTGAGTTTAAGTAAAGTTCAGGTCAGTCCAAAGATTAGGCTTTCACTGCCAGACAAAAGGAGGCCGTTTGTCCCTGGGTGCCTGATGCCCCAGTCAAAGTTCTCAATAATTAGTTTGAAAAAAAAATAAACAAACAAAATGGAGCCCAAACATTTGGAGATCTAATCTGGTTCTCCCATCAGGATGCAGGGCATACTTCCTGACCGAGGGTCTGCGAGGAGAGAGAGGCCACAGCCCTCTGGGACCGCTGCGAACGCATTAACGCTGATCCAGTTTGGCTCCATTTGAACACAACACAATTCGCTGCAACTTAACCCGACAAACTAAAGCATTCTGCCTCTAGCCAGCAAAACATCTGTTATATTATGAATGATTTCTTGCTGGTTGAGGCTGAGTGCTGAGAGACCAGAGAGGTATCTCATTTGTTTAACTAACTGTGTTTACACAAGCATTATGTAACTGTTCTTCCACACATATACACATGCAGCCTTCCTTCTAGCATTAATGTGACGTCTAGGAAAGACGATAACGGATGAGTTTGGAGGTGACAGATTTTGACTTACGTGCAGAGAATGGACTGGTCCTCACGATCTGCAGAAACAAAGAAAGTTTATATTGTTAGACACATTTTATGGCTCATTCACAAATATACAGTATGTGAGTGTCTGGATCACTTAGGCATAAAAATGATGTGGTAAACCAAAGGAATCTGCAATAACCAAAGTACAAATATGTAACTGTTATTATGTATTACAAGCTCTACATCCGCCCTGAGGATATGTGTACAGTCATGCACAATAGCTCAGCACACTACTGTACATACCACATGTGAAACCACAAGCCTTTCTCCAGGAACAAAGATCAATCTCGTGCTGAACTTAAGACACCAGCTGGGACTCAGTTCAAACCTTAGAGGAGGCTGTGTGATCTGCAGAGGCCCCCTCGTGCCTAAAGAAACATGTAACTCCCACAAATACTTTGATTTTTAACCATGAAAATCAACTCTGAATGTGCTGAGCAATGAGTCATTATAATGTCTCTAAAAATACTGCTGGGAGAGTCCATGTAAGGCTATTCTGTAACTGTATCCTTCAATACAAACCACCCCTGGGGGAGTGGTACTCCCTTACTGCAGAAAGAAAAGATAACTTTGCTGTCAGTTTTCGACATGAAACCTTTTAGTAAATGACACCCCGAAGCTCTACTGCAAAAATGTGGGAAAAAGACACAACACAGACCGTTTACCAACAATTCTTCATCTTCATACAGTGAAGAGCATCATTCATGAGCAGCGTCATCGTTTTCATACTGTGATTTATCACTGTGTGTGTGTGTGTGTGTGTGTGTGTGCAGGACAATCACACACACACACACACACACACACACACACACACAGTTACAGTGAACTGTAAACTAGCACGGATGCTGTTTCTCTGTTTGACTTTGGCTGCTGTTCCACTGGTTCCACTCCTTACATACACACACAAAATGCAGCCTGTTCCCTCTCTGCACTTCCTAATTAAGGCAGATGGAGAGAGAAAGGTGGCCAGAGTTGTGAGCTTTTGTAAAAGATCCAAAAACAAGAGCAAAGACAGAGTTTTTGTTGCCACTGCAAAATATCAGGAATATTTTTGTGACACTGATTCAGTCATGTAAAGTAAAACCCAAAATCTGATTACATGGGAATGTCAATGTCTTTGCGCCTATCACTACAAATACACTGTGTGCACAGAAGACAACACATCAGTCATCTTCTGCAGTGAGACATTTCAGGGGACAGTAAACTCCCTGCGGGAATTTCACATTTTTATCTGCTGGACATCAAAAGGCTGAGGCACGATTTTGGAGAAATGGGATTTCAGCCAAGACTGCAGGAAGAATGTTTCAAAGCTTAGAGAGAGTTATCTGGATTTGCTGTAGTTATGCACCACTTCCACTCTAGCATGTGAACTGTTCATACTAACGCACATCATTAGACATGACTTCATGGGAAATCCCACTAATGCATCAACAATAACAACTCCCTGCATGCCACAATATTATACAATAAAGGCTCAAATGGGATTCATAGATGTACAGTTTTAGTCTCGCCCTCTTGGTATTTGAGAACTCATAAAAACATGTATACTGCAGTAAGACTAACTTTTTTAAAGCCTTGTTTTACATTTTAAAACTGAATGGGTGGTCCACGATCTTAAATGTCAGTTGTCATTTCAAATATCATGAGCCTACGCAAACGTCTGATTTGTTTAGTCTGAAATAAATGCGGCAAATCAAAACACACTATTTTTTTATGCACACATGGTGTCCTGGGTGGTAACAAGTGTGTAATTCTCCCATAATCTGAAAATGGTCTCCAAGTTGCAGCTGCACAGGTTGTTCTGGAGGGATGAGCTAAAGGAGTGTAATCCAAACACCCACACAAACACATCAATCCTGCCCCTTCTTGTTTACTTGTGACACCATGTTTACACACCATAGCTGTAGCGGTAAATACAATAATTTCCTGTGTACCGGTCTGGTGGAACTTAAAATCCTCCAATGTACACATACATTAGTGACAGCTGCATTGTTAAAATCAGAAGAGATTTAGGATATTTATAATGGCAAAATAATTCAGCAAATTTAACACAATCTTCAACATTCAATCTGATCACTCATCATCAATCAGTCATTTCTAGGAGTTTCCAGATGTTAGCACCAGTTAAGGTATCAATTCCCTTAAAATACAGAGACATTAACTTAAGAGACCACCTAAAAATAGAACTTGAGGCTCAAAAGTTAGCTTTCATAGTGTTTCTAGAGGCACCTGCATAGCTTGTGTGATGTAGCTAAAATACTTAAGATGACCGGGAAGTGCCAACATCAGTACAGTAGGTAGCAACAACATATTCCAGTGTATTAGATCAATGATCAGTGTGGAGTGCATAATAATGTGTTTTTCTCAAACTAGGAATGTGCATTCATTTGACGGTGAAATACTAGAGAGAACTGAGTTGACGAAGTATATTGATATAGTATATTGAAAAAGTGAGTTTATGTTTTTCTTCTGGTCATATTATTCTGACTGAGTGACATAAATGAGTGAGCAGTTATATCAGTTTCAGTGCTCATGAGCATTTCCACTAGTACTGTCCATTTGACTAGAGAGGCAGCATGAGGCTCACAGTAGGTAGGTAGGTAGTAAAAGTATCCATCTGTGATTACATGAGTTATCATGGATGCCAAATTGACCAAATAGCAAACTTGAGTGTTTGTTATGTGGCTATTTTATGTAAAAATGAAATCATGGGCATGTGATGGAAAGATAAGTGACCTGAGAAGCACTTAAGAGTTTGTTCTTCTTTATGCTGTCTTTACATTCTCAATAAAAGCCCCATGAGTCGAAGCCTTTTCCCCGTTGTTATCTTATATCCCTGGACCGTTTCTTTTGCTATATCTATAAGGATGTGTGCCATATATATGGTAAACATTTTTTAAGATACTTCTACATCTAATTATCCCAATCTCTTCTTGTGTAGTGTAAATCAATCAATCCAAAAATTACATTCAGGAGAATCTGACCATTGATTTTGGAGTGATCAATCCAATCTCGTCTGTCATGTCCGTTATTAGCTGGCTAGCTGGAATTAGCAGCATTATCATCAGTTTGAGGTGTGTATTTGACGTCTGCAACTACTACACTATTAGTTTTGGCAGCTTTCTGTGCAGACAGAGAGGTTGGGTGGTATGGTTTTGGAAGACTGGATAATCTCACTTTTTTTGCGAACTCTCTAAACAATTACTTCCTAACTTTACTGTAAGTCCTGTCAAAACATCCTGCTTCACTGGGAAACTCATCAAACCAAAGGAGAGAAGTACAATCTCAAACCCGTTTAATAGGACCTTTAAACTCTCCTTTCTCACACAAGACATAGTTTTTGGTATTTGTATAATTGTATCCGGGATCAATAAAGTATTTCTGATTCGGATTCGAATTCTGTATTTACACTGACCAAAAGGGGGGGGGGGGAAACACATTTAGAAGATTTGAATGAGGAAGCAGAGGCTGCTGAAACAGGAAATGTTTTACTGCCCTCCACCCATCTCTCAATCCAGATGTCAACTCCTCTGAGAGAACATCCTCACGTCAACATGGAGTCCAGTGGGCACGACCCCCTGGAAGCACGCAAAACAGATTCTGTGGGAAACCAGCTGCTCTGAAGTCGTGCCACTGCAGGGTTATCCAAAAGCCATTTACTGTAAGCACGACTCTGACAAGGACACTATCGTCACCTCTACAAGACGCTGACTCTCAAATAGGCCATAAAACACACCCTTCTAGATTTGATTATTTTTTTATACTCTGTAACCAAGTTCATTACCAACTTTGTAATGAACTTACAGCAGACAGGTGGAGCTACGAGGTTGATTTTGGACTGTACATAAAAATAAACACAGTTCTGCATTTGAAACTATCAGCCTGAGAGCACTGGCCAGTTTTTATTAACCGCAACATGACAGAGCTAGATGTTGCCAGCTGCCATCAAAAAGCAAGACAGTCGATATCACAGCTCAAGCTTTTAAAGCTACCAGCACATGCTTCAGTTAGTCAGAAATCACTTGCCTCAGTTTGATATCATTCATATATTTAATTTGAAACCTTATATTTCAAACACTGGGATATCAGGAACTCCACAAAGAAGGACCGCCACAAAGCGGAAACATCCTACCTTGCATCATGTTTCTGTAGGCGTTATCAGTGATGGAGTAGATATGAGGGGGGACTTCATGTCGTTTCTTCCCTTTGTACATGTCAATGATCTTCTCCGAGTAAATGGGCAGCATTTTATAGGGGTTCACCACCACACAGAACAGGCCAGAGTACGTCTGAGAGAAAAGACAACGAGGAAGACGAGCAAGTGTGGGAAAAAAGTGTGTTTTCTTGTATTTCTATAATTGGGAGGACTTCAACAAGTCAGGGATAGAAAGCAATAATAATAATAATAAAATACTGTAAAAATCCGCAAAAAAGAGGTTTATTAGAGACAGTATTTAAATAAATATTTATTCCTATATTGTAGTTAGGATTAGAAGATTAGGTTCAAATTAGGATTATTGGTTAGGGAATCAAGTTGAAAGAAAGTACTCAAATATATAAATACAAACATCTGTGTGTAGTTACACGTTGGTAGGGTGTCAGTAAAGGATTGTGGATATATTTACATGTTTTTACTGTATACTTACATAAATAAGGCCAGAGAAGTACCTCTCGCGGATATTGTGCAACACGGAGGCCTCGTTCAGGCAGGTGAGCTCAGCCATGTCCTCCACCTTGCTGAACTTGGGCGGGTTCATCTTCTGGATGTCATCCTTGTTCACCGTCACCTTCTTGCCATTGTCAGCCAGCTCCACCAGCACCTCGTCGCCGTGCTCCTCCTTGACACTGGCCGCCTCGAAGCCATGCCTCTCCGACGGGATCCACACCAGCTTCTTGGCCGACCAGTCAGCCTGAGCCATGGGGCTGTTCAGGAAGTCTTTGTCAACAAAGAGGAACTTCTCGTCCTCGCTTGGGGCCTTCTTGGACATCTTGGTTTAGGGTGGAGGGCCAACTGTTGGGGGGAACAAATAAACGTCAGAAAAGAGCCAACGATAAAGGAAGCCAAGACAGAAGGGAGGTGGAAAGTAAGTAAGGAAGGAAGGAACTAATGAAGGAAAGAACAGAGGCAAGAGGGAACAAAGCAAGGCAGGAAATAAATAAACATGAGAGAGAAAGACATTAGGTTTCAACAGAATGTCAACATTACAATATTGTAGAGAAACATTTCACAACTCAAACTTTATAATACACATCACTGATAAATAAAAAACCCTGCAGCTAGTAATCGCTTTTTGCACAGGGTTAACTCAACGCTGCAGTAAGTGATGAGTACGACTAAAGATGCCTCCTGCCTGTGATTGTAACTCAAAGAGTTAACATGCTTCATCCATCGGGGAGTTCCAGAGTGCAGTCATTCTCACAGACCTCCACCCCACCCCCCCTCGACCCCACACTTTCACACACGCCACAAGGGAGACGCACAAACAATTCCCCTCCCTAATTTAGATAGAAAAGATTGAGGCTGGGAAATTGATACTAATTAACTCAAATATATAACAAAGGCCGGTACATTTTGTCAACAGCTTTATCTGAAATATCTAAAAACCATTAATGCTCACCGGCATTTACTCATACTCAATCATTAAATCAGTGCTTAATTGACAACATCCATTTTTTCCATGTCTTTCCCCCTCCGTCTCTCCCTCTCTCCCTCCCTGTCTCTCTGCGAGGAGGCTTCAGTCTCGTGCTGTGATGACCATATATGGGCCCCTTCTTTGGAGCAGGACTTTTTTCTGCGGACCTAAACAGCAAGGCAAGTGAACTCCCAAACAAAGCCCATATAGGGAATAGTATGTCTCTTGCTGGCCTTGTCGTTTACTCCAAAATGATAACAGCGAGGCAGAGAGTCTGAGGGGGGCCCGGGGTTTTAACAATCATGCTACAAATGGGCCCCTAGCGGCATACATTTTTAAATGCAATGGGCAGTGGCTCAATTATGAACAAGTGTGTGGAACTCAGCCATGTCTGGGAGTAGTACCTGCAGTGGGAGGCACTGTGAAATGCAAACAGGAATAGGTGCAGAAAACCTGAACCTAACTTGTTCTGCACTATTATGTCTGAATCTGCCACCAAACTAAATTGGTCCAGTGAGTCCAACACACTTAAACCCTATCATGATGTGGCAAATTAGATTGGCCTCTGAACTACAGAGCATTAAACTTACTGGTTCCTGAATCACAGACAATGAGTCACTCCTATGCACAGGCTGTCACTGCACCCCCTCTCCATCCCTCTGCACACTGAGACTGGCACACACTTTAATTGAGTGGGAACTATGTAAAAAAGCCACTGAGCCTCCTGAGAAAGCCTATAAATGTACCCCAGGGACCAGCCAAACCAAACCACCCAGAAACTACTGAAAGTTATTGCATAAATATTAACTGGAGACACAGAGAGACACTTCCTATTTGTCAGAAATTGCAGAGCCGGCGGATAAGTCCAGTGAGCCGCGCATAGTTCTGAGGAAACAAGGAAGGGACCAGCTGATGCTTTGATGATCAGCTATTTCTGCAGATAAAAGTAAACAGACTTTTCCTGACACTCCCCCTCCTGTTTGCTATGTACGCAGCCAATGAAGGTCCTCCTTCTCACCCCCTTTAACTTCCCTCACCACTGTGGCTTAATACCTTTCCTTCTCTCTCTCTCTCTCTCTCTCTCTCTCTCTCTCTCTCTGTTGTGTCAACACAGCTTTGTACCCACCCAGTGTATCTTGAAGACAGCTGTCTGAAGTGGGGTCGACAAGATAACCGGTTGATTAAGACTTACTGGGAATTCAAAGGATGACAAGGGCTCACAGCCATCGCAAGGCTCTGTGTGTCACCACATGCATCATTTGCCATGAGACTAAGCGACCCATTCTCCATTATAATTCATGTGTTCACAGTCATACCATAAATTACTGAAAAGATCACTTCAATTTTAACTCACAGTAACACAGGAACACCCTATGCAGCACGCAGACTCAATGACCTACTTAGTTCAGAGCAAATCATCAACTCAAAGCAGTATCACATTTCTGTTAAGATGATCAACTCCGTCACTATCACTAGATGTTGGCCACAGTTCTTACACATATCACAGCAACGCTGAGAAGAAAAAAAACCTATGCAAACCTATGATGTGTCCAATAACAATTACTTTATTTTAGAGTCTCAATTTAGAATAATAATAAACAAGTGGAAATGTCACCCAGGAGACTAAGTGACCTTTCTATTTGTCAGTGAAGGAGGTCGACCTGCAGGGCCTGTGAATGATTTTACTCATTTCCTCTCTTGGCTGTTTCACAAACATTCTCCCTGCTATCATCTTGTTAATAAAACCCTGACACATTTCCATGCCTTTGTACGATGATGAGGATTACAGCATGAAAATAATTCAATCATGGGGACTAAAATAGACTAATGATGACTCTTGTTTTGTCCCGTTAGAGAAAAGGTCCTACTTGGTCTCTGCAGAACTGTCCATTTAAATACAAATGTGGCAGCCAAATAAACTCTCATCACACAACTTCCTCCTCTTTCAGAGATGCCTTGATGTTAAAAATGATGAAGTCTAAGGCGTTCAGCTTACAGCACAAACATTCTTTATCAAGGCATTTTGGCACACTGTGGGCATCTGTGCCTGAATCAGTTTATCATGGTCTGGTGAGCAACCCTGTCAGTGTGCTTTCTGGGTAGTAGAAGTCCTTGTCAGTGTAATGAAGTTAAATGAGGATAATGCTAGTGTTTCTTTGGGAAAATGAACATTTCATATGCAGACTGGGCGACATGAATGTGGATATCACTGAACTAGTCGTTAATGTCCATGTGGAGAGGACAAACAATGAAATGAAATCAGTCTATCAAGAAAGGTAAAAAAAAAACTCCTTCAAAACCATCACTGAGAGATTTCATTGGTGACGTGTGAGAAAACCGTCAGGACTCACTTCTCACTATAGTGTCTGCATCTTCAGCCACAACAGTCTGACAGACAAGCAGCTTTATACAACCATATTTGGGGAACAGGAAACTCCATGGTTAGAGTCCTGCCTGTTTCTTTACTGAGATATTCAGACTGAACTTCCCCTCACTTCCTTACTACATTCTGCAGCGCGGTGCCCTGAAAGCAGCATGATTTTGACAGTGTTTAACAACCAGTTCACTGTCTAATACACTATATTAAATACACAAATGTAGTTCTGTACAAATGACAAGTACTAATAAACTCAGTACATACAGTACTGTAGACCCGAGCACCTGTCTGGGACCCAAATGGTCTTCAATGAGTACCTAAAAGAATCGATGCAAATGCAAACAAAGGCACACTGTCAAAAATGTAAGCTAACTAATGAGCTAAAGCTAGTCCTTTTTATAGTTTTATATTTATTTTTCATGTAAAGTAACATTAAAGTTCCATCAGCAAAGTGTGAGAGGGATGACAAGTGCACCAACTTACAGCATCAGCAGTCGTAAAACGAGTCTACACTAAATATAATACTTACATGATGTGAAGAAATATGCGTTGATGGGAGCTTCGGGTTTGGAAAGTTATCGTTTGGAGCTGCCGGCGTTGACGAGGTACTCCAAAAAACCAACAGTCCAAATGACCCCCGTCAAATTAAGAGCCTTACCATTTCAACTACGCACTGTAGCGCGAGGGTGGAGCTGCACGAGCTGGCCCTCCTCCTCTTCCAGCATCGTCCAGCTGCAGGCAGCATCCATGAGCGGGGCAGGAGGCAGAGGACATGCGCACTGCGGCTTCAAGAGTCGCAGGATGTGAATAAAGGGGATGTGAATGGAGTAGAGAGTGCTGCTGATAAAATGTTGATAACAATGGAAAAAGTCAATACTATTAAAGAGGAAACAATGTCAATTCCGTATGGCAGCTGTAGAATGTACCAACTGAAAAAAAGAAAGTTGAGGTATTTGCACTTTATTTTCCATTTTATGCTACTACATATGCCAAAGTTATTACCTCCTAGATTAATATTTGACTTGCAAAGTGTATCATAAAACCATGAAATATAATGTGTTTTTGTGTGTAGCAGTTATTAAAATAAGCTTCACCATGAGCCACTACAACATTAAAATGCTGCTTACATGTTAATGCATCAGTAATAATAATCAAATAATCAAATATATAACTAACATTACACAGCGGGGTTCACTCTGCTGTTTAATGGGAACTGTTGGTACATTTGATACATTTTGCTGCTAATACTTTCCCACTTTTACTTGTGTAGCATTTTGAATGCAGGACTTTTACTTGAAATAGTAGTAGTTTCTTCACGGCAGACATTTAGATTTTTCATGGTAGGAAGAGCACAGGTGTTACTAATAACATTAACGAGGACTCTGTTGTATTTAAGTGCCCCAGTAAGCCACAGTGTGACAGCATGCAGAATGGAATCCAGCCATCGTTAATGTTATTATTTACACCTGTGCTTTTTCTGATGCCAAAATGTCTTCTGGGGAAAAGGCCTAATGAGTATTTTTTTCCCCTCACAGGTGAGGTTGTACATTTTTCCCTGTTGAGTTGAAAGTATATCTCATCAAAAACTGTGAATCACGGTGCATACTGTACTTTCAGTGTTAGTGTCTATAGTCTTTTTTTTTTTTGCTGTGCTCAGCATCATACAGTATACAACATCTCAGGCAAAATATTCAGTAAAAAAAAAACTAAAAAGGCATCACAATTATATGATGGAGACACAACCACTAAAAATAAAGTCCCAACAGTCCCGCACCCTGTAAGGTTTACAGATTATGCAATCTGCTCCCACTCCTCATAAGGCAAGCTGTTCCCAGCACAGGAATCCCCCTTTACTGAAACCACTCCAAGAGATTCCCCCCCAATACATAACTCATAATTCACATAATGAATGTGAGGCTTTCTGTGTGTGTGTGTGTGTACATCCCACACATGTGTCCTCTATCTTACGCACATCGCATTCCACTTTCACAAACAGCCCTACCCCCCTCCATCCCTCCTGTTTCCAGCTTCTATCCAATGGAACTTCCTATATAAGGACACCGATCTATTTGCTCCAATAAATCAAGCTGCTGGTTGATAGCCGGGGCCTGTTTTGTGCCAGACAGCCACAGCACTGCACTGGTGTGTGTGTGTGTGTGTGTGTGTGAAATCTGATGACAGACCAAAGACCAACATGGAGGACCTCAGGGCTTCCTCTGGCCAACATCAAGGAGGCGGGGTGGCGTTAACGAAGGAGAAACTAGGGATGAAAAACTCATGGAGAGACAGGGAGAGACACAAGGCAAAGGGAGGGATGGAGAACGAGACGGGGAGGAGGAGGAGGAGGAGGAGGAGGAGAGCGGGAGACGAAGCAGCAGATACACTGAACAGAGAGGTTGCAGTGTGTGCCATATAAGGACAGTGGGGTCTGTATGGAATCTCGGCAGCTTTCTGTGTTACTTTCAAAGTCAAGCACAAGCAAGCACCCCGAGCCCCAGTGACTAAATATGGTCCAGCAGCAATAGCATTGTTCAAACAAACAAAGTTGTTTCTTTACCTGTAGTTAGCTGTGACAGACAAATGGTTCATGGTTTACAGTACACCAAGGCAACAAGGGAATATGCTGTCAGTCCAAGAGGAAGACTACACAGTATATTAATATTTATAATAAGTAAGATGTTTCTCTTGTTGAAGTATGAAATATTTCCTGCTCTTGATCTGATTAAATACAGACACAGTCAGATGGTTTTTGAACTTTGTGTCCCTACGTTGCAGTCTATGCTGATCCCCACAGGTATATTACAAGATCGTTACTCTTTCACCGCTGTCAGAGAAAAGGTCACATCTATATTTCTCTTTAATGCAATGTACGGTGATCCATGCCAGGAGGAGGGAGGACAGGAACCTAAAAAACTTGAAGTGGAAGTATGGGGGCACCGTGTGCTGACAAAGTGAGTCGAGCCTAAACTTTGGCCAAAACATTCGTCCTCCCTCTGGTCTGTCTGAGATGGAGAATAATCTCTAAGTGATCCCTCAGAGCAATAAATAAACCTATGAAAAGTCGGCAGAGATGAGGAGGGGAGGAGGCATTATATTAAAAGAAATTGCAACTACATGTTTGCAACAAATGACTTAAGTTGCATGACTCACATTTATACAGTTCACCACTCACGACCAAACCAGCCACAATGACAAAAACAGCATATATGTGGACTGTACTTAAACACAATGTTGTAAAATAACTATACAATAAAAACATGAACTGTAATGCAGAGGTCTCTTACATACAGTATGTTTAATGTTTTTCTCCACCCTCATGTCCATAGATGGCCGTCTATTGGAGAGAAAATATGTTTATGGATATGTTTGACCCTCGTGGAATGCAATTGCATTCTAATTTGAGCCCAGGGGCAAACATCAGTTCACTCTGCTGCAGTCAAAAGACCACTGGATCCAATAGTATTTATACAGCTGTCTCTTTTACACACAACTCATTTATACAGTGGAGGAGAAATGTTACCTATTATAGGGCAAACTGCCAATTGAACAATCATGTGCCATTGTTCAACTTCCTCCGCTTATATAGCCATTTTCAAGAGGAACACTCATATGTGGTGCCAATAAACTGGGAGCCTCAGGGCCACAGCCTTTAAGGGCAAGAAAGGTTTGCTCCAAGAAAACGACTCCCAATGTCCCAGATGAGGCTTGCTGTGACTCTTTTCAACACATTATCGTGTGTAATGGGAATAAGAAGCAATAAATTATGACACAGCATAATGTTAAGTGTACTTTACAATCTGAGCTGATTGTAAATGTTTACATTTCATCTTTATAGCTACTCGCTCCATCACAGGCACAGGTAAATTCAGCAAAATACACCGTGTGCCACATATTTTGACCTCATTCTTTCAACAAACTAATTTCAGAATTATGATCTCATCTATCAAAGCCTCTACAATGAAGAATGAGAGATGCAGATTTGGCAGAGGAGACAGAGTAAATACACTTCTAAAACCTAAAAATATGACTTATTTAATGAATTAGACATTACGTTACAGATGGTAGAAGAGGTGCAGCTCAGTGTCCAGCATCAGTAATCAGGCTGAGAAATAAATGGCTGGCCCCCGTAAATAATCAGTTCCAGAAAGTCGGGGCTTTAAGCCGTGTGAGATAAGAACGTCAAGTTCCCTTAAATGGTGAGAAAGGAAGTGAAATGCAGAGTTTGGGCTTGTTGCAGTAGATGTTTGCGTGTGGGAGTCTACATATTGTGGTTGTTCTTTGTTTGTCTTGTTGTTTCTTTATTGTGTATATATTTCAGTTGAATGAAGGTGTTGGTGTAACTTGTATGACTTGCCAAAATCAAAGGAAGGACCCTCTTTCCTTTGCTGCACAGTTAATATAACTTTAATATTGTTATCATAGGCATTAAGGAGGTCATAAGGTTCCTAAGCTGCAAAAGAGGTGAATAAGCTACATAAATAAATCTGGAGGATGTCCCATTCAACTCAGCATAAAAATGGTTTATCAGGGATGTGAGATCAAGATAAAACGTCTTAATAACCACGAGGTATCTGACTATTACAGACACACAAGGGTCAAGTAGGATAGGAAAATATATCTTAGACCAACTCAAAGGCAAGGGTGCAGGGGCAACATGGGTGGGTTTGGCTGCACAGACCAACACAATGAGTGCCAAAATGTTAAAACAATCACAGGAAAGCAACTGAATGTCAATTTAGAAATCCTTCAGGCGCAGGTTATTCAGCACTATTTTAACTGTATGGTGATGAAAACTGCATAAAGCAAATGCTCAAAAGTATGTGCTGCACTTACAAATACAGTTCTGATTGCAGGCAATACACTTTTAAGTTTACAAAAGTTTCACATAAAAAGTTAACTCCATATGCTCATACTGTTGAACTGACAATGTAAGCAGTAAGATCACTGTAAGCACAATATATGAAATTAGAGTACCCTGTTTTTATGCACTATGAGGTTTCAGCAGGTTACAACAAACTCACTATTCAGTCCTCTGGCAGCAGCAGTCTCAAGCTTTATCTTTGGTGAGGCTGCCACCATGTGGTAGCCAGTAAAATCGCACTTCAACAAATAACTGATTCAATGTAGCGTATAAATATAAAACATTTATTTTTCAACAGCTAAAAGACAATATAAAAGTATCAAACATTTGTGAATTTAAATAATGAATGTTATTTCAACTTTTTCCTTGAATTATTGCGAGAACAAGCAATATGGATTATTGCTGGCAGTACCACCATGACTGATGATAAACTTATTGGTAAAGCCAGATATTAAAAACTTAAACAAAACAAGGCCATCTGGGATCATTGGCAACTTGCAGTACAAAGCAATTCAAATGCTGTAATGCCTATAGGTTACACTCAGGTGAGAACACAGTGAAAAACTATGGAGAAGAGTATGTCACTAAAATCCAACAACAATCAGATCATCTATTGGAGTGTAAAAGCGTCTTTTAAGTCCATGCTGTGTCAGCTAACTTTTAGGCATCAGGTCCAGGTACTGTGTTGCTGGCACTCATGCCAGCTGGCAGAGAGGCACCCCGGAGAAACACCTTTCCACCATTATCACTGCTGTTCACAAAGTGGCACACCAACCCATAGAGAAGAGGTCTGGAAAGTAAAATGTGAAAAAATATATTCAGTGATTAACATTTTTTTGGAGTGTGACTGAGAGAAAATGGGTTGACTGATAAAGTCCTGGACCAGATAATCAAACCCAGGTCATTATGGTCACATTGGTACATGCTCTATCCAAATGACTCACCAATAATTATTTTAATGATGTCTTTTTATGTTTTCCCTGATGGTACACAGAGATATGTAATAGGAAAAGATTCATCTGCTGAGCCATGTGTGCTCAACTAAGACCCCCTAGAGAAATGTTGTATTTCACAACACAGTCATGTTTTTCCAGAGCAGCGGAGGGAACAAGCTGAAATGATGAAATTTTAGGTATTTCAAGATGGTAGTATGATGATGGTGGTGATTCACAGAGCTTTTGAAATTATTATCCCGTAACTGATCACAGCCCCAGAGAGTTCAGTAAATATTTGAACATTGTGTTGGATAGCAGAGCGTACTGAACTTACACAGACTTGGAGCTCATATCCTCTGTGACTTTCAGCTCATTCGCCAGGAACTGTCTGTCCAAGGGAACTTCAGGTTGGCCCGACTCTGAGAAAACAAACAGAGCTGAGTTTAGAAGCTGTGCACTTGCAGCTGGAATCTGAAATCCAACCAAGAGTATAATACTCCTGCTTTCGCATGAAAACATTTCTCTACTTTAAAAAAAATTGCTATTGTTTTTACTCATTGACCATAAAATGTTCAGTCCAATACGCTTCTGAAGGGCATATTCCCAAAACGCAAATCATTTGCGTGACACAGTAAATGTGGTACATGAGTGCATCACGATATCTGTGGTATCTTTACACCCACCTGCTGTCAGTACTGAGGCTGTGTATCTGTACTTGTTGAACTCCAGGTACTCCCGGATGAGCTCGTTGATGAGCAGGTTTTCGTGGGACAGCGGAGGACGAGGTTCACGCTGGTCATCCAGGGCGCTGAACACCTCTGCCCGGATACGAGCCTTCAGCTGGCCCAGCACACCACGGGACTCCAGCGTTTCCCTCACGGCTAAAATGTTCAGGTTTTAATGCATTAAAATGAAGTCAGGTATTAGGTTTGTTAACTGACTGTTCGACCATATGACTGGGAGCTTACGTAGCGTTGTGGTATCTTAGTATATTCAGCTAATTACTTAAGTTAACGTTTGCCCAAACTGGCGTTTTTTTCCTAATATTTGCCGTACACCACATTAATTTGCGAGTTTAATGTTTCCATACTTGTTGACAAAGATATAGACCTCTTCAAATATGACTCAATATCGTAGCAGAACCAACCCTAACCCTCTTTAAATCGGTTATTCAAACTGTCTGGATTTCAATAAATGTACTTTACCATTTATTCCAACAATCATCTTCGGTCAAAACTAACCTAGCTAGCTAGCTTGCTAATGTTAACTAGGCTAGGTTACTGTAAGGTTGACGAGCAGTGTGAAAACTTAGAATTATAAGGTACATAGGTTGAGTCTATATAAGCCGAACTGAAATGTAGATTTTAGTATTTAAGAAAGCATTGAGCCACTTTAATGTGTCAATTTGTTGACAACTAGGGTCACTTAGCTATCAAAATTGTTTGATTTTTGAATGGAGACACATACACACAAGGACGTCATGTTGTTGTGGTTAAGCTAACGTTAACTTAGCTAGTCAGTGCTATGTGCAATTTGATTAACGCGTGTAGTAAAATGATCTCTCGCTTGATTTAAGAATATAATAAGTAGACAAAATTACGAATGATAGAGAGCGCTTACCGCACTTCAGTTCAGTGATGGTCGCCATTGCAACGAGTGTAAACAAATGACTGTCTGCCACAGTTCATATCATAGACTTCTGCCATCTAGTGACGGAGTTGTGTAACTACAACCAACTTGTTCATGAGACCCCAAACATCACATCCACTGTTTTGATATTTCACTTCTTTGTCCTTACACAATGCATCTTCCACCACGTTGATACTACAAACTGGATCAGTGTAGTATGCATTAATATTTAAAGATTTACTGTATACGTCCCTTAATAATGAGCATCAGCACTGTTTTTATCGTATATGATTATGATTGTTAGAAGACAGTCAAGCTGAATGTATGTGGGTTCAGAGTCAATCACATCCCTGGTTGTGTGCATCAAAATATGGCCATTCATACTTTTATTTACCTTGTCTCACACTTTGAATATTTAATTATTAGGCATATGCATGGTTAGGACTTGGTCTCAGCTGAGCTAATTTTTTATTTTTTGTATTTTATTTTGATTATGAAGACTTGAGACTCCCTCCAGCAGATTTGACTTGAGACTTGATGTCAATGTCCCAATGTCAAGATCTGATGTTAATGCATACAGCTCAATTATCATTACAGTTGTCAGCTGTCATTTGAACTTGGTCCTTCTGGAGCACATCTTTCTGATAACTCTTTATATTTATTTAAAAGTGCTTTGAAAGGGCTGACTGAAAATATTTATGTTTATCAGTTTTGTCCCCAGACTCATTTACAAGGATATGAATTCAAGCATAACGGCCTTGTAAATTCAAATACATTTTATTATCCAGCATGATGTATGGATCAAGACAGTACATTAACAGTAAATGGTCAGTGAAAAATGAACAAGCTTGTTATCAAAAGTATAAATATAATACAATCCTCAGAATTTTAAGGACACTTAATACATTTTGTCATATGACATAAATAAACTATAGGGTTTCTCTTACAAATATATTGTCTAAACCAGTAAGACAAAAACAGTAAATGCCTCTTCTCTTTGAAAAGTTCATAGGGTTCTTTCTTTGAATCGAGAGTAAAGGTCAACGTGGACTATTTACAGTCTGTCATGTCAGCACCAGAAGAACAATACTGATTCTTTTTTTCTCTGCGTATGGCCTGAGTTGTGTGGTGGAGGCAGAGAGACAATCACTCAGAGATTTATCACCATTGTTTTGAAGAAGCATTTTCTTCATTCATGGTGGTTTTCACTACCGGCGTCAGGTTAAATCTGACCAGCAAGGTCTCTATTGACTTTATGTGTTTACTTTGACAGAAATAAACAACAGCCACAACATAGTTGGACGATAGCTAACGTCTTGGCTCACTTCAATGTTTTCCTCTTTTTCTCTGACATATAAAAAGTCCAAATTGGCTGCTTCCAGCTCAGATTTTGAGGGTTGAGAAAACCTCACTTCCCCTGCGTTTGCCAGGGTGAACCTTTTGAAGGTTAGTGTGTCAGAGTGTTTCCTGTCCCAGTTTCTGGGACAAGAAGACAAAATAGATTTCTATCAATTTACAATTACAAAACTGCCTCTTTTTTTGGTATACAAGGCTAAAAAAATGTGAGTAAACATCAACGTTTCAGCCTGAGACAACATCAGAAAATATGTCATGTGCTTTATAACACTTACAAAAACTACAAAAATAATATAGCTCCCATTCAAAACGAGAACGAAAATCCTTAAGATTTGTGGTACTCTTTCATTCCAGCTCTTGGCTTAATCCTTTCATGGAATAAACGGACTCCACTACCCTACATACAATATTTATAGCTTGGAGACTCTGAGCAATCCACTGTAGCTTTCTTTTGAATGTTCATCATCTGAGGTTAACAATGTCTTTTCCTGACTTAGGACAGCGTGTCTGTGTGTTTAAAAACCAACATATGGGGGCTGCGTCAGCAGCTGCTCTAGAGATTCATTGACAATGCCCTCGTGGAGAGGCGTTCTGAGCTGCCACAAAGCTTGGAGTGGCCCGGTTTAACGTGTGTTGGAGAGCCACATAAATAAGGTGCCACATCTGTACACCAGGGCACCAGCTCCATGGTACGAAGTCTAATGAAGACCTAGACCAGCCCTGCTTCCCGACACATTCGGTAGAACTGTCCCCGCTGTGCGATGAGATTGGCTGGAGAGTCCATCTCAGAAATGTGGCCTCTGTCCATGACGATCACTCTGTGGAGCAGCAACAGAGGAGGAAGACAGGTTTTAGACCCAGCATTCTTTATTACACCTGATCTAACATATACATGTGTAAATATAAAGCTGTGGATTTTGGGGTGTCCAGGCCTTTAGTTGAGCATGTAAGTAGCATCTGGTCAAATACATTAAGTGGATTGGAGGGCTGCAACTAAGAAATCATTTTCTTTAGAAAATAATAATTGTTTTGTCTATAACATGTCAGAAATAATGACAAATGCGTCCAAAGTAATGTCTTTCCATGGCTTATTGTGTCTGACCAACAGTAAAAAGAAAAAGAAAAAGTATTTAGGTCACAGTGATGACGCAGTTAAAAGCAGTAAACCCTCAGCTTTGAGAAGCTATAACCATCAAATATTTGGTATTTTACTTGATAAATTACTTAAAAATAACGTCTCCTTAGTGGACTGTAATGTACCTAGTATAGTCCATGATGGTGTTAAGGCGGTGAGCAATGGTCAGGACAGTGCAGTCTTCAAACTGTGTGCGGATTGTTGACTGGATGAGTGTGTCTGTCTCCAGGTCCACAGCAGCTGTCGCCTCGTCCAAAACCAGGATCTTGGTTTTCCTCAGCAAGGCCCTGGCCAGGCACACTAGCTGGCGCTGACCCAGACTACACAGACAAAGGAGAGTTGGAGAGAGAGGGACAGAATCACATGTTAGACTCTATCCTGTATGCATCTTGCAGCTTTGTGTGGATGTCCCTGTAATAATATATCGATGACTGACAGGGCAAAACAATGGCTAGTAGTTTATCTGCATTGCAATGTGTCGTATCAGTGTGTACCTGAGGTTTTCTCCTCCCTCTGAGCATTCATGGTTGAGTTTGTCGGGCAGATTAGAGACAAAGTTTTTGAGGTGAGCGAGCTCCAGTGAACGCCACATCTCCTCATCAGTGTAGGTGTCAAAGGGGTCAAGGTTCATCCGGAGGGAGCCTGAGAACAGCACAGGGTCCTGGGAGAGAGGACAGCAGATGTTATTCATCACCAAAGTGTCCCGATTGGTTACAGGATTTTTACAACCCAAGAACGGCTTATTTTACATTGTATGCGGACTGCAGCTACTGCAAACAGTTTATGTGATGAAAGCCAGGCCTCAGTTTCTGTTATTACTACTGTCGCACCTGAGGAATGATAGTAATGCGGGATCTGAGGTCATGGAGTCCGATGTCGGCGATGTTGACTCCATCTATAAAGATCTTTCCCTTTGCTGCCTCTAAGATCCTGAAGATTCCCAGGGCGAGTGAGGACTTCCCGGCTCCTGTCCTACCCACAATTCCAACCTGGAAAAGAGGTTTTTAGTCAGAATTTATGTAAGACATAATTCTGCAACTTAGGTGATCCAGGATCAAGGCTGGTAAAGATTGCAATGACAAACAGTAAACAATGACTCACCCTCTCTCTTTCATGAATTTGCAAGGTTATGCCCCTCAGAGCCAACTCAAGGCCTTTACGGTACTGCAGCCCGTAGTCCTGGAACTCTATAGTACCTCTCTGGGGCCAGGCCAGGGGCAAGGAGCTGCCCTCGATACTCCAACTGGCCTGAGTGAGACAATAACAAAAGGGTGAGTAGAGAACAGAAAAAGCCCTCTTGTTGCACAGCGTTGGATTTAATGTCCTGAGCAGTGACTAAACTAAAACGTATCGTGTATGTGTGTGTGGTGGGAACACTGACCTCTTTAGCAGTATCAGCATACTCATTGACTCTCTCCACAGAAACAATGTTGTTTTCTACGTCAGTCCAGGATCTCACGATCCAGCTCAGGATCCCAGTCACCTGAAATATCCAATGCAATGAGGTTTACTTTAAAGCCTTTTCTTTCCTGCACTGAAAAGGCATCTGCTGACTGAGCATTTCTATTTCACTTTTTCCCAGCTTAACCTCTAATTGCCACATGCAGCATGCAACTGGAGTGAAGTCCCAAAATGCTGTGTGGTGTATGAAATTGGCTGTCTTGAATTTTAATAAGTCGGGTATTGGGACACCTCCCAGAGCCTCTTACCTGGAGGGAGTGTGACACAGCCAAACCGACGATGCCTGGGCTCAGAGTGTTTCTTCCCATCACAGAGAGAATGGCAGCAGCTAAGACCACACCATTACCAACAAACTCCAGATTGACTGCCAACCACCTGTAGATAGAACATTGATTTAGCTGTGGGCCGGCAAGTTCCAAAATGTGTCCTCATCACTAAAGCCAGAAGTCATTTTGTTTAACCGTGGTGCTGTGAATCATCACCATCTCTCATGAAGTGAAACTGAGCAAATTGATGTATAAATGAAATTAAAGCCCATTATAATCATCACGTATCATCTCACCGGGTGGCCACAAATCGGGGGAAGTAGGAGGTCTGATTGAAGTCGACTCTCTCATTGGCCTGCAGAATGAACCTGGGCTGCTCGCCAAAGGCCCGGATGACGCTGGCGCCCTGCACTGTCTCGTTGAAGTGGGTGTAGATGGGCGAGCGGCTCACAGCTTCCAGCCTCCGCAGCTGACAGGATGTGGCGACGTAGAAGCTCTGCAGCCCACAGTGGAAAAGTAAAACGCCAGCTTTAATGAGTGAAACCAAGAGGGAGCACTGAGGGCTTTCCCATAATTCATAGTGAGTGTGTGTAATATCTATGTCAGCAGGTGGGGAATCAAACACAAGTGAACAGCAAAATCAGCAGCGTTGGTTTTGGAGCCCAGAGCTTTTGCAATAACACCCCGTAATGGAACCCAGCTCACGGCGCCTTTAACATAATGCTCTCACAGAAAGAATCATTAGAGGTGAGTTTAAATGTTGGGGGGAAAAAATGTACCTGGACAAAGGCGTAAAGGAAAGCGAGGGGCAGGATGATCACGGCTGCAAAAGGCGTCGCCATCAGAACAATGATGCAGACCTCCATGAGTTTAAAGACGTAGCTCAGCATCATCTTCAGGCCATCGGGGACCATGCAGTCAATGGCGTCGATCTCTTTGGCAAAGCGGTTGAGTAGGTTGCCACTGGGCGTGCACTCAAAGAAAGACATCGGAGAGCGCAGCACGTTGATCAGCAGGTCCATGTGCAAGTGGCGGGAGGCGATGATGCCGCAGATGGAGATGCCGACTGTTGTACCAAAGATGGCGACACCTGAAGAGAGGGGACAGATGTTTGATTAAATCAGAGCTGAGGATCACTCAATGCTCTCAATTGTCCGATCTTGTAGAAGAAAACCACAAATAAATATCAGCATTTCAGTCAAACAGAGCTTCCTAAATCCCTTGTGTTTTATCTTTTTTCTCATGCTATAATGCTAACTGACCTTGCACAAAGCCCAGTGCGCCAAACACGGTCAGTTTGAGGTCTGCATCGATCTGAGTGCCGTTAACAACAGGATCGTCAGCCCACATGCTGAGCCAGTAGTTGTAGGCCAGTGAAGCGCCCTGCTGAAAGGCATACAGGAAGACGATGGGAATGATGATGGCCAAGCCGATGGTCTTGAAGTACTTCTTGTACATCTCCAACCTCACCTGTGTAGGAAAACACAAAATATACCATTCGATCCCAAGGAATTAGATAACTTGGTTTGTCTTTCTATCAACTATGTTCATTTAACCTGCAGTAACTGACTTTTTTGGCCCTTGGATACAGGCTGCAATATGCGATATTATTACCTTTTAAGTTGATTTGGCAAACTATTTTCCTAGTTAGACATCAAACATATATGGAGCAACATTAGCATCAGTTTGCTAAGTCAAGAATGTACTCTCCTTTTAGCTCTGGTTTTGCTCTCCACCAACTTCTGAAGGAAACATCTGGCTCTCTAGCTGCTAAACGCTCTACTGTGTTCACCAGCTAGTCGTTAACTGAAGTGAAGTAATGAGCAATTTCCAGACTCACCCTTCCAGTGCGGGCCTTGTCAACTTCAGTCAGTTTGCCCAAGTCCTCTGGTACTTGTTCCTGGTCTGTTTCAGACACGGGCTCCATATTCTGCAGGTTGGTATTAGTGGTGTCACCCCTGGAGAATAATCAGAGACCAGAGGTCAGTTTCGTAGAAAAGATGCTCGGGATGCCAAACATCCTTTTGAGAGTTTTACAATCTACATGTTTGTTAACGCACCCAATGAGCTGCTCCTGTGACAGGTCTCTGGAGAATGGCATGAAGTCGACCATGCTCAGGCGAGCATTGGACCTCCTGGAACCAGCTATAAGAAAAGGACAGTTTTTTGGTTTGTAATTGTCATTATTCATTTTCAGACTGATGTTTATTACATATTAGTCCTCCTTACTGCACACACTGAAATGTATTGGGTTGGTCATTTTTTTAATAGAATGATTAAAAAATAAGAACTGACAAGAACCCAAATAAAGAGGAACATTATTGCTGAAATGTCTCCTCACCTCTCTGTATAGCGCTCTCTTTTCTCTCTGTGCTGGCGAAGGTGTGGATGAAGTCAGCAAAGGCGCCGTGGCGGCTGAGGAGCTCCTGGTAGGAACCGCTCTCTGTGATTTCTCCATCTACCAGGACCAGGATATGGTCAGCCTGCGGCAGGAAGCTCATCCCATGGGTCACCAGGATGCGGGTCTGTATAGCAAGCCACACAAGTCCAAAAAATAGGATGTAAGCACAATCCAACACTAAATTGAGGCTTTCTTGAAAACAAAAAATGTCAGCAAAGTGGTGGTTTCCATATTATGATAACAATAGCGCAGGTCACGTGCCTGTAAGTGGTTTAGGTGTTGTGAAACCATGTTTTGGCTCTTTGCAGCTGAATTGAACAGGCGGAGTTGCACGGGTTTTGTTACGTGTATTACCTTATCTCTAAGCACTCCTTTTGGTCCAATGACTTTGTCAAAGATGTGTTGACCCACATGTGCATCAACAGCAGACAGTGGATCATCCAGGAGGTATACATCAGCCTTTCTGTAGACAGCCCTGGCCAGGCTAACCCTCTGCTTCTGCCCGCCTGAGAGGTTCAATCCCTGCATGGAGGCAATTAGTAGTTTAGATAAAACTCAGAGGGCGAGGCGAGAAAACACGTCATATAATCTCCATTTCCATACCTTCTCTCCAATTTCTGTAGCATCTCCTGCAGGTAGGATGTCCAGGTCGGGCAGCAGTGCGCAGGCCTCCAGCACTCGGTGGTACCATGTTTTCAGTTTCTCACGGCCAAATATGATGTTGTCTTGGACTGTGGCGTTCTGGATCCAGGCCTGCTGGGGCACATACGCCACAGAGCCCTGCAGAGACAGATGTCAAAAGAGAGACTGTCAGTATTTATTAAATGAAACCCACAACTAAGAATAGAGCTTACAGATGGAACATAAGCTCAGTACCTTAACAGCGACACGGCCGCTTCTTTTCTCTGTTTCACCAAGCATGGCGGACAACAAAGAGGACTTTCCACTGCCCACATGTCCGACCACAGCAACGAGGGAACCTCGTGGCACATGGACGTTGATCCTGTCAACAAAGAAAGTAATTATTCTGTAAGTCTCCCTTTGTTTTCAATGTAGATTTAGCATTCTTTTTATTTTTTTGCATAATTAATACCTTTTAAGACATGGAGGGCCTTCTGCAGACCAGCTGAAAGTGCCGTTTTCTATCGCCACGTCTTCCCCATCTAAACAAGAAAGAAAGATTGAGCAAAATGAATCAAACCTGCAATAAACACTGAAGACAGGACATGTTCTTTCAACCTGAGCGACAAACAAACTTTCAAAACAAAATTCCCTCTTGAAGTTACTCGTCAGAGTGCAGCCTGGGCGTAATTACAAGTGAATTTACTTAATCATACAAATTACAGAGCTGTTGCTTTTTCACAAGCTGTCTTAGGAAGTGTTGACAGATTACAGACAGAGGAGTGCAGTATTTTTTTTTATTCCTCTCTGAATCATATGTCTGAATTCATGCTGTGATTTATGTTCAACCACTAAATGGGAACATCCTATAATTACCCTGTCTACCAGTCAGCCCGGGACCCAGGAAGTGACAGTGCACATGATCCATACAAGGCTGTGGTACTCCACAGATATAAACAACAAAATCTTGTGGGCTGCCTGTATTGATTATGACAGCCTATGATTTCAGACAGTATGGGGAACAAATTGTGGAAATGGTATAGTAGTACAGTCGCTTATTCATTCAATGTAATAGTTTATACATGGGTGGGGTTCTTACCAGAACTCAATGGAGCCTTTGAGACATTGTCCACTTTCAGTTCCTCGGAGCACAGGTACTTTCCCAGACGTCTCAGTGAAACCATAGCCTGAAACAGAGTCAGTGGTTAGTTAACTGACCGATATCCATCATATAGTACCATGAAAATATTCCTCATCAGGCACCATAGATGGAGAAAACAGCTCAGAGCAATCATGAGTATTAAATTAAAACGTCACCTACCTGCATAGTCGTGCTTATCGCAAATGGAAGCTGACTGAGTGGAGTCTTCAGGATGTTGATCAGAGCCATTGATACAAAAACTTTCTGTGCATCCAGGACGTTCCTGTCATCGAGTGTCACATAGACTCCAAACATGGCAAAGGCAATCTTGGGGGAAAAAGATGCTAAATGTTACCTTTACAGGCACAAACATGTGTGATGGGTGATCATTGGGGACACAATTTAAAGGATAAGGCTGGTGGTATTCTTTATTTCTCTAATTGACAATATATCCCATGAAAAGTCCAAAACCAACAGCAATGTCTCTCAGTACTCTCTGATTTCCCCGACCTGTCTGTGGCACTGAAGACATGAGTCTTTAAAAACAAGTATATAACGCTAGCAGCATGGCAATGCTGGTCTGTCGTGTTGGTCCGACGGTTTGGTCCAGACACAAAATATCTCATCAGCTATTGGATAGATTAAGATGAAATTCATTCATGGTGCCAAGAGGATGAATCCTAATGACTTCGGTGATCCCGACTTTTCCTCCAGCGCCAACACGAGGTTCGCATTTGTGGTTTTCAGTGAAATGTCTTGACAACAACTGGATGGATTACCATGAAATTTGGTTCATGGTCCCCTCGGGATGACCTCTAAAACTTTGGTGATTCCTTAACTTTTAATATAGCACCACCAACAGGTCAAATTTTAAATTCGTCCAATACTTTGGTTTGTGACTTTTTTTTATTTGTAGCTCTTTCAGTTTAATGCTCTTACCAGGAAAGAAGAGGAGTTGAAGGATGCAATGGAGATGGAATAAAGGATCTGAGACTTCTTCAGGGCTTTGAGCTCCTTCTCTCTGTGGCCTAAAACCTGCTCCAGGAAGGCCTTCTCCCAGGCATAGAACTTCAGGATCTTTATTCCATTCAGGATCTCATTCATCAGTCTGATGCGGCCGTCCATGAACTTCATTTGAATCTCCTGTCAACCAGACAAAGACGTTTTTAAGTTTTATTATTAACTGCCCTAAGCTGAAACTGGGGCACAGTGACAGTTACCAGACCAAAGCAGATACATGCATTTGTGAACATGGGTTTGTCTGCTCTTGTTACAGCTGTAGTTTTCCTGAACATCATGGAACTTGTTTAATTCTGAAAGAATTTATTGCTTGTTACATTTTAGTGATTTTTATGACAAGGAAACAACAAAGGGCCAGGGATGCGGTCACAGCATTCAAGACTAAGTTCGATTAAATTGGCATCCAAATTTACAGAGCCCTCTGTTGTTTTTCCAAAGAAATGAAAAATTATGTCCTCCTACTGCCCACCCTTTCCTTTCATTGTTTTTCAAACACGTTATATGGGGCAGACATCAAAAGGACAAGAGAGAATGTACCATCCAGGCCAAACACCCACACGGCTCTTCAGCCACTATCTAAACCAGCTGTGGCATCCCTGACCTACAGTAACATGCCAGATGTCGGGGCTACTGGAGTGAAAGCGTGAAGGATTCCTGTAACAGCTTTTACCTGTAGCTTGCTTCTTTTCTTTGCTATGAATCCGTTGAGTGGAAAAATGAGAATGACAGTGGCGATCCCTGCCAAAGCCGATGGGCCAAGATGCTGAATAAAACAGAGAATACAATGGTGTCATGGGCAGTTGTGCATGAATGAGCGGCATTGTGAAAAACTGAAAAATGACATTTTGACAAACCTGCCAGAGGAAGAAGAGACAAAGAGCAATTTCAATAGGAGCCAGCCAGACAGCGTTGAAGTACACCACAAAGTCCATGAGCTTCTGAGTGTCTGCCGAAACCAGATTCACAATCTCGCCCACAGTGCAAGTCCTCCTGGCAGCGCTGTTTATCACCAAAGACTGGATTGACAACAAAAGAGACAAAGACATTTTAGCCCTCAGTGCACTGTGTATGACATAAATTTACACCCTCGTAAAGATTTCAGACAATCATTCATCTCGGGGTAAAAGCTGTTCATCATACGCTGTGTACTGTTTCCTTGTCTGGAAGGAGAGGGAGCTGTTGTTTTTGCCATTTGCGACGCAATTTTTGTCGTGTCTAGAGGTTAGCGGCTACATGTCCAGGGATACAGATTTACCCACCTTCCTATAAACCAAGCCCATAACAGCTGTCTTCACCCTCATCCCCACTGTGAAGCAAGTGTACATGTACTGATGGTTGAAGAGGGACTGGAGACAGGACAGCAGGAACATCAGAGTGGCATAGAAGTAGCCTTTCCACAGCGGCGCATCTTCGTCTCTCATGAAACCCAGAAGAAGACTGTGGAGGAGGAGAAGTAGAAGATTATTACTTAATCAGGCTACTTAATAGGCACCATGGCTATACTGCATCAAAACCATACTTCCATGTATGATTTTCCCTGGAAAGTAGTGAATTATACAAATCAAAGCAGACAGGTTTTTACTCTGTCAACATGATTCTTTTTTACTGTGTTTTTTCATTCAGTACGGTATTATTTGACTTTCATTGTGTGCCTTAAACCAATGGCCTTGAGCTCTGCTGTGGCTGCTGGCTGACTGGTCCACACAAAGTAGCTCGGGTTGCACAACAGTGCTCAGCTTGTGGCCGGGCTGCCCTCACACTTGGCCAGCGGCTCCCTTATTGTGGTCCGACGACATTTCTGCCATTTAGAGCCTCTTCTCCCTCTCTGCCTGTCCTCCTTGCTGGAGCACAGAGGCCTGTGGTCTCGTCTACTTTTCCCGCTCACAGCTCCGTGACCGTAATTAACACTTCCACTGATTCTGTGCTGTGCATCAACAACAACATTCCAGTCTGGCTAGTGGGATGGTGCGGCGGGTGGCGGGTCAGCCATGACCTGTTTTCACTGCTGCCAGCTTCTGTTGTTGTTTGGTTGTCGGTGTCCCAAATCATTGAAAATAGCACAATGAAAGTGATATCTGAGATGATAGCCAAGGAGTTGTTTATGCAGTAATATCTATCTATCTAGCCTGTGTTATTTTGCTAAAATATTCACTTCTTTCACTTAAATCTCCAAGTTGAATTGGACGATTCACCCCAAAAAACACAATAAAAGCAATTTTTTACTCTAGCCTGGGTTGCAGTCCATCCAGGTAATTTCAGTCTGAGCTGAGGATTGGAAATACTGGCTGCAGCTTTCCTTAATACAGTGCGCTCAATGCCATTTGGTTTGTGGGAGTCCAAGCACTGAAAAAGTTATATCTGAAAAACTCAACAACAACATCTCTTTCCAAAGTTAATGACACGGTTACTTGTGATAGTAACCTTCTTATGAGCAGTTTCATTGGGAACTTCTTGTTATCAAAGAACAACTGCCTGATTTCCACCTTCATGCCGAATGAGCAAACTACACATGAGAACATTTTGCGGATTATCTTGTTATTTTGGGGAGCTGCCTGCACCACAAACCAAATACCCCTGAGCTTATTGGGTTGAGACACAGCTAATGTCTCCAAACATTGGCAAATCACACCAGAACTATTTATTGCCAGATTGCACTCATGGTGAGAGCAGGTTTAGGTTTTAGTGCACTCTTCCTTGAAGTCTCACCTGAGCACCTGGGGGATGGCGAACATGAAAGCATCGTGGCATATGATACACAGGGTGCCGGTCAGAAAGTATGGACCAAACTTGCGTGCCAGCGTCCTGAGCAGGAAGAAGCCAGAGCTCTGCTCCTTCTGCAGCTTCCTGAGGAGCTGCGCCTGGTCTGGCAGTCTACTCCCCAGCGCCACACTCGACGCCAAGGCCTTCTCCTGCCTGCCAGGGGGAGAAAACGCAGTTAGACAAGACAGCTGTGTCAGAGACGAAAAAAAATAAAACCTGTTGTTATTCGTACCATCACTGATGGACTCAAGAATTCACCAGCAGCAGTCAAAAGCATTATTCACTGACATAATTATTGGACTTAACGACGCCTCTTCAAAGCGCTGGATCATTTTAACAAGCTTTGAAAACGACACAGGGCTCTTTTCTTGAAATTATGGTACTGTATGTCCTCAAGGGACTACTTTGGACTTATTTTTGGCTCCAAAATGCTGGTGATGAGACGTCCCGAATTTCAATTTACCGCAATCATGGCTAAGTCATGCTCTACTTGGGTCGTTAATTCAACCAACACCATGCTGACGTTTGGCCACATTGCAATAAAATGGAATTGGCTGTTAAGCTGTGACAATAGTGAGAGCTGCATGGTAGATCACAGGCCTGCGTCAAAAGAGAAAGCCATACGAGCCAGAGGAAACATGAAAGACAACATGTGCATGTCCTGCCAATCACAAGGCTCTCTGAAGGGGCACACAGACTTTATGCATTAAAGTCAGTATGAGTGCTTCTCCTTAAAATGTCTTCTGTGGCTCTAGATGGAGCTTTCTACTAAAATAACCCAGAGGGTGTTATTAGGGTCATGATGTCATGAGGGTCATCTTGGCTTGGGCTTGGATATTCATAAAATTCACAACACAAAGTCTACATAACAAACTGGAGTTTGAAAGATGAGTGTGTTAATCAGGCTGGGAGGGTCAAAATGAAATCATGCCATTGGTTGCATTGTGGGAAATGTAGGACTGAGTGTTTTTGCAGCTTGACCCATAAGAGGGACTGAAAGCCAGGATGTCTCGACCTCTGCTTCATCAATTTTGACCATTATTTTTAGCCATGCCAGAGACATCCACCACTTTGGTCCAGACTGAAATATCGAAACAATTATTGGATGGATACAAACATTCATGGTCCCCAGATGATGACTTCTATTGACTTTAGTGATTAGTGACTGATTTTTGTCTCTAGCGCCACCATGAGGTTGACATTTGCGGTTTTGAGTAGAATGTCTCGACAACTTCTAGCACCATCATCAGGTCAAAATTAAAATTTGTCCAATACTTAATTTTATGACCAACTACCTGCAAAACTAATGGCAGTCCCATAATTAGATTATTAACTAATATTAGCATGTTAATACGCTAAACCAGGATAATGAACATGGTCAACCTTATACGTATTTAACACCAGCATGTTAGCATTGTCATTATAAGCATGGTACCATTTAAAAAGCACCAAAGCAGCGTTGTGACAACGTCACAGAGCAACTTGCACGGCTATAGACTCTTAGTAAAGTCTTTAATCTGTCTCTTGTGAGACTTTATGAAAGTGCAATACTACATTGCTGGGATACCCCTGTAAACTGCCAGATATCAATTATCAGGAGTTCTCACTTTTGAAGTTTGGCACATTCAGCCGTCCAGTCCTGTTGCAGCTCAGAGATGATCTTTTGTGACGTGTCCTCCTCCCTCAGGGTCCACAGGTCCTCTGCTGCCAGTGGGGTGCGATATCCTTTCACAACAAGCCTGAGGGGGGAGCGCAGAGATGATTCACACACACATAATCGTCAGCACAACACACAAATTATTGTAAACAAGTACAAACTGTTGCTGTAGTGAGTCAGCCGAAGCCTAGAAATGAAGGGGTTTTGAAGAACCATCTTACCCAGTGAACCACCAGAAGAGAATCTTTGACAGGAAAGAGGCATCTTTGACTGGACAGGGATTCTGCAAGAGATTAAAGACCAGACTCACTGTTGTTTTCGCAGTAAATCTCTCAGTGCTTAAAGGCTTTCGAGACGTGCATGGCTTCACAGAGGCAGTTCGTTGATGGTTGAATGGTGCACTTGTGAGGAGTGTGTTTAAGAATGTGAATGTGTGTAAACAGCGCTGTACAGTCAGGTGGTCCATTGTGGAGAGCAGAGGCCATGAACTCCCACAGGACAGAATAAATAGAGTTCAGTGTTAGCACAGGGTGTAGATGACGTTTTGAAGTCTAGCGCAGACAGAGCGGAAATGTGTCATCACAAAATGTCCAACAAGTGGATACACAAACACACACACACACACACACACACACACACACACACACACACACACACACACAAAGTTTGTCCTCTCACGCATTCTTCATGGCATCTCTCCACCCTGCCACCCCCTCACCAGGCTGTTTGCTCTCTTCATTACCAGCACTCTTGCTTTTCATCCCCTCGCTTCCTCTCTTCCTGTGAGTAACTCTAACCAGAGCGTGGGGTGGAGAGGAGGAGGAGGTGGAGGAAGAAGAGGAGGACACACCAAGGAGCGACCAATGGGTGTGTCCCCCACGCCAGACTGCGGCTTCTGCACCCTCAGCCTCCTCACCGCCGGCCAAGAGCTTGTTAGGGACTTTTCCAGCTATTTTGATTGTTTGTCACCGGGGAAATATTACATCACGCTGTCTGTTTGATTGATTAGAAGCTCATTCTCATTCACCTGCCAGCTGTCCTGACAACAACATGCTATTCTGAGCTTGAAAAATGTTGTCAGGCTCGTGTTTGACGGGATAGTGAGAGCCGTATTAAGTAATGCCTGTGTGTTGTGTGGCCGCAGACTCTAAGCAGCGGTCTTGATGTTATCCAACGCTGAAGTGAGTGAGTCGTGTTGGTGGTATGCAGGACAACAATGACAAACACACAGACACACTCATGCACTCTCCTCATAGGAAGCCAAAGTGGTGAAGTGAGAGTGGGAAAGGAGGGAGGGAGGGAAGGAGGTGAATCACATCATTTCCTCCAAAAGGGTAAAAGTGTCTTGACAACAGAAGTTGAAAACCACAAGATAGCTGCTCAGGCATTTTCCTTCCTGGGTACCAGATCATAGTGGATGTTTTTGACGGAGGTGGGATACATCGTCCTCTGCCTACCTTTTCCAAGACGGGTTTTCCCTCTGGAGGCTGGTCAGCAAAACAGCACAGGAAGAGCTGGGCCAGTTGGATTGTGAAATAGGAGAAGAAGGCGAGGTATCGCACAATATCAGAGGCAATGCCCTGTGGAATGAGAAAACACATATTAAAAAGCTGCCACAGGGCTGAAAACACCAGAATCTTTTAGTTAGAGCTCCTGCAGTTTATTTGTTTTAAGCTATTCCAGACAAGTTGCACAAGTTAGACTTTTATTTTGAACCAGGGACACAATTAATTGGCTTTGTGGCCGAGCACATGCCGCAGAAAAACAACGTTGTCCTTACATCGAGACGTAAGGTTTCCAACAGGATCAAAATGTGCTTTGGTTGTTTCATGTCTTTCGACATTACTTAGCAAATCACACAACATCCTGTGGTATACTGTGGTTTAGTGTGTAGTTTCACAATAACAAAAAAAAAATCATTACATAGCTTTTCCCATGCTTACACATTGTACAGCAGAGGAAATGGTTTATACACCAAGATCACAGACACAATAAAGAGTATTTTGGACCTTTAAGCTAAATCGGGGTGAAAACCATAAGTCTTTAATGGTGTACTTTATATAAATGAAGCGATAGTTAAAGCTGCCTCTCAGTCACGCTAAGAGCCTGTATCTGTAAATAGGGAGATTGTGGTCTTACAAACCAGCACCCTTACTTTCAATCAAGGGAGCAGCTGTGATATTAACCACTCAGAGACTTTTGTGAAATGTAGGACTCGCATGTTATTCTTGACGTACAGAAATTGTGGGTTTTGGCAGAGGCATTGTTTACTACTGGGTCAATGCCACTGCCACAGCCAGTCTGTTGTGCAGCAGTATGGATGCATGAGAGTCAGAGCCATGGTAAACAGTAACGATTTTCTCTGAAAATTGTGGTGCTGTGCCCAGAAAGGAGATATGAAGGGACCAAACGGATCCGGCCACACAGTGAAAAACAGGGTGAGGATGGCCGGAGCGTGGGTGGGAAAAATGTAGGTCAAGTGACTAAGAATGGCCAAGGGTCCACAAACATGAACTCTGTCAACTCGAGCCATCAACACTGCAATGTGAATTAGACACTTTCTTTATAAATATTTAGAAAATGTGTCAGTACAATATGTAAATGTGGGCTGACACAGTAGACA
This sequence comes from Enoplosus armatus, assembly GCF_043641665.1. Taxonomy (NCBI): domain Eukaryota; kingdom Metazoa; phylum Chordata; class Actinopteri; order Centrarchiformes; family Enoplosidae; genus Enoplosus; species Enoplosus armatus. The sequence goes on along the minus strand of NC_092181.1, from coordinate 3,772,784 downwards.
GGGGAAAACGCTTTTTCACCTGTTTCATCCATCCCAAGAAAAGAATACTTTTTCACATAGCTTGGTACAAAGGCTGGAAACAGGAGGAAACGGCTAGCCTGGCTCTGTCCAAAATTAACACATTAAGTCTTGGTTGTTCAATTCGTACAAATAAAAGTGAAAGAAATGACACATTAATGCACCTGGCCGAAAACTAGACAGACACACAACCTTATGTAAAACCACAAAGTGTTCTTTTTACACTTCATCTTTGTACACATTTTTGATTGAACAAATGATTAACGGTGCTGGTAGGCAGATTTTGTTACCTTTGGACAGAGCCGGGCTAGCTATTTCCCGCTGTTTCATGAGAGTGGTATCATTCTTTTCACCCAACTCTCAGCGAGAAAGTGAATAAGCATATTTCCCCCAAATGTTGTTCCTATCAGGAGTCACATCATTGGCTTTTGAGTGAAAGTTAACTTTGTTTTGCGGGTTTTAGGGTGTGGTGAGCGGCCCTTGCTCCATCATAAGAGGTTGTTCGTTTTTGTAGTTGTCGTCATTATCTCCAGTCCAGTTTTGACTGTGTGACTCTGCAGCATACCATTCAATTTCAGTCTTTAAAAGTGATCTACCTAACGCATGGTAGGCTACCATTAACTTGCATGACCAAGAAAAATACACTGGATGGTCGTAAAATCTTTAGAGAAATTGATGAACAGAATCTGGGCATATGAATTTGGCTCATCAAGATGTAGATATACGATATGGTGGAGAAATATATGGGTGGTCACGTGTGTATCCTATGTGCACGCGTGTGGTTGTATGAAATGAAAACATCTGTGTCTGCATTATAAATGGCCTTGCATTATGTGCGGATGCATAGATTTCCATCTGGTTGTGTTTACAACAGTGTAGGCCCATAAACACAGCGCTGACGTTCCTCTGGTCTGACCCTGGGCTGCCATGTCTCACCAGCATTTATCCCAGGGCCATCATTACTCTCCCCCAAGCAGTGTGGGAATGTCACACCGAGGACGATAAAACAGAAATATGGATGTGTGTGTATGTGTGTGTGTGTTTGTGTGTTTTTATAGAAATGCAAATGCGACTGCCCCACGGCTGCATGCGCTTAAATAGAAACTTGCCCATACAACAATGATTGCAGTGTCTGACAGGAGACACAGGAAGAAAAAGGAAAACTTAAACACACACAGGCTTGACCAGAATTGGCAGTGTCTTCCTCCAACACTTGGTTAACTTTAGGTTACCTTGGTTGAAATTGGGGGATGAAATAGAAACTCTTTGCTGACACAGGGTATATCTCACGCTGTGCTGCTGGAGTCTTGTGTCTAGACTATGGGTAGGATTAGACCTGATTAGATATCCCTGCACAGTGTTTTGAAACTGCAGGTTCACCGAGTTCAAACCTGACAAACACAGTCTCTTTAGCTCTGAATTACTCCTTATTTTCAACATACAGAGTATTATTGAGAGTCTTATACAGCATCATGTGTTAATACAAACAGTAGGACATGGTGATGATTTCTATTAATAGGTATGGTGTAGTGCTAATATTCCATATTAATGAATAGGCTAAAGACATACCTCATCCATGGCCAGCTGGATCTTAGCTCTGAGAGGCACCAGGGAACAGACAACAGCCAAGACCCAGAACAGGAAGAGGAATACAGAGGAACGACAGCCTCTTACTCTTTCCAGCTGGATGATGCATAAGGCCAAGATCTAGAGGGAGACACACACAGAAAGACTTCACATGTGTGACAGCGCAGGAGAGGAAACAACTGTATCCCAGAGGCAGAAACCAGCGAAAACTCAACATTTATGAACAGCCTGGAGCGAATGAATTGACTTTTTGAACTCAAACAAAACGTATTTATATACCAATGAGCTTTGTATTATAGTTACTATCAGTTCTAATCTGTTCGTAACAAACCAAACTATTTTCTTTTTGTGGTGAATTTTGTTGTTGTTGAAGGAAATAAACCACTATCCCTCCCGCATTAGCTGCCACGGTCACTGCCAATGTTTTCAACCGAGCATAGAGGGTATAATCAGATTTAGTCTGATCTAATGCAGCCGCTGGTGGTTTTGAGAAAGAACTTCTGGGATTTCCCTGGCCGCAGTCGCAGATGGGATCTGGCTGACTTCCGCCTGTAAAAGATGACACATGTATGGTATGCCGCATGCCCTGCACACATTGCTTAGTGTTATTATATACTTAAAAGAAACAAAACAAAACTCTATACCGTGATGTTTTCTCAAAAATGGGACGGATTCAGTGTTTGGACACAGCTGTCTGTCTGTCCTCAGAGGAGTCACGCATCTGCAGTTGAAGCACTGTAATTGGTCCCTCTCTGAGTGGTTGGCCAAGTGAGACGTCACTTTTTCATGCCAGCTCATCACCAAGTGGGGAGAAAGCGGGTTTAGGTTCCATAATGAGTACCACATTTGGTTTCTTTGGGATGAGCCACAGCACTGTCCTGGTATAAACTACAGTGGTCTGCTAATTATATACGTTTTTCACATCAACAACCTGATACACTTTATGTGTACAGACATCTGTGTGGTGGCCAAGAGGGGGAACATCTTTATGTGTTCTGGTTGATATAAACAACATCTGGGGTTCTGCTGTGGTGGCACACTGATTATTTATTCTTTGTTCATTAATTTTCCCTACAAACTATGGGGAATTTACCTGACTTGAATGTCTTTGGGATGTTGGAGCCAAAGGTACACCTATAGAGGGGATGTAAACACAGGTACAACTCGCGAACTCCAAGCACATGAACGTCCAAGAATTTGATGTGCTTTAGGGTTGAAAATGTCCTGATTATAAGTGCTCTAGTTAGGAACTGAGTTGCCTTTTACCTTCATACTTTTACTTGACTAGTTTTCAATACAAGCTGAATGAATTGATTTTTGGCCACTTGGGGGCAGTGCAACAAGCTGTAAACAAAATATTGCCTTATTATCACCTTATAAAGTTGATATTGCAAACACGCTGTCAAACAGTTGCGTATTTACACATCCAGCTGACATGTGTTTGTGTCCACCCGACGAATGTAAAGTCCAATAATCACTCTCCTTTTAGCACTAACTTGGTCTCCACTAGCTCCCGAGGGAAATATTTAGCTGCGAAATGCTCCACTACGTCCACCAGCGAGTTGCTAACTTTGTCTGCCTGCTGTTTGGTGCTGAGCAGGAGGCGCACAGTGGATTTGTTAGAGCTTTTATTTTCATTCTCTAAAAACAGCTGCCACTGAGTCTGGAAACGAGGTTGACGACGGCGGCGAAACCAAAACCAGCGAAGTTGCGGACCGTAAAACCAACACAATGAGCTGAAAGATGCTGAGAACATTCAATAGAGCCGAGGGGAACTGCAGCGTCGGGTGATAATACTCTGTGGGTTCATCACAATGAGCAACCTCACGCATTACATATAGTCATTGTTGATTTGAAAATATTGATTACTTTAAATAATATTTAAATATATTAAGCACTTTATGATACTAAAATACAGCTTTTACAAGCTAATTCTATGTTCCAATACTGCATCTTAATTTTTCCCCCTACTTTAGATCAACTCAAGGGAAAGCTCTAACGTCATTTATGGGACCACATATCTCCTACATTTAGTAGTAACAAGCCCATGGTAAGAACTTTATCGCCGCGACTGCTGGTACTTTAAGTCCTAAACGTATGAGGTTGAGGCTGCATCAGCCTCAATCCAAACCTTCACAAAAGTGAGGAAAACGTAAAGCTGAACTTGGGTCAGCATCTGAGGGCAAGGACCGTCCTATTCCGAGCCTTCCGCTCTGACTCGCCATACTGCTGCAAACCATCATCCCATCTGTTTGTACAAGTCAGTGGGTGGAACTAAGTTCATCACTTAGCCCCGAATCAAAACCCTACCTTATAATTACATGGGAAGTGTGCAGTGCTGGGGAAGGAATAGGAGTTTTACGTCATGGTAATGCTGATTTTAGTCAGTGTCGTGTGTGTACTTTTCAGTAGTGACCACGATTCATTCGTGGGCTGACTGACTCGGGCCAAACTGTTGGTTCCCATACATTGACTTGAGTTGAAGGGCAACAAGTTGGTCAGAGCGACAAGAGCACAGTGTTCCAGGCCTGCACCCAGGGAACGGCCGGTGGTGGGTGGCTACAATCATCAAGAAAATTATATCCTTTAATAAAGATAGGTCTGGCAAATAGATTAAAAGATTGCTGACAAGCTCTTAATATGATTTAGCAGCAGTTTGTTGTCTGTAACCCCCAGTGTGATAAATCATATGCTCAAAATAAATACACTTTTTTGAAATGCATCCCTCGATACAAGAGACGTCTCAGTGTACTTTTACCCAAACACGTGCTGGTATTTGCTCAGGAGTCTGTAAAGACCGCAGGTGGGAAAGGCTGTCTGACTTGGAGAGAGTGAGACTGTGCAGGACCTGTATGAGGCTGCAGAGAGAGGAGGCTTTGTGAGTAAAGCTATACGGCTCTGTGGGTCAGCTTTAGAGGCTCCCTTCCTATCTGGACTCGGTGCCCTGCATGTACTGCATTGTAATTCTTACACCAGTCCTGCTGAGGATAAACAGCATTTTAAGCTTGCCATGCCACCCATGTTGTGAGCTGCACCCCTCTTCTGTTTGCTTCCGCACTGAGTATCATTTAAAATCTGCCGAAAATGAGGGGGATCAATGTTCTGAGAAACATTCAGGGCTGTTTCCATCAACACAAGCCACGGAAAACATTTGTCTGATTGCACACCAGCCCTTATCCTCTATAAATAATGTTCTGTAACCCACCCTACATGCCACCCTGGTCCAAGCGAGGGGGGGTGTTTGGAGGGAGAAGAGGCAAACAACATTCGTAAAGATTAAAGATCTCATCTAGCCTGCATACATCTGCACAGATCTTGCACTGATTTGGATCAACATTTGAGCTGTTTCCCTTCAGACCTGAGCAAATCAATGTGCATACTATGGATCTGGGGTATGGTTTTGGGTTTTGGTTATTCAAAACCTCAGGTTCTTATTCCGACGTAAATTGGATGAATGTTTCGTCCTTTATCTTTTCTTCCGTTCTGCAGAGGCATTGCAATTAAACACGTTGCACCTTAAATACAGTTTTGGTCAGAACAATGGCGCTCAAAGAAGGAACTGGCGTCAAAACGTCCAGTCCAACAGCACACCTGTAGCCTATATAAAGACTGAACCTTCCTATGTAATTAGGTTTTACATAGGCTACAATTGTGTATCATCACCTTTGTATTCGGCGGTTTTGTGTTTTTAAAGACAAACCAAAAGGTTGGAAGAGATTCATATGAACTTGATTTAAACAATAACACTAACTGTCCACCTCACAGTTTGTAACCGATCAGCCAGTAACCTCCGGTGATGTGGGGAAAACTATATAGTAAATACTTTGGAAAAGAGTGGGCCTCTAATAATATATTTGGTTTATATACATTTTTTTCCTTTGACATATGGTCTCTAAATTGCACAGCACCTACCAATCACATTTTTCATTGCACTGAAACTTTCCACATATGTACGTACTTTGATTCCACATCAAACAGCACCTGATGTCATTACATATGTGCTCTGCACACTGATGAGTGATGGTCAAATACAGGCTGTGTTTGCAGGGTTCTGTAATATTTGTACAGCCTGCAACACTATAAATCTTTCCCTGGTTGTGCATCTTTGCACTTCAGTGTCTGGCCAACATACTGAACATAGACTATATATTCTTCCATTTGTCTGCACTTTGACATGTGAGTCAGCAGGACGCAGGCTGAAATATTCCCCAAATCTCTCTGTTACCCCGAGCAGTGCAGGAGGGAAGTCAGATGTGCGATTTGAGCTACAAATCAGCGGCATAGCTCTGTAGTTAAAGCTTTTTCCACACACAAACCATGGGTGCACTGGGACTGTAAAACTAACACAATTACACGATTCCTTGGCATTCACCGTGTATTGTGCTTGCACACTCTGATTTCATTACGCCTTAAAACTTGACATCTCATTTGCTTATCACTAGACTTGTCAAATTGCTTTGAAACAGCGAACAATTTCAATTTAGGGACCGTCAGTCGTTTTACACCATCTATGGGTTTAACAATTCATACACTAGATTTCTAGATCACTATTAGATTTCACTGTTGCAAATGTAGCAAATGCACTTTTGTCTGTACACGTACAAGTCACAAATTACAATGTTTCTGAGTCCACAAACTGACTCAAGACAATATCCATGTTGAAGACGGACCTTGATTTATAGATTCATCACTTGATGCACTGATGTGTGTCATAGAAGGCCCTAAGCTTTTACAGCTCAAAAAATCATAAAATTAGGAAAGAGCCACAGTATTTACCACAGTCATACTGCGTATGATGGGGCTGAGTAGGAAGACCATGTGCTGCTGGATCTCCTGGCTCCTCTCCAGCAGGATGTAGAAGAACTCCACAAATCCAAAGGAGGCCAGCAGGAAACCCAACACCTGAACAGGACAGGAAGGTAATGGGAGACGGATTGGAGAAACTTTCTGGATCTACAGTCACATTTGCCAGCATATTTCTGTTCATATCAATTTGTATCCGCTTTCAATCATGTGAAAAACCTTGAACAACAAACTAACAGACTGGCGAAAGTCTCACCATCTTGGCGGTGCACAGGCAGGACATTCGAATGCGTCCACGGTCATGGCAGTAGAGGTGAAGGCAGTAGAAAGGGGCCAGCAACCACAGATAGATACAGGGGACCCACACCAGCACTGTATTCTGGAAACACTGGGTCAGGTCTGGGTTGGCTGTGTACCATGTACGGTTCCAGTCCTAAAACAGAGAGAAAGTAAGACAGTCCAAAGTTCAGATCAAGACAATATGGGTAAGAGTCAGAAAAGGTAGAACTGTGAGATTAGATCCATCATCTGAGAGACAGAGCAGGCGAGGGCCAAGTCCAGAGAATCCAGACTTGGTGCAGGTCCTGCGTTTCATCCATCAAGGCAGTGGAGAGCGAAACCACAGCAAGTCAACAGAAAATGTGTCTGTGCCCAATCCTGTGAGTGTGAGTTGGAAGAGGCCCTTTTTTTGCTAAAAAGCAGAGTCCGTTTTGGAATTTTTCTGACCACGTCTCTGGCTTGTCTCCTAATTTCAGTAGGACAATGTGAGCTGTCAACACATTAAAATGTGAGGTCAAGGATTGTACTAATAATGACGCTTATAAACAACATAAGTCCATGCAGACGAGGTGTGTTTGGCAAATGCTGCCAAAAGCTTGAGATTACACAACAGCAGCAGAAGCAGGATGGGTTGTCTTTCGTTTAAAAAAGAAACACCAGGAGCTAAGTGGCTTGTTGTTGTCTTGCTGCCCTTGTTTATCACCTCACTGGCCTAATGAGGGGCAGGGTGTCTGGCTGGGCTAACGAGGCTGCCCTGCGGAGTCACCACAGGAAGTGGTTTAAAGCTTCTCGCATGGCGGAACAGTCTGGCCCTGCTGGTAGACTCCCAACTGGGATAAGGGAGAGAGGCCACAATTGGTGGCAGCTGCAGGATCATTATGTAATGATTGTCCACCAACAGCCCTGCCAGTGAACCACAGCAAGGTGAGATATGCAGATGGATGCTGCTGCTCCATGTCTCAGCATGAATGGTGATTAATTCAAGTTTACCATCAATCGCTACTGTTTGCCACCTCTGGAGCCACAAGGGTCTGAATCATGGTCTGACTGTAGGCGACCTGTTCAAATCAGAGCTCGCACACATCTTTACCTGCCTCGCCACAGGGTCCCAAAAAAACAATCCCACATAAATCTTCATAACATAGGTGGTTTAGGTTATGTAATGGATGCACTATTTTGCACGTATACTTTATACTAGTGGTCTCTGTGAGCACTGATGTACCAAAATCCATTTAAGTGATAAATCTTCTGAGAGGCATGTGAGTGGGAGGCTTCTTTCACAGACCCTTCTGACTTCTGCGGTCAATGGCAGGTGGATGAAAAGAGCACTTTTATGTAAAAATGTGAGTCCAACATGTCAAACCCTCTCCAAGAAATTTCTTGTGCATTTTGCTCAGTACTTATCCTGTTTCTCACCCTCGGCTGAAGTGGTTGCAGTAAACTAGCCAACAGCTTGGGTGCCACAAGGTGTCTATTTTTACCTGACAAACACAGTGATGTGAAAGTAGTAGAGACTTTTAACTGTGCTGCAAATCTGCTGAGTGTCCCTTTTTTTTAAATTCTCCAGACTTGATAGAGCAATTCAGTGCCTAATAACAAGTTAAACAATTGAAATCTTGCACTGGGTTGTGAGCAAAACAGTGCGGCGTATATGAACTAAGGACTCTGTAATTTTAGAAGGCACAGATCACTTTCCCTAAAGTTTCACCTAGACTTTGTTCTGTTTTTCAAATTACAGGACGGCTTGATTTAAAGAGAAAGAAACTAAATACACTGCTACCTCCTAACTTGAGCCTTTTCAGATTTGTCCACCCTAAAAAGCTTGCATCTGTTTCTGGATCAACCTTCTGCTGCGCTGGATTGTGCATGTTCAGTTCAATATTAAAGCCACATAAACCCCCAATGCTACCCCAGGGCTATGACCAATGGGTGAGTAATGACGCTGTTCCAAAAAAATGTGAAAGGTTGATTACTACAATTAATAACTGAAGTTTGATGGTCATTGTTTTGAGGTTTTGCAGGAGCAAAAACAGAGAAAGAGACGTAATGAGAAACAGGAACGTAGAGGTAGAGACAGGAAGAGGGGGAAAGTGATTTTGGCATTCCAGCTGGATCGCGGCCATTCTTCTGCTTCGAGCCGGGATTCAGAATGTGGAGGTTTGCTAATATACAATATAAGCCTTTCCAGCAACAGCAGCTCCCTCAGTGTGACGCATCTCCACCTCTCAGCATCTCACTGTGCTTAATCACAGAGCAGAGTGACAGTAAATCAACTCTGACTCACATCAAAGGTAAATTCTCCCTTTCAGGCTTGCTTTAGATTCGATTTCTAATGCACTCACACGCGTGCAGGCTGCAAACTGTGAAAGTCAGTGTTTGCTGTGGTGATTTTCTGTCTGTACTGCTGAGTGCTGCCAGCTAACACTTTAGGTTAACCCGTCTGCCCTCTTCCTCTTCTACACAGAAGCATATTATTATTATATATTTCATTCTATTATTCATTAATGGACAGTAAAAAAAATTGTCTAATGCTAATGAGCAGCATAGTTAATGGCCAAGGACCCACGAACAGTATGCTAATGTGGCTAAAGCTAATGGAATGAATCACTAAATCACATCAATGGTCAGGAAGTAAGCAAAAGATATCTTTGCATAAATATACATAAACAGCAGTGTATTCTCATTATTCATTATTAAACTTGTACATAAATATGTATTAATTGACATCGGCTTATATCAAATGAGAATGAATTTTGTGACAATAAAACTTGCCTTGCTTTCTACTATGATTCTACATTATTGATATTATTATGACAAACACACACACTAACACAATAAATAAATGTGAGTTCGGGGTCAGTGAACACATCACAAACTCACCCACAGAGGGTCCAGGCCACTGAGTCTGCAAAAGGCATCCATCCACTCGCTTGCTCCTTCCTCCCTGATGCTCCACTCGTTGGGGTCGATCAGCCCTGCTCCTCACGCTGGGTAGCACACACTCAGAGTGTGTGTATGTGTGTGGGAGAAAGACTTTAGTATGTGTGTCCTTATTAGATTTTCCCTTTCTAGCTAATGGAAGTATATCTTGTGTTTAGCCGGTTCCTGCCTGTCTGTCTGGGTGGCACACTCTGCGTTTAATAGTGTGTGTGTGCGTTTGAGTGCGTCTGTGTGACTTTTCCTCCCTGTTAATAAAACATCTTCTCTCAATGAAACTCTGTTTCTGTCTGCCTTGCCGTTTGAACTGCTGCTACCCTGAGTTCCTGTGTCTTTCTGACTCTCACTCTGTCTGCCTGCTGTTTATGAGTGTGTCTCCTTGTTGGGTGGGTGGAAATATCTCTCTCTCTCTCTCTCTCTCTCTCTCTCTCTCTCTCTCTCTCTCTCTCTCTCTCTCTCTTTACACTCACACCCCTCTCTTCTCTCCCACATCTGCTGGATTTCGATCAAAACACCACAGCTACTCCCCTCAATGGGATGACAGTCCCACACCCAGACACACTCCTCCCACTTTCACTCACTGCCCCTTACCTCCTTTCTCACCCACCCCCCTTCTCCCACATCCCAAACCACCAGTCGTCTGACCACACACTGTCTGTTTGTGCACAGACATATCTTTTAAACTGAGACCAGCAACACTCATGATTTTAAGACCCTCGCTATACTCTAATCCCAGATATTAGCAACCCTAGTCACTGCTGTGTGACATCTATTCATATGTATCACCAGTGTCGTGCAAAGCTGAGCAAATTAGCATGTATGTGTGGATACCCCTTTGCAAGTGGACACGAGCACTAGCTTATAACGCACAAAATTATGTTATTCATTAAAGATGCATGTATATTTATGTATATATAAAAATGTAGAGCCAACTCCACGGCGCAAAGCATCACATGCATTTCCCCAAGTATGGCAGCAAACTTGCTGACACAGGAAAAAAAGAGAATGTTTTTAGTTAATTAGTCATCTTATTGGGCTGAAACTTGCACAGTCAGTGGAAAATGTGAAATCATCCCGGAACTTTGTCACAAAGTGCCATGTTGAATTAGAGAGGGGTTAAGTTTTAAACTCTGTGGCCATTTTGTTAGTGAAGGGACTTTTATCATTATTGAGCTGAAGATGGAGTACAGTGACATTAACAGTACGTTATCAGTGCTGTTTATGTGTGTAAGGGCATGTGTACACAGTCTACAGTTTACACATACGTGTCTCATTGAATTAAAAAACACAGCATAATCTGTCTTTACACATATTCACACACTGTATAAGCACACAAAAACAAGAGTGTGTGCCCTTAAAGCTCTTTGTAGTCTGCTGAAAGGCATCAGCGAATGGCGCGATGATGGTCACTCTGGTCAAGTACACAGGGGAAAACTTCAGCACAGCAGCTGTGCAGGAAAGTATGACACCGTCTCGACTGGGACTAACACCACCACCTCCATCATCGCCGCAGAGAAGAAACATGGAAAGTTCGGCAGAGAGGCAGACCACCACCAGGTCCTGTGTCTCGCCATGTGCAAATATGAGATTATTATTCTTTTAAAAATGAGTCATCACTTTATGTTGCTCCTCCTGGCTCCTCCAGCGAGTGCTTTTTTATTCAGCGCTTCAGCTTGCTCCTGGTGCAAAATGGTGAGAATTATGTAACATGACACGTGAGTTCATTCGAATGTGAAACTCTTTCAAAAGTTGGATTTGAGCGTGCTGTTTTGTGGCGCAATCGGAGGTGACATTAAGACAGGAAACTGGAACTATAATTGTGGTAAAAAATATTGGTCAAATAAATATTTTGAACTGGTGTGTGTTGGGTGGGCTTTGTTATGAGGTGCGGTCAGAAGGTCAGAAAGTTCCAAATGACCTCTGGCTGTCCCCAAAGTTTATCCTGCTGGCTTCAGCGTTAACCGACGGAAGATTAAGAGAAAATGAATTAGTGTGGAAAGCCTAATGTAGCCGTCAGACAGATCTAAACAAAAAAGATACCCATGGTCTGACCGACTGTTGTGTTATGTCTCAGCCCCACAGCCTGAGTGGAGTGTTGCTACCACCAAGAAATGGTCTGAAACACCTCAGGCAGTGTACCACAACCAGTGCGGTGGGCGGTGTGTGTATGTGTGTGTGACTGTAGCACAGTGTTTACAGTACACCTTTTTGTCCCAAATAATACCCGGGGCCCAAACACTGGGAGAGAAAGAGACTTACCATTCTGTTTTTACTCACGTAGCTGACATGCTTGAATCTCTGTGGCTGGGTGTGTTTGCATTTTCTAATCAACAGTAGACAGACAACATCTGGCGCTTGGCTGCAGGGGGACATTTTTAGGGGTGTGTGAGAATTTTTCTCGAAAGGGGCCCTGTGTGCTGTGGTCTCCCCAGGACCAGGACCAAGTCTACACGTGCTGTCTTGAAATGTGTTTGGAAATGTTGTCCATAAAGGTTGTTAGTAAATGTGCATATATATGTATATTGCATGGGTTTTCGGAGGAGAGATTTTAATATCTCCCCTGTTGCGTCTAGAATAAACTTCATTTCAGCTTCTGAGCCAAGACCCTTCAGCTGATGGGTCCCAGACAGGAGCTTGAGGTTGGAGGTGTTGTAATTCATGGAGAAAAAGTAGCAAAAAAACAACATATACACATGCAGAGTCGTGCACACGACATGAAGAGCAAGAGCTGTGCAAACTGCTGGTACAAGGCCAAGACGGGCTAACATACACAAACATACACGCGCTTGGCCTGCGAATACGACCCAAATGAGCTCCGTGTCAGCCGATGGCCAGACGGTAGACTGTTTACACCAATGGGGAGAAAGAAGGCACCCAGCAAGGACCTGATGGGGGAGGCTGGCACTGGAGCGAGGCCACTTGTGGTCATGGCGTGTAGTAGTAGTAATGTGGACCTGGCAGGCGGTGGATGCAGAGGGCAGCTGTGGGGGTGGCAGTGCCCCAGCCAACCCGTGGTGAAGCGGTGGTTAACCAGTCTAGGTCACCTACACTTCCTCTGGACTCTCTCCCCGGGAGGAAAAACAGTCTAGTCAAAATAATGGTGTCATTTTGGCTTCTTACATTTGGTTGGACAAATTTAGCAACAGCAAAGCAAAGGGAGGGGCCTAAAACAGATTAAGAAACAAGTGAACAAAATATCTGCTGTGTCTTTTTTTTTCTCTCTCTCAGCTCTTAAATAAGCATCTTAAATGAGTGGCGCAGCTCCAGTGCAGCCTGTAAATTCAGAGGTGTCAGCCTACGCAAGCAATTATAACTTGGCTCTGTCTTCCGCTTCTCTCCCTCCCGCTTTTTTCCCCTCACAGTGCCATCTCAATCTGTTGTCACTGCTTCGCTCCGTAGTTGAGACTGACCTTTGACTCTGACCTGCTTCCTGTCTGTCAGCAGGACTGCTGTGATGTGCATCTACTTGATATGATGGGGAAGGTACTGTGCGAGTACTATCTGTCTGTGTCAGACCTGTTTCCTCAGTCTGTAGACTCCAGACCTGTCTCACATGCCTCTGTGAGTGACATGAGCCCAAAGGTATTTATCACCCTGCTGCCCTGGCACCTGCTGAGGAGTCATTCATAAGAAGTCCAAATATTCAGCTTGATTACTCACATAATGTTAAAGAAATGGTTCGACACACAAATAAGTGTATTTTGCTTTCTTGCTGAAATTTAGAGGAGAATATATAACAGAACGTGAGACAAATTTTACAGGAGGCGCGACTGCATACAAAGTCAATGGAATGATGGGATGGGCACTAAATTCACCCAGGGTGGCACAACCTGAGGCAAAGAAGTATCTGTGCGAGAGGAAAATATTTGAGCAAATATTTTAACAAGGCTTTATGGGTCTTCTTCATTAATAGCCGGTCTTTATGCTAAGCTAAGCTAACAGGCTGTAGATGTATGTTTATTGGACAGACATGAGAATGGTCTTGATCTTCTCTACTAACTCCCGGGCAAAAGAGAAAATAAGTGTATTTCCCAAAATGTTGAACTTTCTTTGTTTCTATAATGCTACATGGACGACGAGTCTCAACAGATCTGGCCTTCGCCTTCTTCTCTTCTTCTCAGGGTAAATGATGTTTACTCTGTATTTTAGTTGCCCCACGCAACATGAGGCACTTCGATTGCATAACCAATTTAGAATTAGTAAGGTAATTGCTGGGCCCGTTTTTTTTGTTTTTTTGTTTTTTTTTGGTGCCTCTAATCTCAACCTGACATCTCCAAACCTCAGACACAGTAAAGATGCTCTTTTTCTCCTCAGACAGCAGATGGCTTAGCATCATTTTCTCAACTGCCCTGGAACCAGAAGGTGTCTGAATGAGACTGAGCTGTGATTACCCGTCAGAGGAAAACCACGCGGGACGACAGCCAGCCGGAGGAATGGCAGAGGTGGCTCAGGATTGGTTTGGAGCACCCTCTTTCAAACAAACAATGTAAATAACCAATGCAATGTCAGTTATATTTTTTCATTTATTGTACTTGTTTATATGTGCATATATGTTAAAAACTCACCAATCGGAAGGTGCATATAGTTTCCTCTCAACAAACAAATAACTCTTGAATGATAACAAAAGAGTTAAATTAGGTCTCTAAGATTATTGGGTGAAAATATATTGTGTTTGTATAAAAATATAAGCATGAAATGTGTTGGTTGCTTGGTTACAAGTATAATGACTTCTTGTGACGTTATCACTGTCAAGAAGAGGAAATGCAAAGAAACAGTCATCACTGAAATTATGAATGTTCCCCAAAAATAATGTGTGTTTTCCACTTCTTCTTGAGTTTCATCATAGATTCCCAGACCTGTTTGGCAATACATCTGCCATTTGGAGTCCATCATCACCCTGTGTCATGTGTTTCCCTAAGTCTGAGTTCAAGAAATCTGGTGATGAGTTCATTCAGTTTTTGTAGTTCTAAAGGTCGTATCTATTTCCTCCTATACAGCAAAGACAAAGTCTACAGAGGTGCACGATGATGATGAGAGACTGAAGCTTATCTGATGTATTTCCTTCTATTGACCAAAAGTCATCTGTTTTGTCAGTATAATGGCTCTGCTAGTTGAAAATAAATCACGTGAAGCTTCCTAAAAACTGACAGGAGCTATTTATTTCTACATGTAATGACTAATCATCTCTATTACAGTAGGAAGGCAGCCATGTTTTCCAGGTCTCCAGTGATAAACCCCTCAAATAATGTCAAAATATTAAAATGTCAGACACACCTCACATGGAATCAACATATTAATTGTGCAGGAATGTGACGGATTGCTTTTATTCTATTTTCACCAGCATTTACTTTGCCAATTGAATCAAAATAGGTGACGCATCAAAACTTGCACACTCTTTCAGAATAATTTGGAGGGCCTATTTTTTTTTAGGACTAAATTCAAGCCACTGGGTAGCTGTGCTTTATGTGTCAACCAGCGGTGAGTTTTGGTTGGGTCTGACCTGCCTGTGCCTCACAGCTGACCCAGCCACAGTCCACCCAGGCTTAGACAGCCTCTAAACAAAGTGGAGACGCTGGATGTGAGCCAGGAGGCCACAGCATGGCTGGACTCTTGCAGCTGCAGGCAAGGAATCAGAGGTTAACTCTCATACTGCTTCATTTCCGGTGCAATTCTGGAACTACAGATGAAAAACATTTTTTGCCTTGAAATATAAACATATGAAGTTGTGTAAAGTACACAACTGGTGTACATTAATGCAACCTAATAATACATTTTAACTTACAGTCGCTCCTGTTTGTTTTTTTCTGAAATCCATCCATCCATCCTTCCATCCATCCATCCATCCATCCATCCATCCATCCACAGCCTTGATTTGTCTTGCGTAGCATCTGCAGAGACTCAGGAGCCTCAGTTTAACCAGGCAGGCCCTCTGAATAAACACGGCCCAATTACTTTAACAATGCTTAATAGGATATTGTGGCTTCTCTCTAAACTCAAAACAGACCTGCTGCTACCCCAAAATAGCAGCAAGTGGAAATCCACGGGACGGTCCCCCGTCACTAGTTGCCCAATAACCTGGGTGACTGGCTCCCCCCTTAATAGTGCCTGGAGCCTGACTCCCACTCACTCTGGCCTCTTGTGACGTAAAGAGGCACCAGCTCATCACGAGTCACCACACTGAAGTGGTAAGACGAGCATCAACAAAAACAATCCCTCGCCTTTTCCCTTGAGGATTGTGGACCGAGCCCCTCTAAAAATATCACCAAGAAAAACTGAGGGGGAGGCCAAGATTGTGGTTGTGACATTTATTAGGGAATCATCCACTCCCTGCGCGCTGTAAAAACATTGTCTTTCTCAGGGTGGAAAACAAATGGGATGAGCACAATGTGGTAAAATGATGAAGTATGACCAGCAGATTTTCTGCTGTTGTTATAAAATCACATTTCTGTGTTCTGACTACCACAGAATTTAGCCACAGCCTTAAATTTGGGTCCATTTCGCTTCTTATTTTATGTCTTTTGGATTGCTGCCAGCTGTTTAGCACTCATTTGAGTCATGGCTGTTTCACAATAACAGCAACAAAGAACGTCAACATGTGCTTGCTGGTCACCATCCCAGCAGCAAACTGACCCTGAAATATACTTATTGTTTTCATATTTGTGCTTGAACTTGGACCCCCAACCTAAAAACCAACTAAAGTACATGACATCATTCATACTATCCTTCACTATCTTCCTTTATTTAAATTCAGCCATAAAAATGCTGGAAAATGAGCTCCATACACATACAGTAAATCATGCTTCTGCCCACATGCCATGTCCAAAACTCAACAGTAGCACTCATCACTCAACTTCCTATTACATAACCATTTGCACTGCAGTATGTACTCACACGCTGGTAACCCACAGTTTGCACTCTGTAAATCAGAGAGCACAAACATGACTTCCGGAAAACCATATAGGACAGCAAAGGCCCGGGATGGCAGAGCAAGGAGAGCCACATCCTGTGGCGAACAGGAAATGCTGGTTAAATGACAGGTTTCATAAATGAAGGGCGGCCTGGCTTCCCATCACACCCTTGAAACGGATTGTTTCCCCAAACATATCTGCCTCTGTGTTTGAAAATCGCTGTAAATGTGAAAGCTGGGATGACTCTATACTAAGCAATGGCCCTTTTGTTCAGAAGCGAACACAGCTTCTCCTCAGGTTGATCACCATTCTTGTTTAATTCTCTGAGCACACCTTCTTTAGATAAACTAGCTGATGTGCCTGAGCTTGCCATTGAGGTACGTCTAATTCCTGTTGACTAGGCTGTACTTTTGACTCATTTTCCCAAGCTTGTTTACATGCTTCCTTTAAACAGTCTTGTGTCAGGTGGCCATGAATGTGTTCTCTCTATTGGCTTCCTATCTGAAATGGTGGTTATTATCCCACTGGTTCATTCAGAAATTTCTGAAGTGTCTTGACAAGGATTGCCTGAACACGCATGACTTTTCACTTCCCCACCAATAAAGAACAGATTTAAACATTATCTCCCATCCCTTTGGTGTAAAAAAATATCACTGGAAGGAATAGTGCCAGACAGACAAGGGCCATTTAACTTGTACCAGACGAAGCTAAATACACTCTCCAGTGTCCATGAAAACAGGCGGTTTAGAGACTGATTTAACTGGGACTGTACGGTGCACAAGATAGATTTTCGAGTGTAAACAATTCAATAATGGAAGAGAAATCACTCATCCTCTGGTTTTAATCTTATGCAGTCATCTATAAAAAGGGTTAGGTGGTGGCTTTTAGGAGACTTTGTGAATTTAAATCAGAAAATGAACGTCTTTTTTGGTACTGTTTTACGAGACATCTTGCCTTTTCCAGAGGGATACCACCAAACCATAAAATGTTTGGCTTTTTTAAACAATGTTGCATAACTTTAATTTCTTTCTCAACCTAGTTTTGTAACAATTTGGGACGAATAGCTGTTGTTTTCAAGGGGAATACCGTGCAGTTAAAGAATTTATATTGTCAGGGGCAGCCTGACCAATATTTGTGAATATCAACAACGCTCCTCCAAGGTTGTAAATAAAGCCAAAGTGACATGCAACTCTGGTTGCACTTCAACCCGAACTCTATAGGCCGTCTAAGGCCACTTTCCTGTTGCTGATCTTGAACTTTGAGCCTTCAAATGAAGAGGGTTAAACAAAAAAAAACAATTTTACCAGGAAACATAATAAAGAGGATGATGATATCATCTTGCATACTTATTTTGGCGTGAGAATCAGTAATGAATAATGAGTAGCTGCTAATCACAATAACAATAATTGCCACTGTCACCTCACTGCAAGAAGTCTGGGTCCTGGACTGTGTGTGTTTTTAACATGTTTTTGTTTTCATCTATTGCAAAATCCACACAGAAAGGAGCGAGGCCTTAAACACAGCTCAAAGGCCACCATCCGAACGGCTCACTGTTCCTCCCGTGTTCTGGTGCATTTCCCAGTGCTCCAGTGTCTCACAGCCTTTTCCTTAGGTGTGAGAGTGAATATGTTTGCCCTGGGATAGAAGCCAACCTCCAACTGTGTCCCTCAACTGAAATAGGAGGATATAGAATATTTATGAATCGAGCATTTAAGTGTACACACGGACAGGGCTGGCACATTGCATAAGTGAACAAGAACCGCTACAGGGTCTCTAGCTTGAGGGGTCTTTTTTTCCCTAGTCTTTTAAAGCCTGCATCATTGTCAGCTTGTAAAGGCACTAGTCAACTCCACAGGCATGCAGGGAAACTAACAACTCCAGTAAGATCTAAAACTGTGTGCACGTGCTTTCTTTTCATCTTGAAGTCTGGACTGGCACGGTGTGGTTATGCATTTTTAAGTATATATAAATATAAACATAAAGCTTTTCTTCAAGCCCTTCTTGAGTAGGAGGGGAAACGCCACTAAGAGACATGACATATTCTTTGAGTTCAAAATTCAAAAGGACAATTTAGTAAACGCTGTTTTGTAAGACACATACAAGTATAGAAAATAAAGTACAGTGTGTTTCTTCCTCCAGCGTATAATGAATCCCACTCAAGTGTTTAATAATTATAACATTTGACCTTATTTTGATCCAGCTGTGAAAACATTTGTACATAGGCACTGCTTCAAAGTCTGAAAAAAATAACCCTGATGATGTTATTTCAGTTTCAGCAGAGAGACTACAAAAACAGAAACCCTGCCTTACAAACTTGAAAGAAGTGGGCATTTACCATACAGGGAGGGTTTCATGAAAGATGCTATCATGTTGCATCATGGGAAATGTAGGATCCATAATCTTTGGAGCTTGACCCACACTGGGGATTAAAGTCAGGACATCTTCACCCCTGCTCCTTCAAATTTGAACATTCTTGTCGTAATCAGTCTCTCTTGCGGGTCCCCTAACTTTATTATGCTAAATTGCTGAAGAACCACCTTAAAGGACAATTCACGTTATTTTCACCCTGGGCCTTTTAAAAACAGTTTTATCCCCCATGACAATTGAAATAGTCATTGCTTTCTTCACTGTAGGGCTTTACATAGCTGTGTGAGAGAAATGCCCTCCAATACACACTCACACACCAGACCAATGCCACAGAGATGTTTTGAAAGTTTCCAGTTTGAGGCGATGGAGATGTTGACCCCGAAGCCAAATATCATCCGGGCCTCAAAAAGGCTCAGGCTGGCCCCGCTCATAAAGTTTTTAACCAAATTCATTCTTGTTTTTTAAAATGTATTTTAGGAGAGGTTTGTCAAGAACAATATTATGTGCGTAAGTGCAGACACTGACGCATGTTGCTGTCATGTATTCTACATCTGGGTAAATAACTAATTTTACTTAAAATCATGCACGCCACATACACACACCCACACACGAGCTTCGGGTGTCCCACCACACCAGTCAGGGACCAAACGAGACAAGACCTATCATGTCTCCTCTCAGCGAGAGCAGACATTGTTGACTCACTGTAGTCTAGAGGCTCTTAGCCTGGGTCCCACCACAGCTATGCGCTGTCTGACCAGAGCCTCGGAGCAAGGGTGTGCAGACTCACACACGTCCCTGGATGCCATGCAAACATTACACAAACACAGTCTGACACACATACATACAGGTACGCAGACACGTACATATGCCAGTCTCACTCTTTCTCCAGCCCTGTGGTTTGCGCTTCAATCCGCTCATCAGCCACAACACACTTGAGAGCAAGAAAACATGCACTCTCTTTTGGTCTTTCCTTCCTTCAGTTGCGCTGCCAAATTTTAGACCCAACTGTTGATTACTTCGTATATCCGTTATACAGTAATCTGAAAGCGAGTGTTTGCTCTTTAGGGATAGACGTTACACCTGTCTGACAGATCTGCAAAGCCTTTCTGAAAACCACTTGTGTTGAAAGGCTCAGTTTTCTCCCCACAAATCCTCCAACCATGTGCCCTGAGTGTGCCAGACACACTCCAGCCTGTCCACAGACATCGAGCCCCAGTCTCAAGCTCCACTGGACCAGACGTCATAGTGAATCAAGAGATGTTCAGGCATTCATCCCCTGACTCCTCACACCCATGCCGGGATTAACCTGTTAAATTTACTGTTAGGCCCCCATTGACCCCCCACCTCTCCCCATTGTGAACTGTGTATCTACTCTTCCGCCTCCATCAGTGCCCACAGCAGACTAAAAATGGCAGCTTCA
Source organism: Enoplosus armatus (assembly GCF_043641665.1). NCBI lineage: Eukaryota > Metazoa > Chordata > Actinopteri > Centrarchiformes > Enoplosidae > Enoplosus > Enoplosus armatus. The sequence continues at coordinate 3,752,465 of NC_092181.1, read as the reverse complement.
TTATTAACCAAGAGACCCAGAAAACAACCACTATTCCTATGTTGGAATAATACTACATGGCCCCAGGTTTTCTGTGTGATAATTTGAAATAATTTGATTAAATGTCAAATGATAACAGGCTTTAAAACTAGATTGGGTAAAAGGGCACCTTTACAAGACACAGCCACAACATTAGCTAATAATTCAGGACCCACTTGTGCTTCAGTGGTGCAAATTCCCAAACAAATTAGCAATTACCAAAAACCAAATGACACGCTGTGAACCCAGAGCTTTTGGGGGCTGTTGCCCCGTCGTTAACCCAGCCTCGCCTACACCTGTGACCCACACACACACACACACAGACACACTCACACAAGGAAAACAAAGGCAACCCACGCGTACCGATGTGCAGCCACACACAGTCAGACAGACAGACAGATAGGGAAACACATAACCGGTGTCTCACCACAAACACATAAACACACACAAAGACAAAACCGACACACCCCTCCATTCACTGTCCTGGCCTTGTTTACTCATGACCATCACAGCTCTGCAGCAGTCTACCCCATCATTCCACAGATTCCTGCGTCCCAGCACCATTTTATGTGCTCTGCGGGAAGTCTCGTGTTTTTTTCGTCTCTTTAAAGACATGCAGGCATTACTAAATAATGCTGACTAATATAAAGAAAGTAAATGATAGTAATAGATAATGCAGAAGCTCTGAAATATTTCATTTTCACATATTTTGTTATTTTGGTTCTTTTTGCATTTGAGGTTAAATCTAATTGTCCTGTCTGTGTTTGGATGGCCACACTACAGTGGCACACGTTGACTGAAACTGAAATGGTGATGAAAACTGGGACCAACTGGAGTTTACAAGGTAAAACTCAGAAGGCCTTTATCTGTGCAACACTGCCATCTGTAGACCACCAACAATGATTGGGATTGCTCAACAGACTCCCTCCTTTTCTTTGCTTAATTGCCTTATTGTTAGGTTTAATCTTACATAACAAACCTAAACAAAAGATGCACTTGTGATTTGTTTGACACAGAAAAGCAGAGAGTGTCTGGCCAAAAGGTAATTTTCTGTGTTTACTTTATTCTTTTAAATGCGTGGTTTCCTCCCACAGGCCAAAGATACGTGGGCCAGATGAACTGTGTGAACTCTAAATTGCCTGTTAAGTGTGGATTTGTTTGTGTTGTGTTATAGCCTTGTGGTGGACTAGTGACCTGTCCAGTATGCTGACTCTGCACAGCAATAAGCAGCTGTAGAGACTAGATGGATGATTATATTGTAGATCCCTCCGGGCCCTTCTGATTCATTCGTCCATATTAAAAGAAAACAATGCTTAAAGGTCAAATGTATCCCTATTCTACTTCACTTACTGACCCCATAACTTTTAAACATGGACTGCATTGATCTTCATGATAAATATTTCAGGCCTACTGATTCATTATTGACCTGTTACTTATACATATTATATATACATTATATATAACATACTGCCATCTAGTGACAAACCCTGGAGCTGCACAGGCCGACAAAATGTGAAAAATGAATTAACTGCCACAGCATGACAGCAGATGTGGTGATTTTACTATTTACTGGTCTATAGGGACATTTATTTATTCACAGCTGTAGGCCCTCCATTCATGTCAACACATTTGGATGTAACATCTCAAAAAACAACAACAAAATATTTCACTGTCAAAAGAACTTCATCAATAAGTGTCTCCTGAGACATTTCTGTTTAACAGACTTAAATCCCTCCCGCTGTCATCATATATGTATGTACCTGAGGCTCATACTGTATGTGGTGACAGTATTTGGATTGCTCATTATAGTAAATTGGTGATTATTAGGAAACATATAATTTTTTGCACAGTTCTGCATATCAGAAATATTTTTGGGACCTTCTAACACACACGTTTATTGCCTGAACAAGAATCAATGCACTATAATTTTGTATGAGGGAGGGTGTGCAGTGTTGTGCAAGACGTGACGCGGTTACGTCATACGTCTGCGCCGCGTCCACCTCCTGACATTTTCAATGACAGTTTGCACACCTTTTTCCACGTTTGTTTGATAACGCAGGTAGCTAAACCATCGACCGACAGCCATGCAAAGAGCCGCACGTACAGCTTCTTATGGCTGGTCTCATGTTGTCGGTCCAGCGATGAGTCGCCAGTGTTTAAAGTGCAGAGGTAAGCGGTAGCTCCATGGTTTACTTCAGGAACGACAGCTCTGAGCTAACGTGCTAGAGATGCTAAAAACACTTGTCTAATATGGTGGGGATTTATGTGTTGCTATAACGTCGTGTAATATGTTTTTGTCATAACTACTGCTCTTCCCGTTGTTATTATAGCATGCGTTAAGTCACGAGTCCCAGGAGCTTTAACGTCACTGGACATAATGTTTCATAACAGACTTGTTAGCTAACTGATAGTTGTTCCAGTCTTTGAGGTTTTGTTTTGTTGTATAATAAGAAACTTGAAAACTTGAATCACTAGCTATGTAGCTACAGTACATTTCCATCCCGAAAATGTTCTCCAAACACTCGTGACATTGTTTTAAAGCGAATAACATCTGAGCATGAAATCTGACACAGGGTTGAAAGTGTTTGAGCTCAAGACTTTTATGGCTTCAGTTGTCGTTACGTGTTTGTTATCGTGTTGTAATATTGACTGCACGCAACAGCCCCCCTGCAGCTGAGCTCGCGTGCTTACGGTGTGATCCCGCCCCCGCGCGACAGTGAGGAGAAGGAGATGTTGGACCGAATGCTGCGCGTGGACCATGCGGGCGAATACGGGGCCAACCGCATCTACGCCGGCCAGATGGCAGTGTTGGGTCGGTCTAGGACTGGACCTCTCATCCAGGTATGGACAGATGTCTGAAGTACTGTCCACCGGCAACAATGTCCTCTTGATTTGTAACATGCGTCACTATTCTTCAGCCTGCACTAGACAGCAGTTCACACTGATGGCTCCAAATGTCAAAATATTTGAAAAGGACCAGTGAGGCTGGTTTGGGATTCTTTCTACTCAAGGAATCCTAATGGATTAGGCTTATCTTCTTCAGGAGGAGTTTCTCTTTAGTAGAAATATGAAATTCACCCTTAACTTCCAATTTGTCCCTTGTCCCTGATTTGACACTAGAATTTAATTTGGGCAATTGGGTGAATCTGGTTGGGTGTATTTTCACTTATATTCAAAAGTGGAAAACATGTAAGTGTGTGTTCAGCATGAAACTGCGTAATGTTTGACATTATCATGTTCGTTTTTCTCTAGGAAATGTGGGATCAAGAAAAGAAACACCTTGAGAAGTTTAGTGAAATTCTGGCTGAGAACAGAGTTCGTCCCACCGCACTGTTACCCCTCTGGAACATCGCTGGGTTTGTATTAGGTCGGTACAGCCCATAAGCAAACAGCAGAGTTCATTAGTATATTGTTTTTCTTTTTAAAAAAATACTTCTAATTCTTATCGACACAGTGCTTGTCTGCTGTGTGTTTCTGCACCTTTCTGTCTTTGCTGCTGTGACTTGTAAATTTCCCCGCTGTGGGATTAATAAAGTCTTAGTCTAAGTCTTAAATTAGAAGATAACCTACTTAAATTCAGGTTTGGTTTTTGACACAGTTTTGCATTGTGATTCCTTGTAATGTGGCTTTGTTTGGTTTGGGTTATTATCGTACTTCATTTGGTGTATACAGTTAAAGTTGTATCTGCTGTGGGAGAATGCTAAAACCCTAACCACTACTACTTGAACTTGATGTGAGTATTGACAAGCTGAAACATGTTATTACAGGTTGCTGAGCTTGCACCACATTTCTCTAGTTAGTCTGCTACAGTTTCATGGCAACATGTAGTCAGGTGTCTGAACTGTGTATTTCTTTTGCTTTAAATCGACTCCAGGTGCGTCCACCGCACTGCTGGGAAAAGAGGGGGCCATGGCCTGCACTGTGGCGGTGGAGGAGAGTATTTCAGAACACTACAACAGCCAGATAAGAGCTCTGATGGAGAGGGACCCTGAGAGATACACTGAACTGTTACAAGTGAGTCAGCCATAGTTTTCTCTGTCACTTCCATTGGCAAAGATCTTTTTGTGGTGATACATAAAGGACGTTAAGGTGTGTTATTGTGGATTTTTTTACTCATGGTATTGGACGGAGCAGTAAAAATGTATGTAAAAGTAAAACATTATCTTTTAGGGAATACATAAATAGGATAGTTGAAAGTATGGCTTAGTGGTTATTGAGATTGTGTATTCAAAGGGATGACCTGTTCTCCAGACCAAATCCAGATTACTGTATTTGCACAGGCAAATTGATGAGAAGCACTGTACCATAAAGAAGCTTTAGCTTTGATTGTTGCAGCTCGTGCAGGCTGCCCAGACAAACCTGCTGCCTTTTAAACAGTGTCATGTTTATATTTTCCATTTATTTTCACGGAGCTGGTCCAGCACTCAACACATGAAAGATAGACCTCCTTCAAAGAGGGTCTTTTAAGAGTGATTTCATCTGTTATTTTGCCTGGTCCTATTACATAAAATATTTGGGCTTCAGGGTTGATTCATGCAGTTTATTTGAATGGAAATAGTGAAAATTGTTTCAGTGTAACCAGCAGTTTTGAGCAACATTCACAATTTAAAAGGTGGAGAGATGCCCTAAGAAGAACAACATGAACGTTGTTGTTGCCTGGTCTTTTATGGTCAGTCCTGTCAGAATAGCTTGAGGCATTTGTCTACTGATGCCGTGAAATCTCAATAACTTCACGAATGATCTTGTATTTTAATAGGTTATAAAGGAATTCAGAGATGATGAGATGGAACATCATGATACGGGACTGGAGCACGATGCTGAAACAGTAAGTATATTTTATCATCTTAAAATATTTTGTTACGTATGTTTCACTGCACAATCGATACTTTGATTTCACTAAAACCTGATCAAAGGTCTCCTTGTACAAAGTACACAAAAATAAGAAGAAAACACATAAATATCAATAAGTATTTAGTTGTCTTTGCAGTTATTAATGAATGTCGTTTAAAGTACTAAAATCTAAGTATGTTTTATTTGTTCTTTGTTTTAGGTACCTGGATACTGGCTGCTAAAAAATGCAATACAGCTAGGCTGCAAAGCTGCAATATATGTTTCTCAACGTGTCTGACGTATTAAGAATAATTACAAATTTCCACCAATGTTTGTTTTGATATGCTGACTCGGTTTGTATAAAGAAATTAACTTGAACTTGAATGTCAGTTCAAGATCTGCTCCAGTGTAAATGAAGCACCTTGTGATGCAACACATTGTTGTACTGTTACAAGATTAAACGTATTGTATACAAACATTCACAGTTATCTACATGAACCTACATTTGACTGCTTTGTACAGTGTATAATACATGGACTGTTGAAGTAGGTGGAGGTAACCCTTCCTGAATTAAATAGCAGATCTCTACAATGTTGTGTCAATGTAAATCCTGTCTCATGTTTTTGTTGCGATGCTATGAATCGCCTCTTTTTCGTCAAGAGTACTTTAGCGATTCGATGAACTAACAGGAGTTTAAAGAAGAAATACTCTAATTAGCTAACAGAGAATATTTTTAATGCCCGTTTTCTTCCTCAAGATATGAGTGATCTTGTACCTGCCAGTGCAGCAATGGACAAGAGACAAAGATCTTATGCTTGCTAAAACATAAAATACATGTAATGAGGACATATTGTTACTAGTATACACAGCCATCATACCCTCTAACAAACTCTCCTGCTTCACATGTAATAGTTCATATATCAAGCTGAGCAATGACTTGTCATCCTGGCCTAACTGCTAAGCGCCCTCACACAGCTGTTCTGGGTACATTAGGTCACTGAGAAAGAGGGACTGACAAGAGGCTTGTCCAGGGGCCCCTAATCTATTAGGCCTTTCAGCAGGTTGAGCAAAGTGTTCATTCCCCTCCCAGCCAATATCAGTTTGTCCTCACTGTACATTGAGTACTGACCCAAGGCCTTTTTACCCACGGTTTAGCCTTTTCATGCACTGGGGACGTGATGAAGCAGTGATTTATGGCCAGTGGCGTGGGCTGATAGGACTCAAACGCAATCCTTCGTGGGCAATTTGTCTCTTGGCTCCAGCAGGCAGTAAGGGTGGGTACTATAGAATATATATGAACACAGATGGGTGACACATCAAAGGAAAAACCAACATAATGTATAGTGTCCTAGCCACAGCCTCAAACTACAAGTCTGTGCAACTGTGGAAGACACAGTTCAAAATCTCCCATTGGTGTTTAATAGGGTTGAGATCTGGTGACTGCGAATCTATTATTATAGATCAAACAATTAGGTGGTTGAAGACAATAGCCGTCAGATTAACTGATATATTCAGGTCTTTACTCATCACATGTCTGTACGTCAGTATCTGTACTAGAAGTGTCTCACGGAGGTGAGCTGTTACCCAGGTTCACAGGCTCTGATCTATTTTGCCTAGCATGAGGTCAGAGGAGTTATTTTAGCTGGGGTGGGTTTGCATATCAGACTTGACCTCAGGGGTTAATGTGCCGTATGGCCTCCATTCCTTAAAAATAGCCTCTTCTTTACTATCCAGCAGGCCACGTTAAACAACCCGTCCTCTAATTGTTTAGTGCATTAGATAACAAAATAACCTGAAATCAAATGCAGAGTATTTTGATGTAGTTCAGAGAGTTCTCCTCTTAGCATTTCTGCAGCTAATCAGCTAATCAGAATTAGTCTGTTCAACTCTATGAGGGCTCCCTCAGGGTAGTGGCTACCTTACTCCTTATCTAGTAATTACATAACCCCTTTTATTTGTACTAAGAATGTCTGAATCTTTTAATGACAATATCTCAGTTGCTGATCAGAATGAGTCCCTACTATGCCCCCTGTGTGCTGCAGCAATCCTTTCTACATTTACAAAGCACAAAAGCATTCTAACTATCTTACCTTTAGTTTTGATATGACTTGAACAAACAGGCACAAAACTCACTTCAACAGTCATAGGAGGTCACCCACTATGCATAAGCAACAGGAGGCAGCTTTGCAAATCAAAGGTAGATCATCATACATTTATCTCTGGCCCAGATTAATAGTGCTGACAGATTTATAGCAAGATGCAACTGTTTAAATAAAGCAACAAATGTACAGCTCCATCTGTAGCATCACTTTGGGTGACGAAAATACTGGTATATAAAAACAGGAGTGATGACTCATTCAAAACGTGGATGTTAATAACCCATCAACTTCTACATTATATTGGCTGCCATAACTTTTTACTGTAGATGTAATGTTTTGTATATCACTTTTAATTTTAATTTCACTAAATGAGAAAACTACTTTCTGCGTCCGTCTATGGCCATCAGGAGTTCATGTGAATTGTTTAGGTTCTTTTCTCAGAATCACGTCCAAAGGAATCTGCTGAAACACTGACTGAGATTTTGGCAACAGGAATTTGAAAAGGGCAATAAAACTAAACTAAACCGGGACTGTCTTGCTGCCCGTGAATAATTGCGGTTGTAAATTTTGAGCAGCACGAATAATACAAATCCCTATAAGTCATAAAAGCTTTCGGATACAGATTTGTATGTATTGCTTCTTGGCTTGGAAATGAGCAGACTGTCAGTCAGCAGGCCTAATTTTATGGTTTATGGTAACTAATAGGTAGCATGAGGTCCATCTGTAGCATTGAGTAGATATTGTTTCAAGAGTATTCAATTAATGTCAATGTCAAGGTTTTGTTTATATAAAAGGATTTCATCTCACATTAGTCCCTTTAAAATGAAGGAATACACTGAATCATCCTCTAAACAAACATAAGCTTGCCTTTTGGGAAGTCAGATGTGAGTTGTAAGACAAAGCCATTATCTCTAGCATAGTATTTGACATATGCACTACCAATTCAAAAACGTCCAGGCAAATCAGACAGATTGGAAGAACAAAAACAGGACACTTAAGAAAACACTGAAGGCCCAGTGACACAAGATATAGTATTGTTCATTTTCCTTCTGCGTTTTAAGGTGAGTGCTTCTATTTCTATTAAAACATATTCCAGCTATATGCCTTATATGCGTTGTCCCATTGCAGAGTGATAAACAGCTTTCTGAATGTCAGACCATAATGTTAAATCAAGGTTTAAGCTGTTGCCCAGTCTGCCAGGATTTAAAGCAATAGTTCAACATTTTTGGAAATACACTTATTTGCTCTCTTGCTGAGAGTTAGATGAGAAGACTGATACCTCTCTCATGTCTGCACACCAAATGTGAAGCTACTTCAGCAGTCGGTTAGCTCAGCTTAGCATAAAAATGGATTTCTTGGAGTCTTTGTAACAAACGTGAGATAACTTGATAGCGATCTTTAGTGCAATTTGGCAAATTTTGTTCCCTTTGGACAGAGTCAGGCTAGCTGTTTCCCCCTGTTTTCAGTCTTTATACCAAACTAAGCTCATGTTAAGCTAACATGAGCGTGGTATCAATATTCTCATCTGACTCTCGGCAAGAAAGCAAATAAGTATATTTTCCAAAATGTCTTACTGTTGCTTGGAGGTACTGGTCTACATCTGCTTGCATTCCCCAAGTCCTAGCCTCCCTTAATACAGAGAAAAATTATCTTTACTAATTCATGTCCACATTGACTTTCTCTGTTTATTCTGCCAGGGATTTCATTACTTAAAGCCTGTTATGCTGCCAAATCAACCTTGGGAAAGACCCACTTTGTATCTTGGCATGATATGGCCGAGCATGGCTCCAACCTGGACGCTGGGTACCTAACGTTATTATGTTTTGTCTGATGAGCTCAGCCCAGTTGACTGCCTGGGGTGATAAAGCTAACACAGATGCTAACTGTCATGTCACCATAAATTTTGTGTACAAATCATGTGCATGCTTATTAGAGTATGCATTGCCTTGACTCTTTAACAAGGGGTTCCCAGAAGTGAGGGGCCATTAACTTGAACTGACTCAGTGAAGCTTTTCATATACTGGTTATCCAGGCCAACCATTCACATGCAGCAGCATGGGCTGAAAAACAGCCACACTCAGACAGGCAACTCTATAAATAGTAAACAGTAAACATTTTTACTGTTCTGTGGTATGTCTATACATATAAATACCTGCAGAGTGATGTCACTGTATGCTTTAGACTACTGTGTTACACAGAGTGGAAATGTGTTCATGCTTTTACTTTGCTCTTTGCATTTTGCTTGTGCCATATAAGTAAATGCATGTAAAATTGTGCTGAAAGATATGCAATGCATGTGTGCACGTTCGTGGGCATCTGACTTACTAAACGCATGATAAATGTTTAGGGTGATAGAGAGGTGTGTGGCCTGGAGGAGCTGTGACCACGTGTCCACATGTCTTCACAGTGTGGAGCGACAACACATGATGCAAGGGGCTGACATCACTTCAGCTGGAATCTCTGATTTATGGCCCGTCACACAGTGCCATCTACCAATCACTTTGGAGAAAGAAAAAACACACCAAGGTCAGTCTTTTTAGGAAGGTTCATCAGAACAAAATTACATTTCATGATGGAAAACTGTGTGTTGCACCATTTTCATCACCGTATGCCGATTTTAACAAACACACATGCAGAAAATAACCACAACCACAATAGTGGTAAAGGAACCTTGATCATGTTTTAGATATTTGACAAATGCATGTATAATCTTTTTTGCAGTATGTAAAATATAGAGCTACAACAAACAGACCTGGATACAAAACCAAAGGAGTTTTAAGTGGGGTTACACTGCAAATGTAGATGTATTTGTACAAGTGCATGAAACAAATCAATTTCACTCTGACAAATCAGTTGGCAAACTGGTTTTCTGGAGCAGTGTGTATAAACGTTTTTAGGGTGTGGATTTTATTTTTATGGTAACGTCAGGTGCATGTAATGAAATCACGACATTAAATTGACAAATAATATGGCATGTTAACACTTTTTCTGTGTGTTTTTCTTTATCTAGTGAAATATCTCGACATCTACTGGATGGATTGGCACAAAATTTTGTATGACATTCACGGTCCCCATAGTATGATTGCTAATGACTTTGGTGATCCCTTATTTTTTCAGTTTGTGCTACCATGAGGTAAAAGTTCACATTTTTCCAATACTTTGGTTTAGGACCAAATACGTGCAAAACTAATGACATTCCCATCAGCCTCAACTGTGCTTTGTGTTTACTGCTAATAGCAAATGTTAACATGCTAAACTAAGATGATGAACATGGTAAACATTATATTTGCTAAACATCAGCATGATAGCATTGCCATTGTGAGCATGTTAGCATTTAGTTGAAAATACACCACTGTGCCTGGAGATATATTTAATTAAACCATGATATTAAATGGACAGCACGACATCAAGGTGACATTTGTCTGCATCTTCTCTTATCGGATGGGGCTTGTGCAGCTGTCTCCACTCGCTGTTGTGTGATAGTTGTATCGTTGATCAGGTGTGAAGACTTATGTGAAGGACCTATAGTCGAGTGAGCATGGCGTGACCCCCCCCCCCCACACTGGTATCCATCACCGCACTGACAGGCCTGGTTCATCCAGTGTGACTCCAAGGCCACGTTGCTGCTCCACTGTGTCACGAGCCCCAAAGACACTCCAAGCTTTTTACTCTAGCACAGTATGCCCCCCATTTCACCCCCCTTCACAACCAGTGGCCCACTTTGGCAGGAGAACAGTATTAAAGGCCTGCAGACCACAAGTGAAGTCTCTAATATAAGGTGAACAACAGGCCTTAAGTTTTCAATATATATAGGCAGTTATTGTTTGGTTTGTATGTGTGCAAATTAACGTATCAGTAAATTTCATTAATTTTCAGTAAATTCATTACAAAAATTATAATAAATACACATCAAGTTACATAACTCCTCTCCCATAGGATCTGTTTGTTCCCAAAAGTTATCTCCACCATGATGGAGAAGCATTTTCATAGTCAGAAACTGTGATGTGATGCTTTTAGTTTCTCACATCTTACAGTTTGTCCTTTGCACATCTTTGACTGTTTAGGATTGCGGTTGTGGCATTCACACTCGAGGCGGAACATATTTTGCCTGGATGAAGGTGCGTCTGGCACGTCAATAAGGTGGACAGAACGCACAGTTGGTTGTGAGAGGTTCAGCAGAATGAGCTGCAGCACACAAAACTTGTCAGCTATCCTTTTCTATGCCTGTTACATCACTCCCCCCTCCGCCCCCCCCCCCCCGACCCTTCTGAATTCAACACCTTGTATCCCTGCCATCGACCCCTTCTCCATCTATCACACTGATGCATTGGCAGTCTGCAGAAGGTTACCACGCGAGGCCTCTTAACACCTGGTTTTAGGGATAGTTTTGCCCACCCCACCTGCCAGCCTCCTGCAGTGGCCCAGCACTTTACACCGATCCCGCTAAGACCCTGTCTGTCGTCCTCACTGATTGAATGGAGAGCTCTGGCAGTGTTACTCTGGCCATGTCTCATATCTCTCGCCCGAGGCTCGTTTTCATGTGACTTGCAAAGATACCGCTCTTATCTCCTATTAATCATGGGCCTCTTTGCCCAGCTATGCCCTCCACTGCTGGTGACAACATAGATGCTGTTGCAGATTGTCAAATTACACGTAACATGGCAAGCGGAGCTGCACGGCATGGTTGTGATGTGGGTCACAACTCTGTAGGAGTTTTGTTGTTTCATTTTTCATACAAAAAGGTGTTTTGATTAGTCTTAAAAGTAGAGTTTATTTATTGAACCTCTCTATGGTTTTAATCTGTAGTTCATAGGGCTGGGTTTTGGAGTTGTTACCTGTGAGTCGCAGCCTTTCTGCGCTGCGGTGCGGGCATGAGAATCCAGCATATGACTGCCGTCTCTGGCTCGTTGTTCTTTGAAGCTATCAGCCGACAAATATTCTAGCTCGAGGCTGGTGATGACACACATGCTCAGCAGACAAAGTGCCCGGACCACCCGGGCTTTAGGTGTCCTGACCTTGGAGGTTGGCTGTGAAAAATAACGACACAAGGGGAGAAAGAATGCCTCCCATGCTGCACAAGCTGTTGCCCCTATCAGGGTGAAGTTCAGCATGTCTCATGAGGCCCTTATGGGTTAATGTTTGTTTTTCAGAGGTTAAGAGACAAATGTAATAGACTCCAGAAGTGTGTCAGGTCTCACTTTTTGTGTATTTGTGTAGTGGTATGTGAGTGTGTCTGCTATAGATGCTAAGAGGGACGATGTTTGACCCATGACAAGTTGTGGTGTTTGAATCACTGGAGGTGTAAGAACACAAATCCACTTTAATCCACTGATCTGAAGCCTGCTGTGAAAAAAACGTATCATTCAGTCCAATCCCATATCAAAGAAAAACAAAATAGCAGCAATGCCATCTCTCTGTTCGTGACATTCTCGCGAAATGGTGATAGATTTACAGCAACTTCTTTCGCTTTTCAGCTATTTGAGGTATCTGTTAAACAGATTGTTGCATTGATTTCTGGGAAGACAGATGGTGGTGTGCATGCTTCAAGACAACTGAAGGAATGAAGAATTGTTCAGCTCGGTAGATCAAATTCAGTATAGTGATGTCCTTAGGGTACATTTTTATTGCGCGTAGGTGTATACGATCTCACAGACATATTTTTGAGTAGCTTTGTTTTCTTTCTGGCCATAGTTGAAAGTAGCTAAAATAGCATGAAATGCTTGAAAATGAGACAAAAATACCATTTTATTCCTGCCAAAGCAATAAGACAAATCTGTCTGCCTTGTTTAAGTCTTTAAATGGTAAGGTGATTATTGCAGACAACATACTGTATGATCTTTGTTTTCTTTTGCCAAAAAGAAAAGATAGATAATCTTCAACATACCCAGAATAAAGGCAGACATTTTGCTGCCCATTTTACAGTCCACCTTTGACCTAATCATAATGTTTTTATGTGTGCCTTTAAAATTGAAATCATTGTATGGTTTCAGATGTCTGATTATGTGTGCGTGCTGTTGTCAGTGTGAGCTGAAAGTTTAGTACCTTTATATTATAATAACTCATTCTCAGACCTCCTGCCACCCTGCAGTCCCATGCAGCCTCTGGCCTTCCAAGGGTCTCCAAGCAACATTATTTGTTGTGATTGACACATCGGGATGGTGTGCATTTCATTGATGAGAATTTTAGAGCCCTGGGGCTTGTGATCCTTCAGCGATTAGTTGTACGTCACCCTACAGCCATCCTAGGACAAGGCTGGATTACCAACCGGGCAAAGCCAGCAGCTGCCCTGCTCAAAATCTGGTTTTAAAACCTAAATTATTTTAGTTTATATTGTGGTCTTTTATTGATTGTTTAGTCTATAAAATGTCAAAAAAGGAAAGGAAAAAGGCCCATCATTATTCCCTGAAGCCCAAGTTCACATATTCACATTGCTTCTGTTGTCAGACCAACAGTCAAAAACTCAAAGATGTTGAGTTTAGTTTCATAGAAAACTAGGGAAACCAGCAAATGTTCACATTTGAGATGCTGGTACCAGTGAATTTCTGTCGTGTTTGTTTAAAAAATGAGAAAGATTAATTACGTAAGACTAGAATGGTGAACGGGCTCTAAGAGTGAGCCTAAGAGTGGCGGTAGCAGGGTATCTATTACATACTCAAACTACAATGGCTTCAACAATTCTCCTTCAACTGGAAAGTAATGCATCACAGAAGAACTGTCATTTCTCAATGGCTAGTTAAACAGAGTCAGGGACACAGTATTAAATAGCATCATCTGCATAAACATGTATTTGACAATTATGCACGGATATTTCAAATCTTGTTACATTTAAGTTAGTCGCATGTTATTCTCTGCAGTCATATTTTAAAAAGCATGGTATAGAAGCAGACCTGTATCATTGAGATATCCATAAAACATTCTGAAAATGCTAATTAGATTATTACTTAAACTGTATTTGATTACATATTACTTTTGGGCCAGTTTTATTGTAATGTCAGTGATTACAGCCACAACAATTAATTTAAAGTATTTAAATTTTTAGAAAATAAGGTAAGAAAAATTCAATCTTAGGTGTGGTGTTTAGGTGGTGTTTATTGACTTTCTCCTTTTGGCTTCTTCTCCTGTAGTGGAGTAATGATTATTTTATTATATGAGATCAAAGAATACAAATAGCTTTTTGGTTCAAAACTTATTCATGAATGAGGAAATCTTTGTTTCTTTTTTTTTAAGCCACAGAAAAAATATCAAACTCCTTCACTTGCGTTATTTTATGATAAGAAACTGTTATTTGTCTGTTATTGTCACTTATAATATGGAGACTTTGGGGAACATGCATAATGTGCTTGGTGCAACTAGAGTGTTCACCACCTGTGCCTTGAGAGTGTCCGCTGAATTGTTGACCATGCGGGAACCTTACGGTGCTATTCATTCCCGTGTTGGAAAGTGTTTGAGGTGTGTGCTCCAGTGACCTCGGGGTCGCATACCACGCAAAGGGGCTATGCAGTCATGCTGACAATGTAGATGTTTAAATCAAAACACTGGCAATCAGAGGAGGATGGTGGGGGTGGGGTGGGGTGGACGGGGGCAATAGGGGGAAGGAGAGCTTGTTCTTGAGCCACGGTCAGATGGGAGAGAGCTCGGCGGTGGGTGTGTGCAAAGACTTGAAATATGTTGAGGAGACGCGCGTGTTATCTTTTCTCCTCGCCACTGGCCGTCCAGTACCTCCCCTCGCGGTGTGTCGTCAGCAGTTTATCTCAGGGCCTGGCAGGAGCTGCGAGGGAAAATGGGAGGAAATCTGATCCATATGGTGGCACTATAAAGCCCACCGCTGATTTGCAGGCTTCATCAAAACCTGGTCAAGGCTTCATCACTGCTCACGGCTGGCATCCTCCTCTCACCCCTGGTCACTGGGCTCTGAACCTCTCACTCTCTCCTCAGCAGCACCAGTTATCGGCCTGACCCCGGGGGATACCTCAGCAACAATCTCCAAAGCTGATTCTTCTTAGAGAGGTAAGTTCATTTCCAGGTTGAAAAGTGATGGATTTCATGTAGACAACAGGTTATGGACAACTGGATTAGAAGATGAGAAAAGTCCTGTAAGAGTGATTTTTCATCTTTTACTTTTGGATTATGAATCCAGATTATGAGTGAGCATGTATCTCTTTTTGTTAATTTTGCCTCAGATATGAAGATACTGGGCCAGGTTGCGTTCTTGCTTTTGCTCGGGGGAATCTGGTGTCAGAACAACCGTAATGCTAAAGCCAGTGGCAAGTCCACCAAGAAGTCTGGCGGGAACCAAGGAGGTGATGTTGGCCAGCCTCCCCACGCGGCTGATCTGACTCCTGGAAGCACTGGGAGCACTAGAGGCACTGGAGGCACAGCCGATGCAGGACGGGAAGGTGCTGCAGGCGCTCGAGCAGCTGGACAACAGACAGATGATATGAGGCTGCACTTCCTCAAGAACGCCCAGGTTACATGTAATGATGGAACAGCAGCGGGGTGAGATGTTCTGGATCTCGTATTTCTCTTTTAGCAGGAAATTAAATTGTGATGTTTTTGCCTTTTGCTGCTTGCTGATTAATACATTGATTTTAGAAGCTACATAGAACATCAGTGTGTCCATACATGACTGCTTTATCTTCTCCATCTCCTCATTCCTGTTTATTTGTGGTTCTACAGGTTTTACCTAAAGGAGTTCAGAGGAAGCCGCCGATGGCTGTTATTTCTGGAAGGTGAGCTTTTAAAAACCCAACTGGTTTATTTGGTCCCCAAAGGTCAGCTTGTTTTGGCGTGACGTTCCCGTTGGAATTTTGATGGGGATGTCATCTTCTGTTTTTCTCCTTTTTTGGCTGCTGTCTGTCACATTTCCCAAACACAAACGTTTCACCTGGCTGAAGTGACTTTCTCTAACTGGATTGAGGATTTATGAGTGCCTTATTCTGAGCAGTAGAGCCTAATAAATTGGTTTTGCCCTCCCCCCAATATATGTCATACTGTTGTTGTATTTGGAGAAGGAGAAACCTTCTGCACAAGCTGAAAGTCAATCAACAAATCAGGTGCTAACAGTTAATGGAATGGTTCGTCTTTTTTGTCCAACTCTGAGTGAATATATAGTCTCGGTAGCAGACCACGCTACAGGTGCATTCCTTCCTCTCTCCATTCCTCACAGACCTCTATGATGGGCTAACAAGGGTCTCCCCCACTGTGCCTGATGTGAATGTCTAATATTAGTCTCTATTATTTTTAGGCGGCTGGTGCTGTCACAGCAAAGAGACCTGCGATTCCAGGTACCAAAATATCCCCCGGCTAATGAGCTCATCAGGGTGGCCTGAAACAAAAAGAGGTAGGTCAGCCATGAGCCATGTTTTAAAATGCATGTCATACATGTTCCCATAGTGTTACTTGTTTTACATAATCTTGTGTGAGACAAAAGGACATCTGTCTGACCTCTGAATGCTGGATTTACAGGAACTGGAATATTGTCTTCTCAAGCGGAAGAAAACCCACACTGGCATAATACAAACATTGTGTAAGTACTTGTGTATCCTCACTGTGTGTCTTATTGTGGCTACTGGAGGTGTCACATGCAGACAGTCGTCATTTGTAAACATTTGTGAGACAATGCACAGTTCTGTAGACATTAAAATATCATCCCATGGCTTACATAATAAAACAGCATTGAATCAGTTTCGTGCATACCTCTAGGTGTTTTCATTTCTTTACTTAAAGCTGCATCAATTGATTTTTTTGGCCATTGTTGGGACTGGAACAAAATGTAAACAATAACATTGACGTACAAGCACGTAACATTACAAAGTTGTAATGGCTAACGTGTTAGCAAACAGTTGCATATTTACTCCTCCAGCAGACACACAGGGCAACATTAGCATTCATTTGGAGTTGAAGTCCTCTCCTTTTTGCTCTGTTTTGGTCTCCACCAACTCCTGAGAGAAATATCTGTCTCTTTAGCTGCTAAATGCTCCACTATGTTCACCAGCTAGTTAGCCGCCGCTAACTCTGTCTGCCTGCCATCTGGTGCTGGGCAGGTAGTGCACAGTCGGTTTGTAAAGTTAAACTACCTGCTGTGTCTAGAAGAGGTCGATGAGAATGGTGAGAGTGAACCAAAACAACAAAGTTTCAGGCTGTAAAACCAAAACAATGAGCTTAAAGACGCTAAAACGCTTCACAGAATTGAGGGCAACTGCAGAGTCTCTGTGGGTTTATCATTTTTAGTGTCTTAGTTCACGTTAGACATGGTCACTTGATCCATTCTTAGTATGAAAATATGGATAGTGCAGCCTTAAAGCAAGATTAGCTTTTAAAGAAATTATCCAATCTTCTTACAAAATTGAGTTCATAAGCAACAAAATGCACCCTTGCTCAATAGAGTTGATTTTCATGGAGAGAGGGATTTCTCTTGATGGCCTCAAGCTTTAGTCTTACAAATGTGATTGTGTCCTTTTCCATAGATTCATCCCGTACTGTTCCAGTGATGTATGGAGTGGCACTGGACCTGCCCCAACCCCTCCTCCAAGGCCACGGCAAGGCAGAGAAAAGGAAAGAGATAGAAATGCAAATGCAAGTACGTTTCTTCACATCCGTCAAGATCTTTTCAATGAGGTCCCTCATATGAATGACAGATCTGTGCCTCCCTTGGTTTTAAAAAAAACAAACATGATTTGTCATTTGATGTGTGTATCTGTTATCAGCTGAGTACACCTTCATGGGATCCCTGATCATCCGTGAAGTCATCAAAGACCTCATCCCCAAAGGAATCAAGCAGGCCAAGGTTGTTATGCTGTCTGGCACAAGGTGAGTTTGTTTTATCGCTGGTGCTCTGATGCTGACCCCAGCTTTTGGACAGGAGCCTGCATCCTCTGGACCATCTGGACCGTACCCGTACCTAACATTAAACAAGAGAAGCCCTATTTTGGGTTCATCCTCTTGTCAACGATTAAGATGTTTACAGTCAACTGTGAACAATGACATAATGTCTATTAAAGGGCCTCGCCCTGTAATGGTGAACATTCCTCCCAGGTTAGCAACATGGTTGTTGGGACACCCACAAGCCCTAAAACGGGATCCATTGACTGAATGCAAAGCTGCTAAATTTTGACTTCCCTGCCGTTAGCTGGCATGCGCTGTCATTTTGATACCCCTAATGAAAAAGGAACTCTCAAAGCCAAACTGTTTATTTATTTTCTTGGCTCCCCTGCAGTGCTGGCGGAACAGGTGTTTTGCTGAATATCGAGAGGGTGGCCAGTCAGCTGGAGCAGCTCGGTGCAGAGACTCAGGTCCGAGGCCTCGTGGACTCTGGGTGGTTTCTAGAGAGTAAACAGCAGCGGTCACCTAACTGTCCCGAGACTATTTCCTGCTCACCTGAAGACGCTATCAGGATAGGACTCAGGTAAAGTCATGCATTCTCGACTATGTAGGTTGTGTATGAGTAATAGATGTGTGTGCATTAAAAGTGTGTGTTGTTTTTGCAGGCTGTGGAATGGGGTTGTGCCTGATAGATGTCGGCAGCTGTATAAGCGAGGAGAGGAGTGGCAATGCTTCTTTGGCCACAAACTGTACTCTACCTTGACCTGTGAGTGCTGGCTGGTGCCTAAATTGATCATGATATTGGATTAGCATGCAATATATTTGAGCTGTTCAAAAGTAATGTGCACTGAAATGAGAGTTGTGTGAGTTTAATTTACTCAGAAGCTGAAAAGTGAACAGACTGCAAATATCCAATCTGGGTGATTTTCGTGCTTTTACTTTGGTGGAAGAAGTACATAGTTTTGCAACACTTCTGCAAGTCTTGGATCAAAAACCAACAAGACTGGCCATTCAAGTCATTCAATTCCTGGACACCTGATATTTTTAAATCTGACAACAGTGATAGTTACATAGGGTTTTCCATTATGGGGGGCAGTCGTGAAGAGCCAAAAGTAGGCAAGCCGTGCTGGAACAACTCAACTGTTTTTTTTGCCTACCTTGCTCACCTTGATCCCCTGCTGTGAGGCAGTAGGCATGTCATCACGGCTTAGCTTGGCACGGCGCGGCTAACATGAAGCGACCTGGGCCCATGGAAAAATCCTACTACATGTAAGCTTAAAGCCCCCATGTGTGGGATTTGACAATTTCAGACTTTGGTGATTCCGACTGCTAAAATAAAAAAACACACTATGGAGAAAGCAACACAGATTCAAATTTTTCTACTGACAAAATGATATAGAATTTTGGCCACTTGGGGGTAACGCAACAAGCTGTAAACACAACACTGACATCCTTACACCTTATAAAGCTGATACGACAAACTTGTTAGAAAGCAATTTAGACATGTAAGGCCAATATTCACTTTCCTTTTGCCTCTGTTTTTCTCCACCAACTACTGTGGGAAATATCTGACTCTCAGCGGCTAAACACTCCAATATGTTCACCAGCTGGTTGCCAACTGTATCTGTCTGTTGTTGAAAACAGCCCTATGAGTGTCCCATTTTATATTACACATAGTCATCTGACCCATTGTTGATATAAATATATTGATTAGAGCATCTTTAATATTGAACTCTTTGTATTCCCCGTAGCCCCCCTGTTTGTCGTGCAGTGGCTGTTTGATGAGGAGCAGCTGAGAGTGGAGAACATCTACATGGGAGGACAGAGTCTGTCTGAGGAGCAGTGGCAGTACATACAGAACCTGGGCAGGGAGCTCAAGAACTCACTGAGAGATGTCACGTAAGAGCCCAAAAAAACTGTTTGGAAGAGTAACATATAGTGATTACGATGGATCTACTATGGGCCAGGTGATTAAAATAAAACATGGACTAAAGCCTAAAGATGACTGCATTCCTCTGTGTGTGTTTTTCAGGGCTGTGTTTGCTCCGTCCTGCCTCTCCCACACACTGATTACCAAAAGGTAAGAATGGATATTTGACTCCTGTGGTGCTAATACACTTTTACGCCTTCTGCCACTCATTTTGTTCTCGCCTCTAGCAGTAGTCATCTCTGCTGAGTGAGCTCATGCTGCTGTTTTTGTTCGCTCGTTCATCATGCCACATTCTACATGTCACCAAATGCCATTTCACACTTTCCCTAACCCCTCGGTACCCCTTGAACACACTCATTATTCTGCTGCACAGATGGACATTGATGGGTCAGTGCAGTCTTAGCTAGGTTGACAGAGTCAGGCTAAGTTCGGTGCATTTACTGAGGTTGGTGATTTTTAATGGGAGGAGCTGAAGGTCCAAGGTCAAGGTAATTTTGCAGTGGCAGTGCTGCAGTGTAACTATCTCTTTCCTTTCTGGCAACATTTCCTGTCACTTCTTTTTTCTTTCTCTATCAGTGCCTCTGTGTATTTCTAATCCATTACGTCCCTGTCTTGCTGTTCTTCCAGTAACTGGTTGAGTTTCCAAGTTAGAGGCACCTCTCTGCCACGGGCCCTGCACTGCTGGGACAGGAGTCTGGAAGCAACCCGCAACAACAGAACCCCTCCCAAAGGTTGCCCTTTCCACCTGGTGGACACCTGCCAGTGGCCCCAGTGCAATCCCACCTGCCCAGCCTTGGTAGACCAGGCCACCCAGCAGGAGCTCACACTGCTCCAGATGCTGGTAGCCATGGGCCTGGACCTCCAGAGGCTGGGCCTGGATCCCCAGGGAGATGCAGATTCTCTGGCCAGCATGGTCAGCAATGGTGGCTAAGTGTAAAAGTGGATAGCAGCTTAAGAGATAGCCATGCAAAGGCTTAATAGAGGAAAGAAATGTGTTGAAATTTTAATGTAACCATAGAAATAGTACAGATTCAAATCTGGTTACTATGTCTTGTGCTGCTCAGCATTCCATTATGCTTCATGTGTCTGTTAAATTGGTGACTTGACTGGTGGGTGTGTCACTGTGTCTGAGTCTGGGTGGTTTGGTTGTCCCTCTACTGGACACCAGAGGAAAGAGCTTTGGGTCTAAACCAAAGGTGTTTCGATTGTACTGGTTGAATAGCTTTGAGTTTTAGCGGATGGCCGGACATACTGTACCTCCTACAACACACTTTTTTTTATCCTGATCACTCTACATGAAAATTAAACTTCAGAGCATGGTAGCAGAGTTGAACAGAGGCTCACTCAAAATGTCAGAGGCACAGACATGTTGCTTGGACAGGACTCATAAAAAAAGAAACATTTGCACACCATATACTGTAGTTTTAGCATTTGAATTAGCTTTGAATAAAGGTTTATTGCTTTTCTTTCTACCTAACAGTCATACTTTTCAGACAACGGGGATTATTCATGATGTGCCAAATTTTTAGCACTCTGATTCTTACATAATAAAATATAACTCAGAACGCACAAAAACTGCACTCACACTAACTCAATAATTTCTTTGCACACAGTTCCAAAGATTGTGATTCTTGTGACTTTTTTAGTCTGTAGCTCCTGATGCTATGCTAACTTATATATATATAACATAATATATAAACATATTTTATGTGCATGTAAGACAATAGTGTGATTAGTTATTGATGTTTTCTGTGTGTAGGCCAGCAGGAGTTTACCTATTTGACATGTGAAGGCTGCAATAAAAAGAAAAAAACAACGCTGTGGTTATTCACCGCTCAGCTGTCACGATGATCTATATCTAGTGACCTACAGTACATGGACTTAATACAGACTATGTATTGCAATCTTTCATTGTTGTCAACATTTACAACTCATGCCATGCTATTTTTGCAAGGCATTTACAGATGTTGCTGTAACTCCATGTTTGATTTTCATTTAGGTACTGTAATGACTGTGTCAACCGATAAGGATTTGACAATGTTTGTTACCTGTTGTTAATGATCATCAGACTGAGTTGTTGCACATGTTGAAACAGGGAATAAAGATATTAATTGGCTCTGACAACGTGAACTCTACTTTTGTGGTTCATCCATTTCTGTTTGTTCAGTCTCTTGACATTTTAATTACCATCTGAGGAGCCACAGATACTTACAAACTCAACCGGTCTGAAGAGCATTTACATCTCAATATTTCCTCTGCTTGGTATAAATAAAGTGACAAGATCTAGAAATACAAACACTGGTTGATTATTTGACTGTCTTTAACATAAAAAAAGATAATGGAGGAAACAAACACGAATCCCGGTTGCATTTCATTTCAGACTTCTAATTCTTAGATATGATTATATGTTAATCTCAGTGTGTGGTAAGATATGCACATTCTCTTCAAAGGTTACGTACCGTAAATGCCACTGCTCAGCAGCAAAACATTCTTAAAAGCAGATTGCACAAATTCCACTGGGGAGCATCGTGCCCCCGGAGCCTGCAAGCGAATCTGAGAGAGAGCAGAAATGACAGGAGAGTGGGGATGTGACATGCAACAAACGTTGAGGACTGACTTGAACCAATGATGCTGATAGGCCTCTTCTGTTTTCTCACCGACCAGGAGAGTGCAGATGTTGTGCTTTTTGAAAATGTCACAACAATGACACCGTAATCTATGATCATACCCTAACAACTTGTCCACCTTCCTTTGCTCCCATCACATGGTCATATCCTCCTCTTCTTGCTCTGACAATGTGTTGGGGATACAGTCCATGGCATAAACCAAGATATTCAGGCTTTGTTGTTTTGTCATGCTGAAAACTATATTGCATGTAATGTGGACTATCAACAAACTTTGATTACACTCAGTAGGCTTTATATATACACATTGCTTTGGATAACAAAAGCTGAAATATGATTGTTTTATACATTATGCAAACATCTAGCCCTTGAAAGCTTTCCTTTTCTTTTGGTTTCCAACAAATCCACCAAACAGTTAATAGCCAAGCCAAATGCTTTAGAATGGATGGATACGAAATCATGCAATTATTCATCCCCATCACTGGGTGGCGCTGCTTTAAATTCAACACATACTTACTAAATAGCCTGCATGTATTTGATAGTGACACCTGGCTCCAAAATTAAGATTTTTATAATTTGGTACAGCCTATTCGAGAAGTTCCTTTTCGAGTTGAAGGTAGGCTTTACATGTAGCAAAATATCCGCACAAAAACCTTTCAGATTAAATCAACTAACCAGGTCATATTAACCCTTGCTGAACAAAATCAAGCCACATTACCGATGTGGTAAAAGTGCAAATATTCTCTGTGTCGTTTTATATTAGCACAGCGGAGGCACAGTACGTTATGTATCAATACGTAAGAGAGTAACAGTAATTTCATGGTGGGTCATCTCGACTTGAAAAAGTCTCGGATTTTTTCCCATATTGCATTGCAGTTTTTTCTACTTCCTCTTTCCGCCATATTGCAGAACCGGTAAGAAGCCTTTTTTACTGTCACCTTCAATCTTTAAAGTATCTAAAGCATCAAAATGTTAAATCTTCCATTTATGTGATCATCCTGCAGCGAAATCACACACTAATAATTTGGGGTGATTATCGTCTCGATTGGTGCAGCGAGTTAAACACAATTGGGCTATAAATTTCATCGAGCAGTCTCTCTTGCCCGGCCCTGGGAATCGGTGCGTTCAAAGCGCCTTGTTAGCTCTTTGCTGTGAGACCACAGAAGTGTCTTTACAGTTTCAAGAAATAAGCTGTTAGCTGTCCGTTGATTTCCCGTGTGGCACACGTTTCTATACGCGGTCGACACTGTATTGGTCATTGTACCTTCATATGGTAGAAAATGCTTTGCATTGGCAATGTAGACGGCTAGGCTAGGTAGCTATTCTGTGTACTCATGAAGGACCATGCTTTGGTGGGAGTCTCTGCGTTTCACGTATTCAGATAAAAGCATAGAGAAAAAAAATCAGCATTGCGTGCTGCGAGAAAAATTAAGCGTCAGAAAAGTATTTACACAATGTAACATGTTAATGTTAGCCTAGTTGCTAATACCATGGACGTGTCGTGACTTAATAAGGGCTAACCAGGCTTTGCTAATTACATTTTGTAGGTATTACGTGCAGGGTTTAAGTTTGTGTCCCCAGAGTATGATACACTGAAAAGAGACAGCTTTCAAGTCTTTAGATAATGGATGTCATTTGGCATGTGAAAACACAGCCTAGGAAGCACTGCCTGTAATGAACTGGTGTGGGGACACTGGGTATAGACTCAGAGTGGTATAGGAAACTGGGCACAGCATAGTTTCTTTTAGTTAAGACCCACATACTAAACACCTAATATTTATCTTTGTATGTGTCTGCAGGCATCATGGTGCGCATGAACGTTCTCGCGGATGCTCTGAAAAGCATCAACAATGCTGAGAAGCGTGGGAAACGCCAGGTCCTCATCAGGCCCTGCTCCAAGGTTATTGTGCGCTTCCTGACCGTCATGATGAAGCACGGTGAGTGATGAACTGGCATCAGGAAACACTTGGCTAATAATGTGGCCGTGCTTTGGTCCAGGCAATATATTTGCTGGTGAAGAGCTACTGTAGCAGAGAAGTTACAGAGGTGTATTGTTTGTAAAAGTCAACATGACAGCATCTAGCTGATGAGGTTCTTTGAGAGGTGGTAATCACTGTTGAGCTTCTCAGTCGGACCAAATCTGGGACACCTAGCTCTGGCCAAAAAGGTAATATTAGTGTGAAGTGAGTGTTTGTTTTTTTTTACTAATGGATGTTCTTTGTCATTTGTACCTTTTTAGGTTACATTGGTGAGTTTGAGATCATTGACGACCACAGAGCCGGAAAAATCGTTGTCAATCTCACAGGCAGGCTGAACAAGGTAAAGTCTATCGGTTGACCCAGCTTTGCAGTCACCACTGCTTTTGTGACAATTTCAGATAAACGCTAACTACGTGTTTGCGCTAGCTGCTTGCAATAGCCTTCTAACTGAGTTGAGGGGAAATACTAAAGCTAACACAGGTGGTGCGTCTTACAATATGCAACCTGTAGCTCCTGCTTGCTACTGTGCGTGTGAATGTGGAGGCTAAACCAGTGTTTTGTATCTTTCAGTGTGGCGTGATCAGTCCACGTTTTGATCTCCAACTCAAGGACCTGGAGAAGTGGCAGAACAACCTGCTGCCCTCAAGACAGTTCGGGTGAGAATCACATACACCAACTTCTAACTTTTTGAACTGAACGGTGGCTGTAATGTAGTGCTGAATCAACTGGAAAGGACAGTGGAGACTTTTTAGTCCCAATGGTTTCCAGTCTTGCTCTTGATCAGTTACTTACTGCAGTGGGTTGATTCAACTTGCTTTTGCTCTGCCATCCTGTGTGGTTGATTTGGGAAAAATTGGTTTATTTGGTTTTTCATTCAAGACTTGAAGAAAGTATTAGTTTTTATGCTGTATATTTGAAACTATCTAACATAATGAAGGTTACATGTTCAAGTACTGGACACTAACTTTCCTCTTTTACCAACAGTGAGTAATGGTGTCTTATACAAAATTGTTTTTATCAGTGGTTGTTTGACGTTGTTAGTGGAAAGGACCCCTCAAAGGCTGTGCATATCACTCTGTATCTGCAGGCAGGGATACAGAATGAGATGACACCTCAATTAAGCCTTGATTTTATTTATTTTATTATCATTCAGAGTAGAAGTCGTTCATTTGTGTGGAGATAATGGCTGGTGTTAATGTATTACTTCTATCACTGAAATGCAGTGAGGCTAAAATTTGTCGCGCATGCTAATTGAGGAATAACCTGAAGTATGAGCGTAATTGCACATTGATAGTGGGCAATTAGTGTGATTTGATCTACAGAATAATAACCTATGTAGCTCAGACATTGATCTATATATCAACATCAAATTTGACTGATCTAAACCCATTTACTAATAACGACACTAACACACTAAATAGCTGTTTCTTATCTAAAGTGTTGTAGTTATTTAAAGAGAAAATGTGGGATATTGCTGAGCTGCACGTGTGAAGTAGAGAGCTACAGGAACCATGGTCAATAGGTTGTTAGTCTGTTGAAAGTGAGTAATCTTTTTTTTCTGGACTGAAGCTCACATTAATGATTACAGGGTATCTCTTAAGCTGGCTTTATGCTTGGATGTAAAATTAATTTGGCATGTTCTCTCAAGCCAAGTAGGAAGTTTTTAACCAAAAAACATTTGAGGTCTCTCACAAATGTGTTAGTTGCCTGTAGTTAGTCATCAATATAAAGATTGGTTGCATGATGCACACTGCCTTACTTCCAGAGTTACACCAGTTTATTTGTCTTGTTACTTTTAAATTATCTGGTCCTACCATGCTCAAAAAAGCTTTTCCATCTGATGTGTGCACCATTTAACCAACCTGCATGGAGTTGTCTTGAGTTGCTATTTACCTGTGGAGCTGTATATGGTTGCAGACGGAGATGCACTAAACATAATCATACTTGGAGTATACTGCATCACTTTGTTGCATGTTTTTTCCTCTACAGTTGAAATGGTCATCGTACAGTTTATAAACTACATGTGGAATGGAGGTCATAAAATAGTTTTTCAAATCAGTTATTACTTTATAAAACATTAAGAGGCCCATGGCACTTCAGTGGAGCAGGGTTTAGTTAGATGGTTAAATATGAAGACTTGTGGTCTGAACAGTGTAACGTAGATGTCAGTCAAGACAATGAAGTTTATTAAATTGTGTTTATTATATTATATTTAAGCATGGGACTTTTTGGTTTTATACAACAGATGATACACTTTTTCAAATCCCATGGTTTGTACCAGTTTCTGTATAATTATGAACCATGTGAAGGATGAGTTGAGTCCTGGATCACAGTAGCTGTCTTATTGCTGTCTTGAACCCCTGCAGCGTGATGGATTCCTCTGACTTGTATGGTAACCTGCTGATTTGTTTCCAGATACATTGTGCTGACCACCTCAGCTGGCATCATGGACCATGAAGAGGCCAGACGGAAACACACAGGAGGCAAAATCCTTGGATTCTTTTTCTAAAATGTAAACTGCAAATAAAAAACAACCAGGGGAAAGCTGGTAGTCTGCTGTGACTTATTTCATACAAAGGTGTGAGAGAGATGGCTTTTTTTTCTTTCTTTTTTTTAAATGCAGCTTTTGTCAGATTCAGTAGCAGTCTTGTGGAGAAGAGGGACATCCTTGGAGAATACACAGGGTTTTCCAAACCCCTCCTGGAGTACCCCTTGTCTTACATGTTTCAGATGTCTCCCAGCTCCACCACAGCTGATTCAAATGATCAGCTTGTTTAAAAAGTAGCTTCAGGAGTTCATCAACTAGTTTATCATTTGGTCATCACAGGTATACGTATCATCTATTAAAAGATTAATAGTCCAAGTACTGTATGTGCAGAGGAACTAATGGGATTTTTGAGACGTCATTACATGTGATGCAAAAACAAAACTAAAAGCATAATATTAACTTTGCATGCTTGTGATGGAGTGATAATAGGAGTTGGAGGAAGTCCATCTGTGGCCACTGCTCTTAAACCTGATTTGAAGGAGATCAAGCAAGAGCAAGACAAATATTTACAGCCTGTTTTGGCTGTGTGTTGAACTGAGAACGTGACAATACATTTATCTGTCAATCCGCGGACAGCAGCTGTTGAGGAAAAAGCTATGTAGAAGCATGCAGGTGCTCATTGAGACCGCAAAACTGTCTCAGAAACTGCAGTGGAAAGTGACATTTTGTGACATGGCGAGGGCATACACCTCAGAGGCACACGTCCATAAACACCACATACCTGACTGCTCCAAACAAACCTCTAATAGGCACCTCCATGTTGTAGCTGGAGCCCCAGTGACTATTAAGAGCTGCCACATCTTTGCTACACAGTTGCCAGCTTGTAAAAAGCTGGCTTGCTGCCCCTGCAATCCTCTCACCAGTGTGACCTTTTCCAGGGTATTTTGTCTTGTCCCCAACCTCTTTGGAGTCTGGCTGCTGACCTCACATTAGACTGTGAAGAGGAGAGGTAACAGCCTGCTAATGCAACAGCTCTGTCCAAGTGCTCCTTGTGGGCTAAGAGCACACAGTCTGCCTGCCTCCCTCATGGGCTCGCAGCACTTAAGCGCTGCCTTGTAAAAGGAAAAAAAAACCAAACACAAACTCTTTTGCTGCTGCTGTTTTAAACATCGGGGATCCCAGCCAAGATGCCAAGCTCAGAGAGTTCAGAAGGGCTGCTGAAGTACGGCTTTCACGCTCTGTTAGCAGTGAGTCTATTGACATTAAACCATCTGGGGTCAGCTGTCCTGACAACACCAAATAAACCAATTGATCAGATAGCTTGTTAACAGTTTGATAGTACTCGTAGTGTTTTTTTAAGTGGGAAGAGGCTGTAAAGAGCTACTTCTGGAGCAAATTCTCCCAAAGAGCAACTCACCGACTGGTGCGGTCAAATGCTCTGACCATGTTGTGAGTTTGAAATCTGTCAGGAACCTTGAAAGCCTTTAACACCCCCTCTCTCCCATCTCTGCTGTCGTTTTCCCTCGCTTTGAACTTTCTAATAAAGCAGAAATGCCTTAAAAAGAATCTCTGAAAGAGCACTTTCTGTCAGACTCCAGGGGAAAGATGCTCCCCTGGGGAGAAATTTGTGGAAATCTGCTTTTAAAAACTAATTTCTGGTGAGCTTTGGATAGTGGCATTTACATACCCTTTCAAGGTGATAGAAAGCATTATTGTGTGATTTCTTACAGCTCATCAAGATTAGTATGTTCTTACTAATCTGAAAATACAGGTATGAAATGAAATGCCACAAGAAGTTTGAAATACCAAACAGGAATGCACGCAATTATCAAAGAAGTTCCAGAAGTTCTGAAAAAGAAGTTCTGAACACCATTTCCCATAACCCTGACACCACAACGTGTAAAATGTCACCAGCTCCACATAATGAAGCGAGTGTCCGTGGCTACTTCAGGCGTTGTCAGGGCCGTAGCCAGCAAAACTGAGGTCATGAGTCCCAAGAAACTAACGGGACATAAAAGTAGTCAAATTTAAATAAGCTAGAGTCTAAAAATGCTGTAATCAGGCTGTGAAACACCCACCATGTGTTACTATTTGTTGTTGCCTATTTACTGTAAAATGTTACTCCTGAAAGGTTGCTAAGACCCAAATTCCAACATATAAAAAGTATAGAGGACACAGGACCTCAGAGATTACAGGTGAAAAATTGGGAAAGCAATTTTAGAAGAGGTCACTGGTGGATATCGTGGATTAGGGAGAAACCAAGTTACGATGACGGAAGTATTTAATGGGAAATGTGTTTTGTTTTTGTATTCTAGCAGATGAATTCTTGTTTAACCAAGGATTCAACTTCTGACAACAAGTGCTGTAGTGTTTGTCTTAGAATACGGAACGTAAACCCCAGGAACATGTTTCATTGTTGGGTTAGAGAAGCTAGTGGAACAGCAGCTTGTTATAACTAAAGCATTCATGAAACCATGCCTGCATTCTGCTGTTATTCCATTATTTATTAGCCTATATTAGGTGTAGTTATTGCAGTATGAACACACTTCAAACCCGTTTTAGCTCTGCGTGATAAGTAGCATGGCTATAAGAAGCACTGAGAGCACCTCTGGAGCAGCGAGTAGAGACTGAACTCCCGAGGCTCTTTCAAACTGAAAATGGCTTGAGGAGGACAACACGCAGAAGTTCAAAACGCATTCTGAAGAGCCTCACTCCTCCGAACCTCTCAGTGTTGTCAGCCGCAGTGACAGAGTCTATTTGAAGACAATACGCCACCGAACATCTGGGGATCGGGGTCCACAGCCTGGCAGCCCTCAACATGTTCCTCCAGTCTTCACCATATGTCAGCTGGATCCCTGAGATGTCCCTGAAGGCTTTAAGGCACCGCTGTGGAGGAGAAGAGGAGACGTGCAGCTCTCAAAACAAATAGAATACATTAATACCCAAACAAAAAGTCTGCTGTTTGGCCCGCTTTGGTAGAGAGAGCCAGAGGCAGAGGGAGCGAGAGAGCAACTTGGTTGTGTCTTCGTGGGGCTTTGTTGAATGTATTGAGACTGAAAACATTGTACTTATGAAAACATGACATGCATATGTGTTTAATATTTTCTTCAGCACAGAATGTAAGAAAGAAAGTAAAATAAAGATGGTTGAATCATTTCACTTGCTGGTAGAACAAGACAAAAATGACGGGAAAGTTCGCCCAAATCACAAAAATTTTCCAGCTTAACCCTGTGGTATGTTGCCTACCAATTAATTTCAATTTACTTGGCACTATTTTCTGAGATATCCACCTTTGAAACTTATTCCAACAACCCAATAGAATAGATGATAACAGAATTCCCAATAAGCAAATCATCAAATTAGGCAATTTGCAGGTCAGGAGGAACTGAAAAAATGGATTCAACAACTTTTGAATGGCTATATTTCCAATGAGAAGCAGGTTTGAACTACGCATTGAAATATAGTCATTGGCTGTTGAAACAACTCTTGCATACAACTGGTATGTAGAAATACGTGCAACAGTGATTATGTTGCTATTGCACTGCAGAGTGAATTAATTACTGATTTACTGAATTTAAGTGTTTTTTTCTTATTATTGTAGTAAAAAAAAAGTCAAACTTTCAACAGCAAAAGTTCCAGTTTAGTTTCTCAGCGTGGAGTAAATGGGAGATATTTTGTTCCGTGCCTCTCCAGTGTTGAAATAGTGCTGCTCTAGCCACATTGATTTTTGTTCTACTTGCTAACCTCTCATTCCTGTAGACAAAATCTCCATTGCCTCAAGTAATTCTCTTTTTTTCGACTTGGGCTGAGAAATGAGAGCCCTGTGAAATGATTTGGTCTCTCTGTGTTCTTTCCCAGTGTGATGGTGATGGAGCTTGAGCAAAGCAATCCACTGCTGCAAATTCCTGGCAGGAAGAAAGCATTTTACAGTTGACACAGAGGTCCTTGCGCAAACATCACATCCATTACCACGGAGAGCCGAGAGACTGACCATTTGAGTCTGGAAACTTATTAGCTGCTTGCTATCATGGCATCAGTTTTCATAGAGCCCCCTTGTCCAGCTGTACTGTGGGTAATTGATGGTGTCAGCACCAGTAGCTCTATTTTCCATCTGCCGAACACTTGAGGGCAGTAGAAATACATCTCATCTTCAGTGTTCCTCCTCCGGTCCTGGTCCTCATACTGCATTCAGGCCAGGCTGGTCGACAGGCAGCAAGACTAATTATGATTGATTCAGAGATAACAGAATTAATATTGGAATAGCAGTGAAAGTATGAAACGTGGATTCAGTCAAAAGAGAGAAATTTCTTTTTACTCGGCTCTACATTGTCTTCTGCTGCCATAAACCACTTAGTGGGTCACAGCGAAATGAAGGAGAAAAAACAAAGACGATTAGAAAAGTGAAAGTGGATTTGCAGAAGTGAATTGAGGCCATTTTTGGCTTATAAATTTATACATTGAATATGCTTTAAATGTGGAAACAAAGTCTGCTGGATATTAAATCTGACTCCTTGACGGATCTTTACAAGAGCTGTTTTCAGGAAACAATACAGAGCTCAGCACAGTTTTTCTTTTTAAACTAAAAATGTGATGAAAGGAGAGGAATTATTTGAACTTTAATCAGCGCTGTCTTTTGTCGCAATAAATCTGGATTTACAGGGAAAGAAAAGCAGAATCAGACACCCCAATCAAAAGCAGACAATACCTTTTGCATCGGTGTAAACAACACCATAAAAGTGATTCCAGTTTATAGGGAACACAGTCTCAGGCGCCGCTGCGTCTTGTACCAAAACACATCTTGTGTATGTTACCGTGCTGGTGTTGCATGATATTGTGATGATATTGTGCATTGCACTTCTACTTCCAGCCGTGTGATTTATTCCACCACCCAACACAGCTCTGACAGATGCTGTATCTACAAAGACCCGAGGAAATTCTGGAATAAATGGTGACCAGCTGAGAAGAAGATATGAAAATGTATCTTTTGTAGAGAGAAAGGGGGGAAGGGGGGCTGTTGTCTCCCCCAATATGAGGGAATTCACTCATTCCAAGGTGAAATAGAGGGCTGTGCATTGTCATATGGCCAATTCACTGATACACTTATCTCATGTTTTTCACTCTCTGCCCTATCTCTGTCTGTATGCCTTATTTACTGGGACAAACCAGGGAGGTAGGAGTAGTGGCTGGGATGTGTGTGTTGGTGTGTTCACGGTGCGGAGGAGTCTGGTGTGCATATGATGAATGAGATAGTTAGGAAGCAGTGAATTTATGGCTGTGAATGCAGCCATCCATTCTGCCCTGCAGTCCCCGGCTGTCCTCAAGGGCATCGTGCTCCTCTGGGTCCCATCTTAGGTGGCTCACTGGGGATCCCACCGCTGCAGCTGCAGGTGCTGCTGCTGCTGCTGCTGCTGCTGCTGCTGCTGCGGAGACGATGCCCGGGTCATCCAGGTAAACGACGCAGCAGCCATCGTCCCGCTCCCCTCACTGCATGTTAAGCAATGGTTAA
This sequence comes from Enoplosus armatus, assembly GCF_043641665.1. Taxonomy (NCBI): domain Eukaryota; kingdom Metazoa; phylum Chordata; class Actinopteri; order Centrarchiformes; family Enoplosidae; genus Enoplosus; species Enoplosus armatus. The sequence goes on along the minus strand of NC_092181.1, from coordinate 3,720,170 downwards.
TTAGCAGGCAATGAACACAAGCTGCTAATGTACATATAATAACAGGGAGGCCAAGAGGTGCCAGCGAGAAGCTGCCGTTATTAATTAGGCCTCTCATTTGTCCGCTATAGATCACCTTGAGCATTACTGTGCAGTTTGGCCTATTATGTGGATGATGTACAGTACGCCCCGCAGTAAATCACAGCGTAAGAGGTGATTACTGTTTAGGCTTAAATAAATAAAGAGTAAGAGTATGCAATGTTACTTAAGGCACGCTCATAATATCACATCACGTAACATTTTACTGGACCCAACAAGTACTCCAAACTAAACAACAGAATAGGTTGGTTGCTGTCACTGGCTTTTAAAAAAACCTAATGCCCCATCAACAGGACATTCATTTGGAAGTGCTTTCCAAAACCACCATTTCAAACATGACTTATATGGCTGGTTTGTGATCTGCCCCTGGTTGGTTAGAGTAATCAAAACTGCCGACTATACTCACTGATTTGGTCAAAATGTTGCCTGTAGTATGCAAACAAAAGCAAATTCTGCAGTATGCCAAAAATACCCGGATGTTGTACTGATTTGGACAAAATCTCTAGTATGTATCGGACCAGTTTACCTCGCCTACTGTGTCCCACAATGCAAAGCGCTTTAGCATTAGCCGCGCTATCGTTTACTTAGGCTTTCCAAAGCAGACTAAGCCTGGCCTAGCATACTGCATAATAAAACAAGAAATTTTGACAGTTTCATACTACATACTACTATAAAAAGAAGTATGCATCATGTACTACATACTGCGTTCGTCTGTTGTATGAAGTAAGCGTTTTTGAATACAGCTTTGAGTCATACCCGCGGCTCTAGAGGCTGTTGGGCTCAGTTGTGCTCGGAGCTAAATGCTAATTTTAGTATAATTTTCTTCAAACTGAAGAAGGCAGTTGATCAAAATGTTGATCTTCATTAGTTGGAATAAATGCGTCAGAGTTATGAAAGTGCAGACTTCCTGTTCCTCTTTGACCCGATGATGGTGCCAGACAAGCTTTCCAAGACTTTGTCTCTCTGTTCACCAATATGTTAAAGTTCATATTGTGGGCAACATAAAATGTTTGTACCAAATGTCATGGTGATTCTAAAAGTTGTTGATATAATTCAGTCTGGACCAAAGTGGTGGATTGACTGATTGCTAGCATGTCATTAGGGTTGGTGGTAGATGGGATGCGAATACTGATCTCCCGTGTCAACGTCCACCCTGACCTCCTCCCTAAAAGATTTTGCAGCGTTGGAACTACATCAAACCATTTCCACCTCAGCTCCTCGCAGACAACGGTTGTAATTCGCACAGCCACAAGAAGTATTTGTCAGACAAAGTGTTAACACAGGTGGTTTCGTGCATGCGAACAAATGATGAATCAAATCGTACCCATTGTACAATATCGTATAGCATGGCAACGCATCTCAACTCAGCGTTTCATCACATCATCAAATATTATCGACACTCATCAAACTTTACTAGAGGATTATTGCATTGTTTTTGCTTTTTAAAACAAATCTGGATGAGGTGTTGGAAAGTTGGGCCTTACACCTCCTGCAAATCCTCAGCTTCTATTTGCATCATATACTTGATGGACATTTTCTGTGCAGTTACCGCTGCAGGCTCCCATCTGCCAATATCCGAGTCAGTTTATTATTCGCAGGTGGTGAATCATCCTCTTTAAGGCTGTGTATTCTCTCTCTCTCTCTCTAAAATAAAACCTTTGTTCTATTATGCCCCCCGAACATAAGCATTTCGTTTACAAAGATTATGAAAATACCTATCAAAATAAAACAGAGCCTTGTGAAAGCCAAGAATTTTTTACTAAATATGTTAATAGTTCCAACATCCCTCAAAGCAATCTGGGGATTCTGGGGCCATAACAGAATAAAATCCTTACAATCTTATCTCCAAAGGCAAAGATAGGAAAACTCCCGCCTTTACTTTACCACGTTGACTCATCTTTGCTTCAGAACAATCTGCTGTGAGTACACTTGTTGCTGTTTTGGCATTTGCTGTATTTAGTAACATTTATTGTGAAATGTGTTGATGCTTTTATTCAGAGTAACTTGCAGTGAGCTTGCGTTTGGTGTTCAAGGACACTTTGACTATAGACTGGCAGTTGATGGATACACAGGAATTGAACCTCATATTAACTGACTCTAACCACTAACCACTCAGCCAGACGGAGCACTGCTGCCGAGTCTATTTGTGGTGAGACTTTTCAGTTAGGGGGCTTGTGTTATTTGGCCTCTGCGCTGCTGTCATTGCCCTCTCAACACCAAAGACTTGTCATGACATCACTTCCCAATTACATCATCCTGTCTTTGCGGGCAAAAGAAACACATAAATGTCGCGGGCCAGTAAAGCCGGTGAATGCTTTGACTTTGTGTTTGATGGGAGTGAAGAACACTAATGGTCTGAGGGCCCATGTGACTAGATGTGTGCACGTATGCGCACATTAGCAACTGCAACTGGAAGGATGTTAGTATTCTGGGGCACATGTGAATGTTTGTTCTTTTATGTGTTTTTTACGTAAGTGCGTGCGAGTGTTTATGTATTTGTGTGTGTTCGACAGGGAGAGAGAGGTGGCAGCTGTAGGAGCCAGTGGGCCCCCGGGCTCTAGAAGACGTCAGTCCCAGCTGGACGCCTCCAGGGGAGGTCAGGATGTGCTGACAGCTTCCTGAGGCAGATGAGAGAGCAGAAGTGGCTCTGCCTCCCGTCTCCAACTCATGTGGATGTCTCCGAAGATGGCACAACACGTCGCACCACGTTTCTGTAATTAACACTTTTTCAAGGGTTTGTTGAAGTGTTGGTGTGTCTGATGGGGTTTGGAAGGTGGGTGTATGTGTAGGCACATGTCAACAATTTGTGCAAAATGTATTGTGTGTGTGTGTGTGTGTGTGTGTGCACGCAGAGCAGATGTGCATCCTTACACCCTCCTCTTTGATGTCCCATTCATATAAAAATGCCCTTGGTATTTATGCTGGCATGCAATAGTTACAAGGTGGACACTTCTGCTATCGCTTCCCCTCTCATGCAAATGGCCATTTTAAAAGACAACACTTCATTTTGAGCATCAGCTCCCAGGTTTTATCCTCCTGTTCAATTATCTTAATGTTGAAGCAGCCGAGTAAAGCCAGATATCATTACCTCGCCCCGGCTCAGAATCGCTCCATCCCTCTCTCAAAAAGAGATCTGCCGGGACATCAGTGCCACTGGCCCTCATCATTTACAGCCTTGGAAAAACTACCTCCAGGTTCAAAGGTCAGAGGCAGCTGTGATCCAGGCAGCCATCCCACGATCTAGGTAGCTTCCTCTTCGCTTGGCAGCCTCCATATTGATTTGATTAGTTGCTAATTAAAACTTGGCAGGCTGGGCCGGGCACAAAGGAGATCGCTCAATTAGCGGGGTGTCAGAGAATCTAATTCTGCTCTCTTTCACCCTCTCCCTCTGTCTTTCTCCCCCTCTCCCTTCCCACTCTATCACACGTCTCCATTCTGCTTAATGAGTGTAAAGGATGAGTGAAAGGGGAGGGAGGATAACTCTCTGAGGAACGAGATCGAGCACTCTCAAGGAGCTAAAAGCATCCAGCCCTGTAATCCTTAAGCTAATCTTTGCTTAAAGATGCAGTTTGCAAGTTGTAAAGAAGGCGCAGTCTGCCAGTGGACGTTTGTTTGGGCATGTTGCCTCCAGCATGCCTTGATGCCTGCTACCTTCTCTTCGTCTGGCAAGACTACCGAGTAACACACAAGCTGTTGCAGTTTTAGTGGCGTGCCTCTGGGAGAAGGAGTTATGAGCTTTAAGATCCTCTTTTTTGTGTGTTTGTCAAGACACCAGATTTTCAAGGCTCTGTAGATGGGAATAGTGTTCCATTATGAAGGCTGTTTTCACTGAGGAGTTTCATGCGTTGATCCCGCTCATTTCACGATGACATTTGAGGTATTTTTCTGAACGTACATCTTGCAAACTGCGCCTTTGAGGAAACATCTCTGTTAAAATAACAAGCTGCGGCTCCAGGTCCTTTCAGGGGCTGAATGTGTTCCTTGCTGAATTCATCCGCAAATTGACTGACTGCCTGCTCTATTAGATCCTTGTCTGTCTCTGTCTGCAGCCTACAGAGAAGAGACGACAAGGGGAGGAGGTAAACTCTGTAATACCGTTTTTACTGAGGAGATTCCTTCAAGGCAGCGAATCCGGTCAATTTGAGGCTACAGGTGGATACGTTTTAGCATGTGCAGGCTCTGTTCAACATTTGAAATATGGTGCTCATTTTGCACAAGCACATACAGTCAAACATATGATGCAGTGCGGAAGGCAAGAGGGGTGTATAACGGGGACTATTTGTTTATGTTGTTATCAGTTAGGAGCAGGAGTCTTGGCTTTTCTGATTCTTCTTTGCTTCCAGCGACTCAGCGTCTCCAGAGTCAGCTCCCACACGGACCCCGGCTTTTCAATCAGCTCCCCACCAGCTTAAACGGGGGAAAGTTATCATTGTCGTACCAGATTTAGATACTGTATACGGCTCTAATGTACGTCGACATGTACAGGCTGAGAGCCGTCGGAGATTTCCAGTCGGATAAGGAGACATTCTTGGCTGCTGTCGAAAGAGCGAAAGCGTCAGAGAGCAAAGGGCAGATGCATTCTATAAATCATCCCTCATATCTGCTTTTTGTAACGTATGAATTTAGTTTTGTTCACTTTATAAGCTCGTAAGGCTACAAATGAAGAACACCTCCCAAACTCACACCCGCACACACACACACACACACACACAATACATAACAGCTCTCCTAAATATCCGTATCGTCAAGCCTGGCTGTCATCATCCTCCTGCTCCTGGCAAACTGGACAGGGCTCGCATTCATTAGTCAACTTCATACTCTTACATAATGCTTACAAGCAGCGGTATATGTGTCTGCAGAGACCGGGTGCTTCCCGAGGAGCCTGGTCGGGGAGCTGACTGCAGGAGAGCTGGCTCACCTCGGACCTGATTGACTACAGCTTTTATAACATCCCTCCATTTTGCAGCAGAGCAGTGCAGCCTAAAATGTCAGCAGTCGCCAGTCGTGGGTGCCAGTGGCAATTGCTCATAGGCTGGCACTGATCAGCTTTGAATAAGCTGAATGGCAACATGGTCTATGGTGTACATAGTAGGCTATTGTCTGATGTCTGGATGCACACTAGGAGGATATCCCCTTGACATGCATGGATAATGTGGACAGATTAGTTCTGGCATTCATACAAAGGGACTCCCACAGATTGTGTTACTGCAATGTACCTGTAAAGCCAAGGGCAAAATATGTATAATATACATTTTGGATTCTGGTTATTATGACATTGTGATGGATCTTAATGTCATGTTTTCTCATCTTAAAGGCCCTGTTTCTCAATCAGCTTCTTACTATGAGCGATGGAGCCCATAACACAACATGCTCTGCCAAAGTTGGAACAGTTTGGGTTATTTTATATGAGATTTCAGTGGGGTTTTTTTTGTGCTCTTTTCACTGGTTTGGAGGGGGCGGGGCTCAGTTGGAAAAAAATGATTCATCACACACTTCCCTACACCAATCAGGTTTCAGTGATATTTGAATCAAAATGTGATCATAGCATGGATGCATTATAAGAACTGGATACCGGACTCCAAGATGGTGCCCATTCATGTAAATAAAAATTACTTGCCCAGTGATTTAGCTAAGAAAGTTTTGCGTATGTGTAATAGTGTTTCTCCCGCTGGCTCCACCTGTGCATTTCCGCTCAGGCCATAGACATTACATTGGGATGATGTCATGCAAATAAGAATTTTCTAGGCTCTGGGAAAGTTTTGAAAACAAAAAAAACTCCCAGTTTTAAAAAATTATAATAGAAAGACTAATAATTGACCTTAACCTCCTGAGATGTACTGTACTGTACAGACGTCTCTTTTATAACAGTGGTATATGGGGAAAATCCTTTTTGGGCCTCGGGATTTCTTTTAGTTCCACAGCAAGTTTGAGTGTCGTCATATCCAGCTCTCTTGATATATCCATGGATTACAGTTGAAGCCACTGTCAGTCAAATCTGATCCAAAACCACACAGTCTCTTGGGGGCAGTGGAAACAAGTCAACACATTATTGATATATCGTCTCTTAAGTTGACATGGCGAACTTGTTAGCAAAAAGTTGCTGAGCAGGTAGTGTCCAGTAATAGCTTTAGAGCTTTTTCACAAAAAACAGCTGTGTCCGAAAACAATGCAATGAAGTTGTATATGTGTTATAAAGCTTCATAAAGCAGAGGGGAGCTGCAAACTCAGGTGATATCTCTCTGTAGGTCACATTGTTCTCACATTGTCAATTTGATACATTATTGTATAAATATGGATTATAGCCATTTTAAAATGTGGGCTTTTAAGGCCATAATTCAGCTGTTTTATCTGTAAAGTCAATAATGTAGTCATATCCAAATTAGTATTGTTTGCTTCTCAAAAATGTATTGTCTGTAAAACTTCCTCAGAAAATACCATCATCCCCAAAATATAATCACCTTATCAATATCAACAAACTCAGTCAACGCTATTATTTTTTGTGACAATTCATCAGCTCGACAGCTGTGAAAAAGATGTGTTGTTGGACAAAAAGAAGAAGAGTAGAAAATATATATATATATTTGTCCCACTTACCTCTCGTGATATCCTGCCATTCAAATATCTTGGGTTTCATTTGGCCAGGCTTTGAGATTTCTGCCTCCACCCCAATACTCAGTCCAACTGAGATGAATTTAGTTTCTTGTGCTCACAGCACTGAAAGAAATTCATGGCAACATCTGTTTTCAGAAACATTGTCTCCATTACTCTGCATACTCCCCATCACACATCATCAGTGAGTTTCACAGGAACTATTTCTTCAGTAGAAAGCAATTCCAAAGAAATCTGTCCACAATGAGGACGTTTTCTTTTTTCTTTTCTATTTTAGGCCAATTGTGTGTAAATGTAACAGATCATAAAAACACAGATCAGAACACTTACTGCTCTGTAATGTCACTCTGGGTGTTCATCATCTTTGTTTAAAAATACAATCTCTAAGAAAGTCAGAGAGAGTGTGTCACAGAGAACAAAAGGACATGTGAAAAGGGCAGAGATTACAAGTGTGTGTGTGTTGTGTGTGCGTGAGAGAGAGAGTCTATGGGTGTAATGGAGATGGTGAGAGAAACAGCGAGCCATATACAAAAAGAGAAACTGAAAGCCCACACAGACTGAGTTGTGAGTGTGTGTGTGCTTCAGGTGACAGGGAGGGATGGGGACATGGGCAGGTCCTGGTAATGAAGGACTGATAAGTCCCTATTTCCTGGGCCTGGGTTAATTGTGCCTACAGATAAAGGGTAATAAATTGTCACGGGGTAATGGCAGGAGCCCGGGCCGGGCCCTGTTCCACATTCATCATGACTGGCTGGGCCTGTGAGCCTGGAGAGCAGGCAGGACTGAAAGACTGGTAGAGGCTGGCAGGCAGGGAGGGAAGACAAGAGGGAGAAGAAACCTCACAGTGATGGAAGAGGATATGATGTTGGTCCGTCTTACTTACATGGCTTCTGCAGTGGGCTGCGCTGTGCTGGAGCAAGGACAAGAGATGACCTGGTATTGGAGTTTGATAATAACGAGAGGAAGATATGATAACTACGGTGAAGTGGATCATTTAGATATTCCTGAAGTGTAGCCAGTAGTAACTACATCATTTCCATTTAGGTAGTTTAATGTTTAATCATGCATATGTTTTCTTATGTAATTAATTTAATTAATTAATTAAAAATAAGTACTAACCATAATGTAGTAGAGTAAAATGTACAGTATTTTCTTCAGAAATGTGGTGGATTAGAAGTAAAAAGTAGCACAAAATGTATAAGCAAGTACAAGTATCTCAAAACTGTGTAAATGTACTTTACTACTTTCCTCCACTGGCAAAGTTCTGTGTAATAATTTTCATTACATGCTTTTTTGCAGTTGTTATACAAGACATCAATGTTTCTACTGTATGTAGTACCCCTCAGACATCAATCAGGTATACCACTGCCAACTTCAACCGCTGTCTCACCACCACCCCATCGGCTCCTCCACTTAGTTTGTGCATTGCATTATGGGACAATATTGTGTACACCAACAGCACAATCCAAAATCAAACTTGTTTGAAGTATGCATGCCTTCAAAGAGAAACAGCAGCTGAGAACCTGCTGACCTCAGGTGGTTTAACTTCTCACCTCGCTGCAGAGATGTAGAAGTGTACTCCAGGGTGTGGTCAGTACATCGTGACATCACTGTGGGGTGTGGTTACAGGTGCAACAGAGTACACACAAAATACTTTTACTGGCCAAGTCAGAGGTATATTGACAGTAATATTCTCCAACATGTATACCTACAGGGAATCAATTGTAGCCAATACTCATTACTCTCATTATGCATGTGATCAGTGGGTGCGTTCAGGCAGCAGTGGTGCACATTGTGGTCGCAGGAAAGGATAATAGATGTCCTTCCGTTCACAGTAATCGTGTCGCTGTCTGTTGAAAACCTTGTGTTTCCAGTTTCTGTAATTGTTTCCAGGTTTTCAGATATTATAGGAGCACATGTACGAAGTTTGTGACCCACTGTGCTTGTAAAAGCTCATTTAATAATGTCAAAAATGCATTTCCATCCAATTAACATCAAGGCGGATTCTTAGTTCCTGAAAGATGGATCCTGAAGGGATGTGGAGACGTCACATGTGCCGATGCATGCTAAATATATTCAGAGCAAACAGTCCCACATGGCGTCAGTGAGATGTAGCTCGTTACATAAAGAAACAATTCACAGTGCATGTTTTAGTGGGACTCAGTGTGCCACCTTGCCAGCATGACAGATCACTTCTTCACACTGAGAGATTGTGGTGGTTGGAGGTTGGTGCAGCGGCTGAGGAATGATGCATCCCACACATTATACAGCAGAGCTGCTCCCACAGAGGAAGTTGATGTCCCCACCACGCGATGATGACACTCAGTGCGGCGTGACATATGATGTGTGTACAAACAGTAAGCACATAGGCTCAGACCGTCGTTCCTTCTGACTGTTTTATGTGGGTCACACATGGCTACTGGGGCGCAGCGGCGGTGGGAGGGTGTTTTTCATGCAACCCATAAAGGAAGGAAAAACAATGCCCTTGAGATGTGACTTCTTGTCTCGCAGGAAATCACCACAGCAGAGTTATGTGGTACACGTCCGTGACATTGAACCGTGAAAAAAGTTGCGCTCTTACGTGGTCTTGGTTTTCTACCCTTCAGTAACATTTCCCCCTCTAACTTTTCTCTTTGGATCTCCTTTTGCTGAGCAAGAATGTTACAAGAGTCTTTTAACGAGAAGGAAAACAGTGTGTTAAGCAGAAGTGAAGCTGTAAGCACTGCACGTGTAAGCTTTAGCTTTTCCTGTCAGATGGTTTGTGTTTTAGGGCCAGGAGAAACTGTGATATTTGATACTCTGTGATCACAACTTCATTTTCATCACTTACAATGAGACTAATCTAAAATGTGATGTCAGATGTACTCACTAGAGCACCTAATGTGGATTTATAAACCCCTGAAAATAGTCCCCAACAAATGTACTATTTACTCCTGTTTGAGTACCATTTGCTAAAAACTACAGAGATCAGCTGTTTTACAAAACTACTGAGTCTTTAAAAAGCATGAACTAATGGGCATGTGGCCCAGTGCCACAGTCGGGGAAGGGAAGTCTGAAAGTACGGGAAGACTACAGGGTTCATACAAAGTCTTGAAAGTTTGGAAAATGCTTACTTTTATCCATTATGTTTTCAAGGTTAGGAATATATGCTTTAATTCCAATCTACTCCTTGACAAATGCTGGATTTTCAACATAATCTGGAGTTTCATCTCCACAACCACTCATGTAAACTTTGAATATTTGAATATTTGAAATGAAACAGTCCCGTCGTCATATTTGTTTGCTGTCTCCTGGTGTCTCAGCAAGCATTGAATGATCATGATCAAAACATACAATCAAAGTTAATGTGAACAGCTGGTAAAATAAAGTGACAATATATAATGATTGCTGTGGTTATAAAGGAGTTCTGTCACTAATTCTTTTTGCAACTGCATTTATAGTAACAACTTAGATGTGACGATGAAGGCTTCGAGAGTCTGGAAAATGTTTGGTTTAGTTACTTTTAAAGTGCTTGAATTTTACGAACGGTGAGACGAGGTCATTGCTGGTTTCAGTCTTTTAATCGGATTTGCTGACAAAATATAGAATATTGCCAGCCTTTAAATGACAATTGAGGGAAAAGAAAAACATGAAATGCTAATTTTGAAAATATTGTACATGTACATAAGAGGAGAGAAGAGAGAAACGGAAAATGAGAATCAGTTGTTTTGGGTAAAAAAAATAAAAACTAGAGTGGCGGAGGAGAATTTCACAGTACAGAGGAGATGACAGTGGTTATCAAGGGAAGGAGATGAAAGTTAGAAAAGGAAAGCCAGAAGATGGAGAACCGCTGAATGTTCAAATTCATTTGTTCTCCGCCTCTCTCTCTACCTGGTCGCACACACCTTCTCTCCGCTCCACCGGCCAGTGTTCACAGCTATAAATCTTGGAGTGGCATTTTGGCCGGCGAGTCCCACGTAAACACGGCCGGCGAAATGTCAGTGCAGAAGGCAGACAAGCCTGACTTAGGAAGAGGGAGAGCAGAGGCAGTAATGTCACCACACTTTAACACACCCGCCATCAGTCTTCATGACATTTAAGAGATCTATCCCTCGATCCCTCTGGCCACGGCACACTAAGGGAAAGTTTGGAGAGGGAGCTGCGAGGGCCTGATGAGTCAGGGGCTTTAATGGGCGGATCTGATCACAAACAAAAAGGCTATTGCCCTCGCTTAATGTGTAATCTTCCTTATTATACCAGTCAGCAGCTTTCTGAGCCTTACAACTAAACAGCAAGAGCGGAGAGGAAGAGTGCACTCTGGAAGGTAAATCCATGGCGTGTTTTTATTGTTATTTTTACAACCATTTTCTTTTACAACCCTCTCCCTTAATCCAGGCAGGTCATTTGAAAACACATTCCTCACACAACACTCATGTTCTTTTGTCTGTCGATTGTCAGCTCAACTCTGTCTCTGCAATAAAGCAGCACGGAGGACAGCCTGACCTCTCAGGCCGCACACATTCACGTCCTTTTCTCTCTCAACATTTCCTTTTAAATAACTCCCTGGGTCAATTTGTGAGAAAGTACAGTAAGGCTGTTTGGAAATAACAAGCATCCAGAGCTAAATAATTGATCACAAATTAAAAACTAAATGAATTCTATCATCCGCCGCCTTCTCCTCTGACGTTCTTTCTTCTTAACCTCCTTCGCTGCTGCATGGGGGTTGTATTGATTTCTAAATGAATAATTGAGAAAGTCGGCTTAACTGCCCTTTTCAGATCTCCCTGGCCTCCTTCATTCACTTCGCCTCCCTCCCTCTCGTCTTTCTTCCCCTTATCGTTCCATCTCCTCCCTTCTCACCTGTTTCTCTTGTACCCTTTTCTCTCTCTTTCTTCTGACCTTCCCCTCCCCTCCTTTTCCCTTTTCTCTTTTCTCGTCTCTCTTTCCTTCCCTGCCCTCTCCTCTCCTCTTGTGCACTGCTGATGTGGATCCTCTTCTGTGACGGGTTGTTCAGGAGGGAATGGGCTGCTCGCATGGCTGGCCAGCCGGCCTCAGCGTATCATCCGTCAGCAAGACACGCTGTTGTTTTAGAGTTCTGCTGGGAGCTGTCTCCTTGTCTCTGTCTCTTTCTCAGTTGCCTCACTTTCCTCACACACACTCCTTCCCTGTCTCTCGCTGTCTCCTCGGTCCACCCCACCTCCCTGACTTATTTCCACTGTACATCTTAACTTGAACACACAGCTGATCAGCATTTTAAAATCGACCTGAGGCTCTTTGCTCCGAGTGAATCAATAGCTGAGTTAGACTGGGACTGAATAATCCGAATATGTTCATTCAACAGAGCGGGCTCGGGGAAAACGTCTGCTTTGTTTTAGGATAAAAGCTGTTAAGGAACAACTTACAGGTGTTCCAGTTTATTATTATTATTATTTTTTTTTTTTTTTTACAGTTTACTATTGAATTATTTGAATGTTATCTACAGTGGGCTTAGGCAGGACCCTCCCTTCTCAGGTTGACTAGTTTGAACACAGACCTGTATCGAAATTGGCATTGGACAGACATGGTCAAAGTCCTGGGTAGGTATTGATTAAGGACAAAATAAGGTCAGATCAAATCAAATTAATTAATGAATATCCAACAAGTAGTTACTGAGTAACCCTGAATCAAGGACTATGTGGCTGAACGTGATACGCTTCCTAAGAACAGACTACTAGATACTATGTCAATGACCAAAAAGTCCTCTAACCTCAGCAACAAAAACAGGTCGTTTGTCAGTCATTGCCTTCCAAAACGTTTGCTGAACAGTGGCCACGGTGGACACAAGTGGCAATATCCTGGACAATGGCAAATACCGAAACATATTGTAACAGCTGCACAATTATAGAGGAGTCATAAAGTCAGTTAACTGACTCAGCGATGTCAGTTACACAGCAATGTCTATCCAAAGTTTGCTAACATTAGCAACCAAATGCTACTGGTCATACCAAACCAACCGTAGCAGCAAAACCCCCTTAGAGCACTGAACTGAATAAATTCAACTTTTCATTTTTAAGAAGAGAAACGTGTTATGTCTCCTATCAAAAGGTACATAGTTTCACTTCAAGGTTCGGGAAAGATTGTGTTTGATTGTGTTTGAAAGAAGTATGCTGACCCAAACGAACGCTGCCATGTTTTCCTGTGAAGACAGTGTAATGTCTAATTACGTCGGTGATACTCGGAACTTGGATATAGGTTTACGTTACCCAAGTATACCTAAGTATTTACCTAAGTATTTAGGTAACTGGCATGTAACTAGCCAGTAAGCTAGCTAACGTCCCTGTTAAACTCAGGGAACAGTTTTACTTGTTTGAAAACTGAGTGTCAGTTTTTATATGGAAATCTTCCCCATGCTAAGCGTGATGTCATTTTTCCCAGTCTGAAAATAACCCAAATATAACAGTTCATTAAAGTTTAGCACAGCGTAGAAGTACATAATATCCTACATTATATATCTGTCAGCCACTCTCCACAGAACGACTTCATACTGGAGTATGACATACTCAAATATAAATACACATTTGTTCATCATGCTGCAGCTTGCCATGACGGCTGTATGAAGTAGTTACTATGAGACTTCTCACTCTAGTTAATGAAAACATACATAAGATCAATGTGAAAGAAGGGTACTGTTCCTTTTTTCCTTTGAAATTGAGGGTGGTACAAGCTGGCCTCATTAGTCCCTACTTGGAAGACAATCCAGGGACAATGTGTGATCTGTACAAGTGTGTGTGTGGGTCAAATTTCCAGCACAGGGACACACAGGGGCCAGACTCTGGGTGAAGGATGGGGAGGCAAGGGAAATTTAACTGCCAGACTTGTGTTTCTATGCTGCTCCCCCCCCCCCCCGCTGTTTGTCATGATTTGGGTTCAGACTTTGAAATGTATGACCAGCACTGAACCTGGCAGCATGATAATAAACAACAGTTTCTTGTATTTCCTCAAAGAAAATGGGATCTTCGTCCAACACCCATAAACCTTCTCCACTGTTTATTTTTTTTTTTAGATGTCATGTCTGCTTGATGTACAGCAGATCTCTGCAGACACCTCCCATTCTTCTTCTCCATACATAAATTTATGAAAACCGTGTATGAACTCGCATTGTTCTTAGCTGGGTTTCCTCAGCTGTGGCCATGTTGCCTGTGAGAGTAAAAGCTCGTCCTCTTCCTGCCTCTCTACCACTCACATACACCTTGTACCAGCAGGTGTATAAGTGGAGACTCGACGGATTCCTTCCCCCCAGCCTCTTTGATCAACATGCCATGTGGCCTTGGCCCACTTCTCGCTCTTAGCGTTACTGGTGTTGTTGTGTGTCTGATGGCTGATGTTTTCAGACACTTCCTCATGTAACACCGGCACTAACCTGTCACCCCTCACTGCTGCTCCCACGGCGTCTAGCACCGAGCCCTGCTGCACCTCCTGCTCTCTCGCTCCCTTTCTCACTGTCAGTGAGCTGCTATTGAAATATTTAGCACCCACTCCAGCTCACAAGCATGCTCTGGCCTTTCTTCTGCCTGGCTGGAAATACATTGGCTTGGCGGTAGAAGTTGGGAGCTGCACAGTGTGGAGGTGCTTCAAATCGGATTTGACTGTTAAGGATCTTTTCCTCGCGTTCGGGCGGATGTGCAGCTGAAGCCTGCTGCTCTCAGGAGCATGTTGGCCCTGAAAGATGATGTCATTATTCTGTCCACTGGAAAGAAGATAGGAGAGATAAATGTCATTACCAGCCAGCTGGCGATCAAAGTCTAACCATATCCATTTCGTTTAAATCTCTTAGTGGCTGGTGATAGTGGCTTCAAATTGTAGTTTCCCCAACCCGCAGTTTCAGATCGATTCTCGTCTCAGCTTGAGTGTTTCACTGGCAACAGTGTGGATTTTTAAAAGTCACAAGGAAACAAAATTTTCAGCAGTGCTGCTGAATGTTGCAAGGAGGAATTGTTCAAAAGGGCATAACAGTGGGGTTGGACCATAACAAACACGCAAGGAGAAAGTCAGTGAAGCTCATCGCATATTCAGTGTAGCTGATGAAAGAATACATGCATACCCTTGAGCTGTCACAAATTCTTCAAACTGAATAAATTTCATCCTCTCAGACGCATCAATAGTGTCCTAGGAAATGGAACCCGAGTTTGGGGGCGTTCAGTGAAAAATGCAGCGTCACTTTGGTGTAAATGATTGAAGAGGATTGTTGTAATAGTGGAAATGACTACTGTGAACATTTCCAGGAAGTAAATTTAATGGCATATTGATGTTAATATACAAGAAACACAAGAAAATAAACACATTGTTGATGTTTTATCACTGTAAAAATATGCTGTTTGGGTAGCATTACACAGTATTATACACTTATTGTAACGTTTATTCTGATCAGTGGATGGGTGAGGCATCTAGGGAAACATGTTAAGTTCAAGGCTAAGCCTGATGATGTTGTATATTTTTATTATTGTCAACAAATACCATGAAAAGACCAAAACCAACAATGCGTCTTCTCCCAGTACTTCCTGACTTCCCAAATTGTCTGTGGCACTCAAGCCTGTTTGTTCCTATCAAATCTTTAAAAGCATGTAATTAACTTAATGTAAATAACTTCCTGAGACAGCTGGGATTAAAAGGTTGTGTTTGTGTGTGTTTGTTTTTTAGCAGCGGATTAATACACAGAACGCACTCAAAATAAAATACAGTGTCCGTGTTTCTAGTAATGCTTTGGCTGCACAGACAATACTTGTTGGTGGGATCAACTCATTGTTGGTTTTGGTCTTTTCGTGGGATTTGTTAAACACAAGAAAAATATGGAGTGTAACCAGATGGCAGACGCCCTACAGTTTCTAGACTAGAATACTTTTTTTTATATGTTTTTATGTAATGCAAACCTGTGATAAACTTTTAAAATGTTCACTTCCTAAAATGTTAAACTTGAAACTTAAGCTCAATTAAGTCATATATATGTATATGGCTTGGAAATAGACAGGATGTGCTGAAGTGAAATTTTCAACCTTCACTTCTGTTCTGTCCACTCTCTGTAGACGAATGCTGTCTACTTAGATTTGCACTGCAGATGACTGTGGAGAAAGTTTCATTTAGTTTTGAGAGTGGGTGGGTTATTTTATGAGGCAACATTAAAATGCAGCTTTCTGGGGTGCATTGAGGCACTGCCATGTTCCTCAACGCACCCGAAAGCTCAGCCCGAGCTCAGTGTGTGATTGGCATGCATGCTTGTGTGTGTGTACTCAGTAGGGAGGCTCTGCAAATTGTTGGCATGTAATTTGCCAGAAAGTAAAGGACATAATGTGTGATTTTATTAAGTCAGCCGTGGACAAAGCAAAACGGGAAGAAACACAAAACATCAGCAAGAGACAAGTTGAAATGACTACTAACTGTATGTCGGTTGTGTATGTACTTGGTTTGGATTGACTCTTCAAACATGGAAAAGCAACATAAACCGTCCATCTGTGTGTTGGCAGGCCGACTGGCACTAGTGGCCAGATGGACACTTGATGCTTTCTTGGATTGACACTTGACTTGGCTGCGAGCTTCCCGGTTAGATGGCCGCTAGCTGTACTGATAAAGTCTTCATTGTTTCCAAACGCAAAGTGGCTTTTGAAGTCTAGACATGAAGCGGGGCACAATGTCTGTGCTAGAGTTAAAATAATATTGGAACACTGCTAACCTCGCTGTCTTCTGAAGAACTCTCATAAGTTACACTTACAAGTTTCACTGTAACATTAAGCTCGATTTGTTTTTGGTACACTGAACAATGTTTAAAAAAGTTTCAGTTTCAGACATTGTCTCTTTTGAGTGACATTCATCTGGTTTTCATTGAAGCGGTAGGCTCCTTTACAGCTGTTTACAATAAATATTACAATAAACATGTTTTTTTCTTAGTTTTTTGATATTTTGCATTCAGTGTACGATGAGGATGCTGGCTTAGTTATAAGATAAGTTTGCCAGCAGGGACTTGAGGATCTTGATGCTCAGTATCTCAGAACCGCAGGCTACATAGATAGAGGATGAGAGGTCAAATCGATCATCAAGTACCTCACTATTAGATGGTGAGCTAGTGACTTTAAATGTAACCTATTGCTTATTACATTGGATTTAAGTAAATATTATTGGATAGAAGAGGAGTGATGTGCGCATGCTATGTATGAAACTATGTATCATGTTTATAAATCTTCATGTAAAATAATGCGTTTCTAAGAAACAGAGCTGGCCTGCCCGTTCTCAGGCCGCTCCAGAGTCTCCTCTGGTTTTTAGCCTCGACCTAGGAACTGCTACCAGACCCCTACCTCAGGATCTCAGGCTGCACTCAGGCTCATATGGGGTTAGCATATCTATACCTGCCTTAAAAGTAATCATTAAAATTTAAAAGTTTACTCAAAAGCAGACAGGTAATCCATGTAGGGATGTTAACATTGGGGTTATGTGCATTGTTTTGTTGGATCTTGTGAGAAGTCTTGCTGCGGCATTCTGGACCAGCCGGAGTTTGGAAAGGTTGTATTGACTCTGACAGGTATTTAGCAATTCACAGTAATCTCACTGGGATGTAATAAAAGCATGGGTGACAGTTTCCATGTTCTTTGTAGATAAAAAAGATCAGATGTTTTAAGAAGCTGCGGGAAACAGACATCACACGACGCTCCAAATTAGGCTTGTTGTCAAAGATTACACCTGGATTTCTACAATGGGATTTAATGCAGGAGGATAGGGAACCTAAGTTGGGGGAAATGTGATCACCGGAAGAGTTAAGCTGAAGAAAGTTTCTAACATCTGTAAAGCAGGATTATAGTTTGCTCTATTTCGTTGTGTTGTTGGAGTAAAGTAGTCATTTTAACCCAAACCATGATGTTTCCCTAAACCTAACCGAACAGTTTTTGTAACCTAACCAAAGCTTAACCATAGCGTTGTCAGATGATAAAACAGATTTATTTTTTTCAAAAGTGGTTTGTCAAATCAGAAAACGCTGTGTCAATAGTCATGTTTACCGTTTATCACTGCAATCCAGTGCAGACTGCAGTTAAACTGGTTTTCAAGCAGCTTAATTTCGATCATCTACATGAAAGTATGCAGGTGTTGTCATGTTAAATTTCATATTTTTGAATTTTTCTGGTAATAAGATCTGCTGCCTCTATTGTTAAAACCCAAATCTCCCAAAAAAAAACAAAACCCAAACACTTTCATTTTTAAAAAAAAAGGCAAAATAATTTCCTAAAAAAGCTTTAAAAAACGTTACCCAGACAGGAGTAAATAGTGCATTTGTTGCGGACTATTTTCAGTCGTGGATTAATACACATCTGGTGTGCTATTGAGTATTTACGGCAGCAGGACGTTGTGTGTGTGGGATACACTCAAAATAAACAACAGAGCCCAAATTCATCGTAGTAAAGGAACTTGTCAGCCAGTGCAATAGTGTGGCTCACTGATGTGTTTTAATGGTTTCTGGAGTTTCTCTAGTTTCTTTTACTACACAGACACTACTTGTTCGTCAGATTAACTGATTGTTGGTTTTGGTCTTTTCTAATGGGATTTGTTGACAACAAGAAAAATAAATAATTTGAACACTGAAATCCTCGAGGGTAATAGTACGTGTTACACATTATCTGTGTTATCAGTTAACATTGCTGTATCGAGTGTAACACAAGTTGTTTATCAGAAAGTCATTTTTTCATTGTGTTGTGACTCAGATGCATTCATGAGTGTCAAACATGCCTTCCCCTGCTCTCCCTGTGCAGATGGCCATGCTACAGTAGCGAGAGCGACGCCTGCTATCACTGTCATTACAATCTCTCTCCGTTTCAGGGGTACTAATTAATCAAGCAGCATGTGTGTCAGTGAGCTAGAGTTAAAAGCCGAAAATGATCATCAGAGTGTTTATCTGCCATTAATCCGAGTCATTTCCTCCCGACATCAGCAGGATAGCTTTTAGTGTTTCACATCGCAGGCGAACAAACACGCCGCTCATCCTGCTGCGGGGTGAAGTCGGCAGCACGAGGCCGCACATTTCTCCTCACATCCGCCTCAACCGGCACGCCCACACATGGATGTGAACCTGCACGCAGTGTTTTCGGTTTCCTCTCTTAGCGATTTACTTTTGCTTACTCAGGAAACGCATGCACACACACTTACACACACGCAATCAGTGTACAGCAGAGTAAGCGAGGACTAATTAGGCCGCCTGTCCCATGTCTTATGGGACAGTAAATGGGATCTGTTGCCGCTGTAGTGTTCCTTTGATCAAGGCCTGTCAAACACTCAACAGCGCTGCATTGTGGTAGAGAGCCTGTGGGGAACACACACACACACACACACACACACACACACACATAAAGAGTGAACTAAAAATGAAGACTTGTTTCTCTACCTATTGACAAGTCTCTGCTTTTGTTCTCAGATGCTGTGAGCAGAACAAGCCTAACTGCACTTCATAGCTGTATTTACGGGTGAACAGTATGACTATATGATTGTCTCGTTTATAGGAAGTCATCATTCATTTGAAATGATTCAACTTTCCCCGCAGCCGCATATTTAAGAGCTGTGTTATGCTGTGGGTGTTGGGTGCGAGGACAATCGTTGAAGCTAATTTGGTGGAAAACATATGGGAGCAACTAGCTGTACCCACAGTTAACAATTCAACCACCTCAGTTTGAGGAAAATACTTAAGGAATGAAGTGATGGTTAAAGCCCGAAATGGTTTCCAACTGTGAGATGTGCAGAGATTGGACTTCAGGGAACAGGGAATAGAAATGCCTTTTGAAATTACGTTTTAGTATTTCATTCATAGTTCACGTGTATTTATTATTAAATGTTTTTACTCTTGTCCTTTCCTTAAACTGCTTGCTGGTTGCAAAAAAGTTGAAAACATGTTATACATTCTTTAAGTCTTAGTTATTTTAAGACACATATGGAGTTGAAACAAATGTAATATCCTTCCACTAATGTTTTATATGAATATTCCTGAAATGAAAACGATAAAACTAAGATTAAAGTTTAATGATCCCTGTGAGTGAATAAAAATATACTGTATCAAACGCATTGTATTACGAAGTTATGGGCTGTATTTGCAAAGCAGCGTGCATTCAATAAGCAACAATAGACTAATGGTGGAAAGATGTTTCAGCAGGCTTAATGTTTTGTTATCAACCACAACATGTTCACTCTTATGTTACTAGAGACTTATATCAGTCCACATGAGCCATTTTTCCATAGAATTTTATTTCCAAAAAGCAGTCAGAGAAAAGTAAAACAAGCCAGTCAAGTACAACAAACCAAATCCCCCAAAGGGAAGGAAAAAAAAAAAAAAGCTGATAAAGACAGAAGGCCTGATGATATATACAACAGCAGACATCTTTTTGGTGTTGCAGTACCAGTGAATCACTCGACAAACTCATGATATTCTTCACACAAGATCAAAAACAAATAAACAAAATAAGGTTTTTCTTTTAATGGACAGAGAAGGTTCTAAAAGTCAGCTAAGGCACACAGAGCCTCCCCGGAAAAAAATAACGGGGGAAACGTCAGTTCAGAGAAATTTGTGCAACAGTTGCTCGACATTACATTCCAGCAAGAACAACAACAATCTGGCATGTGATTTTCTCTGAGAGGCAAACAGGACAAGGTTGTTGTCACAGCTGTCCAAAAACACTGAAACAGGTTATGTATTTTGATCAATAAACACCATCAATTCACTCTTTGAGCCCAGTTATTGACACTTCAAAAACTCTTAATAATTCAATGTCATATTTACCACATCTGTATTTACATGTACAATACCTTTTAAACAATATTTCAATACAAAATACCTATGTACATCTTCTTCATTTGTTAATCATTTTGTTACAAAATAGGACTTCCACAATGAGTTACATTTATTTGATTCACCTTTTTCCAAAACTGTCATTGAGCTTACATAATAATATGTATTGTGTGAAGTAATTGTTCTGAGCACGGTGGCACTATAAGTTAAAAGGTGGCGGCAGAGGGCGGCCAGTGGAAAACAAAATAGTCCTTTACAGCCCAACTCCAGAAACAGTATAGATTTGAGAGGGAGGGAGTGATAGCAATTATAATTGACACATCCGACATAGAGGCAAGGTGAACTTGACATTAATAAACAGTAATGTCTATTAATTAGCCTGTGCAAAAACACTCACTTAGCTAGTGTGGTGACTAAACAATGTTGACAATCACAGACTGAACTCCTAATTGGCTTCAGATGAAACTTATTTCAAAGTAAAACAAATATCTGACCGTACCACGCGTTCAGGATGTGTTGTGGTACAGTTCTACCCTCAGTGTAATCAACTTGTCTCAAATGTCCAGAGATTGTCTTGATGGCAGAAAGGGTACTTGTAAATGTGGATAGAGCTGAAAAGGTGCCATGGACCCGATCTAACAAATGATGTGTTTTGCAATCAAGACACAATATAATATTCACTTGAAATTGTACATTATCGTCACAGCATGAAGATCACTACCACTCACGATCATTCTGAAACTGACAAGAACCATAAAACACCAAAAAGCACAGTTTCTCCTTCGATCCAGACGTTGTCCAATATGTTCGGTTGTAAAGAGTTTTTGTTCACCCTTCTCTGTTTGGTGAGGTTGTCAGGTAGCTGACCTCTGACCTCACAGGTCAGGGTGGCTTTCTCTTGTGAGAACAGCCATGTAAGAAACCAAGACAAGAAGATCTTTTCAGGCAGGACAACACTGACTAACACACAGGTGCGGGGCCATAAAAAGGTACAGTATAAGTAATGGGGTGTTGGCCTTTGTAAATAAAGGCGGCTTTCTTTTACAAAAAAATATTTATCATGCTGCCAAGGCAGCGTCGCAGTTATTTAGTCACTGACTAAAAATATCAGTATTAATATAAACTTATAAATAAATAGCGACTCATGGACTCACCCCCACTCATTCACACAATTTTTGAGACTTCATGTATAATCACGTACAACATAAAGTGTCATTGAAATGACTGGAAGAAAAAAAAAAAAAAAAAGACAGATGAGACTGAAAACATGGATGAGAATTTTAAGGTCAGCTTAGAATAATTGTGTTTCAAGTTTGAGGCAGGTTGGTCAGAAAACCAAGACGGACAAAATGAATTCTCTCTTTGTCCTCTGCCTGTCACAACATCTGGGTCTTATTAAAAAAAACCTACACTATGTGAATGTTAAATCTTAAAATACTATTGTACAACAACCACAAATGGAGCATTCATGAATTTAGGACACTAAAATGTCTACGTTAAATTTCTAGTCCCAATAGGTTTAATTACTCTGCGAAGGCCTCTGTATTTGCATTTCTCTTTTTCTATATTTACGAAATGTGACTGCAGCAGATGGTTCGCTCAGCCACAACAGTTCCACATCCTGATCAGGCACTCAACTGAAGGAAGTTGTGCTGCTGTTGCTGATTTATTCTACTGATTTACAAACTGAGTCACTGAACTATCAGAAACTCAAGAGGTTTGAAGTAATTGGCTTTAATAATGCTAAAATATTTGTTGTTCCAAGTTTCTTCACAAGCGGGAAATTTGTTTTTAATGGCTGGCTTGGGTGGATCTGAACACTCAAGATATCATCTCATGTTGTTTATGTTGACATACACTGAAGGAGGCACATTTCCTTCAGTACCAGGCTGCCTCCTCGTATGCGTCTTCCTGCTAAGGCCTTTTTGAAGCAGAACTTGGTCTGCTACCAGTGTCGACAATCCACACTTGCATGACCGCTGTGCCCCGTGCAGGGCTTTAAAAGCTGACTTCATAATTCATTCAGCAGCAAAATAAATGCTCGAAAATTGCAACGTTTGATCACAGTAAAACTCAGCCATGAGAAGAAAAATAAATACACTGAGAAACTGAAATAGCAAAGCCAGCATAATCCCCTAAAAGGAGGAACCCCGTGGGAGGATCTGAAAATCATTCTCCTCGCTTTCTGTCCAGACACCCTCACCATCCTCCCCAGAAAACCCACTTTTTCTTCTGTTTCCTTCTTCTCCCGAGCCAGAGGAAGAACACGTTTCCTTCCCACACCTGCAACAAACCCCTTAAATAAATAAAAATCAACAGTGAATCTCCTGTGCCGTGGCCTCCTGTCCAGCTGGAGGCCTCGCTGCTACCTGATGCGGCCGTCGGCGCGCGGTGCTCCCAGATGGGATTTGGGGTCTGGGCTCAGGGAGCTCCAAGGGTTCTTGGAGCAGGCCTGCATGACAGGGCAGGCGGTAGGGCCCACGGCGCAAACGTCGGCCGCCTCCCACAACTCCCCCACCAGGCTGTCTAACCAACGCTCGAGCTCCGGGCCGGTCAGGGCCGCGTTCCTCTTGGCCTGCTCCACGTAGCCCAGGCTGACAGGGATGTTGAGCACTGGGTTAAGGCCGTGGAAACTCTGCTCCATGTAGCTGTTCTTCGCTGGCCCGTTGTGGAGCTTCAGAGTATCCTCTGGAGAAACGTGGGCAGGAGGAGAGAACAGAGACGGAGTTAGATGATGTGTGAACAGTTGATAATCAGTGGTCAGAGGGAGGGAGGAGATTGTAGAGGGGGAAAAGGGTGAAAGGGAAAGGAGGAAAAGGAGAAAGGGAGACATGAACGATAAAATATCAAAGCAGAGGACGTGATTTGCTTCATTATTATCTGAAAAGCTTAAACTGGTTGCTAATTTGCTTGGATTGATTTGTACGACTGGACTCCCTAAATCCCTTTCTTTGATGTGGTATGTCAAGCCACTGCAATGCTGACTTTTTGGAAACGGTCAGAAATACTCAGACGTGCCCTCATTCTTTCTTCCCATGACGGTCAAGCCCCGGCAGGAAGACGGCAAACGTAGACACAACTGAAAACACTATCCACCCTGAGCTCCAGTGAAGCTGTAAATTCCTCACTGGCCCTCTAACTGGGGCGCTAGCCATCCTTTGTAAGCATGGCTGAGCAGACAGCAGCGCTTTTCATGCACTGGTGACAGAAAGATGCAGTCAGACATGAGGTGCTCCACCAGGCCAGGAGATGTCCAACCCATGCCACCTAGCTTTGTGGTAGCAGAATGTGTTATAAAGCCATGCATCTGTGTATTTTGTGTATAAAAAAAAAGTGGAGTTGTGCATGTGTGTGTGTGTGTGTGTGTGTGTGTGTGTATGCATGTGCCTGCTGCTGCCAATGCGGGTGGAAGGCCACGTCACAAAGTTTTACTGGCGCTGCATGTAGGAGGGAAACCTGGTGCCAGACATGGCAGTAAATTAAAGGCGGTGGATGGAGCAGCTAAGACGAAAGCACACATTGCAACACACACACACACACACATACACACACATGCATGGTAAACCAAGTTGAAGATTATTACATACTGACTATGAACTCCAATTAAACTTGTTGATAAAAGCTGATAACTCTATAAAACTAATTCTTATGTATCCTTACATTGTAAAATATGTAAAATATATGTTTATGATTTAATCCTATTTTATTTCAGCCATTTCTTGTGATGTGTGAATTAAAGACACAATCCTTCATCCAAATGTAAACCAAAGGAAGCCCAAACACCAAGCTGCTACCACTCCCTAATCGACAGGTATTTTAATACACAGATTAACACAAGACAACGGCCAAAATCTGAGTTATTCATGTTTTCTGATGCACTTTAAGTGAGACTATATAACGTTAATGTTAAACAGCGGCCACTGTGCCCTCAAGTGGTAATTACAGTATATCAGAACATTGAATTCCCACTTATTTTGGGTGAAGATTGCTATGTTTTACTTACGTAACAAAATTGAAATGTTTATCTGTTAAATCCTAAAATGCAGTGTAACAGAAGCACGTAAACTAGGATAGGATCAGAAGAACTCAATAATGTCAGTTATACAGCAATGTCTATCATTTGTAAGAGGAAGATTGCGTTATTTCTAAATTCAAAAGTCTCACTATAGGTATGCGATCAGGAGTAAAATAGGCCTTTATTTTCAACTATGATCACTTAACACAAAATACTATCATCATGAATATACCTCATATTTATATTGAAAAAAAAGATTAGACCTCGAATACAGAAGGGGCTCAGTTTCCAGTTTATTAAATAGACCTAGCTAAAGTTAATGGTACGACTAGCTAGCACCAGGCACACTCCTCCATCCATACATCAATAGGAATTGCACTACAGAAAACATAATGCGAACGAACTTAACAGCCATGAACCAGAGATGAATATTTAACTCACACTGTTGCACAACAGACCCCCCACAGCCCCACTGAGACTCAGGTCAAACACAAAAGCTGTAACTTTATTTGTTGTTCCTCTTCATCATTAAAGCGGCTCAGTGAGATAATTAAGCGGAGAAAGGCGCGATTATGCCGACGCTAGCGTCTCAACTCTCATGTGACTTTGAGAGCAAACCGGCTGCTTACGGACGAGAAACAACGCAGTGTTGCCCCTGATTCATGCTGGCTGATTGATTTAATTGTGTCATTGTTTTTGGAGGGCTAAGTGCGCTGTTGTTTAACACTCTGTTTAGTGTGTATGAGCAGCTCGCTGGGTTATTAAGGGTGACTTGATGACAAACAACCAGGGTCTGCAGAGGCCCAGAGGCTTGATTAGAAAGGGCATCACTGCAAATGCAAGCCTTTGTGTGTGTGTGTGTGTGAGTGTATCTGCAGGCACCTAAACCAGCAATAATGACTTCACAATGAATGCAATGTCACTCTGTGGCAGAATTTGTCTGTCAAACATAACCACTACCTGTATTTTCATTTTTCAGCATCCTGTATATGTCTATGATCTATAGTAGATAAAGGGGGCAGATGGTGTGATTCAAAGTTAAAATGAGCCTGTCCATTATGGATTTAAGTTCTCGTAACTTAGATACACTCAGTGATGGAAGAAGTATGTAAGTAACGATACTACTCTGTACAAATACTCCATTACAAGAAAAAGTCCAGCAAGTATTAGCACATAAAGTATCAAACGTAAAAGTACTCGTTCTCCAGAGTGGCCACTTTCATAGTGTTTTTATATCTTACATTATTATTGGATTATTACTATCATAAGGTGGAGTTCATTTTAACCACTCAACTCATATTATGATCATATAATGTCTTACACTGCAGAACAAAAAGGAGCCCATTTCTAAAATCAAGTAAATAACGGCACTTTTGTTTTAGAAAAGTCGTGAAACCAGCTCTATTAAAACTATATATATATAATTAATTAGAATTTTTGCAGTGTGTGGATTATGTAAAAACTTCATCTACAAAGTAACTAGTAACTATGACTGTCAGTGGAGTAAAAAGTAGGCATTAATATTACCACATGACATGCAGAGGAGCAGGATTAATAAGCCACAAAAATACGGCCTCAAAAATGACCAGCTCCTCTCTCACAACACTGCAGGGCAGGGCTGCTGCATTGCTTTGCACTGTGTAGATCTGTTACCCTTGCAGTGCGGAGCTTCCACCCAATCTACATATATAGTGAAATGTTTGGCAGTTAGAGAAACACCTAAAGTACTTTTTTTGATGAATGATTATTTGTTGTTGAGGAACGTCACAGCAGTGCAATAAGTCTAGCCAGGCTATTTGTACAAATAACACAATCAATAGTCATTGTGTGTTATGATAAAGCTGAAACAAATTGGCAAGTGCTTGTTGTAAATAAGCCTCATGACAATCACAGAGGCTATTTGAATCTCTCTCTCTCTCACCTTGTCTTATGGGCTGGTGCTTATTATAGGCCAGCGGGGCAATAAGGAAGTGCATCTCAGCCACAGGGCTCCAGTGGTGCAGGATGCGGACGCTCCACACGCCGGGCCGCAGAGGCTGGTTGAGCGGTGGGCGGTAGTGGGTGAACTCGGCGCTGGCGTCGATCAGAATGTCATAGGTGGCTGCGATGACGTTAGTGGGGTCGATCCACACGACCGTGACGGTGACGTTCGGGCCCTTGCTCCACTTCTGCATGCCCACCGTCTCGTCCATGGGGCCCATCAGGCCGCCGAAGTTTCGGAACATACGTTCTTTGGCATCCCACTCGGTGCCGATCTGACAACGAGGAAAAGGAGAGGAGGGAGAGGAAACAGGAAGACAAGAGTGAGTGACAGAATGAGGTAAGAAGAAAGACAAGGAGAGAAGCTACAGCAAAAAGCACCAGAGATGAGGGTCTATAAAACCACTCCTGCCACTGCACAGAGATCATAAATAAGTAACACACTCTGTGCGCGCATCACCATTTGAACATGCTATTAAGATAACCAATATCTGCAGTGAATTATCATGGGAAATAATCTTCAGCGTGCATTTTTCATCAAACAGCACTGCACTCCAGCCCAGGCCTCCACACAAGCGTTATATAATGTTAGAATATGCCGAAGCTGACAAGCCTGATTGTTTCGTCCTGCATGTTGTGAGTCTATTTGTCCACAGTCGCTGGTACTGTATGCCTCAGTATATCTTTGAGACGGAACATGAGAGGCAGGCTGAGGAAGGCGTATGACTAGACCCCCACCGTATCCCCTTGGGGTGAAGATCAAATGCATCCCTGTTTGCTCTCTGAACACATTTTAGAGAGATGGAAAGAGACAAGGAAGGCACTGAACACCAGTATCCAGTGTGAGCTGTATTTAACCTAAACAGAAACTACAGTGGAGAGGATTACAACCTGACATGAGTGGAAAAAAAAACAGAGGAAGACGTGCTGACATTACATGCAGACACGTTGACTGCCGCCTTTTGATAGAAAAAAAAAGGGAATCTAGGGAGAAAACGTCCAGAAAAATAAGGTTTTAGTGCTTCAGCAAAGATAGAGAAGGCTGCATTCTCTGCGACAATTTTGAGACAAATAAACTGAACATAAAAATGTGACAGAAAACAGATAATACCAAAGTCAAATATATCTTTGGTTTGAATTATGAGACATGCAGTGCCTCTGGCTGCAGAACATGGGACTAGCTGCCAGCCTGCTGCGCACTGGAGGCCTGCCAGTGGAACAATGAGCCAATTTAAGATTATTACGTCCTGTGAGCTTACACAATCAACATTTTAGTTTGCGGGTTTGTTTGTTTGACTGGAGTGAAACTTATCGGTTATGTCTTTTGAAGACGATTCCGTCACTCTACTGAAACTGAAATTAAAAAAACAAAACAAAAAAACAAATTACAAGAACAGGAAGAGTAGCAGAATAACCTTTTCATTGCCGTAAAAACTGTAACTGAAGAGGTGTGATCTGATTGCAAAACCACGCGGTATGCAAAAAGAGAGACGTGGAGCGATCGAGATTGATGGGGGAGAGTCAGCGCAGCACACACACACACACACACACTGTGCTGCGCTGACAGTGAAATATGTCTGGGGTGTTGGCAGAAATGTGAGAGGGATGGCGGCTTTAGGAAGCGCTCATCCTTACAATGGTAGCTGATTAACACAGCCTCACCCTGCTGGACGATCAATGGCTGACTGGAACTGACTCTGGCTTACATCCTTTGAGTATTGAGATTGCGATATCCAGTATAAATAGACATTACGTGCATAAATGAGAAGTGTGTGTGTGTGTGTGTGTGTGTGTGTGTCTTGGCCATCCGTAAAAGACACCTCACTTTCATCTCAATTATTGGACTGACCTCTGCCATTTCTGGCCCTTGGTCCTCAGTTCTTTTCCCTTTAAATTGCTAATCAACTCTCTTGTCTGGCACCTCTGTAGCTCATTCCTTCATTCAAGGCCGACTCGCTGGCACACACTGCATCCCCGATTGATTGGCAGCACTCTCGTTGTAAGCCCAAGAAAGGAATGAAGGAAGTATTGACAGAGGAATCTCACTGTAATCCACTGGGAGAGAGCCTGCAGACGGCCGACTAAAGTTAGAGTTGTGAGAGGGAGAAGGAGGAGACCCCGCCGAGACTTGCTTGTGATTCTTGCCCATAATTTATTCGACAACAAACATAAAGTAAGTTGTACATACATTATGCACGGCTGGTGCAGCAGTCCGAGTTCACTCCACAGGCTCTTCTTCACTCTCTGCACCAACACACACATATGGGACATACTGTCAAGGGCGAAATGTGGGGTGTTGTAATCATTTCTAGTTTTTCTAAAGCTTCTTATTGTGTTCTAGTTATGTGATATTGTTTACATTTCACTTTGTTGAATATCACTTTTGATTGTCGCTGTAACCGATTTTTCCCGCGGGTGCTATCACCTGACCGTTTTATCTCATCTCAATACGTCGTTCATGGTTCTGATCATGTGGCTTGTAACGTAGCGGTAATAAACCTGTGTCAACAGAGACAGGTGATAACCCGCTTCATGGTTATCCAGGATCACCAATGCTAGTTTTACTGAAGCAGGGAACCCAAAGAGAGACAGAGACCTCAGGACGACAGCTCGCGATGTGGAGGTTGGCTGCTAGCCAAGCTCTACAAACTTTTTTTTTCTCGCCCCGGACACAGTATTGTTGGACAGGCTGCCAACAATATTATTGTGCGAGTGTTCTCTGAGTAGTACAATGTCTTCATGCTCACCTCGAACCTGCGTCTTATCAGTCGGCTTTCTGTCGGCCTCTATTGCCTCACTTCATACTGGAAGGTGTGCGTGCATGCTTAATACAATGAAAGCTGAATCCACCTGTGCATGAGCTCAACCAAGTGTATTGGGGGGACAGATTGGTAAATAACAACACAATAACAACGACAGATCCGTTGGCAGGGTTCATATTTTGTACTGTATACTGGGGGGCCACATTGGTATTTTTTCAGTATGGGGGGGCATGACATACCCATGCATACTGTTCACACAGGTTAGTAAAGTGCACATGCAACTTGTTCCCTGGCTGCCTGCCTCATGACTGAAGCTCAACCTCTACTCTGCTTACCATAGAAATACTGGGCAGAAGGAGGCAATTGCTAGTAAAAAAGTGTAAAATACGTAGACTTACACTTTGACCTATTGTATTTTTATGCAGAGAGCTTGAGGTCCTTATGCCCACTCAAAAAACACGGCATTGTTTCCACATCAGCTGTAAGTTTTACTTTATTGCTTTAAATATTGAAATGATTTCTTTCAGTAACTAAGGGTTCACTCTCCTAGTGGTTCAACTCAAGGTATATCTGCAGGTAACAGACGAATCCACCAGTAGCAAGAAATTCTTTCTTCCAGTATGAAAGTGGGTCAAACAGGGATTAACTTCTGGCCCATTTCAGCCTCAGCCTATATCTTACGGTGACCTCCAGACTCAACCTGACCCTTGCTGCTTCTACCCAATAAGCTTTGGCTTAAGAACCAACACCCAATCAAGCCTTATGACCGCTCGCCAAGTCGAAGGCTTATGATCTTCTCTCACTTATGGCTATACTTATAGAAGAACATGCTTTTGTGGAACTAACGCTGATCTGGCAACCTCCTTGTGACCTCTACCCGCTTTTTTCAATTACTCCCATCTCTCTACTGGCCTGTTTACTCACACTTTCCACTCACTTGAAGCAATTATTCAGATTTTCCATTCATAACCAGCAATAACTAACAATAATTGTTCATTTCAGCAGACTTAACCCTCATCTATCTATCACTGCTGTTGACCTGACTTGAACATTTTACTTTTCTCCACATGTGCCTCATCATTCATGTCGATTACCTATATAACTTGTTTCATCTGCTGCTCAATCCCCTACCTGACTTAATAGGAAGTATAAAATGCTCTCATAATCCACCTCTATTCCATTTCTTCCTTCTGACCTGGCAACCCTGCAACCCTTTTCTCCACGTCACCGGCTTGCCGGCGCCTATACTCTAACACCTCCATTAAATAGGACAGGTCAATTCAATCAGGCAGCGGCATGGACAGTCCCAGACTACATCTGGCCCTGCTTAAAACCATAGTGCATGAACACCCCTCAAGGCTCTGTTCAGAGGCTTATTAGTGGCACTTTTTGTGGGGGTAATCAAATACAGGTGTTCACCAGCAGCACCAGAGGACTCCCCAGGGGCACCATTTACACTACTGAGGGATTATGGGTAAGATGGCTGGATGCTTGCTCATAAAGTTACACTGTGGAGAGATGTATGAGGAAGGAAGGGTGGAGAACAGAGAGTGCAAGACAGAGAACAAGCTGCATCAAAACAGACTTAAATGAATAGTTTCAGCTTCTTACAGAGACTTGGATGAGAAGATTGAGACCACTTTCATGTCTGTACGCTAGATATGAAGCTACAGCCAGCAGCT
This sequence comes from Enoplosus armatus, assembly GCF_043641665.1. Classification (NCBI taxonomy): domain Eukaryota; kingdom Metazoa; phylum Chordata; class Actinopteri; order Centrarchiformes; family Enoplosidae; genus Enoplosus; species Enoplosus armatus. The sequence continues at coordinate 3,689,279 of NC_092181.1, read as the reverse complement.
GGTTAGCTTAGCTTAGCTTGACATAAAGACTGGAAACAGGGGGAAACACCGAGTTGGGCTCTGTCCAAAGGCAAGAAAATATCTGCCTACTAACATCGCTCACTAATTAACACGTTATATCTTGTTTGTTTAGCCAGTTAAAAAAGTGTGAAAAGTAAATTAATTGATTACTCTTAAATAAAAGACTGGGGGTAGATCAGAATGAAGTATAAAACAATAGCAATAAATCCTAAACATGTGGGGGAGTCAGGGCCAGATCTGGTCCCTGGGGTGATATACAGTGTATGACTGTGTTGGACAAATGTTGATTCCACTCTTTGATCATTTTTGTATTGGATTGCTTTACATCATAATGTGTCACTGTTATTTTGTCCCTCCCTGTATATCCTCTACCACAACGTGTATATACATTGTGATAGAACGAGGACTAAACCATCAGTTAAAGTCATTCTACTGTATAAGATTTGTCCAACAAAGGGTAATATACTGTACCTCTCAATGTCAAGTCTGACTTGAGGTGAAATACTAATTCTAACAGTGTGGGCTGTAAGTGGTCCCACACTAAATCATGCTGTAAAAAGGCCTATAAAGGCAGCTGGGAGGCGGCAGTAGAGGAGTGAAAAGAAAGACATATCTGTCTTCCTTTATATCTAAAGGAGGACAGGAAACACATTGTTAAGCCAACCATATGGTTTATCTAGCAAACTCCAGCGTATAGCTTTAGTATAATGGCTCATATCTGCTAAGTTGACAAAAAGTGCAGAGCTACTGCTGCTACGCCGTGCTGTTTTATTTAAGCTCTTTCTGCTCTCGTTTTGAATGACAGATGGACAAACTGACTGACTGACAGCCACTGCACAGTGCCAGACAGTGAATGCTTTCTCAGGCTGAGCATCCAGATAAAAGCCACGGCTCACATCACTTCCCTGTCACTCACGGTTTCATAGGCTAGACACACAAACAGGGCTTAGTGAGAGGGGCCGGCGTGGCCGTCTGGACCCCTTTGAGTTCACTCAGAGATCGCTGGAAGAATTCAAACAGGGGCAGGGTGTGCCCAGGTGTATGAGCATGGTCCACAGGCACAAACAAAGCAAAACAAATTACTTCACAAGTTTGTTGACATTTGTGTGTCCTACAAAGCGGCGCCTGACAAACCAGAGAAAAAGGTCAATTTACATTCACTCAGTTAATTTTGTCCTTTTTAAAAAGACACTCGGTGGCTGTCACATTGCAGCCGAGCTGCTGTGTCCTAAACAGGCGTTGTGGTAAACAGAAACACAGATTAACATAACAAGACAATCAAGGGAAGCATTCCAGTGTGAAGGTGAGAAGACGTTCTATTAGGAAACAACAAATAAGCAGCACATTGAGCGCTCATCCCTATAAACTTGGATGAATTCAATCAATTTACATTTTACAAGGCCATTACAGGCACCAGTTTAATTGTGTGGCGACGCGCCGCTATGAGTCTTGGCAAGGTCGCCATAGCGATGAATATAAGGTCACCATGGCAATGAGCTGTATATCTCACCTCTAATTATATGCACCACATAGGAAAAACTATGTGGTGCTTAGGGTTTTAATGGAACTAATTTCCTGACACTGGCAATGGCTGACTGATTGTTTTGACTCATGCCAGACAAGTGACTTAAATGCAAATTAAAAATAAATGCTACGGCACGCAGGCCAACACGCTGACTCACCTCTGCAAACTGCAACCTGCTGAATGTGCTGCTGGGAGGGGTGGTTAGCTTGAAGTTCTTCTTGGGTGCCACCCAGGTCTCCATGGTCTCCAGCTTGCTAGTTGCCAGATTGGTGGCATGGTGCTTGACCAGGTAGCCCTGGAACTGGTCTGACTGGAAGTAGAGATGCACTGACACCGGGTGGCCCATGGGGAAGTACCTGGCGGAGCATCGAGAGAGCGAGGATCCATTAGCAAACCTGATACCTGCTGACCTAGCTGTTGTGCCGCTTTTCAGTGCCAACAGTGTAAGAGGAGAATATCTAGATTCATCTGGATAACATCTGCAAGGAACCAGCCTCAGACATGCTAATGTGGCTGGATGCTAATGTATGCTCGCAGTGAAGATTAGCGGGCAGTCAATGTGCTCTGTAATTGTGTGACATGGTGGACATTAATTCAATGACCTTTAGCAGAAACCCAATTGGTCAAAGACATGTGTCGACCATGCTGATAATTCCCATTAAGCATTGCTTTGTTGGTTGCTATGCATACACTTGGGTAACCAGGGTTTTAAACTATTTCTATGCTTGCACATGGCTATTAGAGTATATCAAAGATAAGTAATGGATCAGTGAACCATTGAGAACTTCTAAGTAAGTAAATAACAAACTTCTTCTATGCTAATTATGGCTTTATGATGTGCTGTTTGTTCCGGCATGCGCTCCGGTTGTGAAGTAGAAGGGATGGTTAAAGAAGACATGTGACAGTCGAGACCACAGCGTTCTGCTGGCTAAAGAAAATTACAGAATAGTCATGGGCTGTATTGGCAGCAGATTCAGATTAGTCAGAGCTCTGAACACACACAGACAATCCAACTAAACACATTACAAGTCCTCTGAACAAAGTTGAACTGGGTCATCCAGTCAGCTGCAGCCGAATGAAGGTCTTGCCCCGCTGATTAGTCGTGTTGTTTGTTTGTGTGCCGCTTCATACGTGGCAGAGGGCCGGCCCTCGGGGCAGCCAGCCCGAGTGACTTCTGGAGAAGGAAAAAAAAAAAGGGAGCAGGGTGGGCACTGCTGGGGAAACACTCCACAGCTGCTCTCTGCACACGTCCTGACTCCCTCTCGCCCAGATTTCTCATCCTTGGTCTCTTCTGCTTCGCTTTTATTCCTCCTCTTTTGAACACACAGATTAACGCACACACTCTCCCTCCCTGCTCCCCAGTGCCCACGACCTCATCAGTATTCCACTAAAGGACCAGGAGTCAACCCGCCCCGGTAAATGCTACCCTGACAAGCAGAACAGCAAATATTTACACCCACAAGGATAGCAGTGCACACTCCCTCCTCTTGTGCTCCCTCTCCCTTTCTCCTCTTCTCTATTGTCCTGTCTGCTTTCCCCTCTTTGCTCCTCTCCTCCTTCTTTCATCCTGCTTTCTGCCCCCCCCCCCCCCCCCCGCTGCCTTTCCCAAAAGAGGCAGTGAGAAGGGGTCGGAGCGTAGCCTGCACAGACGCTCCGTTCAGGCTTTTACTCCACAGTCTCTCCAATGGAGTCACAGTGGGCTGCTAAAAGAGCCAAATCCCTCTCTGCGGCCTTGTACCTCTCTCTTGCTCCAGTCTCACGCTGAGGCCGACCCGTCCATCTGTTGGTAGCACATCTGAATTCTATGTGCATGCAAAATATGTGGCCACACACGCGCCATATGTGGCCGTACTTGAGACTTCAGACCAGGACTCGAATAAGATACACAAGTTTCCAAAGCGAAAGGCTCATCTGCAGGGACTTCAAACCTTGATCGGCTTTAATTACCTGGCTTGATCAGTAAAATTCAATGAAACATAAATAAGGCATCCCATGACACGGCAGGCCTAGTGTGGTTATGTCATACACACTGTGTATTTTATCATTAGGTCTATAAACCAGAGCGTGGCTGAATTAAAAGAGAATCACAAGGCTCATTTGACTTTTTATTTGTCCTTTTTGTTCAGCTTGATCTGAACAATGCCTCGCTGCAGCTGTGACTCATTGTAGCTCACATTATTTATGTAGAAGGACCTGATTTCTGCTCATACACTTCATAAACTAGAATCATATACTCCTCTTGCAGCACATTGGAGAGTATTAGTCTGTTAGTCATGTCTTTTTCTCTGTAAGAGTTATGAAAAATTGTGTATCATTCATGATTTATACCCAGTAATGCTGCAGTGATCAATTTATGACAGAACACATCACAGCCCAGACAGGACAGACAGTACGGCCGTCTGACACGGTGTGTTAGATTTTGACGTCCTATTAAGCCTTGGAAAATGTACATCATATGACAGCATACGTAACACAACATAACATGGATGTGTTGGGTTAGTCCCGGTTTGCGCCTCTCATATATTACCATTACATTCGAGTCACAGAGCTTAGCACATGTTGGCGATGTTTGAAAAACCCACAAGATTGTTTAACTACACTTACTGCTGCTCTGACGGTATTTCCAGAATCCTGAAAGACTCTTCCAACCACCTGAATCAAAAAATAATCTGACCGTGTGCAGACAAAAAAGACTTTTAACCTGTTAAAAGTTACGACTGTCTCCTCATCCTATGTGCTTGCTCTTTTTAGGTTAGGGTAAAACACAATCAGTCCAAGAAAATATAAAATACTGGAAAAAACTTGAAAGTTTACCAGTATAACTGATAATGAAATTAAGAATTTTGATTCACGTTGTACAAATTGAGCAGAGATACGTAATTTCCAGCAACCATCTTTTACGTGTAAAGTCTTATTGTGCATCAGACGCAATATTTTTTAATCCAGAAGGTTAGAGGAGTCTTTTCAGAACAACAGTGAGTGATCTTAAATGTGATCTTAGCTGTGGGACTCGACTGTAATACGTGAGAGTCACAAATGCATTTATTCACTAGTAAATATGTGTTGCAGGTTACTGTGAAAGAAAAAAAATGCATTTATATTGTTTATTTCAGAAAGGTGGGCACATTCCACCTAAATAATTATTTTCATTGATTCTCATTTGTGTTCAATTAGCTCCATCCCAAACAAAATGCAGTGAAAGAATTTGGACTCAGCTATGTAACAACACCATTAAAACATCTTTGCAAGCGTTCTGACACCTCGCAGAAACTTGAAAATTGACCCAAAAGGCTCAATACAACTCACACACACAAGGCGGCACTTCACTCTGCGTGCATTTGCTTAATATATCCCTCCTGGGTTGACACAGAGAAGCTTATACACACCTACAAACATGCAAAAGCACTCACACACATAAGGTGACACTTCAATTTGTGTGCTAATAGTAATCAGTACATACACATGCACATCAACATGCCCACATTTACAGTAGTTCTCTCTATCTCCTGCTGTTTGACCTTTGGCCTCTCAGACATTTAACTTTGCTTTTACATGTAAATTTAAAGACCGAGGTTTGGTTGTTTGCATTAAGGAAATGCTTTTTTTCTCACAATGACAGAGATTTGGAGACCCCCCCTCTCTGTTAGACATGCAAAGACACACACATATGCATATACACATTCATATATGTTCCCTTGCTCTGCTCTTGCTCTCTCTTTTAACAGATGCAGCGTATGAGTAGAAACAGCTGTAGCCGATAGCTGGTTTTGAGGTTTGACAGACGGAAACATGCTTCCTTTCCCTGCTCGACTTTACCCGCAGGACTTTACAGAACACCCACAATGCAGCAGGATGAGGCGGGGGGCTGTGAGTTGGCACTGGACGGCCCGTTGTACTGGAGCCCCGCTGACAAGGAGCAAACCGTCTCAGCTGACACCAGGCGATCAGGTTTGTGTTACCTCCTAGATTTACCCTACAGCAGCGAGTGACGCTGCCCTCGAAGACGCTGTCAGTCAGTTTGCCTGATCATTTTTGAAACGTTTCTGAGTATAACAACGTGAATTGGCAGCTTGGATGACTACCAATAAAAACTACAGCAGATCCGATCACAGCGTGTCTCCGTATATTGTGGACTGTATTCTGTTATCCTGTCTCATGTGGCGAAAAGTCATCGTAATGTTTGTTGCTGTCATTAAGATGAACATAAAGATGCCGTCTTAACATTTGCTGCTGCATCTTTTGTTTCGAGGTAAGCGCCTTTTATGAGATGCATGGGGCTTTCTGTCACACGAATGAGCAATTTACACCTCTGCTTTTTGTTTTGAATCAGCATATTTAATCTGTCACTGTGTTTTTTATCGCTTATGATCGTTTTCATTGCTGTGCAAATAAACTACAGCTAACCTAAAAAGCTCTGACACCAGATGCTACTGAAAACATATGCTGTTGAAACCCCTCACTGAAGCACATGAAGCTGAAATGTTCCACTCGGCCATTAAACATGAAAGCAAGTGTGGTTTTCCCTTTTCATTTTGACCACATACTGTATGTTAACAGCACTGGAATTCATACATTTCCACTAATAACACACTGGCCTGGAGGGACAGCTTTCAGTGCTTTGACCCATATAGCCTCATTATCTCTGGGATAAATTGACAGAGTGTCATATCGTGTTACAAAATGAATAGCATTACCCAGAGTTCCCAGCTGCTGATTGGAACCACTCATTGTTATCCTATTTCCACGACATGTGATCCCAGATGAGACATATGTTGTGGTTTTGCATGCTAACATGGGTGTGGCTGGCTTTTGAAAGTAAACACAACACTGGAGTGCACCTGTGGGTGTGGGCGCAGGTGTGTCACGATGCTGTGATGATGATGATGGCGTGTGTGGATGGAGAATAGAAAAAAGTGTGTGTGAATGTGTTTACAAAAACCAACCTGCAGCTGTGATCCTTCGGGTTTCCCTGCAGCGAGGCGGCAGCTCTGGCCAGGCCCAGTCGCGAGAAGGAGTGGTAGTATGTGAGCTGAGTGTCCGACAGGCTGGCCACGCCATCTGGCTCGTCGTACGCGCTCTCCCAGTACGACTTGAGGCTCGGCGTTCCCTGGGGAAACGGTCCAAACAGGTAGGCGTCCAGCTGGTTTACTATCTCCTGGTTCACGCTGGCTTCAAACTTCCTGGCAAAGAAGGTGGGCCGCACCGTTTGCTGCAGAGAGAAAGGGGAGGAGGGAGGGAGGGAGGGGAACATAACAGCAAAGCAGGGAGGGATGAGATAAAGAGAAGAAAAAAAGAAGAAGATTAGGAAATGGCGGTGTGCCAGGATGGCAGGGGAACACAAATGTGATGTGTTAGATGTGTGTGGCAGTGACGTGTGGGCAGAGAGAAAAGGTAGAGAAGAGGTGGGAGCGGATAAAAGGAGGTAAATCCTTTCTGCGTGGACATGTGAATGAATTATTATTATATACATCATATATACATATACACAAGGGGGTACACTCCTATAACACTGTCGCACTCACGTTGGACAGTTTCTTTTTTTTAAAGGATCAAAATCGATGCAGCCATTCTTCTTCCTTGTCAAAACCTGGTGCCTACATTACCCACAATACAACTCGACTCTAGTAGACACAAGCAGAGACGAGGAGCGGGCCACAGAGGTTTGGTAAGATGACTTCTTTCCAACTCCACAGTGACATCACTTGAGGCAGTTTATCGGACTTCACGCAGCTCCCTCTGGAGCCACAAAAGGCTTCATATTTTTTTCACATAAAAAGCAAGTTAGTAGCCTCCAAGACCTGTAAACAGACTTTGATGTGTAAAATCGGCACAGTTCCCCTTCAAGAAAAGAGGAAAGCAGAACATTTCTGGTACACAAAGTCATGCTTTCCTCTTAAATTTGCAGTTTTTTTTTGTAAATTACTGGAGAAAAAAAAAACCAAAACATGGAGGTCTATCTAATTCACATATGCAACCGGTGACGAAAGCTCACAAGTAAACATTACTTTGTTTTAAGGGGTCCCAAGCCAACTGCTCTTTATAGTTCCCTGGAGTCAATTCCCAATTTTTCCAGTTTGTCAAAAACAATGCTCTCACTATAATACTTGAATTAACAAGGAAACTACCCTTAGAGGGCGCCGTGGATGGCTGCCTCGGTCTGTTGGAGCGCATTGTTTTGATTTATCTCATCTTATTTTCATTTTTATTTTTATTCTTATTTTACCTTTTATATTCTACATATTTGTTGTCAAAACAATAGCACCTTCAGACCACGGCAAATTCCTTGTAATGTATGTTACTTGGCAATAAACAGTTTCTGATTCTGATTCTGATTCTGATTCTTAAACACCCTGTCCTACCCCTGCAGACAGGATGGGGGAAAACATATTGTACTACAGTATACATTTTCTGAACTGCATGCTTGCAGAAGAAAGACTTTGTGATTGCTATCTCAGATGCAGGGCCGGGTGTCAAAGGTTACGGAGAAATTGACGAGACAATAAATGACAGATTGAGAGAGGTCTAAAAAAAAGCTCATCACACCACAATGCAGCTATTGATGAAAGGATTGTGGCTGCATTGCTGGAGCCGGCAAGTCACTCAGGGCATCTGCACCAGACAGCTTCATTACAGGAATCATAGTTGATGTTAGTGGCTAAAGGTACTTGACTAAGAAAGATGAGAAGATGCCGTATGACGCCTCATAAGCATCCGCATGTAAATCGACACAGCAGCTGTATGATTCTTCAGTACTTTCCTTTTCCCCTTTTCTGTGTTTATCCATTCATCGCCATTCGTCTGGCCTCCTCCACTCCGCCCATGTCTTTCTCACCCTCTCTGTCCCTGCCACACTGTTGCTTGTGTGGTTGATGGTGCTTCATGAAATCTGCCGCCTCCACAGCTTGGCTTACAACACAAAGACATCTTTTCAGTCCCAGACACAAAACTATTTACTGATGGCTACTCAGCAGCGGACACCTCGGTGTTACCTGCTAAAAAAAAAAAAAGAAGAAGAAGAAAAAGGAGACCTAATCAAGCGGCGGCACACTTCAGCTTTTTTCTCATGCCGGTGGGGCGACTGTGGGATGTCTGTGTGGCTTCACACGGCACCAGATGATGCATTAACCCTCTGTGATCGGCCACAGGTATCAAATGAAAGGAGGGAGGTTTTAGTGTTTACACATTCCCAGCTTTTGTGCGTTCTGACATGCCCTCAGTGCGGTCGACTGAAAGTACCAACCTGTCACAGCCTGTCTTTCCAAGAGACTTCCCAAATGCACCTCATTCTGAAACACATTACTAAACAATGATGCACTAAGACAAAAGGCACATCACCGCCCTCCCTCTCCAGTCCCAACCCCGTCCCCTGGTGAGTGCACTTCAAAATCACTGTGTGGGAAACTCGACAGTTGTACCTTGAATTATTCTTCTCATCTGCAAACCAAAGGGAAGCCTGCTTTGCTTGTCTGTATCTTCCCCAACGCTAAGGATCAAAGGGAAACTCGGACGGTGCGCTCAATGGGATATTAAGTCCTATTAAGACCGGGGCCTGGCTGGCTTCTGGAAGGGATGCTTTGTTCCCAGGGTTGGACTTCACTGATACCAGGGTGCCAACCAGACCCAGCGGCAATGCCAAAGACCTGTGGTAATGTGTTGGCAGCGAACTGCCAGAGACTGAGGCGAGACAGACGGCAGACGGGTCTGGCAAAGGGAGAACTGAGGTCAGCGCCGCGGTGTATGTGAAGGACAGGGGAGACGGAGTGAGTCACAGCACTTAAAGGATATGACTTGAAGTGATATTTAACTGTGGCAGACAGTTTTCACTTTGTACCGCAGCTTTTACTTTTTCAGGAGGACATTAAAAGTCAAACTGCGATACTGACTTTCTCTGGGGTCCTGGAGTCACCGCCACTCATTCACTTTCATGTTGAAAAGCTAACTAACCCTCTTCTCTCCCTCATACTCAAGACAAAGAGGATCTAATTACTATTAATTTATTTTCCCTTTCAGGGTCATACTAATCGAGACGTAATTTTGCACATATTGATTGTGAAAGCTGTGGGAATAGGCTGGATGCTGAGGTTGAGAGGACAGACCTTGAGGGCAGAGAATTTAGAGATTGACTGCAGCTGATTTCCTACGACGAGCTGAGGGGTGAGTGTGTGTGTGTGTGTGTGTGTGTGTGTGTGCGTGCGCATGTGCTGCAAACTTCCACTGAAAGTGATGTATTCTTTTCATTTTAATTGATGATGTCACATCTGCTGGAAGATATGATGCCCAAGGTCTGTATTTATCCAACAGCTAAAAGGGAAACTTTGGACTTAAATGAAAGACAAAAATGTCCTTCACGTTTACTCCACAGATATAATAATAAAACATATTGATAACATTTCCTTTGACTTAAAAATGCTCTTAAATCCATCTTGAATTTCAACCCATGATACGAATTCTTTTAACTCACTTTTTGACACTCACACTTTCAGTGCAGCCTTAAGAGCCCATATGATTGGAGCTGCTTGTTGTTAACATCGAGTGTTAACAGCTGGAGATATTAGAATGAACATAGCAGATGTAGGATAAATACATGAGTCTGATTGTGATCATCATGTGATCACTTGAGAGCTTAACGGCACTTCACTGTCTTCACTTTTTGACTTTTTACTCCTAAGCATTCTTCTTTTGCAACTTTATTTTTATTGATCATTTCAAGCTAAGAAAGCAGAAACCGCATCTTTCAATGTAATGAGTTACATCTTACAAGCATATAGTCAAGTTTTTTCAGTATTTTACATAATGTTCATATCGTAGTCTTGAGATGAAGGCTGATCTCTCCATTCAGTCTTACTGGAAATTGCAGTCTGGTGGTCCCTGGTTGGAGGGTTTGCCTGCAGCTATTTTCTTTCTAGCAGCCAAAAGTATTTTAAAGAAATATTAAACCTGCATCATAAGTTTTTCAGGGATTTTGTCCTGGTATTATGCAACGAAAGAGCAATTTTACTATTTATTATCATTTTTATTATGCTATACTCATACTATAGTTCTTTATATTTTATATTCTATGATATATTGGAGTACTATACTATATATTATGTTATACTACATTTCACCTTATATCATATTTTATGTATACAAACAAACACTAAGTATCATTACTTCATCATGTTATATATTATTCTGGAGTACGCTGACATCTTATAACTGTGTGTATACTTCTTGCCTTTGAGTTTAATTGCTCTTGTATAGTTCGTATTTTTATTTCTATTCTTATCAAAATTGTATTCACTTTATTTACTAGTTATTTCTTTTTTTACTTTCCTCTATGTATCTGTACTTATTTCTGTCATTCCCCTTTGGAGATCAATAAGGGCTTATCTTATCTTAATTAACTTCTATTCTGAATATTTCATTATCTCTTGAAAAAAACAATTTAACACACACACACGTTTGTCCCTTTGTATACATTTTAATTTTAGAGGTCTAAAGTTTTCTAAATCACAGTGAAAGTGTGATTCTTAGAGGTCTGATAAACATGGGCCCTGACTTACTAATGCCACCAGCTCTGCTTTTGGTCAGAGGACATTTGCCACCGTCGTGTTTTTGTGTGTTATTATTACCTGGAAGCGGTGGAAGTCTGCAGGCTTGAAGTCATTAGGGGAGCATCCACACCAGTCAACGATGTGCTTGTACTGGCACTTGCAGCCCAGTTTGCGGTTCCAGTTGGTGATGCGCAGGTTGTTATCCACCATGCTCTCGCAGTGGGCGCTGTTCTCCAGCACGGTGTGGAAGAACGACTGGGTATTGAGAAACAGAAACAGAGGCAGGAATGGATGGGGGAGGCGGGGGTGGGGGTGGGGGGGCAGAGACAGAGAGACGAAATTAGAAAATTGTATACCTTTTATTTTTTTTTACACCATTCAATTCACAGAGTGGAAATAGAGTAGCAGCAGAGAATGGAGATTCACAGTAGCTCATGATAAAAATCCAATTTCCCCACAGAGATCATTCAGTTCTCATCCAATCCTTGTATACGGCTGGAAAGTCAGCCTTTACATCTTGCCTTCACTTTTTGATTTTATGTCCGTCTCCGAGTTCTTTTTTTCCCCCTGCTCATCTAACACAGCAATGAAAAGAGAGCGGCGTATACTGCTTCTATAAGGGATGCAGTGTAAGTACAAAGCAGTGCTTACCTGTCAGTCAAAACGTTAAGAAACTCTTGAAAAATGTGAAAGTGGTGTGTGTGTGTGTGTGTGTGTGTGTGTCTTACCTCGGCAGGCAGCAGAGTGTAGGCGTAGAAGCGCTTCATGTTGGTGACCAGGTCGTCCTTGGAGTTGATGACGTATTCGATGAACATCCGGTTGAGAAGGAACCAGTCGGACCCGCCGTCCACCGAGATGCCTTCTGGGATTTTACGGTCACCCAGCCTCCACATGTGGGTGTCGCACTCATAGAACAGACGATCCAGACCCTGCTTACGGATAAACCTAGTGGACACACACAAACACGTGGGATGGGAGGGATCTTTATTTTTGTGAAGAAAAAAACATACACAAAAACAAATCTGACTTTAAAAACATAATTTCTGTAGCTTTTGTTTTATATTTAGAGGGACACTTATGCATAATTAGCAGCTCATTTATATTTCGTCACAATCTTTCTCTTTACTTTGTATAAACAGAAGATGTTTGAGCGGTGCTTGTCACAAGAGGCCCTTGTTGACTGTAAACTTCAGTGAACATTGTCCTCCTTCAGTCGGAAACACAACTTTTAAGTGCTTATAATGAAATCAGGGTGAACATCTTCTAAAAGCAATCTGTGTTTTGTTTTTTTGGGGGCGGTGGGGGTGAAAATTGTAAAAAAAAAAAAAAAAAAAGCAAGAGATGAGCTAAAAAAGAGCAGAGAACACGCTGAAAACATGCTCAGGTAGATGTAGACACAACTCAAGTGCCACAACAGCTAAAAGAGACTACAGATGAATCATTTTAAACAATAACTGTTATTAGTTTTAGTATTTCAATAGTTGTATATCCAAACATTACTTTCCTTTCAGAATTTGTCTCCTATCCTTGGCCTTAAATGACTTGACAAATGTGTTGTTCACACTTGTCACTACACACTTTTATCAGCAACAAGAAGAGTGACACCCTGCATACATAATGGATGGTGTTACTCCTGTGAACGTATCGAGTGTCAGATGGAGGGAGTCAAATTCAGGTCAGCCTGGTCAGACTGTTCCTTCTGTTCTCTGAACAGTGACAAAGACTTCTGAGGTATTGACCTTGTGGCTCGCAGGCATACGCGCGTGTACATACGCTGATGACATTTTGAAAATGCACTCATGCATTTTCCAAGCATTTCAATTAGTTTCAGCCATTCGCACATAGTGGTGGATTACCAAGATCATCATTGTTGGTAATATGGAATTAAATCAGGAACAAAACATCTTCACTCTCATCAAACAGCACTGAATAAAATACTGTGACTGCAAACACAAAAAGGTACCGCTGAGTCACGCTGACTCATGCATCCATGCTGGCCGATTTCTTTTCTTTCTTTTTTTTATCATGTGTTTCGGGAGTATTTTTGCCCACAGTGTCGGGTGGTGACTGGTTTGTCACCGGGGTGTGTTGAGGCAGAAAGCAGAGGGCGGCATGGTGGCGGCAGTGGAGAAGGGCGTCCTGGCAGCGACCTCGCTAGCTCACCCCACCAAGAAGGTTAATTAATGAAGCCACAGATGGGAGCTAATTGTATTATGATTCAGTGACCACGCCGTGCTGGCAGGAGCGCGCCGTGTTATGTGCGCATACAGTAGGTGCTGCTGTGTGTGAGTAAGTGAGGAAAAACACTAGCCGGAGAGTAAGAGAAAGGCTGGGGGAGGTGTTGTAGGGTGATTAAAATGACGTTTGAAACATTTGTTCCTCACCTGGCGTTGTCCCTGCCGTGGGACTTGATGAAGTTCATGTCTCTGTATTTGGACAGGAAGGCCACCAGCTGGTTATTGGTCCTGAAATGGAAGAAAATGACTTTTGACTGGGAAACATATGGTGAGACCTAGCTGGAGGGGGGACATTGATTTTGCAGTGCAGTGCATGCTGTAAGTGCAGTTTTGGAGGTAAAGTATGCAAATGAATCACCCTGTTACTGGCTGCTTTAAAATAAAGTTCCTTAATGACAGTTGAAATTAAATGTTCAAGTTCTAATCCTGTGTCCCTGTGTTAATTGTTCAGTTATCTCTTGTTACATCCTAAAGAACAGTATAATAATCATATCAAAATCCCTCTCCTGTAAAACGCTCAAATACTTTTGATGACCCCATTTGTTCCAAACTTATATTTCATTGTTACTTATTTAGTCATGAATGTTTAAAGACCCTCTCTAGACATGTTTAAAGACACATAAAATACCCTGCTTGGAACAATTAAATGAACTAGTTAAAAATCTCTTAAAATGACATCTACTGTCTCTCCCTTACTGAAGAATCCAAAATTTATGAATAGGCCAATATTTATTGTTTGTGTGCATCACCACACGTCTCCTACTTCACTGAAAAGTCCACTCTCAGTGTGTGCGCACTGGAGCTTACGAGTTTCCATATCACACTTGTGTAAGCTGCATACTGGACCACGATTGGCTATAGACTAGCTGTGATGTCACAAATGATGCCGGTACATACACGTGTTAAAATAAGATTTAACATGAGCACAGAGAAACTTTCCCCCTTCAGCAGATGAATGTGAAAACAAACTCTGCACAGTGAAGTGAAGTAACAATTAGTAAAAACCCGTTTTTAATGTACGGAGAAATACGTTTTCAGGGGTTTTAACTCACGTAGAGATCAATTACAGATCTCGGCTGAACTCCGTGTAAGTCCCTCCGTTCCTTCAAGCCATTACAGCTATTTAGGATTATACAAAAGATTGTGCTATCCATGATTTTGATGAATGACTCCATGCTGCTCTTACATTGTAGAGCAGTCTACTCCCTCACACACAGGCCAGACAGGCTAAAAGCTTTGCTCTGCAGGCTATGCCCCAGTCAATGGCTCTAACATTTCATCTGTGCTGGAGCCTTTCATGGCCTGGCTTGCCTTTCTAAAAGAGCAGCAAGGCCCTGGTAAAAAACTCAAGGATCAGTGGGGGGAGGGACAAGCGCATATTAATGTCATTTTCTCTTGAAGGAGCAATTTCACAGCCTGGGGGGCTTATCTTAGGAGGTCCTGAGCCATAAAGCCTAACTGATGATGTGCTGTTGAGACACATGCAGTCTTCTCTGTCTCTACTTCCCACACGCACTGTGTATCTGCTAGCATGCACACTGACAATACAATATACATGCACAGAGACACACAAATGCTTGCAGGCACACACACACACACACACACACACACACACACACACACACACTCACACAGAGCGAGGGGAATTCATGTCAAGCTCCAGATTTGCCACCTGAGTGGTCACCCCGTCCACTGGGTCTAGTTTGCTTACTGTCAGCCCTGTGGTTGCTCTGTCTCACAGTGGTATTCACACGCACACATTACAGTAACACACAACACACACACACACACACAGCACACACACTGCTGGGAGTTTCAACCCCACCTGATACTTAAAAAATGCACACCGTTTCAATATCATAGCCAATTAGACTTCATGATTATGCCACTGTTTCACTTCCACAGTCTTACTGTTAAATTAATAATGTGCCTTTTTATAACGCGGACCTTAAATACACCATTCCAGAGGGGAATAGTTGAACTCCAATGGCTGACAGGTTATGAGCAAACACTCTTAACAACAAAAGATAAAAAAAAGTTCTGTCACTTAATTCAAAAATCCTGCTAGTTTTTTAATCTTAGAAGTTTTTAGAATTACATTTTCAAATGAGTTGGCTTAGTACTAATAGGTTATACGGGTTTTCAAGAGGAAATGACACCTATCACTTATGGAACAAAGCTAAAATATGAGATGCAACACTTTCCAGAGACAGAGATGACAAAGTGAAAGAGATTAGAAGATGTGATGCCTGCAGCCAGTCATTGTCTCACAAAGCTCAGACTTCTTAAAAGCTGCTGTAAAGTCCATGAAAGGGGCTTTAAAGAAAAAAAGAGGTAAAAGCAAGGAGACTGTGTAGATAAAAGCTGGGAAAGAGGGTTGTACTCTGACAAAGCAAGCGTGTAACTCATCCTCTGGCCTCTCTGGACACACACACACACACACACACACACACACACACACACACACACACACACATAGTATATCTCCCCCTGGACACACAGCCCCTCTGCTGGTGTGAGGGGCTCTGGGTTTTCCTTTGAGAGCCATCCATGCGGCAGGACAGACATTATCAGGGAATTAGAGGGGAAATAATGCTTGTCTCCAGTCCCACTGATAACAACAGCAGTAGTCAGGGCAGCAAGGGGCAGGGGAGCCACCCCCCGCCCCTTTCCTGTCTGCACCTGCGCAGTATGGTCACAACGGAAAAACAAGTGCCATTTGGAAAGTCTGTGGCCAAAAATACTGTAACTTAAAGCTACATTCAGAAAAGACAGGTGCAGGCTCACCATAGATATTTTTTTGGATATTTTATTTTTTGAATATATGTAGTACGATCAACATAAATTTTCAGCTTAAAATGAAGTGACAAAGGACGTGGAAAAATAAAGGTCGGGTTATGCTTGAAAAGAACTAGAATGTGGTGTCCAACCTCGTCGGAAGTCAAATGTGTTTATAGTTGTTTCAAATGGCCACACTCGAAGGGGGAGGGCAACAGCGCACACTTTTATATAGTCTGTCCTGGAAGTTGTTCACATGAAAAGTGACAGATATAGTTTGTCATCTCCACACATCTGGCCAATCACAGTGTGAAGTGGGTGTGAATGTCAGATTGACGGTTTTGTAATAGAAATGGTTGGACACAGAGTCCCCCAAATCTGACGTTGAAAAGGTGCGGGGGCAGGAGGTGTCCGAAGCTATTCAACCGTCCGACAAGCGGTTCTGATGAAGCATACTGGCAGCTTAACACATGGTTGTATTTGCAGTCTGGCATAAGTGAGGCATCTGCTTATTCCAACACGTTTTTCGGTGCTGTAGTGTGCTATAGTAAGTCAGTAATGATAATGTAATGCTGAGGTGTTTATTTCTGAGGGAGAATGTCTCTTTCTGCCTGATCCCGTTCACAAAGAAATCAGAGAGGATTGTCAGCGACAAAACAGCTGAATGGGTTTCAGTTTCTTGTCTGAGGACACTCGAGTAGCACGGATGCTCCCTCTCACGGGGGCTTGAACCCAGGCCTGCCACTTAAAAAAAGACCATATTTGCAAGTTCAACTCAGTAAATATGCAGCGCACAGACTTGGTCAAATCCAAGCTGTGGTTACAAATGCACTTGCTAAGCAAAGATACAAGAGTGCAATTTCCATATTTCCATATTGCATGGATCCAAAACATGCAGTTCCCTCTTGTTCTCCTACCCCAACTGCTTATTCTCGCTCCCTCGCCTCTCTCCCTGTCATTTCTGCCTCTCGGCTCCCTCTTTCGCTCCATCAATCGTTTCGTTTCCCAACAGATGGGGCTTAAAACCTCCACTGTCAGCCCTTTTCTAAACAACATCACCCTCATGCAAATGAGGAGGCAAAAGACGAAGAAAACAGTGTCTCGGTGCACGCACTCGTAAACACCTTTAATCAAGCACTGACAGACAGACAGACAGGTGCACAGACAGGATAAATATGCATACATGTACACAGACAGGTGCTGAGACACGCTGAACTATGACATAATCTTTGACGTGCACACACAGACAGCTTGTTAGCGGCGTTCATCGATATGGTGAAAAAAACTAAACACAACAAGACTGAACCCGTCCATGAACAAAATCCACATTTGCCCCTGCATCTTGGCTCCAGCTGTGGAGACATCAGATTCAGCTTTCTTCTACCCAGTGGCCATTACAGCTTGTCTAAATTCAACGGGTGGACATCTGGCTGCGCAGAAGAGATAACTCTCTCCTTAATAGGAGGATTTTAATTGGCTGCTGCAGAGCTACATCAAAAACCCAGCAGACCCTGAACTCCCAGAAGGACTATAAACTCACATAAAAAAAGCACAAGTCACATTTCTCCTCCAATAGGCTATTTCCGTGACTTCATGTCCAATCCATGTAGACTTTGTGTCTTTAATTACCTTTTACAGCTTTTTAAAAGGGATGTTTACGAGTGCAGAGACGACTTTCGGACTGTACAGTACACAACAGGCCTGGAAAGTCAATAGGTATTGACCCTGGGCAATTAAATTGTAATCAGTTCACCATGTAACCCATTCAATGGAGTGCAAGCAAGGAAGCAGGGAGTTGGAAGAGAAGGTGTTAACGAATAGTGTTTGAGAAAAGAAGAGAAAGAGAAAGAGGTTCTACTTCATTGATCTGTTTGGTTTGGAGTGAATCTTTATTTAAAGCTCACAGTTAACCACAGAATCTCACAACAGCATGTATTGAATTTCTTCCATATTGGCTGAGAGCGGTCGGCTATTGTTGTGCCCCAGTGACTGCCTTTGTCACCTATATTAGACGCTTACCCCTACACCTCACTTCATTTCCTTACAGGACAATTCATTACCAGACTGCCTTCCCCCTCAGGCCTCCCCCACTATCCTTTACTGAGCTACTCTTTGCTGCGAGATCTGTCTTTGTTACCTGATGGGGTAGTCAGCAGCACTGAGGTTGATGAAGAAATCCCAGCTCCAGTCCCTCATGGCCAGCAGGTCAGCCATGCTGCGAAGATACATGGTCAGCAGACTGGCACCGCCCCAGATGGTGGACATGCGCCAGGGTGTCACCCGCACATTCGGATACTGGGCAGCCAAGGCATGCACCTGCCTGTGCAGGTAGTTAGAACGCTGGAACAAAGGAAATGATCAAAAATGTATTAATATTGTGTCTGATATCAAGAGATTCAATTTTCAATGCAATTGAAAAAGAAAATGTTAATATTGTCACCAAGCTCCCATTGATAAAACAATGGGTTTAAAAGGGCTTGACTGATTTTACATTCAAGGTAATCGTGTTTGTGGGCTCTCTGTGGCTCACCTGATCAACGTGTATGTAGTAGTAGTGCGATGCGTGGTAGATGGCTTTGAAGAGGCGTTGAAACTGGCGTGAGGCTCGTCCATGGACCACCAGGACAAATGCTATTCTGACTGGCTTTGATGGGAAGCTCTCGGCGGAGTCCTCATCCCACTGGACATTAGCATTGGCTTTACCTGTGAGGTATGAGGACAACAATGTCTACATTTATGCAATCATTACAATACGAATGTTGTATTCACTCCATTTAATTCACACAACATTGCATGGATTCTTCATCAGTAAAATAATCAGGGGTTGCTTGCTCGTTTGATTACCAAATCAAATCTGTTGTTTATTTGATCAAGTATGAGAGGCTGCACAAACAGCGCTATTAGTCACTATATGATGGGGAGCGCCTATAAATAGCTCCGAGGGACAAAGCAAGCAAATGCCAAAGCATAATGAATATAGTTATTAATGATAATTAAATGCTATTCTTTTATTACACAATAAATGGAAGTAGCTAAACAACAAGGTTGCTAGGCAACACACTAAGTAGCAGTCGGGGTGGTATGATTAGCATATTCATAATAACTAACTGCTATGTCAAAAGTGAACATTCAGTACTGAACTGAGGAGGTACCGTTTTAATAACCACCAATCAAGATGCTCGCTTGAAGATAAACAGTAAGACTATAATACAACCATCATGCCTTGAAAAAAACAAAACACTGTAACAGGCAGAGATAGTTGTAAACATGAGTAACTTCCTTTTGCTCTCCACTGTGTCATTCAAATACATATAAATACAACAAAAAACCCATAACCACAAAACCATGACTCACTCATCCATTTTCTTATGAGACTGAATCGGAACTACGACAACTTCAACCACATACTGCGCACACTGTAACTACTATCCTCATTCAGACAGGAATCCTATAAGCGATTCCTCTGGGGCTCTCAGGGTGGAGCACGCTTTGACAATGTGCCATCATTCCTCTCAGGCAAAACTCCAAGAAGATGCCTTGGATTTCACACAAACGACAACAGTAAGCATGAAGGCAAACACAGCCCTGGCCGCGGCCTGCCAAGCCACTATCAAATTAAACAATTCCAACAATCTCTGGAGAGCCATCGGTAACCTCCTCATGGCTCCATTGTGTGGTTTTGCACCACCCTTAACCACTCAAAAACAAACACTTGCACTTCAAACCTGAAAAAAAACCTCCCCCGAAGCTGCTCTGCAACATCAAGTCCCCCAACATTATCCCAGACATTGTTTGTTTTTAAATCTTCAGTTATTACAGCGAATGCGCACACGCAGCTTATGAGACATGTTTGTTCACAAAACGTGCCTTAAGGAGATTAATGACTATAATTTGGGACTCCAGTTCCCAAGAGCCTGTTTGTGTTGAAGAGGAGGGAATACTGACGTGGGGGCTGTTTAGTCCCCTGAGGTTACATTTCCACAAAAATGCCCCTCCCGACTCCTCTCCCGTCTGGCCCTAGGGTCCTGTAATTACTCAAAATTTAAGGGCATGTTTCTGACACGTCTTCTCTTTGAGTCGACAGGGGCTGACTAAGAATCCCTGGCCCCTCCAGTCCAACTAATCTCATTCATTCAAATTTAAGGGCAGGTGTCCAACATGGCTCTGTTTAAAGGTTGACCACAAGGTTGGGGTCAATGACACGCTCCCTTGGCTTCAATTGGCCCCAATTGGCCGTGGCTCCTGTCAGTCACTCATACTTATTTCTGGCTTCTCTCTCTCTGCATGTGTGTGTGTGTGTGTGTGTGTGTGTGTGTGTGACAGCTCAGGGGGGAAATCTGCTGTGGGCCGTATCAGATTGAACGGTAATTGGTGGCCAGCTAAGAAGGTTCACTGGTTTGCTTTGCACACGGATAATTGGCCAGTCGCTTCACAAAGCACTTTGAGAGTGCGTGCTATGCTAGCTAGCTGAACTAATGAGCACTGCTGTGTGTGTGTGAGAACTTCAATTTTACTGTCAGTTCTGTTGAGCATGTGTGTTTACCTGCAGAGGAGCTTTATGTGTAGTGCTTTTTGAACAGACTCTGCACCTGAAGAGACCGCAGGCCAATACCAAAAGAAAAAAACAGAAGCCCTGCTCTTGAACTCATCACTCTTCATCATCCTTCCCATCGCCATCTATCTTTTAAACTGCCTCTCCCTCATCTGCTATCACCCCACTCTCTTCCTCCATCATCTTGTGTAACTTCGGGCTCTTACACACCCTCCATCTTAACTGCTCATATGAGAGGTTAGAACAAGAGCTGAGCTATACCCCAAAGGGCTTGCATCAAATTGCATTTGAAAATGTCTCTGGGACGGTGTCTGCCCCTTGAAACCATCCACAAAGCCGGGTTTGCAGACTTATCAATCATATCCATAGGTTTGATTTATATGAATACAATAACACATTTAATTTCCTTTTCTTTAAACCTGTACTAACTGATTTTTGGGTCACTTGGGAGCAGAGCAAACACAACACTTAACATTTGTCACCTTTTAAGTTGATATGGCTTGTTAGCAAACAGTCGCCACGTGGACCAACAATAGCGTTCATTTGGAGCTAGCTACAACAACAACAACCACCTTACCACATAAAAAATGTATATGCTGACTTACAGACGTCTCTTTCACAATGTAAGTCTATGGGGAAAAGTCTTTTTGGGTCAGTGTGCATCACGTGACGGACCCGGAAGTTGTAATTACACGATTTGGCCTTCAAAGCCCCGTACACTTCCTGGGGGCTTGGTTTAGCAAACTAGCATGTTGCCTCCACTGGCAGCATGCCGCCCAACCCGCCAAGCAACAACCAATCATCCTCAGCATACCTCACCTTAGCAAGCAACAACACTCCTGTCTACCATGCCACCAGCTAACACCATCAGCTAACAAGATGCTAGTCAGCAACAACCAGCTGAGAGAAATATCTGGCTCTTTATCTGCTAAATGCTCCACTAGGTTCACCAGCAGTCGCTAGCTCTGTCAGCTGTTTGGTGCTGGGCAGGTAGCATATTAGAGCTTCTGAAAACAGCTGCCTGCTGATACTAAAGATAATGCCATAAGAGTGGTGTGAGTGAATCAAAACTAAAGCTAAAGACGCTATAAAGCCCATAGAGCTGAGGGGAACTTCAGAGTTAGGTGCTAATTCTCTATCGTTTGTCACTATGAGCGACTCTGTTCACATTAGGCCATTAGGTTAAAGCTACATGGGTACATGGTCACTGACTGCCAGCTAGTACCCCGGCTGGAGCCCAATCATATCATCATTAGCCAAGTTAGCATATGAGAGGCAAAGAGATCGAACATGTTCCTCCTGTGTTCAATGATGCTAATGCCAGAGCTAAGACAATTGCTAATCTAGCCAAGGCCTCAAGGACAGAACACAGATCAAATCAAATTGGACAATTTTCTGCTAACAAGGTTAGGACTTGAATTGGGACGGGGAACAGAGGAGGGAAGAGAGAGAGAGAGAGAGAGAGATATAACACATTGGCAGGCAGCAGGCAGGCAGACAGAGAGTAAGAAAGAAAAGTGATTTAATTTAGCTGTCGTGTTGTTACAGCCCAGCCACCAGGGGAAAGCCCTTTTCAATTTCTTTGTCTCCTTTGATCAAACTGTCAGTTTGAGTGGGATGGCGAGTTGCCGTGTGAGATGACAGGAGCTTAGGCACAGAGAAACGATACTCCTGCTCTTGGGAAGTGGAATGTACAAAAGTTGCTAAGTCACGGTGCCTCCTCGAGTTCTAATAACATGAGCGAGGGCCGGGAAGGTATCTGACTAGAACAGGCAAGATGTATAATAGCTCTCTCCTCCTCCCCTGCTGTCCACACGGCATTTAGTCCATTCCCATGTGTATAAATGCACGTGTGTGTATGTGCTGTTCACTGAAACACGGTTGCTGATGCATGCTGCTCACCGATGGCGGCAGCCGGAACAGATTATGTTTACAGAATCCACAACCAGACTGCAGATGTCCATAAATTCTTAGAGAAAAAAAAGCCTGTGTGTGTTTGTGTGCGTCTTTTTGAGAAAAAGAAAGGAGAACCTGTGTTCTGTGGCCAGCTTGACAAAACAAATGAAAATTGGAAACCAATTTGGAGAGAATACAAGCAGCATCCCCATTTTCTCCAACTATTTACTTCACCAATTACGCATCAGCAAAAAAGACATTTGTTGTCTTTGACGAGAATTACAATTACAAGAACAGGAAATACTTTACCACGCACTAAAGCCTGATTGATCAGACGACACTCTACTTAGCTTTGCGGAAATTATTTTTCTTTTTTGCTATGAAAAAAAAAGCTTGTACAGCAGAGAGTAGGAAGAAATAATGTGGAAAAAATGAAATGTCAAACTGTATGAGGAAAGGACATTGACAGCCTGTCAACATTATTTCCAGGAGGTTTTTCTTTGTGTTTTGTACTTTAGTCTGCTGGAATAATCAACTCAAGCAGAAATCTCTATCAGCTTATTGATCCCCTGATTTTGAATCTACTTGAGATGAACGATTGTTTAAAGGGCGCTGCTGTAAGAGGCTCTTAAGAGTGGCATTTATTTTGACTGCTTTCACATAAATGCTGTTTGGCAAGAAAGGCCTTAACCTGAATACAACCTCTAACCTCAGTGTTAATGTCTGTCTCTTTTTGACATTTAGGACAACCAGATTCTTAGTATGGGCTCCTACGTGAACCTAAACTTTTCTTTAATAGTTCTGGTTATTTCACATCAGAGATTACTGTATTTCTTTTTTCGTCTTTGCATTTCTGGTTTAAAGTAGGTGGAGCTCAGTTGGGAGAAGGTGATGTCATGTATTTCCGTGCACCAAGCACTGTCAATCAAATCTGACCCAAATCCACACAGACAAACTTTAACTTTGATTGTTGCTTCTTAGTGTTGAGCAATCCACCTGTGTTGTGTCTGAGTCATACCCCCCCCCCCTCTTCAAAGTAACAGTTCAAATTAAGTTCAACAGTTCAAATTAAGTTTAACAGTTCAGGTCAAGTTGTACTTTAGTTTGTAGCCTGCAGTGAAAAACCACAAACGCACGGTTGCTTCTGTGCCTGCAGGCGCCTCGTTAAACATGGAAGTTGAAGCGTGCTTTGTTATAGTATGGAAAATGTATTTTTGTGATCTTATGTGTTTTTACCCAATAGCTAAGGTGTTTGTGCAGAGGAAGACCTTTTATGGATCTCCCACCCCCAAGAACAGGGGGCAAAGGTTATAAAAAGAAGAGCAGAACAAAGGCTCAGGGCTGACGCACTCTGCCGTTTTGGTCCCTTGGGGTCCTTGGTTGTTTGTGAGACTTTGTTACTTGTTTTTTTATATTTTCTTCTTTCTTTTGAACATTTTGTATCCATTTACTCTTTTGATAAAACTCCAATAAAACTGGGTTGTATTTTGTACATTCCAACCAAATTCCTGTGTTGCTCCTCTCTGAGGTCATCTAAGTAGCCACCCTCAGGTAAGAAGACTACTCTCCTTGAGATATGCCGACAGTAGATAATAATTTGACCTTGATTGGTGAATTTCAATGAAAGCTGCTGTGTTTATATTGCAATGTATGATATGGAAGGACATGTTGAATAGGTTCAGCTCAGGTGTCTGATGTTTTGTTGCTGTTGTGTTATGTTTGGTGTTGAGGTTAAAGTTTTCTGAATATTTGGGACACAGGGAGGCATTTCCTAAATTGCGTGTAGATTTTGGGAGTCCGTTTGAAAACCTAAAGATTAGGTCGTAGAACAGCCGTCACGCAATGTAATATCCGCGTTGGGTGGGGGTATTGGTTATAACATCTAAGAACCTCTTCATTAGTCATTCCATGAAACATAGCACAGACATAGCCATTTATATTAACTAAAATCAAATAATCAATTAAATGAATTACAGTGATTAATTACTCACCCTCGAGGGGGCAGTAGCGAGTGACCTTCTCAGGCATTAGCTGCCCTTCCTTGTGTCTGCAGTACACCTCAGCGATCTGTTGCCGGCACTCCTTGCTCTTGGCTCTGGATAGAGCTGAAATGGCTTCCTTCCCACTGATCTCGCACTTGGGTGGCTGGTCGTAGGTCACCTCCAGCGGCGCTGAAGTCACCTGCCTCCTGTGGGGGTGCTGATGTCTGTGCTGCGACTGGGCCTGCTGGGGCTGTGAGGCACGGTAGTGTTGCAGCGACACTCCCGCGACGCCCTGACCGCCTAGGTAGGAGGCATTGTTGCCGACTGCCAGCGGCTGGTGGCCCACGGGCAGCACTTCGTTTGAGCTGCGGCCCAGACTCGGGGAGCTGTCCCGCCACGCCTGCTGCTGGGCGTGGGCCTTCTCCTGCAGATGCTCCCGCTGCTGCTTGCTGCTGGTGGCCCCTACAGACTGCCGGTGTGGCTGCGAGCGGGCGCCAAAGTTACTATTGTCTATGTTCTCAAAGTCTTTGGGCACAGAGTTCTCGTTGTTGCTGTCCACTCTGCTTTTCTCCTTTGGCCGGTGGGAGTAATATCCATCCTGGATGAAGAGAGTGGGAAGAGGAGGAGGAGGACAGGGGCGGTGTTGGGTAAATGGTGGGGAGAGAGAAAAGAGGAGGAGGAGGGAAGACACAAACAAGAAAAACAAGATCAGAATTGAGTGAGCGTGGTGCATATCAAATGTCGGATTAACAATCAATGCAGCATGTATGAGTGGGCAGCACTGCATTGAACCGTGAGGCATGAAATGAAGTAGCAAGGTATTGGGTGTGAGGACTACAAGGGGCAACCTACCGGAGGTGATGCAGGGCGGAGGGCTCTGCCGCTCCGTGCCATCATCAGATTAGCCCCGGTTTCAATTAAATTCTCCCTCAAATGGGCCCAGCACTCCGTAAACAGATTACCAAGAAGGGATAAAGGGCCAGAATATGACTGTGAGATTGCGTGGGTGTTTGTGTTTATGCGTGTGTGTGCATGCGTGTGTACAATTCCTTTTTCAGTGGAGCCACATGAGAATGTGAAGAAATTGTAGTGGTGTGGCGTGTGACTGGAAAGGCTGCACTTGTCAGCGCTGTGCGTCTGCATATGTGAGATAGAGTGTGTATGTGTGTGTGAACGTCTGAATGTACAATTTCCCTATCTTTCCAGCAGAATAGTCTGAAAGCGAAGGAGGGGCACAGGGGAGAGCAGAAAGAGGAAAAAGGGTAATGAGTGAAAGTGGAGAGTGCGCAGCGAAGGAGCGCTGACACGAGGCTTGAGTTCTGCTCCTGGGAAGCGCTGGCTTGTTCCAGTGAAATGTGCCGCGATGCATCAAACGGACAAACTAAGAAAGCTGCCTGGATGCCACACCACTGTTCCACACCTTGCTAGACACACAGGAGAAGAGGCGGAGGAGGAAGAGTGAGGGGGAACGGAATGACAAACAGCAGCCGGGGAAAGATAGAGCTCATAACAACAGGGACCCCTGATGTGTTTCTCCATTTACAAGACACAGAAAAGAGGAGAGAAAAGGGGAGGGAGAGCTAAGTGCAATATGAGGTATGGGAGACAGAATGGAAGCAGGAGAGGCAAGAGGCACAAGGGAGGCAAGTGGGATGCTATTGTGAGCCAGCCGCTCAGCATGGAAATGTCTTTCCACCCCTAAAGCCAGGCCTGTTATCAGCCCATCAACCTTCCCTCTCTGCAAACACCTTGTACCAGCACAATTACAAAGGTGGCTGGATGACACACTTTCACGCTCGGGAGAGACAGGAGGGGGGATGATATAATGGAAGTGAAACAAGAAACAACAAACTGGATGAAAACAGAGGAGGAACAATATTCTCATTGTCAGCTCCTTTTAAGCTGCTTCCTTGGCAGAGGTCTGCTTCTCACAACACTGGATACGTTTAAGCTTCTTCTCTCCCCTCTTCTCCCCTCTTCTCCTCTCCTCTCCCCTCTTCTCCTCTCCCCTCTTCTCCTCTCCTCTCCCCTCTTCTCCTCCCCTCTGCTCCTTTCCTCTCTTCTCCTTCCACACTCATTTCTCTCCATGCATCTCCTTCCCTTCACACATCCCGATTCCACCGCTCTGCTCTTTTCACCTCTCATCCCTTCTGCTCCACATCTCACTCCTCTTCTCTCGTCATCTGTTCCCCCTTTCATGTCTGTCGCACCTCCGCCCCCCCCCCATTCTCAACTTCATCTCTGCTCCTGCCTGTCATAACCTCTCCCTTCCCCTCCCCTTCCCCTACTTGTCTTTCTCTACTTTCTTCACCCTGCCAGTTTAAACAGACCTTGTTGTCTGAATGACAGAACCTGCTAATCCTGTGTGTAACAGCTGCTTAGGCCAGTGATCACCTAAAAAGAAATCCCTACTTGCCGAGTTTCAAAGGGAATGCTTTAGGGGGCTAATCCATGCAGTGCAAGTCACTGGATGTTTGCAGAGGTAAAATGAGTCTGTGTGCATTCATGATTATGTGTGTACAGTGCATGCTTGTGTGTGTGTGTGAGTGTGTAAGGAAGACAGAGAACAAGTAAAGTCGAGGCAGCATGTGTTTGCCCTGGAGAAACGGATACTCTCGCTTTGCGTCCCACTGCGAGAGACATGAGAAGATGAGGGACGCACTTAAATTGGAAAAATGTCCAAGTGAGCAAACGATAAAAAACAACAGCGCCCGACTGTCCCTGAACCCATCTTGATGGAGCAAATCTACTTTGCTTACAGCAGAGAGATACTGAGCGCTCGCTGATGAAGCATTCTCCATATCACTGAATTCATACTGTCCGAAATATACAGAATCCTTATGAAAGTATGCCATGTATGTATGGTCATTTCCAGCAAGGCCAAGTGAGGCTTACCTGAGGCATGTCCGTCTGTACTGTAAAGACGGGATTGATGTAAGGCTGCAACTAATGATTATTTTCATCATTCATGCTGAGAGTTAGATGAGAAGATCGATACCACTGACATGTCTGTACGGTAAATAGAGATGGTTAGCTTAGCTTAGCATAAAGACTGGAGACAGGTGGAAACAGACCAGGCTCTGTCCAAAGGTAACAAAATCCACCTACCAGCACCTCTGAAGCTCACTGATTAATCTTGTTAGTTTAAACCTTGAGAAAAAAAGTGTAAAAATGGTAATCAGCTGTTTTCATTGTCAAGACAGCTAAGAGACTTCAGGGAGTTACTGCTCCCAATCAAGCTATGCAAAGCTAAGCTAACTAGCTGCTGGCTGTAGCTTTATATTTACCATACAGACATGAGAGAGAGGTATCAGTCTCATCCAACTCTTGGCAAGACAGCGAATAAGCGTATTTCCTAAAACATCAAACTATTCCTCTAACCTTCAGGGAAAACAAGCAAGCAGCAGCGCTACATCACACATCGAAGGCCGCATATTTAATAAATGAGGCGAATGTTTAATAACTAAACTGATAACGAGACAAGACACGTCAGACTCTGTCTGATTCCGCTCAGCAGGTGACAGTGATTGATTGATCACATCATATGTTCGCTTGCAGTAATTAATCAGCGCAGCACACTGCGATGTCGAGAAAAAAAAGGAAAACCTTTTTGCAAGTTGGGAGAAGTAAAGACAAACAATGAGTCACAATCAGGTGCAACCAGGTGTCCAGCCAGCAAATGTTTGGCATCCTTGCTTGAAAAATGACTCATCAACAATTACTTGACTACTAAAATTGTTAGCTAGATGAATTTTGATCAACTGACTCATCGACTAATCATTTTAGCACGAGATTGCTGTATGTAAAACTACTGCTTCTAATACTGCTACTACTGTATCCCATCTGGCTATAATGATTTTCTTTGGGGGGGGCGGGGGAGCAAAAAGCATCACAAAGATTAATTTGCAACAAAGTAGATTTGTTGCAAATTAATTGACATGGATGAGAGTCAGACGAGGTTAGCCCCATGTGGCCCTGAAGTGGAAATGAGTAGTATTTGTAAGCTGGCACTGAGGAGATTCCTCTGGATAAACAATCTTCACACTGTGCTCCTTTTTCCCTCCTTCTCCCCCTCCTCCTGTGAGCAAAGGACTCCAGTAGCTGTGTCGTTCTTTAATCTCAGGGACCGAGCTCTAAGCAGGAAGCAGTGGGGCACAGAATTAATAGTAGTGGCGGCCATTGGAGATAGGAGCTGCGTTGGACTGCAGATGGGGCCGGGAGCTGGGGTAAACTATCGATTGTTACAGGGGGATATGTTTTCTGCTCCTTGGGAGTGCCGAGGAGGCCAGGCCAGGATTGCCTGGCATGCGCTGTGCTTTTTGCGCACACTCAAGCTAACACACACACACACACACACACACACACACACACACAACCACACATCAGCCCTCCCGGAGCTCTGCTGAGGAGTGAGGAAAAAGCAGAGGGGGTAAACGTTAATATCATCCATCACTGGTGGGTACATTTAGAGAGAGGTTTGTGGGGCTGGGAGTTTCAGCATCCCCTCCGGGAATGGTTTAGTCCATTTCTCAATACAGAGCTGGCCCTTTCCACTTTCCCCCATTTCCTCTGCCACAGGGGGAAATATTTCACCTGTCCTTTTTCTCTCGCTCGCTTTCTCTCCACACCCCCCCCCCCCCCAATCTCCTGTGCAGCAGAGGAAAAAAAGCACATATCTCTCTCTCAGCACCTGTCCAGCTTCCCCACTCTCCTCCCTCCTGCCCTGGTCCACGTATCATCCCTCGCTCTAGGAAGGAAAGCAGTTCGTCTGCTCCGCCCCCTCCCCTCCTCCCTAATGCCATCATTTACTGTTGCAGTCCCACGGTAGATGTGAGGGAGAGCAAGGCAGCAGCACATATCAGTTTCACCCCAGCCCGCTTTAAAAGACATCATTCCTATGGGGCCGAGCTGAGATAAACTACTACGTGTGCCAGCAGTGCGTACTCTGTCAAGCTGGTGTATGGACAGCCATGCAGACACCACCATGTACATAAACACAGTCAAGTTTACTAAGAAACACATAATAACTGCCTATGTGTGAGTAGGTGGGTGTTGAGTCACCTCGGCAGCATGCAGGCCAGCTTCTGCTACGACCTGCCTGCCATGTGGCTAACGAGCTCAGATTAATTACCTGGACTGAATCCCTGCGATACTCTGAGCAAGATGTGGCGTCTGGCATGACACGGGAGACTGATACACTGACAGACTTAGTTCACAGCTGCTCTAGCACCTCAGGACACCTCGCAGAGAAATGAGCCGGGGTAGAGCCGGGACGACCTAAATGCTTAGTGACTTCTTAGAAGTCTACTTATCGTAGCTTATCAGCTGTAGAGTCGCTTTTCCGCTTTCTTAGATTCACAGTTTAGCTATCAAACGCTCGTGGTATCAAGTACGGTAAAGTAGACTGAACTTTAATTCAGTAAAACAACAAATAGCCTACCTACAGCGAAGAGCTTCAAAGGGTCTAAACTGGAGTTACCAATAAGAACAATCAAGTTGGAAGCTGGGTAAAGAAATACAAATATGAGTCACAGAGAGATTTTTGTGATACATCTGCCAAGAGAGTACTTGGGTTCCCTTTCTAGGGTTTTCATTGTATTCTATCTTCTAGTTATGAATATTTCCTTCGCTCAATCCCTTCAGTCCCCTTCTCCCCAAATGGCTAAAACTGGAGGAATGCTAGTCACATGTAATGTTAGTGTGTACGTGTGTGTGTGCGCAAATGTGCGATTAGTGGCAGCTCTGAATGAACAGTCTGGGTTTGGTATGCACAGAAGCCTCTTGTTGGGTGCCCTGCGACAAGCCCCGGAGCGAGAGTGGTGAAAATGGAGTGTGTCTTTCTGTGTGTGTGTGTGCAAATGTGTTACAAATACCTAGCGGAGACAGACAGTGAGAACCTCTGAAAACTACTTAACAGCTTTAGGTTTGGAAAATGAAATTTGGAGAGAGGATCTATTATCTGAAAAGGAAGCAATAATATAAAAAAGGCCTCTCCTCTGGGAAAAGAGACACATTATTGCAATCGGCTGCTAATGGTTGAAACCACTGAAAAAAGTCTTCCAGAGAAAATGAACCTGGGGTTGAGACTCGTGGGTGTTCTAAGACAAGACAAGAGGGCAGAGGTGAATTCACAAACTGCTGTTGAATTCCCACTTCTTTCTGATGGACATTCCTGTATTGCAATTATATGGCTTCACCGGCTATATTTGCATGCATGTTTTCAACTGGGCAACGAGACAAAAACCCCCAGACCTCTGCACTCATAACCACAGACACAGAGTTCATGTTCCTCTAAAAAGTACAGTTTTTAGAGGCAGCAAAGCTCTGCATGAAAAGCTCCACACAATGCTACGTATGAAGAAATGTATTACCAGTGGGGGGGATGCGGGGGAATCCTTGAGGAGTTCCTACAAGGCCACAGTGGAATTAAAAAATGTTTCTGCTTCCCTCACAATATGTTTGCATGCCATTGCAATACTTTTATGATCTCTGGTTTTCCCCGAGAGCTCTGTTTGTGTATACATAACGCTCAGCCCACTCAAAGCACTGATGTTCTCTCATGGCCTGTTGATGTATGAAGCCCACAGTTTAAATCATCCTAGGATACAGATATGATGTTTAAGGCCCTGCACTCCAATGGCAAACCCACACGGGTGTTTTGAATTACTTTATCTAATTAGGCCTCTTCTCAGGACTGTGGGCGTGTGCAAACTACACTTGATCAACATCTCCCTCACTCTTCCTTGCACCTGTTTGTGCGGGACAAATAACAATCACCTTTATTTATGGATAACTTTTCAAAACCCAAGTAAACACACATCAAGCATAAGGCCAATGGATAAAAGTCCTATGTCCTCCTTATTAAAGTGAAAGTAAGAAGATTGCGTGTTACAGATTTGTAAGCAGATAAAGGTAAGAAGATTGATACAACTCTCATGTCTGTATGCTAAATATGAAGCTACAGCCAGCAAGCTTTGCTTCAGCTTAGCTTAGCATACGTTTGGAAGCACTGGGGAAGAGCTAGCCTAGCTTTGTCCACAAGTTAAAAAAAATCTGCCTCCCAGCACCTCTTATGCTCAGTAATTAACCAGAGGAGACACATAACTCCCTGTAAAACCACAACTTGTCGTTTTTACACTTTGGTTTTTGTACAGAATGAGATATAATGTGTTAATTAGTCACCTTAAAGGTGCTGGTAGGCAAATTTTATTTAGCTTCGCACAGAACCAGGCCAGCTGTTTCCCCATTTCCAGTCTTTATGCTAAGCTAAGCTAACTGCCAGCTGGCTGTAGCTTCATATCTAATGGACCGACACGAGAGTGGTATCGATCTTCTCATCTACCTCTCTGCAAACCAGCGGATGAGCATACTTCCCAAAATGTCGAACGCCGTGTGATGTTTGCTGTGGCTGTACTTAGGAATAGCATCATAAGTTGTCTGCGAGGTAGCCAAAATCTGTTGCCAGAGAATGCAAAAGCTTTAGGAATGCAAAGCTATTGCTAAGGGATGCAAAAGTATCAGTAAAATACAAGAAAGGTTTGATTAAGGATAATACAAAAAGAGATATGTTTAATTATCTTCATCCTGCAGTGCAAAAAAAGTTTAGTTCTTCCTGGCCGCTAATACTTCACGCAGCACAATCACACATTAGTATTCAGAGCTCACACTTGACCATTAAATTCCTTACTCTTGGCTGTTTTGAGCATCGGAATTCTACAGTAGGAATTCAATATAATGCATTTAGTGTACTTTCTATAAGTCACTCTACATAAGAGCATCGGATAAATGCTTGAAATGTAAATGAGTCACTTAATGGACAGAATTTAATCTAGAATATGTGTCCGCTGCAGCGGAAAAATAAGAAAATACCATAAATGTGTTTATATCAAGATTATTCTCTTCTGGAACTTTCCCCCCGAAATTGGATTAAGAAGAAATAGAGTTGAGAGGCGACCTCAAATAACCTCAAAGATTTATTCTGAGTGTGTAGCAACAACAAGGAAACTCACACTGGGAACAATGTTACAGCTAAAATCCCCAAAGTATGTAGCAAAAGTGAAGCCGGGCTGCCTGAGTCTCACAAGGTTTGGTTCGCCTTCTCCCTCAAAAATCTTTACTCGGCATCCCAGCAGCTTACATAGATGGATTACTTAACACACACACACCTGCACCTCCAGACTAAGTTGTCCTCTGTTTCTAATACACACACGACAATGCACACACAAGGCTGCACACACACACACACACACTAGTATCACATTTATCCTGGGGCCTGTGTGTGTCCGTGTGTGGCTGTGTGTGTGTATGTGGAGTAACACATGGTTTCTGTGCTGTGGAGGCAGCAGAAGGCAGAAACCAGGGAGGGGTCTTGAATCTGAGGGTGTGAGAGCCTCAGTGTTTCTGTACAGTAGAGACTGGACTCAAAAGTAAAAGATCAGCTCTAAAAGTGCACTTTGCATATCCATGCCCACCGAGATTTTCTCTATTCAAAACGTGTGTCTGACATGCAAAAACAAGAGGGCACTCATTCACAAGCATCTTAATGCTACGTGCCAATTCATCACATACTAATATACCTTTAGAATGACATGAATTCCCATTTATATGCCAACATTATGACACAAGGCCAAAATGGTGACATAGAAATGTGTCTATTTTGTGTTAGAAAGCTGAGTGCATTCTTCTAGTTACGGGCCGCAAAGACCGTCAGCGTGTTTGAAATCTCAGTCGACTGCTCACTGTACAGTAAACTTGTGTGTCTACTGTGTAGAGAGTAGTGAACGAGTGAATGAGGCAGCGATTAGAGACACAGCTTTAGAGTTGCCTTATGGTGGTATCATTCCTGCTTTAGCAATAAACGGCTAAACTTCTCCTTATGGACATTATTTCCTTTTAAAATCCTCTCACTTCGGGAGCCACAAATAAAGAAATAAATGATAAAATCCATGAATAGTTTATAATCCAGTGGTGTAACAGTGAGGTAGAAATGCTTCCTGAACTATCAACAGCTAGCATTACCTAGCTAGCCAAAGCTGACATAATGATATGTGAGCAAGGCAAGCTAATGAGCGCTAGAGACCTGTGACAACTACAGAACTAATAGCTGGTGTAGTGTTTTTTTATTCCTCTGGTTACAAAAAAGTTTTCCTAAACTGCACCAATGGAACAAAGTTTCCATCTAAAGTGTTACACAGCGTAACGTCTCAGTCGTGTGTAACGTCAACTGAATATTCATGCTATTAATTACTAACATTGCTAATTATACTCCAACTCCCACTCCACACAGTACTCTCTTTTTTGGGACTATTTTGCAATGTAAATCTAATGTTTAGTTTGACTTGTAGGACGTGCATATTTGGCTTACATCGCAACATTTGTAATAGATGTAGGTAAGTTGGCAATTATAAAATAGTTTCCTAAATGTAGTTATGGATTACATTGTCTTAATTAACATTTGAACACCAGTGGGATAAAGTGAGTTAATGTGGCTGTCTGATTGTGGTCTAAATAGGTGAGTGCAAGTCATCCGCATCTTTTGCAACACTGCTTCTGACCAGGGTCAGACACAGTTCTGACTTTAGAACAAAAGGATTTCTATCAAGAAACCTCATCGGTTAGAGTCTGAGGTTTGCAACTCAATACAGTTCCCACAATACAATGCTGAAATATTTCTCCCTAACCTCATTACTACTGTAGTCAGTGTCCTATTGTAGCGTCCAGTGAAATGATATATGCCCACTCACTCCTCACTTCAAAACCATCCTCTTTCCTCGTCGTCTATTCTCAAAACCACTTCCTGTCCTCTGTCCTTCCCTGCCTCCCCACTGGGCAAACCCTGGGAGTTTCCACATGACAACAGGAATCTAAATCATACGGCTTACATACAGTATATTAGGTCTATATCTCTCAAGGGCATGAAAGCCCTTCAGCAAGCCATAAGAAGATCTCCTACTGTGTGCCTTTACCCCCTCCTCTGTCTTATACCGGCCTCTTATTTTCCTTTGTGAATAAACCCCAGACCTTTACATCTCCAGCTTTGAATGGGGGCCCATCAGGCGATTTCTGAGCCATATCTCACAAGGGCATGAAAAAGCCTTACCCCCTCTCCTCTCCGCACACCTCCCTGTTCAGCCATGAAATGACACCCCTATTTAATCAATTGTGAATCATGAAATTTTGCACAAGAGACCCCTTTTCTGTGCACTTGACAGTGATTGAACTGCACAGCCATGCAATTCCATTCACCACGGCGATGAGAAGAAAAGAAAGCGGGGGAGGGGCTGCTTACTGTGCAGAGGATGTGTGTGTGTGTGTGTGTGTTTGAGAGATGAAGGTGATTTCCCTGTGACATCATGGGCCCCTGCTCAATGGCACCGCAACAGAGGGTCCCTTCTGTGCATTGAGACCACGTGGTCAGACAGCACAGTGGGATCCTACAGCTGATCTATACGGGTGCAAAGGAGGTGTGTGTGTGTGTGTGTGTGTGTGTGTGTGTGTGTGTGTGTGTGTGTGCGCCACAGTCGAAAAGCCCCTCACACAGACTTTTTACAGAGGCCCTAAAAAGACCAGGGGTAAAGAATAACAGAGAAACAGGAGAAAAGGGGGGCTATGAGAGAGAGATTACAAGTGGAGGAGACAGAGTAAGATAAAGCCTGAGAGAAAAAGTGGATAAGAGGAGAAGAGGAGAACAAGAGAGAGCGATGGGGTAAGAGACCCCTGACGGAAAAAGGCCCCCAACCCCCTTTCTTTCTTCTGCATGAATGGGCTGGTGGGAACGACATGTGAATGTGTGATGTAAGGTCTGTAGCGAGTGTGTCAGGGAACATAGCTGAGATTCCAGGCATCTGTGTGACATAGCGGTGACACGGCATGACCCCAGTGTGACCCCGACGCAGAGGTCAGAGTGCGTCAGCTCCTTTATGTCATGGCGAAACAGAAAGTGACAAGCTCTGGATTTAAGATCCACTCACTCACTGTATCATTCTTGTATATAGGATGAGTAAAAAAAAATGGTGGATGTGTGTGTGTTTCACTCATGTGCCAGTGTTTGAATACAGCATGCTAATGATGTGCAAATATATCACAGTGGCGACAGCTTTGGTTTCACTTCCACAATGAAACCACAAATTCTGTCGGGAGGACAAGCCTGCAGAAGCACATTATTGTGTAACATAAATAATATAGAGAAGTCAAAAAAATATTCCCCTATGACCTACTCGACTGAAAACACAAACTATTTTACGGAACGATTTTTCCTGTTGTTAAACATCTATGGTTTGTGTGTTTAACTGAGAAAATTCAATCTGCTAATGAGGACTGTGCAATATGGTCAAAAGCTCAGGAACAAGCAAGTAAGGCTTGAGTTATTACGTGAATTAACGATGTTTTGGTTTCCTGGTAGCTCTGGTGACTCAGATGCACAATACACATCTCAACATGGGTTTAAATGAGGCTCATGCCTTGTCATACATCAGCTGACAGTCTCTCTCATCTGTATGCAGTGTCAAGAAGAAAAACACCTGAATGCATCAGGCCCGGGCACTGACAAAAGGCATTTTTCTGGGAACGCAGTTTTGCAAATGACATAAATTGTCAGCGACCTGTGTCACTCTAACAACACAAAGAACACACGTACTGTGCACCGAGGTTAGGACCCTATCTGCTGTTTACACCTGCAGAGGAAATGAATTTCTGTACACTGATAGACTGATGGTGGGGTGAAAAACAAGATGAAAGATGGGTAAGAGGCACAATGTTAATTACCTGAGGCTTTATGTGTGTAGACTTGAGCTTCTCCTATGAGACCAACTGCACAGACAGCTGCAAGTTACTTATAGAGCGACAGACTCGAAAGAGGTCCAGTTAGGGTCACTATACGTACAGGCCTTAGTCTTACTGCTCTTAGTATTCTGGCTCTAGTTTATAGAAACATTAAAGGACACAAATTAATTAAAAACGTGTACGTTTCTCTGTGAGCCAAAGCTTGTGGGTCTTAAATCAGGTCTTAAAACCAGGGTCCACTTGAAAGGAACAAGTCTGTATGAAAAGTCACCTGTCTACGTCTGAAAGCAAAAGTACAGCTGGTCCGAACGGCCGCACTCAAATGCAGGGGAAAAGGTACAAATGGGGATAATGGCGCAATTTCGGACAGTCTCTCCTTGAAGGCATTCATGGTGTTGTATCCCTGCATCTAACCTTTGTACACCTGGACAATTGACCAGTTGTCAAACCCAAGTGGCCGTGCTTGTCGTTTTTTAGAAAGCTACAACAATTGCTGTCCGAAGCCCCCTTAATTCTGCACTTAGCACTTCGATTGAACCATCCTGACGCCTTTTGTGAGTTAGTCAAGGATGTGGGGAGGAGGCCAGTAACTGTAACTGTAATTGAATTACTGAATTTTAAATTGTAATTGCTTACACTACTCTACTAGTGTAGTAGGTCCAACAGGCAGAGGGAGGACCACAGTAAAGCAGGCATTTAGCTAAATGGATGTTGAGCTATTATTTCAATAAGTGTGATACCGTGGTAGCATTCTTAGGCTGACCCTGGGATCGTACAGGTACCAGGGCCAGGACAAGTCATATACAGAGGTATCATGTATGAATAAATGCATAAGGCATTGCAGTGTAACTGAGGACCCCTATATGGCTCCAATTATTTCCAGAGAGGATATTTTGAATCTGGTCAGGTATTATAATCATTTCTTGGCTGTCAGACAAAAACGGTTCAGGCTGTGTTGAAGGAATCAGAAGTAGCCTGTGGAGACAGTTGTTGGTTGGGTATCCGCCGAGAGAACAGGGGGTGAAAATCTGTCAGGGTGCAGCACAAATATTTACTGAAGCAGAAATACACTAAAGATTACTTTTTCAAAAGTGTAAATGGTCCAGTTGTTGCATTTACATTTGCTTAATGCATTTCGCATGCAGAGCAGTTAAACATTTGTTTTGAATATCATTTTTTAAATGATTATAATCAGTTCATTTGAAAGTCACATCATGAGGTCAGATTTGCATTTAAACAACAAATGCAAGCAACTAAGCAACTAATGGCTTTTCTCCAAACAGCTGTGATACTCTTGTGGGGTTGTACAGTGTGACACACTGCCAGTCACGCTTGGCTCCCATAAAATAAATGAAATTAAATAAATAAATAAAATGAAATTCCTGTAACAATGTATGGTTTCAGACGAATGTAGTTGATAACTTTCTAAAGTCACAAAAACTCTGCAGAGTTATCTGTCTGATGGAATGACAAAGAGATAAAGATCAGAGGAAAACAGGGAAAGCTGGGGGAGGAGGAGAAAGTGAAGGTGAGGAGTTAAGCACCTAAGCTAGCAATAACGAGTGGAGAGACGACTGATACGATCTGTTGGTCTGACACCAAGATCATTAAAACATCCAAATGATTGATGGCCCGACAGTCCTGCACAGCGGATCCTGGGGCAGAAAGGAGATTTCAGACTTTAAGTTGTTTTCATAGTTTTAAGGACCTCAAATGGATCCAAAGAGAAATCAACAGTCTAATGATAACATTTATAGGGTGAAAATGTTATATGGTCATTTTGCAACAAACAAAACAAGTCTTTAGTCTCTATCTGACAGAATGAGCTCCACTATTGCAATAACGATAGCAAGTGCATCTATCAAAGGAGCTGTTGATTCATTCTAATGCTGTTTGGAACGACACTGCCGGAGATTTCCCTGCTTGACCCGAGTATTAATTTTGGCAAGAGTTACCTGCAGTCTTGATCTGCTCTGGTCAGTGTTGTTCTATCAAAGAAATGTGCCTCTGTGGTTTGTTTGCAGTGGATTTGGACACTGGACATTGACAAGGTACTGCTAGATTCCCAACCACTGCATGACTGGATTTTTCTGTCTGAAATATGTCTGTCAATAAGGATTTTGAAGATTTGACTGGCTCTTAAATGAAATGCATTTCTTTAAATTGATATTATGCAGGTGAGTGATAACACAAAGGTGTAAACCAACTGGATATCAGTGACAGAGGGAGAGAGACAGGGATGAAGAGGTGGGAAGACGGAACCGTTCATAATCTGTAAAGCTCTTAATCTAACAAATGTTTATCAAAAACAGTAGCTCGCTGTGCCAAATTGATATTGAAGTCACTATGGGATTATTAATGACTTCAGATACACTGCTGTGAGCCTGTCGGAATGCTAACATGCTCACAACGACAATGCTAACCTGCTGATGTTTAGCAGGCATATGTATTGTAAAACGTCATGGTGGTGCTAGATGAAAAATCAGGGGATCAACAAAGTCATTAGGCTTCATCCTCTTCTATCAAATCTGTTGAGATATTCCAGTCTGGACAAAAGTGGTGGACTGACTGACTGACCGAACATCCCTAGAGCCATCCTGCTACTGTGGCAAAAAAGTGCACGTTTTTTGTTACACATGGTTGAATTCAGCGGCGAATGACCAGGCGGGGACATCCTTGCTGCCTCCACCCTGATGTTAACTCAATATTCAGAAACAAAGCAGCATCAGAGCTGCTGTTTCCTTCCCCTCTCTCACTCTATCATGACTCTTAATCCCCTGGCAGCCAACAAGCGGCCTTTTACGAATGCCAAACCCTGACTGGACAAAGTGGATTTGTCTTCACTAACCTGTGGGTCACGCGTTACTTTTTGAGCTCCTGTTTAACCAGGACTACATTCCCACTCCTGTTGTGTCTACAGTACCAGCTTGGGGGAGAATTAGCATGGGTAGGTAAAGAAGGACAAAATGTAGGGCAGGCCCCCTTTTCACCATAACATGTGATCTTGCTTGTCATCACCAAAAAATAATTCTAAATAGTTAAATAAATAGTTTTTATATTTACTTGAACCCAGGTCTTACTTCGCCCTAACTTTATGGACACATTCATATGCATTTAAACAATCATTTACAGGCAAACATAGCATCCAATTCTCCAGCAATTATAGCTAATCAGCTGAACTGCTGCAGTGCTGGAGACCAACAAGCACCATGCGCCTCTTGTCATTGTTGACTTTGCAACACTAATCCTTCCTCAGAACAGCATGGAGTCTCTCCAAAATCCCACCAAACCTTTTAACCGCGACATCAAAAGTCATTTGTTGCCAGCGGGGCTGCCGGACCGGGCCACACCCAAAACAAGTCGCAGCACAACCTGGTCAAATTACAGCGTTCACCTCCCCCATTTCTACCCTTAAAGGGCACCTTAATATCCCCTCCCACCACCTGGCTGGCATCAAAGCCCAGAAACCCAGTGCTTAGCAGGGAGACACATCAGCAACATTTTTGGCTTTCATTTCCTTCTCCGCAGCGGGGGTGCACAGGGACATGCCAGAGCCCCGGCTCACTGTGAAAGAGAAAAAGACCGAGGTAGACAGGGAGTCTCTCTTGCAGCCAATAATATCTGTAATTTGACAAAGATGGAGGAAAGAAGAGACAAAGACAGGCCCTCAGACACCACTCATTCAGTTGAAAGCACATTTATGTGCTTGTGTGTGTGTGTGTGTGTGTTTGCATTCATTTGTGTGTGTAATTAGCAGCCCTGTGTTACAGCTCCCTTGCTTGGCTGCAGGGTTACTGGACACCAGGACTCCTTCTCCTCCTCCTCCTCCTCCTCCTTCATTGTCCCCCCCAACTTCCATCCCTCAGCTGCAGATGTTGCGTTTGGCACGACAATGGACCAACACAGAAGTGGACAGATGTTTCCACACGTACACACATGCACGCACAGACACACACAGATGGAAATGTGATGTAAAACTGCGCTGAATGTGATACCCTGCTCACAAATTCACACAGTGAAGAGACATGCATGCGATTTCTCCACTGTCTCTCCTCCAGTCTTGCCTGTATGGCCTCTACACACCCACCATATGCTAACTGCTGGAAGAGAGCTGTAATTTGTAAATGATTTAACCTTTTAATAGAGAAAAGATGAGGTTGGCCACAGCTGAGTCCCTCTGGATGTGAAGCCAGAGAAGAAAAGTAAGGATCGGAGCTGTGATTTAGACATCATTTAATTGTACTGTCCAATTATCTATGTGGCTCATGTACTGAAGTGATTTGTCTGTTGTGTGTGTATGTGTGTGTTTGTGTGTATGCCCGAGCGTGTGCACTTGTTGGTGGATTCTTACTTGAGGATAAATGTGTGTGCATGCAAGTGTGTGTGTGTGTGTGTGTGTGTGTGTGTGTGTCTGTGTGTGTGGTTTTCAAAACAAGCTGGTGCCAAGGCTTAGCTGATAGGCTAATTAAGCTCACCACAGGGAATAAATGTTTCCTCTCTGCCTGCCATTTGTCACACCTGGCATGGAAATGTCACTAGGAAAAGAAACACACACACACACACACACACACACTGGGCGCAGCAGACACACACAGTGGGAGAAGTGCTGAGGCGACAGAGCTACTGTGAGAAAGTAAGTGGAAGCAAAAAAAAGGGAGAGGGAAACAGAAAAAGGAAAAATAGACAAATGAGACACAGACGTAGAGCAGAGGAGAAAAAGATGCAGGGAATTGCACAAATGAGGAAAAATGATTAAAAACAAATTCTGGTGAGAGAAAAAGGAAGGGAAACTGGAGAGAGAGACAAAAAGCTTTCTGAGCTCTGCCAGACAACAGCATCCTGTTGAGCCTCACTTGTTATGTGTTCATTACAATGACATTTCTGCAAAATGCAATGTGAGTTTATGTTTCCTTCAACTACTGTTGAATTGAATCCATTCAGGAGGACATCAATAGATTCTGCAATTAATTGAGCACCAGTGTCTCTGATAAATTATGACATTTCATCGCTGTTTCACATCTAAGAGGGCACTTGTGTTTTTATCAGCTGCTACGCTGGCGGGTTGACATGTAACCAGGACCCCGTCTGCACTTGAAGCAGGGGAGTTTCAGTACATGCACCCTTGACTCAACACACTTTTTGTTCTTATTCTTATTTTTTTGGCTTTTTCGTTTGGCAGCAAAACACAAATGCTTTGTCTAGTACCAAACAAACTGTTCTTGTAAGCCTTCATCACATTTTGTCTTTTTTAATGTGCCAACTTCTCCACCAAGTCAGCATGCTAACATGCTGATGTTTAGCAGGTATAATGTTTACCATGTTCACCACCTTAGGTTAGGATGTTAGCATGCTAACATTTGCTAATTAGTAAACAAAGTACAGCTGAGGCTGATGGGAATGTCATTGCAAGCATTTGGTCATAAACCAAAGACTGGACAAAATGAAATGTTGACCTGACCTTTGACCTTTGGCCACAAAATTACACAGATATTTCACTCAAAACTAAAAATGTGAACCTCATGGTGGCGCTAGAGTGTCAGGGGATCATCAAAGTCTTTAGGATCGAGACACCACAATTGTCTGTGCAAGATTTTGTAGCAATCCATCCAATAGTAGTTGAGATAGTTAAGAGGTGGGCCGACGTACCGACAGGCCGACATTGCCATCCATTCAGCACAGAGCCTATTTTTCAATGGGCAAATTTTAAAAGCGCATAGCAACAGGTGGATGGAAACAGACCAAGTGAATCCACAGCAGTCAGTTGGACCTTCTCCCCCGTAAGCTACAATGTTTGCCATGTTATAGTTCAGATTCTCCTCTCTTTTTCTCTCTTTCAGACACACACACACACACACACCAATAGCTGCTTCACACTGAAATCTGCTGTTCATTACAGGCGTGACAGCTTAAGTGGAGTGTAGCCCCACGGCCATTGTTACACCACTAACCACCAACACAGACCCACTGCTGCATGGTACTGCGCAGGAGAGCAGAGCGCCACACACCTAAGAGTCCACGGGAGATTTAAGTTCGGGATAAGGGATGGTGAAAGAAATTATGTAAAGCCTCCCCCGGCTGACGCAAAGGTTTTGGGAGGAATTGAGAGAAAAATAGATGTTGCAACCATCTCTTGTTAGATTGAAACAAATGACCCGCTGTTGTTGTTGCGGAGTACAGCAGGGAAATGGATGCCTTCTGAGCAAACACTACACGCCTGAACTATAGTGTGGGTCTGGGCGCTGGTGTGTGGAACGCAAGCGTTAGGGGGGCAATTCGCTTTCATTTCAGCGCGCTTGAAAATGTAAACTGAAATTGCTGTTCATTTGCAAGAGATTATTGTCCAATAGATTAGATATAACATCCGTTTTCAGTGCAGAAGTTTTTCATTGTTAAAACTTTGATGAAATCCAACTTTGTGAATTGATTGCAATCGAAAGCAAAGTGAGTGCTTATTGCACAAACAGCGTGAGGGTGCACACCGGTGTAATGTGGTCCAATCACGAGGAAAATGCTGCGGCTGTGCGAGTCAATTGCGGCTGTGAAGGCTCAGCATTAGGGATGCTGCACCAGACTGGATCTTTTTTTTGCTGAAATTCATGCATGCCACATGGTGTTATTTCCATGGATCACTTCAAAGGGAAACGGAATCAAAGATCTTGTACTTTACTAAAGCACACTGGCATCAGAGCCTCACTGATACTTTCCTTTTTCATCTTTGTTCCACAGAGTCTTCTTATCTGTCTCTTGTCAACATGTCACTTAGTCATCCTTAACTAACACCAATCTTGGTACCAGCTGTCCTTTCTTCCTTCTCCTCCCTCCCTCCCTCCTCCTCCTCTCATTGTTCATGCCATCCCTTTCCTCCACTGTGTTGACAATCGACACATTGCCATTACCGTCATCTGCTCTAATACACGCTACATGCAGTCCGACAGCGTCCGTATGGTCCCATCCTGCCCAGCACAGCAGAGACATGCTGGCCCCATATGGAGCTTCCCCACAGGGGGAATGTATCCGGGACGGCTGGTGGAAGTCGGCGAGGATGCTAGCTAGATGATGCTAATAGACCGGTGGCTTTCATAGTGCTACTGTACAGTAATGATGTGGAAACCTTAAGCTGCTTAAACTGCAAGGTGGGACTATTTTGATGAAACTCTGTATCTTCCTGTCTCTCTCTCTCTCGCTTTCTGTTTTTTTATTCTCAGATTTCCATTTTCATTTCGAAGTTTCCTCAGGAAGTCTGAAGATTGGAACATCAGCCATGTCAGACTAGTTACACACCTATTCAACTTTTTCTTTTTAGCTCACCTAAAGCTCAAAACGTTCCCGACTTGCAACACTGTTCCTTTTCTTTTCAGATATGTCACTGCAAACTCTCTGCATGTACTCAAATGGTTAATATTACAACTCACGATGTTGTTGTTAAAGACCAATGTTCCATGCAGCAGTGATAAAAGAGAAGAAGAGCAGAAATAAGACAGTATTTGAGCTTGCGCCTCTTAATCTCCCCTCCTCCGGCTCAGCCTAACTGACATTTTCTTAATTTATTCCTCTCAGGATTCCAACATTTTAATTAGGTCACTCCAAATCTCCTCCCACGCAGCGTTATTCCGAAAAACTTTATTTCATCATGTTTGTCATTTGCCTCCTTCGTCTCACATCCTCTCTCTTCCTTTCTTTCGTGCACTTGTCAGTTTTGCTCAGCGGGTTATCTTACTAATGATGTTCGGTGTTTTTTGCCAAAAGTAAATATTGCAGAGGTAAATACATAATTGAATCGTGGAATTAAATAAATGGACAGGTTTAAATAAAGAAATCTCTTTACAGTGTCTCTGTGCTGGAGGGAAATTGCAAGATTTGTAATAAAACAAAACTGTGAAGCGCTCCTGTCAGCTTTTAGATGTGTATATGTTGTGCCTGACGCCAGCTGACAAACTGTCTGTATACGTGCACATGTATGTTTATGTACAGTGTGTGTGGGGGTTCATGTATTGCAGACTGTTCTTGAGACCTAATGCAAAGCTTGTTTGTGTGTGTTTGTTCTCTGCTATAACAGAAAATGTGCATCATCTGTGAGTTGTTCCTCAGTGTACCAGGATTGCTGGCTTATCTCCAGCCTCAATAGAAACAAGAGGAAATTACTTTTCTACAAAGCGTCTGACAAG
Source organism: Enoplosus armatus (assembly GCF_043641665.1). NCBI lineage: Eukaryota > Metazoa > Chordata > Actinopteri > Centrarchiformes > Enoplosidae > Enoplosus > Enoplosus armatus. The sequence continues at coordinate 3,644,806 of NC_092181.1, read as the reverse complement.
GCAAAATCTTTTACACGTTTTCCATTGGCACAGCAGGACATTTACTATGACTTAAGTGCTTTGCTGAAGGGCTCCAACACACAACTGCAGTACTAACCTTTCTGGTTGCAATTCTCTTTTACGATCAGCCAGTAGGTGTGAGCGCCCCCGACACTCCAAGCTGACTGTCGGCAGTCGGGCGCCGAACGGTCGTGGTTGAATGTCTTTGGTTGACCATCACATGTAGTTTTGGTGGTGCGTGCGGCACCATCGGTTATGTATCAGTTGTGATCTTTGTTGTGCGTTCAAGTGCAACTTGTCAGCTTGTTATCGTCACAGCAACACACTTTGTCAGTGTGTCGATCGACAGAAAATGTATATAACAAATTTGATCATCGATTAATCATTTAAGTCATCTCTTAAGCAAAAATGCCAAAATTTCACAAATGTGACTGTGCTTTTCTTACAATTAATGAACTAATTCATCAATAATGCAAATAAAGGTTAATGGCAGCCCTTGATGGGTGGTGTAACTTTTCAGGATGTTTATCAACCTATGAAAAGAAAATTGACTTCAAATGAAAATTAGATGAAGAGAAAATTCAATTGAGAGCAACCAAATTTATGGTTGACAGGATTCAATGTCACAGACAGCATAAACTATACGGTTATAATAAGCCCATAATAATTACATAACCTTATAGTAATCCTACAGTTAGTATAGAAACCTTTTATCTCAGACAACATGCAGTGTGCTGACCCTTTCAGACTGATGACTTCCCTACAGCACTGTTTGACATCGTGAGACGTGTGGGGTTTGTCTTTCTGGAGTAAGATGATGGGGAGACACTGACTAACAAATTATTTATTTAGTTGACACACTAATCCAGTTCTTTCAGATCTTACAGGCTTGACAGTTCTGCTATTAGTCTCTGACGTACAATGCAGGAAAAAACAAGGCTGAGAAAGTCCCCATGTTTCATGAATGACTGCAACGAGAGACGTTCAATTAAAGTATTTCCTGGCTGGGTTATGTCTACTTCATCCTTTCCTGTTATGGGGATGGGATGTAGCCAGGGGAAATTCATGTCATCCATGTGCACTCGTTCATACATACTCTATACACAACTTAGGTATGAAAAGGCACAGACACTCAGGAGCCCATACATATATACCTGCCATGCCCACACACATCAAAAACTAATTAATTAGCTTCTTCAGTCTGTCTGGTGTAGCAGAGCGACTCCCCAGCCCTCCAGAGGAATGCCAGCACGATCCGGCTCCAACACAGTCCGACCACCACCAATCAGACTTTCCTACCACGACGCCGAGCATTTCGTGCTGCAATACTGGTTTGTTGACTGTGCTCGATGCTGATCCATAAGAATGAGTTAGAGCTACAAGGCCCAAGGATTGCTAATCCATGACCTTCCGAGAAAGATAAGCCGAGAAAGTCGGCTCTATCTTCACCACGCTGCAGTGAGAGTTATGAGGGCTGAGCTCTAGCCTTGTAGTCTCGTGTGCTCGAGGGTTTGGCTAAAGCAGCTCTCTGCAACTGCGGGATCATGCTTCTGCGCTGCATTCGGCCAGATGAGTGCAGTAATTATGTGGTTAGCCTTGGCAAGTGGTGGAGGTTAGCTGATTATTGGTGCAGCTAAAGGACCGGAAGCTGAAGGCACGGCTAGCCGGCTACAGTGGTGCACTGTGTGGCAAACAGAAACCGGGCAGGAGCAAAACTCCCTCTGTCTGAGAGGAAACTGTTAAAGAGCCATACAGAGCCCCTCTGTGTGTGTGTGTGTGTGTGTGTGTGAGAGAGGAGTATCTTTACTGAGGAGTGTAGGGATAGCTGAGGTTCACTGGGTTCAGTCACACTGTGAATGTAAAGGCTGCTTTTTGTGTACGCGTGTGGGGGAGTGTGTGAGATTAAACTCAAGACTGTCGCACTGTAACACAGCAAAAAAAACACACATTTACCAAATCACACACACACACACACACACACTCCACTTGGATTAACTCAGAGCTCTCTACATTGACGCCTGTTGTGTTCTCTAAACCACTTTTGACGTCCGAAACCGCACAGACTCTACAAGCACATGTACCTCAATCAAACACACAAACGCTCCCTGTTCCCACTGTATTATGGAAAAGATTTAATGATTATATTTCCATGTACAACAACTTCTAATACAAAGTGACAGATCAAGCCTAATGCTTACTAGTACATACGGAAACCATATGGGCTTGTCACCATAGTAAAGACAGCTTCTGCTGCGCTAATCACTCCGACACAGCAGATGCACAGACTGAGGCATTATTGGCAAAATTAAAGCTACTTTCCCAGCCTTTTCACAGTGTGAAACAGCTGTCCAACATTTGAGAGAGCGAGCGGGAGAGACAGAAAAGGGGAGAAGGGGAGAGAAAGAGAGGGGGCAATGAGGAATGGAGCAATGGCCAATAGCCAGACCCCGCAGCGACTCAGATCGGATCCCCCAGAGTTGAGGATTAGGTTTTTGATCCAGATTTTAGGCTGGATTTGGGGCTTTTTCCTCAAACTGGGCCCATCTGAAATTCTGGGTTTGCGCAATGACGTCATATTGTTTGTGTGTGTGTGTGTGTGTTTGTGGGAGACAAAGAGAGAGAAAAGTGCTCACGGCCATCGCTTGGTATTCAGAGTACGTTGCGGCTGGTGCCAGCCACAGAAGGAGCAGTTAGCCAGTCCGGCAGCGTCAATTTGTCAGAATATCCCAGCTAAAACTCTCTGGGGCCCCTGGGAGCCAAAGCAGGGCACTGGCAAGAGCACAGAGGGCCCTGGGGTGACCCAGCAGGCGCTAAATACACGCAGCTGTACACTGATATGAAAACACACACAAAGATGCACATATCCTTCACAATGAATGCATACTAATAGTGACAAGTGTACGACAAACTTACTTATTTAGTCCCATTTGCACAGTCCTCTCCCCTCATCGCCACAACATAAACAAACACACAGCTGCAGCGTTATATTAACAGCTGCTGCAGAGAAGGGTCAAAGACAGTGCACGTCATGCAGCCTGTGTCCTCTGAATCATCGGGCCCCGCTGCAGGCTGGGACGCCATGTGGAGCACAACACACGCACACACACACGCACACACACACACACACACACACACACACACACACACACACACAAACAACGAGAGAGGCCTATCACCTTCCGTGACCTTTGATGTTCAATGCAGCATGCACATAGCTCCTCACCACCACCTCACTTCTATACACACACACACACACATGAAAAGTGTGTACAGCCACAGGCCATCATAAACTCAAAACCCTTCATCCATTAAACACAAGAAACATGTAACTCTGTACAAGATTTCTGTACATGATATATACAGTATGCAGTGCACATGCCTGACAGCGCGAGCCCTGCTGGAAACAAAACAGTTTGATCTCAGGCACCTCTGACACTCAACACACACACGCATTTAATATTCAGCATATATTGTACTGTGGCTCTCACAGGGATTATGTTCTTACTTGATTATTTGAAGTTAAAATCAATGTAAAGGAATTTGCCTTGGTGTCAGTGGTGCACACTTACACAGAGTACAGAAGAAACAGGCTCAATGTGACAGTGTGCGTACAGAGAGCACAGCATGCACCTTCACCACCTTTACTATATAGGAGGAAAATGCAAAGAAAACATTTAATTTAATCACATAAACTTGTATAATATGAAATCACTGGGAAGCTACTCTGCTCATCGGCTTCACATAAATAATATAAATGAGTTGAGGTGGTAAAGACAAGGGTTATGGCAACTTAACTCTGTGTCTCCATGGTGACGGCCGTGGCTCTCCTCAGGTTATGATTTGTGGCTTCACAAGCATACTATGTGTAATACTCAGCAAGTATGTTTCCCTGCAGACTAGCATCCCAGTTTTTATTAGGTTTTTTTCTCAGCTCAAGGTCCACTTGCTCGCTTATTCTGGAGCTCTCTGCCACATCACACGATCTTCATCAACAGATGGTGCTCAGTATAACGGAGAGTTTGAGCATCCATTAATCCACTGACTCAAACGAGCAAACTCCATCTGCTAATGAGGACCATGTGACACGGCTGAAAGCTCCAGGGTATGCAAGTACGTGGACCTTGAGCTGAGATCGCTCCGTCAAGTGCTGTTTCATACCACAAATCATGTACTGGTTTTAGAAAGATGGATAAGACCTTAATCCACTGAGACACTGAGGAGTGGAACAGTTTTTACAGGTTTCTGATCATTGTCTGTTATGTGTGCGAGTGCATCCTCAACTCAGAACACATAGTAGTTAGTGGGAACAACAAAAACTGAAAGATGTACACTGGAGTGAAAGTCTGACACCGGTGAGGTGGGGGATGAATTTGACCGCCTGGTGCTCCTGTCTCAAAGTGCCTGAAATTAGATAGAGAGGCCAAATCAGGTAGAGTGGTAAAAGCTGCAGTGTCCTCAACAACCAAATGGTGCACTAACGACGGAGACATTGCCATAACACAGACAATCAGAAACCTGGATAATGACACAATCACGCATTCAGGGATACGAATGACCATAACCAGGTTTCCCTATGCTCTGTGTAAATGTCATATGCCAAATATAATCAATACCAGGAAGGAATGGTTTGACATTTTGAGAAATACACCACTCTTGTCTGGACGGTATGTAGCTGACGGTTAGCTTAGCATAAAGGTGTGGAAATGGGGAAACAGCTAGCCTGGCTCTGTCCAAAAGGTAACAGAATCTGCCTCCTCTAAAGGTCACTAATGAAATAATGTTGAAGGATTCCTTTAACCAGGACACTAACTGTCTAAATGTATCTATATGTGGAGCTTCTTGGCACTGTCACCAGGCAGCATTGTAACCACCAACCTCCCCACCAGGCGTTAAGCAGAATAATTTCAGCAGAAATAATATATACGCTATAATCCGAGTCTATTAAGGAAAAAAGGAAAAATAAGAATGAAAAAAAAGGTAGCAGAATAGTTTTGAGAAGCTAATAAACCTCATGCTCATTAATCTCCATTGCGGCCATTGGACATAATGCCGGCGAAAACATCGTGCCACTCCTTTGATTATTCTTCGCACCTTAGAGCAACACGCTCACATCAGGCAAATAGTTACAGACTCATTACGGTCCTCCTCTATTGCTGTTAAACTGCAGTCATTTGTGTCTTTTAGGCAAATAGACTGAGTGCAAAAGCAAGCAGATGGGCCCTGGCTGCATTGTAATTGCCTTGACCAAATCTAAGACAATTATGTCTGCATACACTACATACCTCCGCAACACATGCATACTGTATGTGCAAGACGTATTCATCTATCCCGTGGATAAACTCAGAGTTACATAAAGAGATTGTGGTAGGCCTATTTGCCGGAGTAAAACGGATTTCACTCGCAGCAGTTAAGGGAGAAACTTCAGGACAAAGAGAGAAGTCAACCCCCCCCCCCCCCCCCCCCCCCTGCAAAAGCTAAACTGGTCATTCGGAGGAGAGAGAGAGTGAGAAAAAAGAGCAGTATTGTTCTTTGTTTGAGCTCACACACACACACACACACACAAAAAAAACAAATAGAGTGCTGACACCAATAAGCAGTCAATGATTTTCCTAATGGTTCTCTTCTATGGAAAGGCAATTCTCATGAGGATGGTTAAAGCACTGAAAGCCATGTGTAACCCCCCCCCCCCCCCCCCATTACTAGCTCTCTCTCTCTCACACACACACACACACACACAGGCACATACAGAAAAACACACTCAAGTCTAAAACCCGTCTTGGCAAGCGCTCGCTTTCCTTTAACCTCTTTTTCTCTTTACATCTGAGTCCGTCTGTCTGGCAGTGCATTAACCCTCTGCCTCAGTTTTTTCCCCTTCAAGCCACAACCTTTTACTTGCCTCATAATTTAACCAACTTTCTAATATTGCTCACTCTTTCTCGTTCTTTCTCACGTTTACATGAACATGCGCACACACCTTTAACAAACTGCAAATGGCATGGAGGGAAACACAGAGGCCTCTATGAGAGTTTGAAGTGTGCTGGGAACGTGAGGATATTTTGTAACAGAATGGAGAGAGAAGGACTAAGTGAGAGCTTATGAGTTAAATGTTCAAAGTCGATGAAATCCAGACTGTTTTCTAAAAAAAAAAACTCAAACTGTTGCACAAAAATGATCAAGCCTCCCGCTTCCTGCCACAGAAGCCTTAAGTACGTAGCAAAAAGGCATTTGACATTGTGCCCACACAATCACCCATCCTAATTATCTTCTCTTCCTCTGCCCCCCCCCCTTTCCCCTACGCACACACACATGCACACACGTTTTTTCCCCCGTACATTGTAATTTCTGTATACCTCTGAGGCATGGCGTCCAATGGAACGGAACAGAAACGGGAAGGATGGCTGGAGACAGATGAGAGGAGCGAGTAGTGGCGAGGACGGAGCGAGAGAAGAGTGAAAGAGAGAGGAAATGGGAATAAAATAAGTGGAACGAGAGCAATTGACGGGAGAGAGAGCGAGCGGGAGTCGAGTGAGAGAGCAGGTCAACTCCGGCGGCGGCGGCGGCGGCGGCGTGGAAGCGTCTGCGGAGCGTTGCTGATGTGATGGCACGATGATGATGGTGTTGATGATTCACCGCTGGTAGGAAATCAGAGAGAAGAACGTATTATTATCAAGCAGCTCAATTACAGCGCAATTTCTCCCCGGCAGCGACAGCCTCTGCAGGGCTCCTCATTGAAGCTGATTTGGGAGGCCTGCGGCGTCTGGAGGACCAGGGAGCGACTCAGCGGCAAGACATCCCCACTCGAGACGGGGGAAGAAGAGGAGGCAGGAGAGGGCGACCGGAGAGAGGAGGAGTGGGAGCACGCAGGGATGAAGAGCCTGAGGAAGTCGTCGAGGAGAGGGGCGCGAACGTGGCAGCGTTCAGGCGCGCGTCTGCGTAAAGAGCCCCGCACTCGAGGAGAGACAGGCAGGAGGGACAGACAGGAGGGACAGACAGGATGTAAATGCACCGCTGATGGAGAAAACACCTGCTCAGTAATGACTACGAGCTCTCCGGCTGGTCCTGGTGCTTTAACATGAATACTGAAGTGCAGCTATTCATGTGGTGCACAGAGTGGTTTATAATTTTATTTACTCTCAAATTGTGTGTGTGTGTGTGTGTGTTGTGCATGAGCCGAGGATAGAGGCCTTTCAGTGTGTGTGTGTGTGTGTTTGTGAGAGGGAGATTGTGTGGGTGAGTGTTTTTTTCTTTCTTTGCTGTGCAGGAAAGAAAGAGTATTTCATGATTTTATGCATTCTGTAGGTGTGCGCCTTCAGCACCGAGGGGACGCAGGAGAGCGCGTGGGAGTGTGTATGCACGTGTACGCGTCTGTGTGGATGTTTGCAGGTGTGTGCATCTAACTAACTCTTGCGTCCTGGCCGTCTGCAGCGTACCTTCCAACGTACCTTCCAGGCTGCCCTGAGGCAAAGGCAACTTCAGCTGAACTGCTTCACTGACCTCCCAGCGGGGGATTATTCGTTGACCTTGACCATAAACACAAACCTTGATTCTCTCACATGCAATGTACCGGTGACTGTGTCATGCGTGCGTAATGGGTGAAATAAGCAGTAATTCTGTAGCTATGACATTCTGAACCAAACACCACCCTATAACCACATCTAAGGTATTCTTACAGGAGATATTTACCACTTGAATCCTAATGTGTTCCTTTAATCATCCTTTTATGTAGCTTTACAGCTGCACTAATGGCTCAAATGACTGTGTAATGTCAAAGGTGTAACCCACAGATTAACATCACCCAAATCCCCTCAGCTCTACAGAGTAGCATCTCTCAGCTGTCACTGTTTTTGTTTTACGCCCCTGTAACTTAACTAGGTTTTGATTCACTCTCATCAAGCTCGTCTCCAGGCGCAGCAGGAAGCTATTTGCTGTAAAAAATAAAAAAAATAAAAAAGCTCTGATAAACCCACGGTACACTACCTGCCCAGCACCAAATAGCACGGTGGAGCATTTAGCAGCTAAAGAGACGGTTGGTGGAGACCAAAATGAGAGCGATTATTGAACTTTCATTCATCACGTGGCCAGACACAACTCCAAATGAATGTTACCATTTCTGCGTGTCTGCTGGATGTAAATAAGCAACTCTTTGTTCGCCATATTAACTATAATGTGATAATATGTAAATGTTTTCTTTACAGTGTGTTGCGCTGCCACTAAGGGGACAAAACATGATGTATTCCTTATCTGTTCTCTCCTCAGTTCTCAAAAGTTCTCAAATATTAAATGTTGTCCAAACACTAGTACACATACAGGAACAGGAATTATCTGATCAAATAATAAATTACTAAATCGCTAATAAATACTACAGTCAATAAGATTAGAAAACCGACCAAACATTTGACGCCATGTTACAGTACTTGACAGTTCTAATCTACTAATGAAAATTGTAAATGCCTTTTGCATCATTTTCTACATATTTCTAGGGTTGCTGTAGGGTTGAATAGCATTACAAAACACAACAGTAGTTCTCATTTCAAATTTCATGAGCCACACTGAAATAATTACTTTAATTAAATGATTAGGGTGAATAATTAAACCTGTGGAATCACAACCTGTTTTAAGTGGGAGTGGAGATCTGGGATCAGTGTTTCCCCTATACGCACCGAACCGCACCGATACGCTCCGTCTTATCTCTTTAGAAACGAACGTTATATTATTTTGTACTACGGACGCTTCATATCCAGGTCAATTCACACACCTGTGACTAAAGCATATAAATGAGAAACTTTGCACAACAGTTCTAACAACAAGCACCGGGTAGATGTCGACAATAAAGAAAGCAATGCTGATTACGGATTCAGGATTATCATTCACTGAAGGGAAAACAATCCTGCAACTTCACACGAGTATACAATAAGGCCCTTTCAGACACAATGTGACAACAGCACCACTGCACTCTGAAACCCATTACTTCCAATGGCTTGCGCCACACGACGACAGCTGTTTGCTGCAACTAGGTTGAACTATGGGGAGAGAGAAGTGATGTTCAAGACACTGTATGTACTTAGGCTTCTGGTGCCGATAGACACAGAGAAACCTCCCGGCAGGGTGCGCTTTGAGAGCACACAAATATTTTTTCCGCACAAAAAAAGGCATTTTTGCTTCACCTCCACTTCTACAACTCCATCCTCGGGGAAACACTGGGGATTATTGGTCAGATTCCCTCAACCGTCCTCTTCAGTATAGTCCTAAATCAAAGCTCCTATTTAGAGATGCTTGATAAAACCAGCTTGATCAGTCTTGGCATCAGCTTACCTCTAAATCCTAAACATCACCAACAGAGGGGAAAATTACAGACCCGATCCCTGCATGCGTGGAGGCCATTTGGACTCAGGTTGGTTTCCAGAAACGGCCTCCAACCACACCGTCTATGCCAGCCAGGCCCAAGCTACACTAACAAGCCTTCCAACCAACCCGGGTTCCCCTGAGGATTACGCCGGGATTTGAGTCGACGTCGGATTTGTAGAAGGGATGAGACGTTTATCTTTTCTTTTTCCCCCCAAACATTTCTTCCTCCAGCTTTCTTCTGTCTTGCATATCTGTCTCTCTTTCTCTGACTGTCTCTATCTCTCGTCCTTTCTTTCGCCCCTCACTTTCTCTCTTAATCACAGATAGAGACAAGTCTTCTGGGCTGTTGGCATTCTGCTCCAGTAGTGAGAGGAAGAAAAAAGGAGGAGGAGGAGGAGGAAGAAGAAAAGGGCCGCTGTCAGTTCCTCTCCTCTTGCTCCACGGGACTCGAGGGACAAAAGCTTTCCCTGACAGGTCGGATCGCCCCTATCTCTACCCAGCCGACGTATCATCACCCTGTGTCCTCGCCAAACTGCCACGTCCTCCTTTCTCTTTCTGTCACAAACCCCCCTGTCTTATTAGAATAACACAATTCATGGGGATTAGTGTATGGTGTGTTGAGGAGGAGATAGCAAGGCAGTGGCTCATGCTCACTGTCATTAGTCTGTGTGGGTGTGAATATATGTTCATGTGCATTTGGGTGTTACATGTGGATCAGCATGTTTGCATGCACTGCAGCGATTTCCAGAGAAGTGGGCAATCTGCCGTATGCTTCCCCAATGACAAGGCTGTCAAGTGTTTTTCACTGTGATGTGACCATTAAGGTTGAGAGACACACACACACACACACACACACACACACACACACACACACACACACACACACACACACACACACACACTCCCTACCGTCTAATGATCCCCTACAGAAGTCCATTCATGGTGAGTGCTGCAGGGGCTACAATATAGATGCTATAGATACAGTACCTGACCCAATAGGAATAGGCTAGTGCAGCTTGCCATCATGTCACACCTCCCAGCTTGGCAGCTTACACTACAAGGAGAAAATTCACTTATGTTCCATTACAAGAAAAAAATGATCCTCCCTAAAATACAAGTCTCCACAGAATTTGTGTATCGAAACACAATCAATAAAACACTACACTTTTTACAACTTTTAGCCCCTCTGCTGGCTATAAATAAAGGTTAGAGGCTGCAGAGGTTGTATTTTAGCTGCAGTAATTTCCGTGTCTCATGCTCACAGGGAATCAGTACATTCATACATGTTTTCACAGCAGGAGTAACGGTGGCCTCTCCCTGGCAAATCTGTGTCCTCCTTTGAGTACTTCATGACAAAATAAGCATCAATCAAAAAAATATACTTATTATTTATTAAAGGTTTAACACTCAAAAACTCAGTTAATATCTGCTTCATCAGACGGCGTGGGTGTCATTTGACTAACAGTGCTTGTAAACTGTCGTCACACTTTGATTTCAAAGTTGCGATTGCTACACATGACATCACTTTTTTTCCAACTGAGCCACCCACTTCAAACTAATGAAAAGAGCACAGACAAAACGACGATACCGAAGTCTCTTCTATCTGTTTCTGTAGGAGTGTTGCTCTTAATAAGAAGCTGATCAGGGACTTTTTCTTAGTTCAAATGCTGTTTCTTCAGTTCAGATTAGGCTCAGAGACACATGCTGTGTGCATGGGCTTAAAAATAAAAAGCAGATCATACAGTACTCTATACAGAGTCTTAGTTTTCAATTTGCTTTTTTATTGTATTGAAAATTGTACCTAAGGACCAGATATCACATCTTATCTGGGCCCAGTGGCAAATGATCTAGAACCAGTATCCCACGTTCAGAGGCTGAAACAAGAGACAGATCAAACCACTGCGGTGAGTTTACAATAGAGTCCTTTTTTTTTAAAACATTTCTTTTTACTGAGCAGTTCAATGTGATTCCAAATTACGTAATTCAAGTACAGCGTCTTACAGCGGTTGGCACTGATCTATTTTTATAAAATACAGCAGATCTATTTAAAGGGATAACCCTGCAACTACTAAACAGCAAGGGAGTTGAGCGATTAGCCTAATAACCCCTCCATATGGTGATGGTCTAGTCAAGACCTGTGTGTGTGTGTGTGTGTGTGTGTGCAGCCTTTTAGCTCTGCGCTAAACATCAACATGGATACCCGACTTCAGATAAAACTAATTCAGGCCCCCCCCTCCCCATCTTCCTATCTCCCTCTCTATGTCTCTCCCTCTGTCTCTCTCTCAGGGCTGTCTGCTAAGCCTCTTACCTATGGGATTATTGGCAACGCTAGGTATTATATAGCTTCATTCATCTGGATGATGCGTTATTAATGTGTTGGGGAATGAAACCATCTGTAACGGCGGCAGAGGATGATGGGAGGATGAGGGGAAGGGGGGGGGGGCAAGCTGTCTCACAGAGGCAGGAGAGAGACGGCTGGGCTGGAGTTGTGGTGATGTTGTATGTGTGTGTGTGTGTGTGTGTGTGTATGTGTGTGGAGGGTGGGTTGACACAGAGCGATGCAACTCTAATTGGTGGTAATGGTGAGGTTTGTTTGAATAGACTTGACAGGAAAGAGATGAACGGTAGTTATGATCTTTGATTTTTCAGTTTTACAGATGAGGCATACAAAGGCATCAAGCTGAGCACAAAGCACACACAGACAAGCAGCCATACACACGGTCTAACAGGAGACAGAGAAAGGATAGTAAGTTGTGTGTCTGTTAAGCCCCTTTCAGACACGCACATTACTCTAAAGTAGTGGGCTTTCAAACATACAGACAGGTGATAAATTAAAGGGGAAATCTGAATAAATGAGCTGAGAAACATAACAGATGCCCCTGCTTCCACACAGGATGCGAGGGGTCACATATGCTATGACCCAACTGAACACCTACGAGAGATTTTTGACGAACACCACCATCATCAAAACACCAAATGAGGAAATATCTTTTGGCTGGTATGTTTAAAAATAAGTAGAGCACCAGAGACTTGGAGAATCTATGACAAGGAGCCCTGAAGCGGTCCAGGAGGCTTGTGGTGGCCCAGGACCTTTCAAAATTTTTCGTTTTGTCACCCATCTGTAGGTCTCTGTTCCAGAAAAGCTCCATGTTGACTCTTTCCAAACATTATGGATGGAGCAATGCTTGTGCGATTACACTGATTCATCTTATAGTCAGTAAGACATCAGAAAATTGAGAAAAATGCATGTCAGAATCTCCCAAAAGCCCAAAGTGATATCTTCATATTGCTTGTTTAGTCCAACCAACAGTGTAAAACCCAAGATATTTCATTGACAATTATACAAAGCTGAGAAAAGCAGCGGATCCTCAGATTTGAGAAGCTGGAACAAAAGAAAAGAAACTGAACACCAGTCCTATTCTTCATAACTGCATTACTTTGTGAGCTATTTCTAAGTAGAATACTTTACATATTGTGCTGATGTTCAACCCTCAACACACTGTTTGCTATTAACTTGATGATGCAGTTATCCATTTGCCCCATTAAATATAACATGATAATGGAACCTGCTCTGCTCTCATATCCTAAGCAAGAGTCAACATAATTGGCAGGTCTGCGTGAGTCATGCCAGTGTGTTTTCTGCTCCCGAGTGTATGCATAGTATTTCTAACACCCTGACACTTGTTGAATAGTTAAACGGCTGTTCCTCCTTCACACAAAGTCAGCAAAGAGACAGAGGGGTACAGAGTGAGAGAGGCCGCTGCCTCCTCTGTAAACAGATTACACGGACGCCACGCTGAAGAGGCCTGCAGTACATTCAGCACCTGTGTTAGAGGGAGTGTTTCGCAGGTAAGTGTTTCCGTTGTGATGTTTGAGCTGCTATGGATACCCAAACTTTCAGCCTACAAACTACACAGTCTGAAGTCTTAGGATTCCATATTGATGCTGATATTTTGCATATGAGAAGGATCATCTCGGTGAAATAACACGACAGGGTTTTAACAATATACTGCATTATGATAATAATAAAATGTTTTTCCCGTTGCAGGTTTTGAAGACGGGAGGTGTCATGTATACAAATTACACTTCAACATCAAAGTGTCTTGGATTTTTCGATGCGTCTCTTTCAAGTCTGAGGTGTATACTTCCACCCTAAGATCTCAATGTGTTTCCACCTCTCTCCAACACTAACGGCACTTTGGAAAAGAAGCTCTCTGTGTACTAAATCACAACGACAGATGGATGGACTGATGGGCAGGCTGTACTTCACTTTTCCTTCATTACAGGTTTTACAAAGTAACACTTTATTGATGTAATGATTGGGGACGTTTGAAATTTTAAATCACACAGTGCATCTCCTGGGTGTCTCTGGACTGTAATTATGTATGTTCAAAGGTCTGTTTAAAACAGAATAGCTCACACTCCAAGACGATTTACTTTCAGGGAGTGCCAATTTAACTGCCAATTACCACCACTAAAGTGGCATTGCTATGATACCAAAACCGGCAGTGACAGTGACTGGCACTTGAAATGGTACTGGAACAAACTACACTGCCAGAAACGCAATGTGAAGAAGAGCTGAACGTGAAACACCGGGGGGGGGGGGGGGGGGGGACAGGCGACGGAGTCAATGAAGAGACTTTCAGGGAATGAAAAATGAGAAGGCTGGCCCTTAAAAAAATGTAGCACCATTAACCATGTCACACCACACAATACACAATAATACTTTAGCAATACTCCAAATATAAACTCTAAACTAATGTTAATGTAGAATTGACGCTCCTCTGCTGCTTCACTTGAGTGGATACATTTCCGGAAAAGACGAGTGCCTTTTCTCGCACATTCTGTGAATTTGGAATTCATACTGATCATTACAAACGGAAATACTTTATTTTGTTCCCTCGTTCAAACTGTTGTTCAAATTTCAAGCTGGCAGCCCTAATACATATTCACAAGCAGACAAGTCACACACCTTGCAGCTAACAGGACTGCGTTAGCGATGACTGTACAAAGCCCTCGTCACAACCTATGTCGTCGCACTAAGTGCAGATTCAAAAATAGGAAATTGGAAAAAAAGGGACTCATACTTTGTGAGTGTGTGTGTGTGTGTGTGTGTGTGTGTGTGTGTAACTATAAACGCATCCGTATATGTGGGTGTGTTTGTGTGGAGCTGCTTCCCTTCGTCTACGTACATACATATATAATTCTGGGTGTTAGTGTGAGTGCTGGTGTGCACAGTGCGTGTGTGTCTGTGTGTGAGTCAGTGCTGTGATCATGGACACAGTGGGATGAATCACATTGTGGTTGTGGTGGCGGTTGGAGAATAGACTGGTAGTAACAATAGATTTCGGCAAAGCTCCTAAATGCAAAACACATGTACAGTGCATTGTTCCTTGTACTGGACATGATTTCAATTCCAACGATAATCACCAACATGACTGGAGAGTTTACTCAGTTATTTCATTTTCTTTAATGTTAATTCTTCTAATTCATCTAAGAGCTCATTTATTCTCATTAAATCCTGGAAAAACAGCTTCAAAGACTTCGATTGCAGTTATTAAAAGTAGCCACCATTGTAAAATAAGAAGTGTTGTTTAAAAGTTACATAAGAACATTAATATCAGGGTATTAACGGTCATATATGGGAGCTGATGAGACAGGCGTTGGCGGCTTTCTTCGACAGTTTCCCCTCTCCGACACAGAGAGTACAACATCCTCTGTCAGTCACATACTCTTCAAGTAAAATATCTGCTGGCACCCATTTCTTTGTACAAATTAGGTCTGCAGCAAAAGCCAAGTGAGCCACTGTGGGAAAATTAAAAGAAAACAGTGGTGAACGTCTTTATAATAAAATATAATGTATAATATTTTGTGGTTAAGCTCGTCATGTCTGTATCGTCACCATACTGAGGAACCATGTAAAAATAAACTGAGGTAAATGTGCATTTTCAGATGGTTTGTAAGTGCCTTCTCTGCCACTGGAAACCATTAGGAAAACTCAGTGCAATGGAAAAAGTGTACATCAGAGGTAATGTTACGTGTAATACCATGACTAATAGGGAAACTCTTTACAACACGTGTGAGCTGGACACCCGCTGGGCACATGGGGATCATGACAGTATATGACTACCGCGGCAGATGGAAAGAAAACGCTGACAACCAGATGTGAAGCTCGGAGCTGGATGCTTATCAAGGCTTTACTCAGTATTCTGCGGATGGTAGATTGGTTTAATTCTGGCACATTAACAGTTTTTCACATCCATCACCAGGACCGCCTTAATAAGCACCTATTAATAATAATTGTGATGCTATCTCCTGTAATAAACTGATGTCAGGCAAAACAAGACAGCCTAATTAACAAGTGTAGACGTTTGTGATGGGGAATCTGCAACAGGTAGCCACCGCCTGTGTGACTAGAGTTAACGCTCACAGCTGACATAATATCATTCATGTTTCATATCCAGATACATAAGGCAGTGGAGCTGTGGCGTCTATTGGACTAAAGAAGAAAGCATCTATGCTCTCTTGCAGCATTTCCCTCAAGAGACACAACAGGAGACAGCCACTAATGACAACTGTAGCTCCTGCCTGCTGGGATGACACACAAGCTATGCATAATGTTTCCATCCAACACAAGTTATCACATAGAAAACGCAGCTATTGTCATGCTGTAGCTTCTGGCTCATTCTATTCTGGATCAGAGCGCCGCTCTCCCCTCTCTCTCAGGCGTGGTGCCTCATATAGCATCAGTTGGCGCTTGTGCGTCAGCCTTAGGCTGGACAACTCTGCCTTGCCAAGCCACACACACACACACACACACACACACACACCGCCCACAAGGGAAGAAAGAATGAAAATGCAGTGATTAACCAGTTGAAGGGGAATGCATGTGGCCGAGGGCGGCCGGTTGAATGTTAAAAGTCCGGGGGCCACAGAACTGAAGGGAGCGACAATCAGACAGGCAGGCAGCAGGCGAGCTGACTGGCTGGTGGACTGACTGGCATGCAGGCTGTGTGAAGTGCCTCGAGGCGGTGAGGGATGAAAGCCCTTCTTTAAAAAGGTCATGGGTGCAGATCCGCTGTGTGTTTTAATAGTGAAACACATTTGGACAAATCGGTGTTGATGCAGCGTGAATAGGTTCTGACACAAGTGCCACAGTTCCTGTTATGTCACTGCGTTACTAATTCATGTACAATTCTTTTAGGAATGAGGCAGTGATCCCATACAACAGAACAGCAACAATGCCCTGACGTGTTATAATGTAAACTCACTGTTGAGTGCCACAGACACACTTTGAGTCCCTGCAGGACTGTTACAGTGATGACTCGTTAGTAGATTCTCCAAGTGGCCAAAAATAGACTCAAATACAACCCGTCCTTAGCGTGACTTTGTACTGTGGAGATGCCGGCAGGTGGGACAAACAGTCCTACCAGATGAAGGGAGTGAGTCACTGTAAAATCTGCGGAGGAGACAGATGATACAGTGCACGGCTCCGAGTGACTGACTGAGCGCGGAGGCCACAGCGTATCATGCCATATCAAAGGCGGTTATCTACTGGTTGCATGGTGGTTGAGGAGTAGGCTATACTTGAATGGCTGGCAGATTTGAGGAAGGAACGTTTGCCAGGACCAACAGCGTCCAATTTCTTTAGGGCAGCCTAACTGCTTGGGAGACCATGCGAGCAAGAAGCTCAAGAATTTAATTCCAGACATGAGGTTGTGAAAATTAATCACATTCGGCGCGGAAGCACTGTACAAGCACAAAACCTGCTCGGTGTGGAGCCTCCAGGGCACAGGGAGCAGTCAAAGGAGTCGACAAACAAACATTTGGATTTTCTGGGAGCCAATTCTTCCGTTTTCAGGGAGCAGAAGGTGGCATTAGCTCCTCTGCTCCCTGAATGGACACAGTTCCACATCTTTCGACTTCATGCATTCATTATGCATACAAGATGTTCATTATGCAGGTCTGCATGTTTGCTTTGGCTCCACAATCACATCTATCTTGACCTTTGAGTCTGGTGTTGCCACTACCAATAAAACTGTTTGTGTTGCCACAAACAACAGATGACTCTAATCTTTGTGTGCTCATCAAAAACAACTGCAAATTAGGTTAGGTTTCAATTTGGCCTTGCAGAGACAGTCGCTGCTGAGCCACGCAGCTACTGTATTTGACTTAAAACAGCAAATAGACCGTGACAGGTACAGGCTACAACCCCAGTCAGCGACTCAGCGCTCCAGGCGCCTCCTCAGCTCTGATACCTTCTGAGAGGATTTGCCCTGCCGTGCTACCATCCTGCCCCGGAGTGAACTGCACGCTGACTTCAGATTTCATACTCAGCTTTGGCATTTTAAAAACGGAGTCTGGACCGGAGTGCGTTCATTCAAACGGCGCAATGTGGCTCCTGTCCTCAGCACGCAGTCGGCTGAGGATGCTCGTTTCCCTGCGAGGCAGCCTCCGCTCAAGTGACAACAATCAAACGTGAATTCATGTTGAGGCCCGGCCGTGTGCTTGTCTCCCAAAAGGCGCAAACCGGAGATGTTTTGACCCGCCTGCCAACCCCTCCGGGCTTCATCCCCGGCGAGACAGTGTCTTTTTTAGCCTGGATATGATACGAACACATCGGCAGCGCTTCTGTCTTACCGGCTGCTGTATGTGGCGAGACGTCCCCTTCCCGGGCGGAGGAAGATGCTGCCGCTGCCGCCGCTGCTGCTGCTGGACCCCGTGCTGGAAATAGTCGCTGCCAGCGGCTTTGTTGCCTGCGACCCGGTCCCTCTTCTCCCGCACGTTGGAGCCTCCGTTTTCCCTGTCTTCGCCGGAGTCGAGGCTGCTGAAGTTCCACACAATCAGCGTCTGCACCAGCAGCACCGTGAGGGCTGCTATCAGGGCGGACCGCGACCGGCGGGCCAACCTGCGAGCACACAAGCCGCCAACCATCTTCGCAGCGGGCTGCACGGAGCTGGAGGACCGTCTGTGGCTCTGCGCAGCGCGACGGGAGGAAGGAGTGGAAGTAAGAGGGAGGACGAGGAGGTGGTGGGGTGTGTGTGTGTGTGTGGTGGTGGTGGGGGGGGGGGGGGGGGGGGCTTTACGGTGGCGAAGGCGAGGAGGAGCATCGAGAAGGAGAGGCAGAGGGCCACCGTGTGGTGGAACTCAGGCTACTGTAGGACTCACTGTCTGTCCTCTGTGTGACGAGAGACACCGTAAATGATCATCTTTTTGAGATTCTGATAATCACCAAATAAATATATGTAATACAAATATGCTCAATATCATTCTGAGGCAGAGAACAGCTGTGTTGTCGGCCCTTCAGGGGTTCTTGACAGACACGCTGGTCCCATCAGGGGCGTAGCACAGGAATCCTGGGTCCCCTGATATAATATCGCCTCGGGCACCTTTTAACTAATTCCAACATCCCAGTGGAGTTTTTGTCGGGCGTCTCTAACTTTGGAGAGATTATCTCCATTTTACACCCCTCTTGCTGGATCACAGCTGGAATCCAATAGGAAAACGTTTTCTTCCCTGCCTCCCAGGATGCAAGTTACAGCTGTGCAGTGGAGCTGGTATAATTCAGAGATTTCCCACCCTGTGACACCCCCCCCCCCCCCCCCAACTAATATCCACACATCACATTTGTCACATATCCACTCACTTACACTACTGATTTCCTCATTTCTTCTTTTTAAGCTTGTTTCACCCTCAGACAGTGATGTTTCATGTGTCATAGCATGAAAACCTAGATATTACTAAGGCCGGGTTCATGTCCCTCCGATATGACGTGATATGTCACGATATGAAGAGTTAAGTCTTGCTAACTTGTAAATAGCATTCACGGCGAGGCTCAAGCTGTAATTACGACAAATTCAAACACATAATTTGAAGACGCAATAGCAATAAAGAATACAATTACCAGTGACATTTAAAAAAGTGTAGTTTGAACATGTGGCACAGCTTAAGTTAATATATGGACAATATCAGAGAGCAGAGGTAATTAAACTCATACAAGGTGTGGAAATACATAATATAGAACTTTTGATGTAAAATAAGCTTTCTCAAAGATATTGATTGGATTAAAATGCATTTTACTGATTGTGTAATGGCCCCACAATGCTGTGTCTACCCCACAGAAAACATATTCTTACAGTTTAAGTTTAACTGGAGACAACAGCGATGATTTGGCTCCTTCACAACTCTGGTTTGTTGCACCTTAGTGCTCCAACGGAACACATGTTCAATCGTTTCACTGCCGCATAACATGATTAAAAAGATGCTTCTCAAACTGCCGGCCTCTTTGGATTTGTCACCGAATAGCTGACATAAAATTATTCCTGTAGCATAGAAGGGGAACACCTTGTAAATGAATCCGTGTGAAAAGCCAAAGCACATTTAATACTTAGATTCAGTGTGAAAGTTCTGTATTAAATCATGCGTATATATGTAGATCAGTCTGTTGGTCACGACTGCACATGGGCACAAAACTACAGGTACAAGTAAACTACATCTTTTAATGATGATTTCATTCACACTGAAATGAAACTGTCTACCACTTGATGGGAGTTTGTGTAGGAAGCTTCATAAATAACTCTCAAGTCGCACTCTGTGGTGGGAATATTTTTAGTCCAATCAAACTCTCAGCTCAATTCTTTGGAGTGATTCAGAGATGCTTGTTAAAAACGCTTCCTGAGCTCCAGTGAAATGCAAACACCACGAGTAACAGAGATAGAAAAGCTTCTCTGGCAGATACACAGCACAACACTTCACCTACACCAAGAAGGTAATTTTGGTTTTGCTCGGTTTTGTAAAGTAGCAGGATGATGTTGATGCTGCCAAGCTTAAGACCTAGGCCAGTTATGAAATGAATAAAAAAAAACACTCCTAAGAATAATCTTAAACTTTGACTCATGAGTCAAGAAATTCTTCGCAAACGTAGGGCTCAGGCACTTTGTATAAAGTGCTAAAATAAACTTACAGCTACATCTAAATCTGACTCAAGTACTGACGCCAATGGCTCCTGAGTGTTGTAAAATAAGGACTGAAGTGGTGTCTACCTAAATGTTCTCCCTCAAGCACTGAATCAGCCAATCGCAGGCCTCCAAAGGTTATGTGTCAGGGCTGCATCACACCATTCATCATGGTTTAGTGCACACCTCTGAAAGCCCACTCATCACTCTTTATATCCAATGTTACACAGTCTTCAATGTATTGAAGGATACGAAAGTTTATACTGTATGATGAGCTATTTGCACATGATAATGAATATGTTCGACTTGCTATTTGGAATACAGTCAGTCAAAGAAAGAGATTTTATGTGTCTGTGATCAATCTGTAAATTGAGAAGAGTTGCATTAACGTGAGAGTATCTGATTGTATTCATACAATTCAACATGCCATATTATTGTGTTGGCATGCCAGTTTACCTGGTGGCGCATAAAGACGCACTCAAGAGCTCAGGACCAGTGTGGGACACGCCATCTAACTTTAATCAACTTTGCGTCATCATACTTTATCAAAACATCTTCCTTATACTGGAAAGTGGGTTAACTGGGTTATGAAGCATTTCGTGCTAGTTTACGGTAAATAATTGATGTGCTGAGACCAAATCTTAACACTAACAGAAACGTTTACACATGGCATTTATTCTTAATTTCATTTAATTACTTAAGTTGGCTTTCCAAATTGTTGCTCACTGTTTTAGAGAAATACTTTTTGTGGCTTTTCAGGGGCTTTTAGTTTGAAAAAAACGTCTGATCTATTGTTATAAAAATATTAGTGCAGCCTAGACACACTACACCAGACTCACACCACGAGGAAGCTGGAGTGACACCGTGATAAACGAGACCCATCGATCTAAAGGTTTTTGCTAATGTTAAAGGGTTGCTTCGCCTAATCACTCAAACCAGACACCTGACTGATGTTAAGGTTACAGTTCCCTCTGCCTTGTATTCAAACAACAACTGAAGCTTTGGATGAAAGCTGCCGTTCTGCGAGGGGAGTGTTTTTCATTTACCAAGATCAGACACACGAGGGATAGTTACATCAGACTCTGTGTGTTGGTAAATGAAAGAAGAGACTGCCTACTCCAAGCATTTATCATGTTTACTCTGTGGTGTTGAATAAATGATTGAGCTTTAGGCTAATAAAGTCTGTAGATGGGATGAATGACTATAAGCCAACAAAAAAAAGGCACATTTAAAGAGTTTTGAGTTGAGTGCAGAATATAAACTTTGAATTGATGCGCTTTCTATTGTGTTTGTGTCTTTGTTTCATGTTTAAAGGTAGACCTTGGCTAGCTCCCTGCTAATAGCAAACAAAGGCTCAGAAAGCTTTGGGACACAAGATACAGTATTATTTAACACTAAAGAAAAAGAATAAACACAACACTTCATTTAATAATGCGAGACACACTGACACTCACATGAAAGCTATTCATGGTCAAAGCCATTCTGGTCTTTTTTTTCTCTTTTGCTTCTGAGCAACAAGCCACTGAGGAGAATAAATCAGATCGCTGGCCTGACACAGACAGCAGATATAGCTTTCTGACACACTGTTAGCTGGTTATGTGTTGAATGACGGGCAAAATAAGATAATTGGGGGCGAGACAATAGCTGGATGCAAGTTTTGACACCAGACAAGATTTTGCATATATCAAGCGATGGATTGGGAAGTAAGTGGCTGCTGAAACAGAAAAATAAGTTATCATTTTAAGCACCGCACTGTGGTTTTTCATCTTCAGGAATGCCTCGACTGACAAGCAGACAAAGCATATGATGCAAAACCCAAAACAACAGCTCTGTAGGAGACAAAGGCAGATACTTCTCTCAGCCTGCAAGCCGCTGACCTTGTGGTTCTTCAATCGACATGGCAATTAGACATTCCTGCCATTTTCAGAATTACATCGGGGCTTTTTACAATAGCTGTCCCTGTACACATATCCCCTATAAAAGAGTTGGAACAAGAAGCAATCGAACATGCCTATCCAGACTTCAGCAAAATGAGAGGGAGCAATTTGTTCATGTACCCCGTTTTGCAGGCCATCATACAGCTAGGTAGGCAGGGATATGATGCTGTTGGGTTGCAGCACTTGTCACAAAGAAGAGTCGATATTTGCTAAAGGATTCTGTCATCCATGTGCAAGTGCTTAATCTGTATTCTCATCATACAGCTTTCTTAAAGTATTTCAGCATTTGAATCGCAGAACAAATGATTAAGTTGGTGGTATTTCTGCAGGCAAACAGAGCCAACGCTACAGAGATAAGGCTGCAGACCACAGACAGATAAATGTTGCGTCGAATTTCAAAATGTCTTTGTATGCTCACAGACACTCCAAAGACATTTGAGCATCTTATAAATGTTAATTCTTACTTCATCAAGGAGAGCGAGGGACAGGAGGAGGGAGAGAGAGCCTGTGAAAGGGAAAGTGATGTAAAGTTGTTAATTATGACAGAGATGAGGAAGAGGAAGGGAGAAATGAGGGAGGAGATGCATGTGCTCCCATTAATGAGAGCAAAATGAAAGAGATGAAGAATGGTTAAAAGACAAAACCAGATGTAATTGGAAGTAGGGGTGAAGTTTTCTCACTTCACCCCTAGGAGAGAGGATAGAAAACATAATAAAAGCGTGGCAAGTACGCCTATAGGTCTACTAAATTAGCAAAGAGAGATAGATGAGGGTAGAGTCAGAGGAAGACTGAAAGCAGAAAAACAAAACCATTTATGAGCTCAATGTAAAGAGATTAAAGACAGAGAAAAGGGAAATAAAATGAGACGCAGAGCAGCTCCTGCTCCTCTGGCAGCAGAGCCATGTCTTCCCCTCTCATTAGCTGTAGCTCTGTTGCTGAGGGGACCGAGTGGGCCGACTGTCGCCACGACAATGGTTACCATTCCCTGCGGCAACAAATGCTGATTTTAATTAGAGCCGACCTCTTTGTCACTCACAGAGACAGACACACACTCACACACACACACACACACACACACACACACACACAGACTGACCAGAGTAACTTGCTGGGAGATTCAAGCAAGCATGCAACGCGTCCTCACAAACACTCAGCCCGAGTCTTCTGAGATACAGAGAGGTAGAGAGAAAGAGAGAGAGACAGATGAGCAGCCAGCTGGTGGAGTCAGTCGGGACAGGAGGGAGAGGAACTCGGGTGGGCGCTGCACAACATGACTGTTGAAGCCTAAGGCGCCCTGCTGTAGGACACTCTCATGCTTTCAGTGTTTTATGTAATCAGGCAGCGTGCTGACTGGAGTGCAGTAGAACACAGGAAACACAGCGGCAGACAGGTGTCCTTGACAGCGATGTCCCCAGGGAACCAGAGGGAGCCTTTTTTCTCCCACTGTGATATGACGAGAGGCGAACGCAGCAGACGTGGTTCGTGCATGGCTGATGCTGTACGCCCAGGAAGGGAGAAAGATTTGTTGACTTTTTTTTATGTAACTGCAAAGAGCCGCTGGAAAGTTCATGCAATGTTTAAGCTGTTATAATACAAGACGGCCCAGGGCACCATTAATCTGCACTGCCCGTGCCAAAGATTGAAAATGTCACAGTCCTCTGGGCTCTGGTGTAAAGCTCTTTTAATTGGCCGTTCGTTAAACCCCTCCCCGGAACAACAATTGTCCAATCATGTCCACAGGGTGCTAATAAGAGCGATACTCTGCATCTTTATTAGCATTTCCAAACCAAAACCACTAGAGCAAATGTGTAACGATGCATTAAATTGTTATCTGCTCTAGCTGCAAACATTAGCATGCCTTGCTAACTAGCCTACTACCTGGAAGTGCAGCGTTATTTTGAAGCTAACTACATTATTTAGGGGCAGAACGTTAGCGGCTGTGCCCTGCTCTTTATTTGTTTTCGGGAAGTTTATGCTTCCTTAGATAGCGCTTCCTTTCCTCAACGTCAAATCCTCTTCTCTTATACAAGTGAAGCATGCTGTTTAGAAATACCGACTTTAAGGCATGAGCCTAACCTCTGTGTTGCTTCTCCAAGGATGTTTTTAAAGAACTCAAAACAGCCAAGGATTATATTAGATTGAATAATGTTTTACTGACATTTTATTTAATAATACTGTTCCATAATACTAGGACTAACTAGCACCCTGAAATACACAAGCAATGCTGAATGCAGTGCTGTTTTTTCTAAGTCTTCTGTGGATCATCAGTGTGAAGATGCTGACTCTTTGCCACTGTTGTCTTAGCTAGGTTTCCATCCAAATGTAATGCAAATTTAACTCTGAATTTCGAGAAAATCTGCAAAAGACAGCGCAAATGAATGTGCGCTTCCGTCAACTACTGTTACGTTGGTTTGTCTTGACAGGCATAGTAACAGTAACTAAGGAGGATGAGGCTTAGCAAACGGTCAGTTAGTGGACTTGCAGACACCAAGTAAAACTAAGATTAGTAGCTATCACTGTTCTGTGTCCCTGAGCACCCACCACCATAGTCAGGGGTCACAAAGGTCACTACAAAGTTATTAAAAGGTCAGGGTGTTAATCAAAATATTCCCCCAGTATGTGACACATCCTCGATGTGACAGCTTGCTGTTGTGATTGGCTCATTTGGTAGCTGAGGCTGGTGATGTAAAGTCAGTTACCTTATCCCATATGGCGAGAAGGTGTATGTCATTTTCACTGGCACATGTGCATGAATGTGAGTGTGTTTCCTGAGGAAATGGATGTATTCCAGGATACTAAGCTTTTCTCACATCAGACAGCTTATCCTGGAGGAACACAGCACTTCTTATCAGGTACAAAGCTGAAATCACCACCAGGGAAAACAGACCATCCAGTACAATGTGAAGCCACAGCTTCAAAAGGGCAAATGGATAAGGAAAAATTAAGTCAGCTGAAAGAACATTTCTCCAAGACAGTGCATTAACACCATATGTTTCGCAAAGTGGAAGATGTTGACCTGGTAGAAACATATTTGCACATCAGAGTGGTGAGTTGATGCTGTTTGTGTTTGGAATGGGTCTGATTTCCATACTTGCAGTATTAAGGAGTTTTGCACACCTTTGCAGAAGTAATCTAAATACCATACCAACCAGCCTGGGTCCCAATGTCCTATTTAAAGACCAGTGTCAAGTTAGTAGAAGGTCAGTACATCATTGTTCCATATCCATTACATGGTTGTGTTGCCAAGCAACAAAAGCAGTAGCTGTTGTGTACACTAGCTAACATTCAGACATTTCTCTTTTTAAAGTGGAGTGAAATTTCTTGTTGACTTACTTGGATAAGAATATTTATATATGGCATGCTATTCATAGTTAAAGAACAGCACAGTCTAATTTGGGTATGCTCTCAATCCACCAGTGTATTTATTATATTCAGAAGCTCTACTGCAGGTTAATCTTACCCCCTTTAAATGATAGACTTCTGCGTTTAATAAATGTACCAGCAAACATAATAAATCTTCCGTGTATTGCTGTTTTGAGGGCTCTTTCACCTTTCAGGGGTATAGTATTTCTGAGAAGTGGGGACACACGACTAATGTCACAGGTGTCTTTGAAGCATACCTACACATCTTTCATTGCCTTCTAATTTAATTTAACATTTATTTTATTTTTATTTTCTTTATTTGAAAAGAGACAACGTACATTAATCAACATTCAAACAAATGTTAATGCACCCGAGTTAGCTGAAAGGCTAGTTTTCATTGGCAGACCCTTTGTCTAATGTTGTTAGGCATCCTAGAATAATAAAAATAACACAACATGTATAACAGTTAAAAACATACTACATATATACATTAAAAAAGCAGTTAAACAACATGAGCGGACAAAATCCACATAGCAGATGATACAGTGTGAGTACAGTCATGTTAAAGGTGGATAAGAGTAGTATCAGTGTTGACTTCTAAAGAGTATCACCTGTATGTGGTGTTAATAATAATACACATTGGGAGCAGATTTCTAACTTTGTTTATGTTTATGTCCATCTGTGAGGCTGTAGGATGTGCATTTTCATCTTTTTCAGTGTTTCACCTTTTGACTTAATTTCACACTGTTGGGGAGCGTCCAGTGGCAGGGAAGAGACAAAACTAAACTTCATGCAGAGTGAGAGAGAGAGAGAGAGAGAGAGACAAGTGCACAAGAAATCTTACCAAATCCAGTCCCTGCGGAAAGAAGCTAATTTTGAACAGAAGTTATAATGGCCTTATTAAACAGCAGTAGCGGTACTAGGTGTTATTTAAGATGACAAATGACTCAAGGCAGCATCATGTGTATGACTTCCCTGGGTAGAATATACAGTAGCTGCTTTTGAGAGAGGAAATAAGGAAGAATTAGCACCATGGGCTCAAAGAGAAAAGGGCGTCTCTCGTTCGTGTCCTATTCACATAATTAAATTTGTGGTGGAGGAACATAATCATATGTAATCTGTGCTCATTTGAAAAAATGTAATGAGGCTCAACTGCGAATACATCAGTGGGTTTAGTCTTGTCATGCGTTAAGGCTGATACAGTAGGAAGCAAGTACAATTCCACTGGTATTAACCTTTAGGATAGGAAATGAACAGTTTCATTCTAAAACAATATATCCATACCATGATACAGCTTGTCCTTAATACTAGCAGTCAATAGAGAGTGAGTCATTTTTTCTAGTAGTGTTTATCGAAATGTGAACAAACATCAACAATCTGGACCTGGATTACCAACTGTGATGATTATGACTTCAGAGTGACTGAAACAATCCGCAGTTGTTTTTTGTTTTGATAATTGATTTGTCTCCTTCATGTGAACAGTTTCTGTCCAGAAAGTAGAAAAATACTTTTTTTCCTGCCTTAGTGGAACAGCGAGCACATAACAAAGCTGCTCATGGTGTTTTATAGCGTTCACAGCAAGAACTCAGACAGTTTCACAGTAATCAAGTGGTGGTCTCCCAACATGCTAACCATCAAACATTGTTTTCTGTTGTACTGGTCTGTTTGAGAGAGTGGAAGAAGAAGACTAAGAGTCTATGGTCACACTTGCAGCTCTGTGATGCCGTATTTAGGTACAGTGGTGCTTTCAGCTAAACGCTAACATGCTCACAATGACAATGCTAACATGCTGATGTTTAGCAGGTATAATGTTTACCATGTTTGCCATCTTAGTTTAGCAAGTCAGCAAGCTAACACTTGCTATTAGCACTAAAAGTGAAGCTGAGGCTGATGAGAGTGACATCATTCTGCAGGTATTTGGTCATAAAGCAAAGTATGGTGATAGATATACATCAAAGTGATTTACCACTCATCTGGTGGAAAACATTGGGATTCATCCTCTGGGGACCTTAAATGTCTGTATACATTTTCATGACAATCCATTCAATAGTTATTGAGGTATTTCAGTCTGGCCCAAAGTAGTAGACTGACTGACATCGCCGTCTCCGGAGCCATGCCACTAGCATGGCTATAAAGATTTTGGTTGCAAATGTATTGGAAACTGAAATCTGAGCTATATGGTATATGATCTACATGACATTAGAACATGCAGCAGCTTTTGTCTGTCAGCATTTATGATGTCTATTTGGGATGTAATTGGCTGTGGTCCCTGGTTGTCACCATGACGGAATAACGCCACAGAGAGAGGGCACCTTTAAATCCAACCTTTCTCTCTCCGAGCCAGACTGTATGGATGTCGTGTCATGTAACCTGTCAGTAGCATTAACCTTTGGGGAATAGTACAGCTCTCTGTAGCTTTACATCTATTAATATTGATATTCTATGACCTTAAAGCTATTCTGTTTGTCCCGAGTCACTTCCTCTCCCAGGGACGCACCATTTTACAGAGCAAATTTACCCCTATGCACGTTCATTAAAGCACTGAATAATTTATCCTTCCCAGATCCAGCCCGTCCTGTTTTTTTTTTTGCTGACTAGACATAATGTAAAGCACAGTTAAATAGGTTTGAATGGGTCTCCATGTTTGACGGACAGAAAATTACTTTTTGTGCATTGACGTCTGCTCCTCCCAGTGGATTATATCAAATGGACTGTGTGTGACCTCTGTGTAAATAGGAAGATATTCTATTTCATAACAGGAAATCATCACCACATATGATACTTTGAACTCAAATAAGATTTTGGTATTTTTCTATCATAGTCTTGTGCCTGTGAAAGTCATGTTGTACACAGACAATGTATCACTATGGTAAGTGTTAATTAGTGAGCTTGTGCTGGTGGGTGGATTTTGGTACCTTTGGACAGAGCCAGGCTAGCTGTTTCCCACTGTTTCTAGTCTTTATGCTAAGCTAAGCTAACCAGTGTCTGGTGGTAGCTTCTTCTTTATTGTAAAGATATGAGAGTTGTGTCACTCTTTTCATCTTACTCTCTGCAAGAAAGCAAATAAGTGTTTTTCTCAATTGGTCAAACTACTCCTATGTTTGAGATGCTGTAGATGTAGGCTGGACAAATGCTAGCAAAACCTCAAAACATAATGAAATTCAATAGAACAAAAACACAAAATATGACCTTAAAGCTGAATTTAAACCTTGCTGACACCAAGGCTGGATTACCAACTGGGCAAAGCAGGCAATTACCCTGGGGCCCCGGATCCTGGGGGGCCCCTACAGCCCCATGTTCACTGTATGCCAATTGCTTTTGGTAATTCAATGTAATTTATTGCCAATTTGTCAGGGAATTTTCACCACTAAGGTGTGTCCTGCATTATTAGTTTATTTTGTGGCTGTATCTTGTAGAAAAACTTTTTTATTGCAGGGCTATTGTACTGAATGACCAAATATTGTTACATATTTTCATTATTTTGTCCAGCTTCTATATGTATACTGCATTGCGGAACAGTTCCACATTTTGGGAAATACACATATTCACTTTCTTGCCGAGAGTTAGATAAGAAGATTGATACCACCCTCATATCTGTCCGTTAAATAAGCTGGAACCAGGAGCGGTTAGCTTAGCATAAAGACTGGAAACAGCTAGCCTGCCTGTATTGAAGGTAAAAAAGTGATACAAATTCTCAGACAGATGACGCAAACCCAAAACAATCATTAGATCAACTGATGCTTCTGGGTAAAGTTAGCATGGTGAGAGGGTAGGACCTGCTCAAATAATTACTCAGTAGTTCCACCTCATTGAGTGCATCAAAGTCTTTCTTCCTTTTTGACTTTTCAAAGGCTCAACTTTTCTTCCCCAAACGACACCACACAACCCTGATTTAAGAGCTGATTCTCTTCATATTCACTCAGCTCCAGGCTGACTCTTTTCATCTGTCTTCAAGGTTAAGAGGTTGTCTAACCATCGCCTGGACTGCAGCAGCTCTTGCACCCGCTCTTGTCTTCTTTTTCTCCCATCTCTCTCCATCTCAGGGGGCTCCACTTTGAGCCCCAGGGCCCTTTACTCTGAGGGCAGGCGTAACAGAAGTAGCACGTCTGCATCTTCGATCTCGGGGAACATTTCTGTCCTCCGCCACTCCCCACAGTCCTCTGTGACCAAGCAACCTTGTTAGATTGATAAAAATAGTAACACCAGCGATGATTTGAGAGAGGCAAGAGACTGTGTTTAGAAAAAAAGGACAAGGAGAGAGAGTAATGAGGGAGAGAGAGCCTGGGAAATATATGTGTCAGCTACAGAAGCCCTCAGAGCGGCCCAACTTTCAGCTGCGTAGGTGAGAGAGATTATATGCCTCTGCTGGTTTGGCTGATTAGCAATGACCTCTGCTACAGAGGCTGTGACATCGCAAATGGCAGCCTTTACCTCACATGGATCACAGAACACAGCTTTATTCAAATTGTGAAGTTTTCTAATTTGAATATTATAGGCAGGGTTTTTTCCTTTATGCAACACTCAGTACTTCTTGTGCCTTTCTGTAGGGAAACGATCTATCAAAGTCTGTTGTTATGGAGCCGTTCCAGGATAACTGTTGCATTCATGGGTGATTATATGAAATCAAATGCAGAAAAGAAAAGATACAACAGATGGCCTGAAAGACAAATCTTGCCTCTTGATATTTACAGTAAGTACAACCTTGGAGACGACACGGAAGAGAAATATCACATCCACTTTCAAAGTTTCATCTGAAGTTTGGAGTGAACTTCAGATGGAAGTAAGGTCAAACTTTAATGCCATATCTGATATTTTTGGCAGAGGTAGTAGTGGTGGCTCTGCAGAGACGGCCCTGCTGAATTCAGCATTAAAACACTGATAGTTTCCACCCAACTTGTCCTCAATCAATAAGATGTCAGCGTAAGCGTTTGCTCTCAAATGAATTTGGAATTCATATTGTTTTGTTCCTCCTCCTCCCCCTCACGGCTCTCTGCTGCTGTTGTGCTCCCACTGTCGGTTGCCGGTGGTTAACTTTTCCGCCCGATAATGGAACAGAGTGGACTGCTCATCGATTTGTTTGTCTAGATACAAGTCAGCGTGCGCTCTCGGCGGAGCAGCGCTGTTACATTTCTCTGCATTGTGTGGCGGCCTGCGGCGTCGATGCTTCAAATTAGGGATTGACAAGAAGGGGGTGGAAAGTAGGCCACATGTCAGCTAATGACAAACATTGTACATTTTCAGCCAATTTGTTTTCTTTGTGCACTTGATGAGGTCAGTGATGAATCTAATCTATGAAGTGCCCCTCACGCTGACAACGAGCAATACGTCTTTGGCAGCGAGCGCCGTGTGTATATTGCGTACGGTTGGTCTTCCTCGGTGAGCACTGTGACGAATGGGAGCTATTACAGTTGATGCATGTGATTTCTGCTCCATGTGGACGGCTTATATTGGACTGACCCCGCACATATGTTGTGTTTTGATCTCCCTCGCTCATTGTTTTCCTACTCTGGGTGACATACACCTGAAGAAGAAGAAGAAGAAGAAGAAGAAGTTCAGTTCATCTGATATCCAGGTGGCTCGGCTCCAGCAACAGGGCAAAGATCTGTTATGCGATAATTGTAGTTGCCTTTTAGCCACAGGAGTGCAGGTGCATGTGCTCAGAGGATGGCATATGGGTTTGTGTGTGTGTGTGGTGTATAAGGGTTGGGGTTGTGGGAGGCTTTCATCTCAGCGGTGCTTTAAGGCCAATATAGCAAATGGCGCAGACTGACCAGCTGCTTGACGTGCTGTTCAACCGCCAGCAATCCCAGCCTCCCTCCAGAGCCACCACTGGCTGGCTGCCCATATCTCTCTAGCTCTCTCTCCCTCTCTCGCTCCTTTTATCTCCCCCTCTACTATCTCTGTGCTACTGTCATGCTGCTATCTTGTTCTCCGTCCTGTCACTCAATTAAGCTTGCCTGTCTTTTATTTTATCACAGTCCTTTTATTTTAATGTAAAAAATATAAAACTGTGACTCACCTCATGTCGCCCAACTTGTTTCGGAGCCCGCACATTAGATGGTTGTCTACATTTCAGGCAGTAGTCTCCCCCAAGCCTTCTTTATCTAATTCTACGCTCCGGGCGCAATCATAATTGTCTTGACAGTCACGCGGCGAGAGAGGCCGACCAGCCAGTGCTTGTGCAGGCATCCTTACACTCTCACAGATTCCGCGCTGTCAAGGTCCTTCTGTCCTTAACCCGTAGCCTCTGGTCACGGCTGGTCCTGTTGTCTGAGCAGATTAGCATAGCACAGCACAGCACAAACCACGCTCAAATGGTAAAAGCATACGCAGATGTGCTCGCTTATGCATGTTGCAGACCAGCGTGCACGCACGCCAACACAGTAGTACACGGACATGGACTGCAACGAGGACGAGTGCCAGGTCGCCGTGGCTCTGCAGGATGCCAGTCCCTGCAACTTGGCAACGGAGGACGTGAAAAGGATAAGATGATTGTTGACTTTTTGACAGGTTGAACCAAAGCTGTGTTTTGGGTTGGAATATGGTTATTTGATGAGTCAGTCCAGCTGAGCATCTTGGCAAATTACTCCCTCATTAATCTGACAGACAGCAGTCTATTTCTGGTCAGCGCTCCGCAGCTTTTTGGAGTAGAAATTGAGCACATAATTTTATTATCTTTTGAATCTGAAACTGAGGAACAATTTGCACTTGCAAGCCTTTGCGAACATAAACAAACAACAGCTGTGTTTGTGCAACTGTTGGAGTCTGCTTGGCTTATAAATGAAGTCTAGTGTCGACATAGCCATTAAAATGTTGTGCATCACATCATGCCAAAAGGAAATCACATTTTAACATCACAGGCATCTATATTAGGAGCAGTAGAATAAGCTTGGATCACCATCGTAACAACATGCCAAATAATAACAATTACAAGGCACAAAACAACTGCAGCATTCAAGTAGAATAGATTAAAAGCATTCGGCTGTCACATACAATATTCAAGTATTATCAATATATCATGTTGCCTTTAAAGGAGTGAACCTTTTCAGAGGAGTCTTGACAGCACTGTGAACACTTATCTGAACAAATGGAGAAACATACATTTAGAGTGTTGCTGACTAGACAGCTGCCATGTCATCTTCAAATAGTGAAATGTCTGTGGGTTTCGTGCAATCAAGCCCAAAGTAATTATTTAATCTTTTCTCATTTGCTGTCAAACACCCACTTCAAAACTGTCATGTAAACTTTAAAGTCAAACAGAAATCAGTGTCATTTCGCAGATTTAAGTCACGGGGTAATTTTTCTACAGGATTTTGGATCATTGCAGAAAATAAGATCTTACACGTTTCGTTTAGCAAAATAATCTTCACAAAGGAAAACCACTTACCACTATGATTTTTGAAGCGTAAATGGAATTGCCAGAAGTAAAAAGCTAAAGTTAGACTATGAACGAACTACACCACGGTCGCATTACTTCAACGCCACAACCACTAAGCTTAATATAGATAGATGTAGAGCATAAACACATCAAGGCTGTAAAGGCGGACTAGTGAGCAGATGACTTTCTGTGTTCTCCATGAAGACGTTAATGTCCGCGACATTTAGCTACTCGGGTATCTACTGATGTATTTTATGTCATAGAACAAAAAGTGAAAATCCCCTAAGATTGTGTTAACCACAGACCTTATTTCAGGCATCTAACCTAAAGCCCATTCTAAAAACCCATTGACTTCGAGACGAGGGAACCGGAAGCGTACAAATACTAACTTGCTCATTCCTGCAGCACTGTATTTAGCTAACTTCCACTTTCCGAGTGGAATACAACTTAACAGCACAATAAATCATCCCAAATGTGCAATAAGGAACAGACATCTTAAATCACTAACAGTCCGTAACCAGCGCTATGTGGGCTTGTCTTGTATCATCTCGGAAAGCCTTGCATCAACGTCTGTAGGCTACACAAACGTGCACCAGTCGTTGGCACGCCGCGGAAGTTGACAGCGCATCAGCCAGAGGCTTGAATCTCAGTTGCTGTTTCCATAAATATGTCCAAAAATTTTTTTATAGTCTTATAGAAAAAAATTTAAAAATGTGCTCTTATATTTCTTTACACAAAAAGTGAGGACAATTCAAATTTCCACTCCAGAGGATGTGTGATCAGTGGTAAGCGTCGTTGAAAGTGACTCCTGTTGAACAGCCTGTTGAGACCATCTCTGCTCCAAATTGCCAGCTGCGACTTTTAAGGCAGGCTGAGCGTGTTGCTAAATTGTTGTTGTTGTCGCTGACTTTGAAGCAAGGTAATGACACAAACATCACTCAAAATGCAATTACACCCCACCCCTTTCTTTTTGAGACCCAATGGAGTGTTAAAGTGAATGAAGGGAAATGTAGTGTGAAACCAGTGAGGCTGCATGGGCCGGGCTAATGGAAGCCACAAATGGTTGGACAGGAACCAGTCTGTCCAGGAGCAACCCCCCTCCTCCTCCACTTCTGCTTCTTCTTTTAAAAGTCACATCACGCTGATGGGGTGGAAGAATGATGGAGTGAGGACTCAGTCAAAGTCAGATGGGAAACAGAGAAGAATTGAGGATATTTTACAAGAGGACAAGCACTGTTTATCCGAGCTGGGAGTCGGGGGTGAAGTGGTTTGAGAGCAGGAACATCTGTCCCAGGATGTGCTGTTACAAGGGGGGCATGACTTGAATGTGCATGCTCTAAATAAGTTGTAAAAGATGTGTGTGTATGTTAAACCCCACTGAGTGTGCGTTGGGGGGCATGTCACTATTAATTTCTTTCACTTTAGGCACCGTTTTAAGTTACAGGCACAAGCAGCGTTCTCTTACATGCTGCAAACCCCTGAGTAAGCGGAGACAGCTTCAGTCGTTTTCTCCAGAGGGACTGAGAGAGAGAGAGAGGGGGGGGGAGAGAGGAGAAAACTGTGGAAACATGGTACATATAACACAAAGAAAAACTAAAGAAAATATAGAGAGAGGGAAAAAAACAAACAAATGAGGGAGAAAATATTAAGAGAAGGGGGCGTCTCTGCAGAGAAGCTGGTCTCTGAGAACCACCAAGGGAGAAAATGGAGAGAATAGCCTGTATTGTTTTCTCTTCCCTTTGATTTTCTGCCCTCAGCAATAACACCCCCTCCACACAAACACACATACACACACACACACACACACACACATACACACACATACACAGTGGCAGGACTACTCAGGGTTTGTTCTTCCTGTAACCAAAGATATTTCCTTCTGGTTCTTCTCTGTTTGTTTCTTAAGGTCTGTGATGTCTTGCAGGGATAAAAATAAATATCTCTCTGAGCACCGTTTAACAGCTAATATTCAAGACACTAAGGTTTGAGTATGTGACCTGGACACTGAAGACAACTGAAGCATCCCAATTGCCATAAATACCCAGCATTTTTTGAAAAACTCAGAAGGTCGTTTGACAACACTTGCTGTTGTTCAGGAGGTATTTCAAGAATCCTCAAAAACTCTTTTGACCTTCTGGATAAAAAAAATATTTTGGCTCTTTTCTGTAATCCAAACAAAGAGGGAGGCCAGAAATGACACTGCTCAATTTGTACAACATGGACCAAAATTAGAGATCAATTATATTGCTATATATTGATGTTTCTTTCCAATATTTAATATTTTCATACAAAATAATGTACAAGAACATATATAATTTCTGGCTACATGTCACAACTTGTGAAAGTTAAAAATCCTTTATCATACAACACACACAATGTGCCTTTAAGGATTCCTCAGAACAGCAGTAAAACAAAACTGCTAACTTTGCAGCAAGTTTAAAAAAAAAAATTGTATTTACTTATACTTTCTTGAAAAAGGTTGCCTATTCCTTTCCCAAGTGATGAAGGACCGACATCAGCCATGGCATAAAGTGCAGCAGCAATCTTGAGACACAAATATCTCCACCAGCAGTTGACCAGAATGAAATCCAGCCACATTTTACATTTTTGTGGATTTCAACATCCAGACATGTCAACTGGCTCTGCTGCTCTCTCCACCTACGCACATCTACTCATATACAGCAGAGAGAAGCTGCTTATCAGGGAGATTCTGAAATTCTTGGAATTGTCGAAGCAAGTTGAGAAAGTGAGGGTGAAGGAGTGAGTGAGTCTGTGCACCAAATCAATAAATAAAGGAAGCAAATACTAAAGACCTGAAACGCATTGAGGATCATAAACTGGTGACATCTCAAAGTGTAAGTAACAGTGGACTAAGAGCTTTACAAATGAACTGAAAACTCCTGTCAGAGAGAAACTGAGGAAATCTGTCAGGACCATCTAAGGTCTTCTGGCCCGTTTCTCAACACCTTAGGAGGACCTCTAAGGGACAAGGACTGGAAGCTGTGCTTCTGAATGCCAATCAGAGTCCCAGGAGACACCTGATCCCTCCATCCTTCTCTCCCTCTCTTCTCATTTCTCCTTTCTCTCTTGTCAGGCGGAAGTGAATGCTCAGGGCTACATGTGTTAAGCAGATGTGTGGGAATTGGAGAGTACATTAAGGTTAAGGTGCGCAGAAAACCCCAGGCAACTCCGCTACCTGTGTTAAGTATTTATGTGTGAGAGTCTCAAGGGAGGAGGCAGTTTTTGCATATACAGGTGTGTGCGTCGGAGAAAAAACTGATATTTTTAGTCACACTGTGCGCATGTGTTTATTTTTTATGCATGAATATATATATATATATATATACACTGTATGTTCATATTCATGCACTCATGCACGTCTGTTTCGTGGGTGTAATTCCGCAGTAAGTTTGTGTTCATATTAGTGTGCTGGTATGTTAAATGAATGTGAATATATGTTGTTTTCTATCAAGCTTGAGCACCAGGTGGTACAGTGTCGGTGACCAACAGTCATTTCCATTTATATCTGTGCACCCATATACAGTTTCATTGGCACAGCATATTGTAAATATTGTATTTGTGCGTGTGTGTTCATCTGTGCTCATGTGATAGTAAGTATGATGTATGCATTCACACATTCTCACACAAATGCATTGAATGCAAATTTTATGTTTAAATATACAGTTTATCAATGTACATCTAATAAGGTGAATATGTAAATACATATTTAGTGTATGTGCATGTATATTGTTTATAACTCACTATAACTAACTGAACCCTCCATTATGAGAATGTTTAATGTTACAGGATGTTGTGTTGGAGCGCTGCACCATTCATACATGATCTGTCGGGAGGATCCATGAAAGCAGAGCGACGCCTGCTCGCCAGCCAGTATCTGTCAGTGTATGTTTCATGAGGATGACGATATGATGATACAACAACTGTGTTCAGCTGTATAATTTTAACCAGCTTCGAAACTTTCCCCCGCTGTGATGAGAAATCCTTTGATGTCTCCACGGGTGCGCGAGGCTGCCGTATGTTCAGTTGATCTGTTTTGGATTGATACATCTTTTATTGTCTTTTTCAACTGTTGCATTTTTTTTGAATAATTTCAAGGTGCAAAACTGTTCATCCAAAATCCTGTAAATAATTCATCAGAAACACAAGTTTGTTGACTGTGGTAGTGCATCAGGATAATCCTACTGTAGCTTACACGAGCATTACATTTGGTCCTGGTTGCTCCCCCTTAGGTTTAAGTTGAGTTAGCATTATCTAAATTCAAAGCTAATTTATGCCTTTTATGAATCAGATCATTTAAAAGCAGAACTGGGGCACGAGAATGACAAAGCTAGCTCAGACAGCATGAGCTCTGAACATGACAACTGTCAAGTTACCGTCCATGTAGCGGTCCCAAGAGAAGTTAGGACTGATGCAGGAACCGTATATAGTCACCTCAACTACCTTAACCTTGCTGCTATAGATGCACAAGTAGTTTTCCTGGCCAATATGTCCAGCTTGGGAAGCCAGAAGATCTCACAAGTGATGCACTTTCCCGGAAGAAGTTGTGGCCATGGCTGGAGAAAACGAAAGAGGTGCCACTGCTTCCAAAAGCTGATGGATGCTCAAAAAATGTTTGGTTTGTCCAGAAATGGGACTGGTTCAACAGTACTTCAACAAGTGGGACAAAACAGCAAAGATGGCGTCAGTCAAGCACACTCCCACACAGTCCTGAGAAGAGGTCTAACATTCATAAGCCAAAAGTGTTATATTGGTTATTTAAAATGTACAAAAAATGAAAAGAAAAGTGAATAAGAAAATATTATTAAAAAAGTCTATAAGTTTATTCACCACGACCAGCCAGTGTTTCACGGTAGCTGTAGCTGTGTTAGCTAGGTGGCAATGTATGCACCGACCGTGTTTGTTTGACTAACCTGGAAGTCCAGTTCTTTCTCTTACCTTCTTCCAGACACATGAGGTTAAGCCATTATAAAATGGCTTGTTCACCGTTCATTGTTCTTCAGTCTTAATATACTTTCACAGGTTTAACAAAATAACAATACAGCAAAGGTGATGAGAAGAAGTGGAAACGCCTGCGTGGGTGTACCATTTCTGTATCAGTGTTGTTTTCGTCATTAACAATTTGGTGAAAATCTGAATTACAAATGATAATACAAAATTAATTGTGAAATTCAGATTATAGTGGGATTTCTTCTGAGTAATTGGCATTAATCCCCAGTCCGCTCTTCAATTTCATTTGTCAGCAGCATTTTAAGTTGTCAACATTGCGAAAGGACCTCTTTAATTGAACATTGCGGCGAGCAGTGACATCTTGCAGCAGGAAAAACAACTTTCGTGCCAGGAGACATACAATCCAGGTGAAAATCAGTCGGAGCCTATGGTAGCCATGACAACCTTGTAGGGGTAATATAGTATGTCAGGGCATTGTTTGTCAGTTTGTTTTGAACTCCTACTGCATGAGTGTACCTTTAAGATAGATTGCAGTAGCTCGGTTTTGCACAAGACAAGAGATTCTCATAGTTTGGAGAATTTAATCAATGTGAAAGGTTAAAACCAAACCTGTGATAAGAATTGGTCTAATTGCTGTCGTAAGTTTCACAGGCTGTTGCAGTGTTTTGACAAAAAAACAACCTTAGCATTAAAAAAAAGTGTGCTTTAAGAAGTACTCAAATAGCAACCTGAAAATCGAGAGCTTATCATCCCTTGCTATTATCCTCTTGTTTGTCTTGCTTTGACAACAAAATGTTGATGACTATCAGAATAAACGTCTGTGTCCCCTGTGAGGCAGGTATAAAAGTCTTTTCTGATCATTCTGCCTCACAAATGGGGCCTCTGGAACTAGATTGCACAGGAAATGTTGTGATAAAATGAGTTGTAGTGCTGTGTTTGCAGTGTGGGGTCTTGTCAGCGTAGTTTTGGTTAATTTCCAATGCACCGTGCCAAGATAATGGTAATTAGTGAATCGGTGAATCATCGTCAGTCATGATCAGGAAATGCTTGAATTTCATTTTTGGTATAAAAGCGGAATGTATAATCAGATGAACTCATTTCCTGAGTTAGAGCTCCAGATCGAAAACTCATCTCCTTATGTGTGTGTTTTGCTGATTACTCACTTTTAATGCTTTGGCAGCACACATACACACACACATAGTATGGATTGGCATGTACTGTATGTATACGCAGGAGATGATCAAACACACAGAGAAGAGCAATAATTTAAAGTGTTCATATCCTTTCGTTCACGCTAAACACACATCTCCTGCCATCCATCTGATGGCAAACATCCTAAATACACACACACACACACTTGCAAAGCTAACATTGCTCTGATTTCTTGTGCTGCATAATCAAGCTTGGACGACATAAATTCTAGCAGCAGCATGTAATATTCAAAATTCCTCAAATGCCCAGCGTGAGTATGGTTTACCAAAGGGTATTCATATCTGAGCCATGTGACACTCCGAAACTCTCCTCTCTTTCCTTCTTTGGAACAAAAGGCGAGTTAAACCAAAGGGGCCCAACTTTTCTTGCCAGACAGACTCAAAAAACCATGCATTGGTCCCAGCTGTCATTCTGCAGCCATGCGTAACAGAGACAAACAAACAGTGGGGGCTGCTCCGTCTCTGAACGCAACCCATCGATCATAACACGGCACCGCACATTTCCTGGAAGAGGGAGACAAGATTATGCGGAGAGGGAGAACAGTGGAGCCTGTGCACTTGTATATGTGTGTGTGTGTGTGTGTGTGCAGATACAATAGAGGACTGTAAGACATTCTGGAGACTTAGACATCCTCTGAGGTACCACCCAGACATCTGCCACCTCCCAGCCCGGTCTCCTGACGCTTCCTCCGGCCTGTGGTCAGAGTTCTCGTTCCAACGCCCACCATATCCGGGAGGATGGCGCAGCATTGGTGGAGATGGAAAATAACAGAGTAGGAGGTTCAAATGAGATAGTGGATGAAATAAATGAAAAATGAAGCCGATGGGGAATAAAAACAGGAGGAGATTAAAGGGGGTAAACAATACAAGAGGGTGGGAAAAGGAGAGGAACGGTGGGATTAGAATCCCAGCGATAAACCTTTTCTTCTCCTTCCCTCCTCACATCCAGGGGCTATCTTCACTCCCCGACTCCCCCAGCCCCTCACCCGCCTCTCCTCCCCTCACCCATGTGCCTCCAGGCTGTCCTTACTCTCATTACCCCACCCTCAGTCCTGGAGAAAAGTTCAATCTTTGCATTTTCATTGTGGTTGCCCACACCAACCCTGCGCCTCATGAAAGTTTCATCTCTCCCTCTCTCTCCCCCCCCCTCTTGTCCTCTCTCTCTCTCTCTTAGCCTCTCGTCACATATGCATCCACGGCTGGATCCAGCTCCCCAGGTGAGGAATGATGATGAGAAAACGCGAGGCAACCAGCAGAGATTTGCCATGCTGGGCTGTACGCGGCTCTGCTCGGGGGTGAATGAAAACAGCCTGCATGGAGGAAGACTGGAGTCGCCTTCATATCTATGCCACATAGCCCAAAGCAAGGGATGCAGCTAGTCTGATGTGAGGCCTTTTTGCTTCACTAGTACAAAGATCTTTTGGGAAACAGCCTCTAGTGGACAGCGCCGGATGAATCTGATGTGTGCTCAAGAGACATGGCTGAAATAGCTGATATGACTATGCAGACACAAACAGAGACTCTTTGTGTTACGCCCATGTATGTATTTAAACCTCAGCTGCACAACCACACATGCACATGTGCGCAACTGTAACATTTATTCATGCTCACATTATCACAAAACAAACACTGGCATGCCAAGCACAGGCCCAGGTTGTGGTGTGCCAGCTAGGCTATACAAAGGCCCCTGTGAGGATGGCAGGCATTCAGGTTATGAGAAAAGGCTACAAAGGTCAATACTTCAAGATGCATGCTTGTAAGGAAGCATGACAGGAAAATGTATACTCAGTGCCATCTTAATATAATGATAAAAATGGCAGTGAAATGCTCATTTTCTCTGTAGCATAAAGCCAGCACAGTCTTGAGGTCACTGCAGTAATTCCATAACCCAGCAGTTACCAAACTGTTTCCTCCCTGGAGGATGTAGAGCCATTGCAAGCGGCGCACACACACATAAGTGCTCCGGCGCTAGCAGGCTATCAAGATTCAGATTAGCACTTATTTAGGAGACAAAACAACATGTTCAGCATAAGATTGGCATATTTTTGGAGGAAAAGAAAAACATGTTCTCATCAAGCAAACGTATGAAGCTAATCTCACTCTTGGGTTCATGGTCAATGTAGCAGAGCCTTGTGTCTAAAAACTCAGTTCGGGCAACGTTTAGTTTTCATTTTTTATTTGCTCTCAAATAGTGCATGTAAAGGTTAGAAGAAACACACAGTTCATGATTGGTGATTCATTTCAATAAAATAACATGCAAGTTGGCTTGTTTTGTTTCTGTTTTCCTCAATACTTTTAAGGGCTCATAACAAGACCAAAAATCCACAGGGGCTGCCATTGTTCCGACGGCCCATTATAACGAAAATCCAATAGTCCGAAATATGTCCCATTGGACCAAAGGCCCATTTGTCCGACAGCCAGTTATACCGAAAACAAACGCCCATTGGTATGAAGGGCCATTTCTCTCCCTGAGTCCAGGATCACAGAGAGGGTGCTGATCCGGTGGGCCACACTGACAGAGCCTGGAGCACATTGGACAATGCCGAGGTGTTAGCTGTTACAACTAAACAAAACTGTCATCACATACAAAGCATTATTTAAGGCTATACAAAACAGGCAAACAAGTAATTTACAAGTAACCTCAATGGGAAAGAATGACAGAACAGACAACATTAAATATTACACAAAATGTATTTACAGAGAGAGAGTACGGCGAGACCTGCTCTATATGTGAAGTGTCATGAGATAACTTTTGTTGCGCTATATAAATAAAAATCGAATTGAATTGAATGACAATGCTAACATGTTCATGTTTAGCCTAACCTTCAGTATATTCACCATCTTAGTTTAGTGTGTTAACATGCTAACATTTGCTCTAACAGTTTATGGTGATGAAGAAAATGCCATTAGTTTCGCAGGTATTTGGTCATAAACCAAAATATTAAATTTAAATGTTTTACCTGGTGATGGTGCTGGATGAAAAGTCAGGCAATACCCACAGTTATTACAATTTATTCTTTGGGGACCATGAATGTCTGCCACAAATTTCCATCCAATAGTTTTTCTGATGTTTCACTAAAAACAAAATTTTCAACCTGCTGGTTAGTGAGATTCTTCCTCTGGGGACCATGAATCTCAAACTTTCATGGAAATCCATCCAATAGCTGTTGAGATATTTCAGTCCGGACCGAAGTGGTGGACCACCAGATCAACCAACATTGCCACCCCAACATTGCTAGCGTGGCTGTCTGAAATACAAACTTAATACCTTCTGTGAGACATTCACTGACTCATACCTTCTCCACACCGCAGCAGCTCCAGCTTCATAGATTGTTCAAATCATGCTCCCTGTCCGAACAAGCACTGAGACCAGCAGAGCGATTGTCCAGTCTGTCGGAGATGTTCTCTTGAATCCCTGGAAGCCTGCGTCTACCGCACCTGCCGGTGGGACTATGATGTCGCTTCAGATCAAATAACAGAGAGGCTGCAGCAAGCTATCTCTCTCAAATACAAACACATCCACGGATACTTTATCTCGCTTACTTACAGTAGCTCCTTAAAGCCAACCAGAATGTCAATGTGCAGCTATTACAGAGAGTGGGAGGGAGAAAGAGAGCAGGGCAGATAAACATCACTTACTAAATACCAAATTACCGTGGGCTGTCAGAATTTAGGGGGAAACACTGCTATCATATATCAGGGTGACGGCTGAGTTTCTCCCTGTTGAAACAGGCGCGGTTGTACATAATGAATCTTAAATGCCAATGCCTTCTGGCGATACGGCCTTCGCTCCTTCAGTCTTCTTTCCTGCCGCTCCGTTTCTTTGTTCGCTCTTGTTCACATCCATGTCCCGTTTCTCCCGCTCTCAATTTCTATCTCTCTCCCTTTAATTCTTGTTCAATTCAGCGTATCATAGCCCTATCGTCAGACATCCTGTACGACAGCAAGCTGAAGAACTCTGGATACACTTATAACTGTCTTTTTCTCTCTTCCAAGCTCTCTTTTCACACTGTTTCTTTCAGGCTTAATATTTTTTCCTCTGGTCCCATATGTGAAGTATTTAAAGATACCACCATCACACAGCTTCTTTCTGCATAGCTGTTGTCAAAGCTTTGCTTGCATCTATACTTTAGGGACGTGTGTTATTTTGAATTCCTCTATAGAGAGGTGAGGTAAGGAGGTGAGACAGAGGGAGAAGGGTGAGAGTTCTACTGCAGATCCAAATCCCACAAGCAAAACATGAATTATGTGTTTTAAACAAATATGTATTCATTTCACATTCTTTGTGTTTATCTTACTATACACTGATTGTCATAGTGAATGATACAAAATGTCATCGTAAAAATACACTAGTTTCCGCAGTTTCCGTTTTCTTGATTTGTTGACACCCAAAGAATCTTTTATTATACATGTAGCCTGATTTGTTTAATTTTGGTGGACAGTCAGACACCAAGGCTGTGTTTCGCATGCTAACATATTATTCTTAGTAAATATGACATAGAAATGAGTATGTAGTGTGTTCCAACTACATAGTATGTGGATTTTGTGTATGCGAGAAATACCCAGATGTACACGACATTAGAATTTCTGAGTATGCGTCGTGAGTTTAGTGGACATACTGCCCGAAGATGCACTGCATCTCTTCAGATTGTGAAAGAATTATGAATGATGAAGAGTGAACGTGAAACAGAAGCTACTCAGGACCCAGGACGTTAAGGCACAGTTAAGAGGAACAACACAGGAGCTCACATATAGAATGTACTGCAGAAAAAATATTCAACACTGACATGTTTAATCATTTTAATTTTGTCTTAAAATTATACTGGACAATATTACATTCAGCGGATGAGGTTACGTTGATTTGCATTTCCGATTCATCCAATGGTAGCTGGGACCGGTCATGTGATCGATCCAGTCATGTGATGCAGAGAAAACGTATTGCTCGAGTACTTCAGTGTGAACAGTCTGCTGCTAATGGCATACTTGTTCATTTAGTACGCAGTTTGCAGTATGTACTGATTGAGTATGTAGTATACAGTACCTTAGTATGCAATTTTGAACACACTCCTAATCTCAGGCAACACACAAATGAATACTGTATGAGGTTTTACGATTTGGAATCTGAGTTGGGTTCAAAAATATTAAAGGTACTCAAGCCCCTCCGAGTCCACAGCTGGTGGCTGGTGCCATTGTGCAGATTTACTCACAGGAAAGCCTCACATGTGCAGGGGGCCCTTGATTTTTCAGAAAATATTCAATTTCGTAAATGGATTTGTGCAAATCAAAGTGTCCCATATCTGATGATGCTATGTGAAAAATGCCCCCAGTCAGTACTGTAACACAAATCCATTTAAAATGTAATTCATCCAAAATTTTGCAGCCAAAGAAGTAAAGTGTCTGATCTATCAAACATCTTCCCCATCAATAGCAGCACTCACAGGGAGCAGACTGGACTATAACTTTCACAGTTGCTTTATGGGTGGATCATGATCACCGCCCGCCGGTCACACTGATCAGCAGGATTCCCACTAAACTGGGAAGGGATATAGTCTTCTGGTTGACGAGGTTTGTCATTTCAAACATCAGTGGTATTCTAAGAGGCTTTGTTTTTCTTGTGTCAGTTACCGGCTTGTGCTAATTTGAATTTGCGTCCGTCAATTGGTCTAAGACCTTGGTTCCCAACCTGGGGGTTGGGCCCCCCTCAAGAGGTCCCAAGATAAATGTGAAGGGTCACAATATTTTTAGTGTATTTTAGTGTAAGATTCTGGATT
Organism: Enoplosus armatus; assembly: GCF_043641665.1. Lineage (NCBI taxonomy): Eukaryota > Metazoa > Chordata > Actinopteri > Centrarchiformes > Enoplosidae > Enoplosus > Enoplosus armatus. The sequence goes on along the minus strand of NC_092181.1, from coordinate 3,599,878 downwards.
CTTTCACCTCCTCAGACCTGTGAAATTACTTCATATGAAACAAAATCTGAAGGAAAACTTGCGCCCATGTCTATACACAAGAGTAAGACCTGTGCTGAGGGGTCACAAGCACATATTGCTGCATTTTTAGGGGTCACTAACCGAAAAGGTTGGGAATCACTGGTCTAAGACACACTGACATAGCATGTGTTCGAACAAAGGGGGAAAAATCACATAAATATTGCCTTGTATATAGTATAACTGCGCCCTATTACACGCCTGCTTATGCAGTTCATGTAATTACTTCATGACACTCAGATATCTGATCTTTCACAGGCTACAATACAATGATTATGACGGACAGGCCGCTATCTGGTCACATACACATCAGGCTACAACATCTGATCTAATATAAATAAGGCTGGGGAGGAAATACAAGATTCAACCTCAACTTCCCACTCCAATACTTTTCGTACTGTCCCTTACAGAGCTTTGTTTTCAAGGTTAATCTCGCAATGGAGAAGCGTTAATGTTCACATTAACTACATGAGGCATCTATTGGGCTGCATTTTTTCCTCACAGATTCACCATCAAAACTGTTTAGTTAAGATGTTGTTTGTTGTTGCGTTTACATCAGCTAATTATTTCCACAACAGTAACGCCATAAGTGATAGCTGTTTGCAACATTCACTGTCTGCTGCTATGATACAATTATATGTCTTCAGTCTCAATCTGCTACTAACACTCGTTCCTCTGCAATAATGTGAGAGGTGTGTTGCGTCAAATGACTTCACTTCCATATGGCTATTATGGGTACTATTATGGATATTTTCAGACGCTCTTGTGCAGCTCGACTGAAACCCTTTGTAATCAAACGCTGGAGCCCGAGGCGGAAGGAGGGGGAGGCTCATTGAGAGCAGATATTGATAGGCAATGATGTGTGCGTCAATTTGACCAGAGCTCCGTCTCCCGTGGCCAGACCGGGAGGCACCCACAGCGAGAGCAGGGAGGAAGGGGAGAGAGCTTTGGGCGAGGCGTGGAGGACGGGAGGGGGGTTTAGAGATGGATCAGGATACAGAGAGAAATGCAGCGGCAGGGAAATGGATGAGTACATAGATGCAGGGAAAATGAAACTGTTGGAGACATGAAGGGAGAAGCTGAGGGAGAGAAAGGAAAATGTGTTTGAGTAACTGAGTGGGTGAGGCTGGGAGAGATAGCTGGGAGGAGATGAGATGAGTCTGTCTGGGCTAGGAGAGATGGATTAGTGTGTCTCCTGCTACCTGTGCGGGGGTCAGTGTTAAACTGCCGGGGCCAGATAAGGGCTTGGCAATAGCTTGAGTGTGGGCAAGCATTGACTGGTTACCACATTGATTTAGCCGGGAGTGAGCACAGAGCGATGAGCAGAGTTCAGACCTGTACAGCTGTTCATCAATGTGTCAGGGCCCACAGTGCCCACCGAGGCCCGTCTCTATCATGACCGTGTCGGACACTGAGGAGACACCGTGGACCCAAATATATAGAGTGTGATCTCAACTATTTTAGCCCTGGATGCACATGAGAAATACAATCTGTCATACCAAGATTTATTGATTAGATGCTCCCAATTTAGCATGTCTTTACGTATGTTACAATAAACACATCAGTACACACACATTCTAGTGGTTTCCATTAAAAAGCATAAGCTACTGAGGGGATTGCTTCAGAAATCCAACAAAATGCTCCTCAAACGCTAAGATGCACAGATATGACATAAAACTGTGGAAGCCCGTTTGTGTCTGGCAAAAAAAAAAGAGCATTATGATTATGATTGTGATATGTGCTCACAGGCAGGTTTGTCCCCTTTTGGACAAAGCCAGGCTAGCTGTCTCCCCATTTCCAGTCTTTGTGCTAAGCTAATGTCAAACTATTCCTTTAAAATTTGACTTAGTAAGTAAAAAAAACATTCTGACTAATTTATTATTTTGACAAAGTATGTCTAAGTTTCTAAGTATCTTATAATGCAGAGCTACTATGACTATTTTTATTTAATTCCTTACTTTAACTAGGCTTCCAGCAACATGGCATTATGCATAAAGTTGAATCAAATCCAAAAGAAACAAAAATGCAAAATAGCTTCAAGACACAAAGCTGTGCATGTACAGACAGTAAACACAGTAAAACACAAGGCAGTGCTCACCAGGGAGAAGTCTTTTATTTCTTGTTCTTCTTGTTCCGGGCCCTGTGCTGTTCTGACATTTGTTTTGAGGGTGGTGGTGGTGGTGGTGCGGGGCAGGTGGTGGGAGGTGGATGCTGGGAGAGGAACGGCCCAGGGTAGGATGTCTATAATTACATATTGATTTCTTGCGGGCCGCTGTTCAGCCAGCGCTGTGAATGTGTAGAATAAATCACTCGGCCTCTATGATAGCTAAGTATTTATTCTTTTTAATTTTGTTTATGGTGATCTTGATTCATGCCCTCCAACCCTGGTCACGCCTCAGTGCGGCTGCCCCCTTCATGTCAGAGGGAGGTCACGGTACATGGCTCTGTGTGTGTGTGTGTGTGTGTGTGTTTTACCAGGGAGTGTGCTTACGCTCCAGTGAAAGTGAAGACCCTTAGAATAAAGGACACTTTACAGACACTGATCCTTATCCCAGTCCAGGAGATTATTCGTAGGGGCTTTTCTCTCAACTGTCACCTGCAGAGTGGCAATGACAATAATTGTTCACAAAAACAGAATCGGAGGGAACATTGGCAGATTTTCAAGGATAAAACTAGAAACAAGAACAGACTTGGATTACTGCTCATCATGCTACAAACATTTAACCATTTGTGTTGCACCTTTAGGGGTGGACAGTGGGTTTCCTTCTGTTTGCCTTCTGGTTTATCAGACAGCACTGATCAGATCTTTGGGAAAAATAGTGCCTCTCACCACTGCATTGTGGTGTTTTCAAAATAACACTTATTATCCCAAATAGGCTGCAAACAGAATGCGTGCTGATGATATCTCAGACACAACTTACATTCATTTTGAACAGCAGGCAAAATGATGCATCTCACAGTTTGATTTAAAACATATTCCAGGTAACAATATAGTTCAGTATTTGTTGTTGATTGGCTCAGATGGGGGTGGGTGGGGGGGGGCTGCATTATTGGTTGTGGAAGACATTATTGGTTGTGGAAGACATTTTTGCGGCTGCCTTGTTGTTAAAGGAGGTATAGGAGGAAGATGAGATGAGCTCTATTGATCCCTGAGGGTGAATTTAGTTATTACTGCAGCAAGAATATGATACAGATAAAATACAGTATATACACCATATTTACTGATCATATTAAAGATTGACGATACGTGACCTTTAAAGGATTTCCAGCTAAAGTAACAATTTACAGATTCAACGGCAGATATTTCACAGTGAACTGCAGCCGCAGCAGCACGCAGGATGTGTTGGGTGCAGATGTGTATCTCACAAGCTTTGGTGCAGCCTCTGTAAAGTGTGTGTAGGGCTGTGAAGGATGAGGTGGAGGTGAAGAAATGCTTCTGCAGCTTTTTGTCTGACTTTAAATTGATAATTTAATTTTAGCTCTCTCCCTCTAAACTCAAAGGCCATGGTCACTGCCACAAGACTGTACGGGAGCAGAGCGGTAAGTAAATGATTGGACTTCTTTTACTAGATAGGAAAGAGATTTCATATTTTCTGCACACTGGTTTTTAAAGCTGCACTAATCAATATGTTTATATTAACAACGGAAAAAATGACTGTGTAATGTGAAGGGTGTTGCTCGTAGTGAAAAACCCACAGAGAGTTATCACCCAACTCTGCGGTTCCACTCAGCTCTACAGAGCCTTTTCGCACCATTTGGATAATTTTTGGTTTGGTTTTGGCAACTTTACTGGTTTGTTTCAGTCTCACCACTCCAATAAACCTTCTTTCCAGCAGCAGCAGGCAGCTTTTTTCAGAGAGAAAAAAAAGCTCTGATATACCCACAGTGAGCAGACAAAGTTAGGCACTAGTTGGTGAACACAATGGAGCATTTGCCAGCTAAAGAGTCAGATATTATAGAGTTGGTAGAGACCAAAACCAGAGCGGAAACAGAGTGAATATTGGACTTGACAGGGGATATAAACACGACTACAGGTGAATGCTCATTTTGCTTTGTGTCTATTTGCTGACACGTAAACCATATCAACTGTATGAGATGATACGTCACATGAATACGAATATGTCAATGTTGTGTTTACAACTTGTTCTGCTGTCCACATTTGGCCAAAAATAATCAATGAATGCAGGTTTAACATTTACATATTTATATTTCTGGGTTCTGTATGAGGAATGTTAACACAAGAGTATGTTTTCTCATTGCCAGTCAGGTTAATTGGCTGAAGTGTTGCTCTGTATGCTGTTTCATTTGTCTCATTTATAATAAAGGTAAAATACATGAATAACACTTTAAAATACACGTTTATTTCATCTTGCCTGCGTTTTATGCAGTTCTGGTTATGAATTACCGGCAATAATGAAAGCACCTTTGATCTCTTTATCTTACTGGTCCCCTCTTAACACATCTGGGCAGCATCTAAAGAGAGATATATTACGGCAGTGACGGAAAACGCACATGGAACTACCAACTTGTCACTGCAAATTTGCCATCATTATTCCTTTTCCTCTGACAGCTCAGGCTACACTCTGGGCAGGGCCCCGTCATTTTTTCAGCACCTGAATTTGATCAAGATGGAGGCACAATGAGAGGCACCATTAATGTGATTTATAGTTGCCATCACGGTTGCTGTGGCAACCCAACTTTCAATACTCTCACCTCTGTGAAAGCAGTTTGGATCCCTATTGCTTTCCCACTAATGCACATCAGTGCCCGCGCACATACAGTACATATGTGGAAACACACAGCGACCATATAAACTCTCTCTCTCTCTCACACACACACACACACACACACAAACACACACACACACAAAGGATTGCTCAGTGAAAGCAGCACCGTTCTCCCAAGGCCAAGGAGCTTGTGTAACACACTTCATTTGACACATTCATCGTGCAGCTTGAGCTAAAAGCATTGCACTCAAATATGAACTGAATTCATTTGCACTAAAATAAGAGAACAAAAACAATTCAATAACCCACTGAAACGACACTCGTTTTCTCCATCTACTGCGGCTCAGAGGAATGAGTTATGGCTAGGAAAAAAAAGGAGACAAATCCAATCCACCAGAGCTGTCAGTGTGCCTGATGAGTATAATGCCACCTCAGCTCATCCCTCAAACTCTCACTTGCTGTTTCTCAGGCTGAGCCACAGCAGCTCATTGCTGTTTTGCTCCTGTAGTGACCCGTCAAAGTCAAGGCGAGGTTTCAGTCATGTCTGGCTGTTTTCAGCTCTTATGTTTTTTGCCAAGGTGAGGTTTAGCTCGTTTAGCAGCAGCCCCCGTTGGCGTTCATCAACTGCATCACCACAACACCGAGCAGTCAACAGCACAACAATTCACACATGACGAATAGAGAGATCCAAAGTGGATCGAATGTGTAATCTGAAGGGGGTGGGGGGGTGAGAGACTATCACGTCTTATGACGGATATCCTGTCAGAGAGAAGTCAGAGCTGCCAGCTGCTTAGAGGCATTACATGTTCCATCTAAGCCGATGCCTGATCGACCTCACAGTAAACAAAAGGACTTTCCCCGAGCGAAGTTGCTCCCGGTGCCTGTCACACTTCTGTTTTTATGATTTCTTTGAATGCATTCTAATAAAAAAAAACTGTCAGCGAGAAAACTCAAAACTGAGACAACTTTTATATGTTTGGCAAAAAGTCACGCTCAGATAACCATATTGATTTTTCCCTTAACTTTATGCAGCAGAGCAGTGATTTGTAATTGCTTTAGTTTCTAGCAAAAGAGGAGAAATGAGCCTCCAAAGTTTTTGTATTTACATGTTGTGTGCTCTTGCTGGTTAGTCTCGCACAGCCAGACCTATCTCCACACTTCAGAGAAAGGTCGGGCTCAACCCATTTTCCTTCTGAGAATAGGTGGGGAAAAAACGCTCTGGCTTCTTTGTGTTTCTTTAAATCAATCACAACCGTCTTGGGCGGTGCTAAGCCCAGGACGCGGCGACGGTGCCCTTGCAAAACGGTAACACGCAGACGGCGGAAAGGGAAGGAGAATTCAAACTTATCCCAACAGCCTACATCTGGTGAGTCAGGAGTCAGCCGGTTTTGTACAGAGTCGGAGGGTGTGTGAACCCCACAGCGACTTGTTAAAGCATAACAAGCTATTTTAATCAGGCTGATTAACTAAAGTAATGTGCCAAGATATGCTACAAAGTAGTTTTAGAGTAAGTAAGTAAGTGCAGAGTAAGTATAGCCTAATGAGTAATTGATTACAGTTTTCAAGTAACTTGCCCAACACCGGTAGTGATCTGTCCTACGAATATGTTGATTTAAGAGTTGTTGTTTCAGTTTCAGTCATTTTTCTGTCACTAGTTTTCATGGATGCAGCTAGGAAGCTTGCTAGTAGCTATGTAGGACGACGAAGTCCCCATTATTAATTTTGCCTTCTACGCTCTGATTGGTCAACTGCCAGCCAAGGGAAACAGCCTTGTATGAGCAAAACACCCTCTGAGAAATAATAAGCTGGAGATCAACATGTGATATCAGCCATGACAGGTGCCAGTCATCTTTTCTGAGTGGCAGTGGGGCAACCCTTTCTTTAATTTATTTTTGTGTCTTATGCCTTTACATATTCATATCCAAGTTGGCATGTTTTTTCACCAATACAGTAGATCAATTGATAGATCTTGAGCAAAGTGTCCCAGTAAGCATGCGTTTGGAGATTTGAGGGTCAAAAGGAGTCATTATTTGTGGTCGAAAGAATGGTCACATGGAACCTGGATACCTAAATACGACATATTTTACATATCGACTCCAGTTGAGTCGACCATAGCACGTCAGGTTTAGCATGCTGTTATATTAAAGCAATTAATCACCCCAAAAAGAAATCATCATTTTATTTGCCAAGATAACTTTGTTTAAAGGCAGCTGAGGGTTTAATATTCCGGGTAGCAAGGTTGTATCTGCTGAGTGACCCATATCATTTAAATGAGTCAATGCTAATGTGAAGATTATTCACTGACACAAGCCCCATGGGCAAACCTGACCTGTCATCACTCTCCCTCCGCTCTCTGAAGTACGCTCCATCCATCTCACCTCACCCCTCTCCGTCTCTTCCTCCTACTTTTATCTTGTTTCACATCTTGTCCGAATGTCTGGCTCTGGCCTGTTTAATGCGGTTACCTTTGGTAGCTTTTGAAATAAAGACAGTGGAAGAGCTGCGCAAAAATAAGTAAAACCTCACAAGTCTCTTTAAGAAGGAAATGGGAATACAGCTTTTATTTTTTCATGTGTGGCATCTGACAGGTGTGGGTGTTGACTGGTTGACTATCACCTCTGGCTTCTGTCTCTCTTTGGCCTCTCTCCATATTGGCTTACTTACCTTTTGTTTTTGCCAGCAAAGTAATTTCACCTCAGCCTACAACTTTATTTACATCTCCCCCAATTCCCTCAGCAATAAAGGCCGCAGCTCAAGGCAACTGCAAGGACGTGTGCTTGAGCGGGGCCTCGCTTTATACGTGCATGTGTTTATGTGTACTTTTCGTGCGGCATGTGCGTGTTGTGAATTCCAAAGAAGTCTGTACGCACACTTTACGTGATATTTAGAGGTGCGGTAAAGTCAAAAAGGGGTGATTTAGCACATGCAGAAAATTTGGAAGCAAGCATAATAAACTCTGCCCTGCGCCGACCTTTAGCCGTTCAGTCTGTCTCATGTCCCTCAACCTCAGCTCTAGGTCAACGCCTCCCTAAAGCCCTATCAGAACTTTACAATTAGTTGATTGAACCTGCCTCCAGTGAGCCATCTGCCTAGGCACACGGTGGAACTGATGTCCTCACCTGCCAGAGGCAATTAACTCTAAATACGACTCTCTCTGCTCATGCACCGCAATTCTCCTCCCAGCTGAGTATAATAAGGTTGAACTGAGTTGAAGTTGAAGAGGGGGCGGGAAGCCTGCTCATGGCCCCCAGAGGGTGATGGGTAATTACTTCCGTCAGATTTATACTGGCAGTCATGCGGAATGGTGGACAACTGTCTTCAACCCTCGTAGGCAAGGGGAAGCAGCGGAGGCTTTTTCGGCCGCCTTCGGTCAACTGGGATGGGAGGGTGGGATGGAGAGAGAAGGCGGGAGCGGGGGAGGTAGGGAGGTAGGGAGGCTGGTGGCGCGAAGGGAAGGTTAGGTGATTAATTGGAGGAGCAGCTCAGGGTCAGCCTCCATTGTTGGGGTGATGGGTCAAATGAGTGCGGCATTGAGTGCGTCACCTGATGCATGGCTCACCTGCCTGTCCTCGGCTGTGGCTGAAAGATGAAGTTGTAACTCAGAGCAGAAAAAGAGAGAAAGAAGGAAATGATGTGGAACACCGGAGAGACAAAAACACAGATTCCGTGGATTTGACATTTCAATTAAATTGCTATCACAACTGCCAAGAGTATTGTTGACTTCATATCTTTCACAGATTTTTTTTTCACTTTGAATTACTTTCGAAAAAGTGTAGGAAATGTCCCCAACTAAAGCAGCAGAGGACAGGAGTGCCAGAAACAGCCTCAAGTCTCACTTACAGTAAAAAAAAGAAAAAGAAAAGATGTCTGCTATTAGAAGAGAACAGCCTACACAAAAGAAAGACAGGAACAGCTAGGGTGATTGTCCATTCACAAGAAGACATTAAAAAATTAAGGGTAATCCCTCTTCACCATTCTACATCTAGACATTGACATCCCTAGTTTTTTATCTTTTATAAAATTCCTTTGGGTTTCTACGATGTGAATGTCACTGCTGCTCCGTTCTCCCGCTCAGCCATTAAAGTCGGCCTGGAACATGACAGATCTTTGAAGCCTCACCCCCCTCTCTTCCCAGCAATGTTCCTCTCCTTCCAGCCTAAAATGACGATCTCTAAGAGCTGTGTGATGCTACAACACTGCGTTTCAAACCTGTTGTAGGTAACATTGTTGACACTGTGGTGTATCTTCGCTTTATTTCTCCCACTCTTTCTCCCGCAGCTCTCTTTCTATTGTTCAGAAACGTCATTTTATATCGTGATGTATACCCCTGATGTCCTTGAAGAAAAACAATGAAGATCTACAGAATGCTAAGAGGCACATGGGCGTATCATTGATAGCAGCAGAGTGCTATCAATCTTTGAAACAGATGGCCTATCAGCTGCATGGCTTTGTCCTCGACATGTCTACTACACTGCATAGAGGTGACCCTTCAGAGATAATGCACACTAAAGATGATGGTATGGTATGCTTAATTCACTTTAAAGTAAATTAACTTTTTTTTTTTCAATGGAAATACAACATATCTGTAGTACTTTGATAATTTTGATAATCATTTTTACGGCAGATAATTAACGTTATTTCATATATTTTCATGCCCTATTTTCATGGAAGCTAATGAAAGCTGGGATGAAATGTAAAATAAACGATTAGGCTATAACCAGCTGCCCATTGTTCCACCGCCACGTCCCGCTTATCAACAGCTCCATGTTGGCTTTCACGGCACAAGAAAGAGCGGCCATGTCAATCCTCATTAATTCTCCCAGTGAATTAGAGGCAAAGTAGATGATAGGAAATTAATGTCTGCAAGGAGATACTTAAATTATTCAACAGTAACAGGATTATGATGAAAGATCACTACACCGGCTTCTTTCTCTCCATCCCCATCCATTCTTCCCCCCTCCACCTCCCCCTCCTCCTTTTTGTGCTTCCTCTCTCTTGTCTTTTATTGCTGTTAGATGGCAGCCATTGCCATGGATATACAATATATATATTAAACCCTTAATACTTGTGTTATCCCTATTGTTACTATGTTGGTTTAATGCCCGCATAATCTTACCATGCATCTTTATCTTTTAATCCTTTAAAAATTCAAATACATTCTATTTAAGGTGTTGAGTTTTCCCTCTGTCAATGAGATTGTGTTTTCAGTCACATTTGACTTGTTAGCAGGATATTTAAAAAAGTGAAGAGCATTAGTGAAATGCGGTGGTAAGATGGTAAGAGACTGTATTTTTGTTGTTTTAATTGTTTGCGATCTTAAAAGATTTATCTCATGACTGTCTACCACTAGTTGCCAGGCAACCAGTGGAGACTCCAGGAAGTCACTGCGCCGGGCCAAGAAGTAGTCTGGCCCTTAACCCCCTGTAAAATCACAACTTGTCAGTTTTACACTTTGGTTTTTGTATGGATTAAACAAACCAAATATTACGTGTTAGTGAGTTCTAGAGGGGGCTGGTAAGCTGGTACTTTTTTACGTTAGGGCAGAGCCAGGTTACCGATTTCCCTCTTTATGTTTCCAGTCTTTATGCTAAGTGGCTGCTTAAAGGTCCCATATTATGCTGATTTCAGCTCTTATTCCACTAGAGTAGCTTTGCCTGATTCACAGTTCATTTATCTTCTACTGGCTCTTCATGCAGCCCCTCAGTTCACCCTCTGTCTGAAACAGACAAACTGAGCAACCTCCAAAAACATGAAGAGTAGTCCTGATCAGAGCGCTCCAATAACTTAGACTAATAACTTAGACAGTTGGATGAGCGTCTCTGCACTTGGTGGGCGTGCTGTGATTGGAGCAGATGACCTGCTGGGGGTGTGGCTTAGTGCGGTGACTGTGTAGTTGTGACATCACAACCTTACGGAAGTCCTGACGGCTCGTTTCCGGCTCGGAAGTCCTGACGGCACAGGGTCTGAATACGGGCTGTGTGCATTTCTCCGTGGACTGAGCGTTTGGATACTTGCACAGTATTTATACAGCACCTTGACCTGCTTTATAATCAAACGAGACACGGAAACAACAAAAAGCTGAGTTAGTGCTGTAGAGGGATGTCACTGTAAAAAAAATCTTCACGAATGACAGTATTTTGTCTCTACAACCAAAACATTTTGCAAAGATGGCAAGAGCAAGCTGTAACCCCAGGCAACGAGACAGACACAAAGATCATTGGCTGTGGAGGCATTTGAGGATGTTACACAACCATGGCAACAAAGATTGAAAATATGCCATTTGTTGCAGTGACTGGAGCCATGTACAGCTTTTGCTTAAATCTTTGGAGATGGCAGCAACAAAGATCATTGTGTCTAATTCAACAACAAAGGCTGAAAGGGGATATGGACAAAACAGCTTTGTGCCACGCAACAACCACAATAAACTGAAAGAGAAACACTGGCTGAGTTGAGAGAGCGGATGAATATCATATTAGACCTTTTAAAATGAAACATAGGATACATGAATACGTTTGCTGTTATGTGACCCATGGCCGACGTCTATGTTGTACACAGGAAACAAAATGTAAAGTGACACGTGCATCTTTTGCGTATGAGATATCCTGTGCAGACTTGAAAAGTGTCTGTGAAGAGTTTTTAGTTTGTTCCCCCTTCTGGGCTGACTATCACTTAAACTATCAACGGCACTTTTCAGGAAAGAAACGAGGGACGTCTGATACATATTCTTTATTTACTGCATGTTCCTGCACTAAAATTCCACCTCAAAAGCACTTCTTATTATGTAATAGCTTTTTGTTATTGTTGTATGCATAACACTATGAATTAGCCATCGTTTTGGTTGGAGTGTAGCCCCAATACTTCGCATCCCATCATGTGAGGAGAGAACAAACCAACCTTGGTTACAAAATGTGGCAATTTAATTTGGCCTTAAGGAGTGATATTGGCAGAAGTGCATGGTACCTGTTCAGTCAAGGAAGTATAATATTTAGGAAACATTTCACAAGGAAACATTTCACAAACACACAGTACTCCCAGTCTACTTAGCAGCTCTTTTTGCAATGAATTACCCATATTTAGATATTCACCTTATAATTACTACTGTGCAAAGAAAGTGAGATTCAAACCAATTCTTTACAATCAAAAAGTCTTGAGTTACAGTATGCGGGATATGAACCTTTAACACCAGGAGATGTACGAGACAGATTTCTGTATCATGAAAACTCAAACATGGTATCTGTTGGAATGCATAAGTTGTGAAGGCATACCACACTGTGCTTAAACTGCACTTTGCTCTTACACTATCTGGAAGAAAGGAGTCCTTAAATGCACCACAGCTGCTTCTGCAGACTGAAGCGTGAATTTGTAAAATGCAGCCACAGACCGTTGTTTTGTCCTTTTGCTGGCACTGCAGGATGTCTTCAGAGGAGTAACCTGAGGCCAGGGATGTACAATGACTGTGCGCTAATTATCAACCGCTTCAGTGAACGGTCAATTAATTATTCATCTATGATGGGTTATAGATACATGACACCAATATGGAACAAATGGTACCTAAGTTTAACCTCTAATTCTTGATGGGATAAGTATTTCAATATTAACGCTATACTTTGCTCAGGCTGAAGTTTGTTAAAGCAGGTTTTGCCTAATTTACAGTACCAAGGTACATTCAGTATTTACTTTTCCCTAAGCCCACCTCCAAAAAACTCTAATAATTACACATGATTTTGAGTAATAGCACGTCCACACAGAGTGTAGATTTGGTGTGAATAACTGGGAGAACAAAAACAAAAGGTTCCCCTAATGTCAGGGAGCCCGAGGACAGGGTAAATGTGAGGCATTTGATGAATTAGCTCTTTATTCTAAAAAAAGGCAAATGGAACAAAGGGATACTGAGCTGTTGATTTTTTTCTTCATTGTTTTTCCTGAGGTCATAGAGAGAAGACAGAGAGGATAAAGAGGCAGAGAGCAGAGGGGTAATTAGACACTAAGAGCAAGGCATCTTTTACAGCACAGTGAACATGCATCAACCCATCGCCTTGCCTCTAAGATATCCTATTTTATTCAACAGTTTTCCTGTTTGTTGACTGAGCTCCACAGATTGAACTGCAAATTATGTAAGAAGTTGTGAAGGGTGCTGATGGTGAAGGGTGAGACTTTGCAGCTGCCATCCAGCCACAAAAGTTTAATGTCACCGTAAAGTTAAAAAGCAGCAAAGTACTTTTTTCATAGTGAGGGGGGAGTGAGTGTTTTCCACTGCACCCAACAGCAAAGGTAAAGTTGTTTGTTGGAGGTGTGCTTGTCAAAGATCACAGTAAGAGCCTGTCGCAGTGTCATCACAGCTTGGTTTAGCACGGTGTGGCTAAAGCGGAGCGCCCATGGAAAAACCCTCTATGTGAGGAGTTCGATGAGAAAACAACATATTCAACAGCTGAAAACTGCTGCATGATGCAGCCCAAAAAACACTATAAGAGTGGCAAGAGTGGACCAAAACTGTAAAAGTTGCCGACCAGAAACCAAAACAACGAGCTGAGAGACGCTCGAGGAGCTGAGAGGAACTTAAGAGTCAGGTCATTATTATCTTTGGATTTGTCAATACAAGGGAGTCCTTTCACATCCACCTCGTCATTTGATCCATTGTTCATGTAAAAATATTTCTTATAGCAGCTTTAAGTTAGAAGGATTAAAGTTCAAGAATGTGTAAAACTGGCATTTCAAGTGGCCACGTGGAGTGGATTTTAGTTAGCCATTAAAACCCTGTCCAGAATATCAGTGTGCGTGGTGACTTTGATTCAGTCTGCAACTCCTCTGTGTCTTTTCTGACACAGTTTATGTGTTTTATATTTTGTTCTGAGATGGTTGCTATCAAAGCACTTTAAAGCTGAAACATACTGATATGTAGAATTTATCCAAGTCCTTTTTTTTCATTTCCCTTTCATTACATTTCCTTTTTTTCCCCAATGGGAAATGGCCAGTTTCCTGTGTACTATAGTCTTTGTCACTGCTAACTCCCTCTGTTGGCCCGAGGAGGTTCCCAACCTGGGAGCTGGGGCCCCACAAGTGGTCCAAAGATGAATCTGAGGGATCACAGTATGATTAAATGGGTAAGACATAAAATTATGTTATACAAAATTCAATTATGTTTATTTTTCAGTTTTTTTCTCTAATATTTGCTTTTTTCTTGTGGAATACTGCACACCTTTATCCCTTCAAGACTTACAAGCCTTGAAATGAAGAGATGAAAAGGGGAAAAAAAAAATCACTCTTTGGTTGTACTGCTCAAAATTGTTTCCACAATGAGGCCATGACCTGTGATGAGGGGTCACAAGTAGACTTGGCTTCTTTTAAAGAGTTCACAAGCCAGAAAGCTTGGGAACCAGTAGTGTGTTTGCTCTGATGCACACGGAGTCACCAGACTTTCCGTTTTCATTTGACAGTGAGGAGCCCCACCAGAAAGGCATGTAAAGGCTCGGGACCCCGGTGACCCTGAGCAGCCAGGTGAAGCAGCAAGGACATAATTCAACACAATGCCACCTCGCCGTCATTTTCTTTACATCCCTTCCCATTGTTTTTATTGATTTGTCCGTGCTTTTATATACCAAAACAAAAAACACCACAGGACTAAAAGTAAGGTCACAAATGGCTGTTAGTAACACAAATTTAACACAGCTTATTTTCAGTGCAAGTATCACCATCTGAGACGCTTTTCTTGCATTTTCCCCAGACACTGTTCAGGCAGATGTCTACCCCCTTAAAGAAAAGAGCGAATGAATGCTTTACCGAGCCAACATCTATTTAAAACCAGCAGATTGAGTAAGCCAGATGTCAGATGTGTTTTCATATTAGTCACAGCTCACTGGCAAAGGGGATAAAGTTGGCTACATCAACAGGACATGCTGGCAAACAGCCAGAGTTGTCCAGGCATACACAGGCGACAGCCCCATCAACTGAATGACAAAGTTAGGTGGCTAAGATAATGTGATGTAATTCATTGACATTGCATTTTCCCACTGAGCCATTCAAAATGCTATCTACATGAAATGGAGCTAACAGATGCCAGACAGGAATATTAAGTGGCCCAGAAATGAAGCCCTTTGACAGTGTCACATTCATATTGATGTTGAAGCTGCTTGTATCAACCCCAACTTTGGCTTTTCTCTTCTCGTCTCTGTTGTACGAAGAAGAATAAAAAAACAGCATCATGCCTGTTTCAAACTGAAACCCAAAGCAGTTGCCAGCGCTACATCACATGTATTTTTTGTTCTCACCTTCAGTGACGTCTTCGATGAGCTTTGAAGAAACCCCAGTATGTTGAGGGGATTTCTTGATGCAGACCCAAGGGGTTACATGTTAAACTGTCTTGGTCTTTCAGTGAAGGTGTGCAGCTCTCTCTTCGTGTTGTGTTTGACATGATCGTGTGCCTGGAGCAACTTGGAAGTGCACCTTTTGAAAATAATGATACTATAGCACAAACATTTCTGGGTTTGATGGCAAGCTTTTGATGTTGTCTGTGCGTGAACATACTGTAGTGTCATTGGCTGATGCTTATTTGTTCTGCTTACACTTACACTACTATCATCAAAAAAAAGGTTATCATACTCACATTTAGTTCTTCTCTGTGGACACACACAAGTGTTTTCAATTTGGAATGAACTGTATCACCTCCTGACGCCCAGAGCGACCATGGATGAGCCTTTGCCTCGAGCCACAGACAAGTCCAAATAATTAAAACGCTCCATGTTTCAATGGAGTCCTGCAGAAGACTCTTCAGCAGCTCCATGACAAAAAAAAAAATTCAGTTAAAGGTGTATTCCACCGATTTGCATTTTCATAAAGTTGGGGACTTGTGAGAAACATTTGTAAAGAATGATGAAAATCCAAGTAGTCGAGATATCTTGACTTTTACTCCCTAGTGTTGGTCAAGCTCCAAAAACTCTGGACTGACTGGTGATCTGAGCAGCCATATGCACGACAACAGTAAGGCAAAAGGTAAAGTCGTCTCACCTCACTTGAAGACAATATTTCTTTCCTCTCCGTTCAGGTCTTGTTGAACCTGAAGTCTGTTCTCCTTTGAATAGTGTTTCCCTCTCATTAGAACAGTGGGGGACCCTTCGCCGCTCAAATGTCAACACAATTAAATGTGAAATGCTTGCAAAGTGCCGTAAAGGAACAGCGCTCTTTTACACTCATGTGTCCTTGATCAGTCTGAGATTTTCTGAGAAAGCTCTTGAAGAACTTTTGAATACACCTGCTGTAACATTAAGTTGAATGATATGAATGGGTGCCCACAAATGAAAGTGATCCAATGAAAGCAAGTGTTGTACGACACACTTACTGTCAAGTACAAAAGAAAAAGGAAATGTAGGTGGTCAGTAAGAGACAAATGGAGAGTTAAATACCTATTGTATTATGTCAGCTCTGACAAGGGGATTTTTTCATTGTGGGCGTCTGACTCAGATGGGAGAAAAAAGCTTGAACATGAAGCAAAAACACCATGGCATAACAGCCAGACTGTGAAAAAAAAAAACATAAATTACAAAAGCACACAGGGTCAAAGGTCTGCATTTCTGCTGGAAGACAAATTTGGCTCGAAGCAAGAAAAAGAGCGAGGTGAGGACGCAGGTCAGCTCTCTGGTTAACAAGGTCACCAGAAGGCAGACCCGACAGTGCAGCCAATCCACAGCCAGACACGCACTCCACTTTAATAAAAGACGCCCATCCAAAGGTCAAATCACTGGCTGCGAAAAACTGTCAGAGCTTCGTTTTAAAATGTATTCTTTTTTTTATGGGAGAAAAATATCCACACAGCTACAGGCACACGTTGCACAGAGATTTAAAATCTTTTCAGTGCTGAATGAGATGGATGTTTTAAACAGACGTTGGATGGGTCAGACAGGTCAAGCTTGTCTGGACAGAGACACTCGAACAGGGAACTTTTAATTTCTACAATGTAAGTGCTCTTTGAAGACAGCAGGCTTTTTTTGTGTATGAGGCACACTTCAGAGTACATTTCATATCCATAGATCAGAGTAAAGTGGTCTTTGCATCGTGTTTACACTCTCAACCATTCACGCTTCCCCTCCATGCTGATGATGGCAGCGTCCTTGAAATGCCCAGTTTCCCATTTGTAACAAAAGAAGAAGAAGAACCACACTAATGGCCGCTCTGATGTGAGCAGTGTAAACGTTACAGGGACAACATTTTCAAAAGCAAGCTGTATTCATCACAGCACCTGTCTCCCATTGGCCATGCAGCCAATGGACATTCAGCTTCAGCTCTGAATCGCACCACAGTGCACTGAAAATAAAGACGAGATGAATCACTTCAGTGGAGGAGGGGAGAAAGCTTTTCAGTTTTGTTCGCAGCAAAGCAAATAAAAAAGTGTGATACATAATGTAAAGAAATGCTGGTGACAGATGTGTTTTTCTACTGAATATAAGTGTCTGAATAAGTAGAGAGAAGAGACAGTGAATCATAAAGATGAAGCCTCTCTTGTCCTTGCAGAAGAAGTGTGAGAAAGAAGCTGATACTGAAAAGCACACCCACCTGTGATGGTTGCAGTGTTTGGATACACACACACACACACACACACACCTCCAAACTCACACATATTTTAATGATTTATTATCCAGGTATTGCCTTATCTCCATATCCATGACACTGGTCCAGCCTGCCGTAAATAACCTTGTGTCCCCTCATTAGTAGGACAGCCATGTCTCCCTTGGCCTCACTGGCACATACCCACACACAAACACACATACCGTCCCCCCCGAGACCAGGCCAGCCATCACCATCATAAATCCATGGGGCGCACAGTCTGGCAGCGAGGGCTGGGCAGCTAATTATCGAGACAAGTAGAGCTGGGCATGGAGGTGACCCAGACACAGAGTGGGAAACCCAGAGATGCACAGAGAGATACAGGCTGACGGCAAAGCATTGTGGGCCCTCCGCTTAAGGGGTGGTCTCCCAACTTTCACTTCATCACTGAGAATGAATTTACCCACTTGTTGCTAATAAGAATCAACCAATGGTCAGACCTCAATGTACACTGAGTGGAAGGCAAGGAAACAGCCTGGACAGGTTTTCACTCCATTACAGTGTCTTATTGGATGAAGACTGCTGAGTAAGCTTAACCATATTTGTTACCTTTCTCTCCCCATCAAAGTCTCTGCAACATCTACGACAGGGGTCTCAAACTCAAATTGCCTGGGGGCCGCTGGAGGCAGAGTCTGGGTGAGGCTGGGCCGCATCAGGTATTCCACAAAAAAAGCTTTGCTAAAAAAAATCCAAACTTCTCAAACTACATTACTAACAGTTATTTAACTTCAATGGGTTCTTCTGAACATGAACGTTCCTTCTTAACATGGCGTCTCTTGCCTACTCCTTGCTGCCAGAAACCTGGCAGCGCTTCCTCTCACATAGCTGAGCCGAACAGAACAGCAGTAGCAGTCGCCTTTCTTTTTGCGCTCGATATTCATGTCTTTCATGATGATATGAACATCATGACATTTGTAGATGGTAGAAAGTACCGGGTTAGTGAGCGCAAAAAAAGGCGAATTCTACCGGGCTGTTCATTATCCGCCGTGCTGTTGTTGTTGTAAACGTCGTCATAGAAACAAGTGAAAGCATGAAGCCGGGACAGTGGGACACCATTATCCCATGGAAGCGTTATTTACTGGCTTTTATTTTCTATAATAACTCCATGGATGCAGCAGGAGCATAGCGGCGTTGTCTAATCAAATATGTGGTGTGGCACAGCAGCAGGTTCGCCTGGTTCTGTTTTATTAATGTCACACACTGTGGAATCACATGCACGAGCCTCATTTGCTGTCACACAGTGCGCCAAACATGGATGTAAAGGTCTTTTAACGTCCGTTTGTACGTCTGCTCTACTCATTAGACCTCAGTGAGAATTACGCACAGGTTCTCCAACAGCTGATCAGTACGCACAGCTGCTGTGGATATTTGGGGCGACTTTACCCAAAATTCATCACGTTTTTGCAAACCGTCACCACTGTAAAGTGTCAGTCATCATTATTAAACATCAGAAGAACGATAAATGATGTATTGACAGAGCTCGTGTTGAAACGGACTTTACAAAGTGCTTCACAATAATTAAACTAAGTGATCATTAACGGGGAGATGATGCTCAAATTAAAAGAATGATGCTTTATTAAGGTTTAATAATGCATCTTTGAATTTTACAGAAAGCTGTGTAGCAAAAATAACAACACAATCTACCGTGAGGTGCGCACATTCTCAGCGCACATTGGACGAACAAAAATCGCGGGCCGCACTAACATTAAACTTTTATATCAAGGTGGGGGCCACAAAATATTGTCCTGCGGGCCGCAATTGGCCCGCGGGCCGCGAGATTGAGACCCATGATCTACGAGGACTCGAGCTAACAAGACCGGACTGCTTGGCTCATCTTGTGGATTGAATCAAGAGATCAAAAGTAGAAAATACACTTTTTAAAAGGGATATTACTGCATGTTTGCTTGCAGGTTGCGGCAACATTTTTAATTTGTCACTAACACCCTCAGCAGTGGTGAGCTAAGCACAGTTAAAGCCAAGTTAAAACGTAACCACGGCCAACAGTGACGACACTACCAAATGAGTTAGAGACTAGCTGGTGCACAAAGTGGAGAATTTAGCAGCTAAAGAGACAGATATTTCTCTCAGGAGTTGGTGGAGACCAAAAACAGAGCTAACGCCACATGACTGCTAATGTGTTCAGCTCTGTGTCTGCTGGATGTATGAATAAGCAACTTTTTGCTATCGTTCTCCATAAGGTGATAATGTGTTGGTATGTAAGTTGTGTTCGCAGCTTGTTGCACCAAAAATAAATGAATGCAGGTTTAACTACAAGTCATGTATATTTAGAATTTCTGCTGATGATTTCTCAAATGCAGATTTCAGACTTTTTTTTAATGTATATTTCCTCCAATTCTCGCTCCCACCATCGGTTTCCATTCATTGCCTTGCAGCATAAAAATCAATTAGCTCTTGAGACCTGCTTCAGTTCTATAATCCATCACAGTGAACATCAAGTCTGCATTAATTTTTTTCAGTTTCACATGATCATCGCATGGTTATGCAGATTGATTTGAAACGTCTGCACGGCATAATGATAGTGGAGCTTTGACAAAAATGAGTGCAGACTTGGTGGTCACTGTGATGGATTGCACAGCTCAAGCAAGTTTCAAGAGTGTGTTAAAGGGGTATTACACCAATTATATATATATATATATATATATATATATATATATATATATATATATATATAGTTTAGTGTCTTCTGTGACTTAGAGTGGGGGAAAGAAGGTATCCAGGTGCATTATGAAAAGTGTAGGATCCAGTGTTTTTGAGCTTGACGCATACTATGGATTAAAATTCAGGATATCTCTGCCTTTGCTCCTTCGATTTGGACTGTCTCTTGTGAGTCCAACTTCATGGTAGTAATACACTAAATTGCTGGATTACCCTTTTCTTATTATTTTTTTATGGAACGCTGGAATGCTTCAGAAATAACTTTCCAGACCAAACTCAGCATTCATGAATTGCAAAATGGTTAGCTATCATGTGCGCTAAATCAAGTATACGTGATTTTGGCTAAATTGGCTAAAATGTGCAAAATCTCAACTTGATATTTTGAAATGTTGAAATTGATAAGTTAAAACATTATTACCTGGTGTGTTACCCTGTACATAATGTGCAGAATTAGAGGTAAGTCTGGCACTGACACATTCACACATATCTGACTTGTGTTGTAGAGTGAGAATGGAAATAAAAAGACTAAAAGAGATAATGCAAAGAGATCAGATCAGTTCAACTTGAATTTGAACCTGTACATATTTTTAAGACAAAAATCCATAAATGTAGACTTACGAATGAGCCGAACCACTTCCTTTCAGAGTTGGCACCGTGTGGCCGTCTCCCACCTGGTGTGGTCACACTCCAGTGGGTCATCTCAGCAGGAGGGTCGAGAGCAGAGCTCGCCAGCCTCAGCCCGGCTGCTGATAGAGTAATACTACTGCTGCTCTGGGTATGTTTTGGGGGAGGCGATGACAGACAGGCGAAGGCGACCTGCTGTGCTGCAAGGTGCCGTGGAATGGCAAGGTGCATGAATACTGTATGTGTGTGCGAGTGTTTATGTGTGTGTGCGTGTGTGTTGCGGACTTGATGAGCAGACTGTGAGTGGGCCGTGTGAAGTCCCAGCAAGCCTCAGCACAAGAGGAGGCGAGAAAAAGAGAGAGAGAGGGGTGGGGGGAGATGACAGCCAGGAAAAGACAGAGGCCAAAATCAGCTGAATGACATAAAAGACATCCAGTATGACAGCGCCTCACTGATACATTTGTCACATGACATGACTTGATATTTTGGTAATTGAGAGAATCCATATTTATGTCGACATACTGTGCCAAGCATATATCACAGCGAGGCTTTGATTTACAATGAAAGGCGCAAACTATCACCAACCACGAAAAAGCCTGACAGAGACAGCTGTCTACAGTTCTGCATCTATTTACCAAAATCTGTCACATAAATCTGCTGTCGCGGGGCCTCGCTTGAGCTTGACACAAATGGTATACATTAAAGGTACTTAGACATCATGCCTTGGTTTTAAAGCCAGATGAAAGGTTGCCTTCTGCTTTAAATACTTGTTTTTGAACTGTAAGTGTCATTTGTTCAGGTGTGACTGCACCGGCAGTATCCAGAATAATAATAATTTTCTGCACCTCGCGGTTTACATCCCTCAGCAACGTTTGGTGCCACTGCAGGAAGTTGTGTGCCCTTTATTTTGCAAAGAATCTAATGGTATGGAGGTAAGGGTGGCGGATGGGCGTGTAACCTGGATGTGGGTGACCTGGGTTCATGACCCATCGCAGATCTGCAATTAATGCTTTTTTAAACCATAACCACGATCTATTCTTAACCATAACCAAGTGTTTTATTTGCCATAACGACAATCTTTCCTTAACCCCAATCACACTGTAGCTGCCATGTGCTGATAATAAGAAGGAAAGCTGCCATTGAACATTAATACAATGTTGTAGTTGAACATAATCAGTGGTTTTGCAGATTTGTCCAGCATCAATGTTCCTGTCTGGTGATGGGGTTGGTAAAAACCCACTTACACCCGTCTAAAAATACATTGTAATGGGTCTTTAGTTTTCATTTCTCTTCAGTCATTAACTTTGGTGCATCACAACAAGCTGTAAACACAACATTGGCACATTATCACCATATAATGTTCTAGTGGTGAACATGTTAGCAAACAGTTGTCTATTTATACATCTAGCAGACACAGAGCAACACTATCATCCCACTGGAGTCTCTTTTCTGGCCACCTGACAAATGTCTAATACCGAGTTTCCTTTTCGTTCTGTTCTGCTAGTCGCTAACTTTGTCTGTTTTGCTGGTTGGTGCTGGGCAGGGAGCATACAACCAGTTTATCGCTGAAAACAGCTGCCTGCTAAAGTAAAGTAAAGTTCCAGGCTGTTAAACCAGATGAATGAGCTGAAAGATGCTAAAGAAAAGCTCCACAGAGCCGAGAGGGACTGCAGAGTTGGTACAAACAACCCCCATTCATGAAAATATTGACTGGTGCAGCTCTAATAATGATCACGCTTACAGCTTTCAACAAGTGCAACTGTAAAAACCCAACATACTTTTTTATGTCTGAAAATAAATAATAATGAGCCTACATTAAGTTTCCTCCATGCAATGCAGCGTTCTTTCTTTCTTTGTTCCTGTGGTTCAACCTTTCATTTCAATGTTCCTGCGTTTAATGCTTTGTTCCCTAATATATCCCACCGTGGAGTGTGACAGTCTCAGATCATCACTTCATGTAAAAAACGTGTGAAATACAAATGAACCCAGATCTTTGAAGCCCTCTCCCCTATCACATTTCTTTCTCTTTGCCCCCCCCCCCCCCCCCCCCCCCCTTGACTTTTTGTCAGTGCTGGTTGCCACTGCAATCAGGTCTGTGTTCTGCATGTCACACAGCGGCTGGCTGCATTCTGACAAGGCAATCAAGAGAACCAGCAGGAAAGCAGTAGCAGCTAGCCACATTCAAAATGGGATTACGTTCCAGTTAGTAGTAAACCTACAATCAAGCCTTGTGTACATAAAGCACCTACAGTTCCTCCCCTATTTCTGTAGTACCAGTGAAACCCTTTTTTCCCCAGGTTTATTTTGTGCTTTAGTGCAAAGCATCTGTAAAATAACAGTGTTATTGTTACAGTTGCTGAACAAATGGCAGCTATTTTACTAGAAATTAGGTCTGAAAATGAACAGGTGTTTCAGGTACAGGTAAATGCAATTCCTTATGTGTGCGTGGGGAACAAAACTATCGCCGACAACAGCCCAGAGAAGCTTTGAATCAAATTGTCTCAGCTCTGTGAAATAGCTACGCCTTAAAATGTAAGTCCGCTGAAGCCAAACCTGAAACAAAAGCTGTCTTTGAGGGATATTCTTGTACTGCAGAGGAGCCGAGCAGCAGACCACGAGGGCTTGTTCCTCACATAGAGTGAATGTTGCAGTGGGCGGATTGGAAAATGGAGGTTCGACTCCTGCCACCCCAGCAGTCATCCGACAAATCCATTTTAGCGACAGTGCGCTGTACACTGTGGATGGATCTGCCAGCTGCCAACCTCCCGCCTTCAACACCAATCAGATAGGAGAACCAGGCTCATTATTCAGGACAATTAGCCAATGGGCTGGGTGTCCCCTGTCGTTACTCATGGCTCATTTGGTCCCAGTCAAATGACGGAGCCATGTCCACTCAGGCTGCATGTCACTCGGGGGGGGGGGGGGCAAGAGGATCAGCTCATTCAGGGCTGCAGCCCTTCTTACTCATGTGTACATACATGCATTTATCTGTACCTTCTTCATAATGGGCTGGGTGAAGAGCATTCAGGTAGAGATAACCAGGCAACAAGATAATAACAAGATAACAGTGAGCACCATCATGTTGCTGAGGAGGGAAATATTTTAAAGCTTTTATCAAACATAAAGGTGTTGTGTATGGCAGCCTCGCAGCTCAGCGGGCTGTGCTGATGCAGTGACAGCAAGTGATGCTTCAGGCAGCAGTCGAGGATGTGTGTAAGGACGCAAAACCACACACACACACACACACACACACACACACACACACACAGTGAAACTGTGTATGCATGACTAATCCAGTTAACACTCTCCACCACCAGTCTGGCATGAGTGTGTTGTCCAGTAACCCGCAAAGTTGGATGCTCTGCTTGTGTGTGTGATCTTGGCCTTTTACAATGGAGATAGCCTCCAGTTTCAACCCATGGTGGTTTATGTGCACAACTTTGTGCATCCATTTTCAAGGGTGTGATGTGGGCAAATAAAAAGTGCGATTTTATTCCCATCAGGGCTGCTGCGTGTGCCTGAGATGAATTACCAACCACAGATGCTGCTGAAATAGTTGACCAAAATTCTGAAACTTTTCCTTGTCTGGATTTATTTTTTAACAAATGATACTCCAATAATTGTTTCAATTAATACATTATCCAGTATTTATTAATACTGGGCTGTAGTATTTACTCTAATTCAAGATCTCCATTCAGGTTTTTACTGCTTATATCTCCAGTTTATGCATTTATTATATATGCAAGTATTATCTATAAAAACAGGTCTTAAACTGTAAGAAATGTCTGATGATGACCAGTCAGATCTAAATTCACATTTCATCTAAACTTGGTTGTAGATTTAATTAATTGAAAGCTTCGCACAAGGTAATGGTAGTAAAAATAACTTTAATTTTACTAGTCAAAAAGTAATAAGAGATATCTTTAATTGATGTTTTGACTAGTCATAAATAAAATGGTATCTATTAAAAGATAAAATGGCTTTATGATATCTGTGTCATGATTAGGTCTTAAGAAGACAATTATAATGATTATTCCCACATGTCAGATTTCAATTTCAGATATAGTTAATTATAATTCTGACAGGTCACAGTGTAATTATGATTCAAAAAGCATTTCTAGATATTTGAAATATACTTATGAATAGTCAGGTGAAACCATATATATGACAAAGTGCCTTGCATCACAGTCACTTTTTTTACCAAAGCAATCTCACAAACGTCCACCTTAAAGTTTTACAGAAGAGACGACCACATGAATGAAGTGAGTGAAATGTTAGCATGTGTGAGTGCTCTCCAAGGGAGACCTGAGTAGGCTACATGTAAAAATAATACAATAATAAAACACACAAACTGAAGAAATAAAATCATGAAATCATCATGAAATAAAATGATAAATAAATAATAAAAATAGAAGACTGAAATTGAAGATTTAAAAGCATGTTCCTAAAATGCCCCAAGGGTACCATACTGTGGATCTTTATAGTGTTGTGAAATGTTCCAGGAGCTGGGAGCAGCGAAACTAAAATCAGTCTTTCCAGGTTCAGATTTGACGTAGCCGTGTTTCCATTCAACTGTCAACTTTTGAAATGTCGCAAAAAAGAAATGGCACGTTTGCATCAGCAGGTTTGGAGCGAATATACTAAAACTATTGGGCAAGTTTGAATTGTTCTTTCATGTCAGCTGGTATTGGACATGTTTCATGCTGTCCGGAGACTAACCCTCTGGATTGGAGATTGGTTACAGTTCAGCGGAAGCCATCCGTTGAGCAGATTCGCTACATCAGAACTTATTCGGCAAAGGCAAAGTGGCAGCACCGGTCGGTTGTGATCTGAAACCTCACCGCCAGAAGCCACTACATCCAACACACTAGTCCTTTAAATGTTTCCCTAAGTTAGACAAGTATTGCATAACACCTTTGGTGGGCGGTTCCAGAAAGCAGGGTCTAATCTGTAGGATTTATAAGCAGGTGAATATATTAAATGACTCCGGTTTCCATTAGGCATGTTGCACCAAATTGTTTATCGACCCATATCTCAGCGCTGACACTCCTGATTAATGATGTTATTAAGGAGGGAGGAGCAGTGGGGGGGGGTGACAGGCCATTCTGTGATTGACCATTAACGTGTGTGTGTGTGTAGTTATGAACAAGTCCATTCTGCCACATGTGTCAGTACACAAAATTTACATTTTAATGCGCACCTGATCACACGTTTGTGCGCACCGGAGCAGTCATGCATGCAGTATGTCTATTGATGTCTATTAATGCACTGCCTCTGATGAGCTGTGCGTAAGTGGGTATGAGGGAGTGGACATACATGCATGTACAACGTGTATTGACAAACTCATCAAAACAGCAGTATGAAGCAGCCTGACGGTGAAGTGTTTTGGTGTTTTTCCACTGCTGTGAGGTAATTTCTCAGCTAAACACATATTCTAGTCAATCACTGCAACAAATGCTTCGTCTCCATTCTGTAGTGCACTTCTTGCTAAATTGAGGTGCTTTCATTCGGAATGACAATGGCCTCTTTCAGCCTGGTTAAGTGTTCAGCCGGTGTTTTGAACAGCATGCTAACAATGTTAAGCACATGCCAGGGTTTTTTGAAATGACAAGATATGATCCAAATTTCAGCTTTTATGCTCTATTCAGATATGAGGCTTTATCCCGCTGCCACCGTAATGACAGGGGAAGGCTAGATAATGTCTCAGAATCATATGTTAGGAGTGATCAGTAGACCAAAACCATCGCTGGCAAAGCACACTACATCTTTGCAGAGCCAGCAGCCTCACAGAGAAAAGTTTTCGTGTTGTTTTTCCTCCCGCTGCTCTAAGCGATCCCCATCACTCTGCCTGCTTCTTGAAGTTTTCTGTCAGCCATCAGTCCCACTGGATGGAGCCCCGACCCGCTGGCTGCGAGCCCAGCCAGACAGAGATACTGTAGGTCTAGGTGACCTTTGAGCTGTGGCAGGCTGCAAGTCATCTGACACCTGTCTCATTCACATCTGCTCCAGGACCCACGGGCCGCTGGTTTGAGTGTATGTGTGCTCTGGCTCACGTGGCATGTGTGTAAGTGAGACAGAGTGAGAGAGAGCGAGAGGGAAGCGGCCTTGCCTCACTACACCTACGACGGATCAGTCGGGTGGTGGGAGGGTGGTGGAGAAAAATGAACTAATCAGCCTCTCCAGTGGTGGAATCTCACCCAATTTATTTCCAAGCTAACAGGCGTTGGTTAATGAGCTGAAGCAAAGCGTCCTCTCTCTTCCTTCTCTCTCCTCTCCTGCTGTCCTCTGCTGTTCCACTGGTGATTCTGCGGACCGAGCCAATTACTTCCGAGCGCATCCATTCACACGCACGCGCGTTCACATTTGTGTTTCCAATCACACATATTCACATTCAGCTCAAAAAAGGAGAGCAATGCACACACTTGCATCATGAATAGACATGCCGTCTAGTCTATCACACACACACACACACACATGCAGACGATCAACAAGACATCTCTGTGCACGTATTCAGAGCTCTTTGTTTGGTCTGCCAATTACTAAAAGTTTGTTGAAGGGTAAAAGGCCTGGTATTTAAAAACAATGAGACCCAGGCAGTGTCATTACCAAAGCATTTTACCAAACATTTATATATATATATATATATATATATATATATATATATATATATATATATATATGTATGTATGTGTCACTGTGTGATCAGAATAAATCAAAATAAGAATTTCTATCCAGGTCTGCTTGAACATGGTTTGGTGAAAATCTCACCAAATCTCTTTGGTGGAAGGTTCTCATGCATGAGATTGTGGGAATGCAAATGTGCTCACACATTGTCAGCTTGAGAAGTTTCAGTCTTTGCAACCCTGCAGAGTTATGTTCCAAGATATGCTATGCTGAGGCTACAGAATAGACTGTTAATGGTCTGCATCAAACCAAAAGAAAACTCAAAATACTTGAACACAAAAGAGGCTGTCTTTAGTAATCCAAGCACGGCAGCCAAAGCATATGCGGCATTGTGGCTAGGGGGTATAATTCGTATGAATTACTGCATCATTAAAGTTAGGGGATCTTTGTTGTCATGGTTACAAAAATAAACACATGGCTAAGGTTACGGAACAATGGTGGTTGTGTTAAAAGAAAAAACTTTGATGAGAATATTTATACAAAACATTTTTGGTCAGCAGTTCCAGCTCAGCAGCTTTAAAATACCACACATACTGTACAGATATCAGCTGAACCTGTTCCTCTGCAATCAATAACTATAATACTTACGGACTCGGTCCACCTATAAGGTGCCAATACTATCGACCATATCGGTGAAAAAGCGTACTCTAAAAGTCATATAGCTGAGCAGTGAATGGCTCAGGTGACCTTTTAAGAAAATGCCATTGGAACCTCCCAGCAAAATCCCACATTCCTGAAACCGCAGTCCTGACATTATGGAGGGGATTTGTAAAATCTGTGGGGGTGAAAAGTGGCCCACTCTCATTTCCAATGAGGGTAGTTAGCTGACCAAAAGCCATGGAGGAATTAAACCCAGACCACCATCCTCCAGTCTTCCAAACTTCTTTCGTATGGACCTGAGAGATGGCCGACTGGGAAAAGCAGCAAAAAGACAGATAAGAGGAAGTAGACGGAGTGATAAGAGAGGTGAGAGACAGAGAGAGGACCGAGTGTACGATATTCACTCACATATCGCCGTAAAACATTAGGTTTCCCTGAGATGCATATACTGTATTTCATAACACAGTGGATATGACAATTCAGCATAAAAAGGATGCTTGTCACATAAGTGTCAGTCCTCCGCCTTGAGTCTGTGCAGCCGTCATATAATTAAAATGGAATAATTGCATTAGCGGCAGTCTGAATAGTGTTATACTGATAGATTCACTGTGCTCCACTGAATATTAATACACAGATGAAAATGATGTACAGTAATGGATAAGGCCGGATTTCTATTCAAAGCTCCAAACTGATAAATGTGCTAGTTTGATTGAAAGTGACAGCATTTCACCGTGGGAGAAAAAAAGTTGTCGAAATTTACATCTGTGACAGTGTTCATAAGAAAATAATCTCATGACCAAAAGCATATGCAGCGAGCATATGCAGCGAGCATATGCAGCGAAATTTGCGAGTGCAAAGAAATTGATGTGTCAACTCTGATAAATCATTTCATGATTTCAAAGCTCCTCGAGGAGCGCCTCAATGAGGTTACATGGACAGTTTATGCTATTTTTAAATGTCCAGGACCAGTTTCATGCACCCTTGAAATGCAATGTTTTCAGGTGAACATAAGCAGGAAATGGTAGTTTCACCTCACTCCTCGTCTTTTACACGCCCTTGGTATCCTTTACCTCTGTGGCACCAAACACAAACCTATTAAACGTGTGATTAAGCACTTTAACGTGTATCTCCCCATGTATTCTCAGCTCATCAGTGTCAACCTGAGATCGCTCGTCACGGGCGGATCATCAGCTCTCGCCTGCACGACTGATGCAGAGTCACGGCGGAAAAGGCCAAGAGTTCAAGCCCGCAGGCAACGACACCAATCACTCGCGAGCACTGGGCACCTGCTCGTCATGTTCCAGTGATAAGAGTCTTTTCCTTCAGTGCTGTGGAAAGCAGGCGCCCCTCTGGGTGCAGAGAAACAGAAAGTCAGAGGGAGGGCAGTCTGTGCCGGCTCAAGCTGAATAGCTCAATATTCTATCTGAGCTGAGCTTCATGAAAAAATCAATAAAGACACAACATATTTAAGCGCGAACGCCATTTGACGCTGTACAAGGAAAAATCCAAGTGATGTTTCTCCCTCAACACCACCATCTAATAGACTCTATCTAGGAAATATCAAAATGAAAAGGTGCCCACAGATCTTGGCCTTATTGTAACATTGTTTATTTTCGTCTTTTCTACTCTGCCCATCTCCAAACTCCTTTCACATGGGGACAAAAGAGTGGCTTCTTTTCTTAGAGGGGAAGAAATGGCCGCAATTAAAAGGCAAGTGGCTTTAGCATTCCAAGCGTATCTCTGAGCGCTGCTCGGGTAGTAATTAAGTCCTCCAGAGTGTTGCAGCCATTAGAGCTCCGAGTAACCAAATGAGGACACACCCAGCCCAGTGTGACCAGATTAAAAGAAGAGAAATCAGCCCCTCGCTGCTCCCAAATGGCCACCATCGCTTCGGGCAGTCCATCAGTCTGCAGTCTATGACTTGAATCACCCTCCAATCAGTATGAAAGTGACATAAACTTCCCAGCTGGCTGCTTAACAACACTCATATAACTGTATTTACACCAAGGCATCCACAACAAACACTGTCTCAAAGCTTTTCAAGAGATGTGTGTACTTTGTATATTTTGCGGGATGATAAATTGCTTGTTAAAATAGGACAATAATTTACTTCTAGGTGCTATCACTTTCTTGGCACTAGCTGAAGAACAGATGCTGTGAGTTCAGATAATGTTACATAAGAAATCTCATCACGTTCGTTTCTCCCCCGAACAAGTTGCCGTCGTCTTGTAGCAACCACGGGGGTCTGGATTAAACAGTGTGTTTATCTAAGCTCTAAGGTAGGCTGCAATTGTTAGCGTGTCTGGCGAACTAGTTTGCTACCTACAGTATTAACTGAGCATTACTTCCAAGGCCAAGAGGAAGCATATCATTAACTAACTACATTAGTTTGTGGGGTTACAAGTCCTGTTCACGACTTGCACTTCCACGTCCTAAAAGCCTTAAAAGTGAAAACATGCTGTTTGTCACCAGCACAGTCACCAGCTAGAATGATAAGCCTGCTTTTGGCTACCCATTATTTCAAAACTGACTGAATTTCAGCTGGTAAATTGTCACCATTATCATTGTAAACTGCATATTTGCTATGCGAAAACGAAAGACTGACGGGCTTAGCAACAGTAGCTGAGACGACAGGGTTTGGCAAACTAATTAATAGAAAACAAATTAATTTTTTTTCTCTTTTGTTTTCATCATTCCTGTTTGTTGTTTGCAGTACAAGGCACACACCTTATACTGAACATATCCGGCAAGCACAGTGTACCGCATCACTGGTATCGAGTCCTGTTCTTTCAATTTGTCTTCCACTTCCAGTCCTCCTGAAGAAATATGACGCAAGGCTACTTGGGGGGAAGCAAGGAAAACCCTTTCATTATCCCTGGTGTCTGCGGTGTGGGAGAAATCAATAGAGGTGTCCATGCAGGATTCATCTATATTCTACCGTGTGAACCTAATACCCTCATATGGGGAAAGGAAGATGAGTGGGTGGTTTGAGGGGAATAGGTGAGGGAGTTTCAGAGGCAGGGGGGCTCACTGGAGGGGAAAAGGAAGTTATAGATGGAGAGGTGAAAGAGTTATTTATACACAAAGTTTTCTGGTGCACTCACACAGGTTGGAGTAACTTAGTCAGGTTAGAGCAACTTTGGCGAAGTTGAGAATTTTCTAGATTTAGATGCTGGTGGGATACAGTGGCTGCACAAATATCACTTGTGAATCGTGCTGAACTGCAGAGGAAAACAAACCCCTACTTATCTCCCAAGTCTAAGAGATATAAATGGAGACAAAAGCGTCTGTGATATTTCTGAGGAACAAATCAAAGAGGAACATAAGGCTGTTGGAGAAGTGCTAGATAGAATAACAGACATTTCAAAGGTGGAAGTCATGCTAACGAGGCACTTGTTCAACCTCTGTGAAAATCCACCCCCACACACATACGTTCACACACACACACACACACACACACACAATCTAACAACCACATCACCTGTCAGTGGGAGCCTCATTAAGCTGACAGGCGCTGGCCCCTCAGGGCAGGCCAAGACGTCAGAGCCCTCTCCTTCCTGTCATGACATGATGGATCTCTCCACCACTGGCTGCCAAGCTGCCACTCATGTCCACCTTCCTGTGGGCGTCCATCAGGAAACACTCGCTAAGCATCCTGTTGATCTTATTTGTATATATCCAACATCGATATTCGCGTCCAAATCTGACTGCATGTCGAAGGGGCGATCAAGATTGGCTCTATTGGCAAGTTCCTCCCAGTTTACATACAGACGTATATATATATAGTACCAATGGCTAACTTTATGCTATGCTATATGCTAGCATAGCCTGGTTCCAGACCTCTGAATCATAGCCCACACCTCCAATTTGTTCAGGGTGTTGTGCCCACTGACAGGTGTTACCCCTGGTTGGAAAACATCCAACCAATCAGAGCTTGGTTGGATTAAGAACGGGGCCGTCATCTTCCTATATAGCTAACTGCATCCATGAAGAATAGATGGATGCACCTGCCGGTTGTTGTAAGTCTACTTTCAGAAATAACAGCTCTTAAATAGGCATATTTTTTTAAATGAAAAAATGTTAACACCTAGCAAGCACAACCGCTTACATTACCACAGCTTCTGTTTCAACTGAAGATGATGTTGGCAGGATAGATATATCACTCTCTATATCACTGTCGAGCTGAATGAAGTGAAACAAAAAGAAATCCAGTCTGATTTGTCGTTATGATAATAATACTAGCATACATAATCTCAGGCTTTAAACTTTTGACAGGGAAATAAATAAATAGATCCCCTTTTTTGGGCACGTAGGGGCAACAAAACAAGCAGAAAACACATGTGACATATTATCACCTGATAAAGCGAAAACAGACATGGATTGTGTTCACCTAATAGCTAACTTTGTCTGTGGTATTTGGTGCTGGGCAGGAATATGAGGGCAGACAATGATGAGTTGGAGAGCCATCCCTGTCACAATACACAGTCATTTGATCAATTATTAATATAAACATGTTTATTTGTGCATTTTTGTTGAGAGTGCAATATCTGCAGAACATCAACTTTAACATTTATTTTTGTAGCACTCATTCTTCATTCTTTTTGTACAAATCCAAATCTGGGATACTCACAGTTCCTGTCGACAGCATTTCAGGATACTTTTTCTTTTAACAACGATTTATTTAATCTTTGACGAAATGCTGTCAGTCAGCAGAAGTGTTGAAAAAGCACCTGGATTCTGAAAAGAGTAAAAGTTTCAGTGTAGATGGGAGAAACACTCAGCTCAGAAACGGCTCATCACTAAGGACAGCACTGGCTTTGATGAATCTCCACCTGAGTTTTGGTATCGTAAGGTCTTTGAACAGAACCAATAGACTGTCAGCACCAGTGATTGAGCCTGATTGGACAGCTGTCAGACAGCGAGAGCTGCATACAAATATTCTGCAGTATTGTTGATTGTGGGAGGCAAATAGTAGAATCCAGGTATGGACAAGAATCTTGTTAAATCTGTTCCAGTCACAAAGAGATGTAAATCAGATGAGTTAGATAAACTTTTTTAAGCTTTTAGACAGCTTTGAGATGTCTAACAACTCAGTATCAGAAAGAATAGTACCTAATATTTTGGAAATTTAGGCTTTAAGCCCAAAATTCAGCCTTGATCACTGCAGTGTGTGCAGGATGGCTGGTCCAACGTCTCACGTCTCATTCACCACCTCTAATGCACTTACATTACAATGTTGTGAAATTGCCTATTGGATATTTCATTTTACTTCAATAAAAACGTTCTATTTTAGGATAAATACAGCATGTAAGAAAATGCATGGTTGGGTGGGTGTTTAGTTCTTATTTTAAGGCTCATGTTGGTTGCCTGCTTAGAAAACCACGACCTATCGATGAAAGTCATGCTTCATTAAGTGTGACTTTGTTCTACAGCTCCGATCAATTTCACTAAATTGACTTGTGACTTCTCAAGTAAGGGTTAATGAAGTGGGCTGTTGTGTGTGCTCACATAAGTTGTGCCAGCTAAGAAGAGAAAAGCGTAGCTCAAATCATCAGTGAAAAAATGTAAATACTAGAAAAGAACATGATGTTGCCTTCATGGACAGAAGAAGAATCGCCAGAAAGGCAAATTAGTTGTAGCTTTATTCAGTCAATTTCTGACTGCATGTCATGAATTATTGATGTAACTCACAAAAGGCAGGCAGGTGTGGTACAAGTAGGAAATATCAAAGCTTATTTTTGTTTAATTTATTCATTTAATTGTTGACATAACCAGATGTAGTAAATGCTATCAAAAGTGTTGCAAGGCTAATGTAAGTATGATTGCTGGATTCACTGAATAATAAAAAGTTGAACAAATGTTGGAATTACTTGGTTTCACATAAGTCGCTTATGCCTTCTAATATAATTCCATTTGTATCATATTTGATACATGCGTTTCTGAGACCTCTACATCAACAACAAGATCAATAATTAACTGACTAGCCTATTGTATACAATCTGGCATGTTAAATACAACTCTAGTAGATTATCAGTGTAATGCAGAAAGTAGAGGGAACCTTATTTACCAAATTCAAGATGGCTGCTTCCTTGTTGGGACCATACTGATGGTTTACCAAGCTAGTCATTTTGCTAATATTGAGAAAGTAACTGTAAGATTTATATTTTTACCAATATTTTATTTTCAGAGTCACTGGATGGACCATGTCCGACAGCCACCCTTCATGGATGGCCTGACCATGACAACTACATCTGTCCCAGTGTGCAGGTGGATCCTGAAGGGGCTGCAGGAGCTCATAACCTGGGTTCGCATGAGCTTTAAGTCAGTGAAGCCAGCAGGTTCCTCTGAAGCTGGCTTGGACTACCTCGGAGCCTGAGCATTATTGCCCTCTATGGGCGTAACGACAAGCTGAAGCTCCCCATCAGCATCCTGAATGAAGAATAACTCATGGTGACCCGAACAAGGGAGGAACTGCTGTACCGTGAATCCCGTGACCCAGAAGTCTCCCAGGCTGGCACCGAGGTCAGAACAGGACGAAAGTGGACGGCGACAGTTAATTATTGACACATCTAAAGGAAGTGGAAACAAATTGTTTTTTGTGATTGATTGGGGAAATACCACCTTGGAGTCACAGTGTGTATACCTGTGCTTGTTCCTGGAGTCTGTGATCCAAATCTGATGTTAGGTTTGTTTATTGGCTGCCTTACTCAGAGCCCATTAAGCCGTTATGCACACACATTTTAACTCTCCTTCTAACGAACCTCAGAAGCTAAGCACACAAAGGCACCAGGTCAGACGTTATTATCCAACCCCATCAGTAGACTACCTGCAGAGACATATGGGACATAAAGTTGTATGATTCATGAGTCTTTTTCTTCAAACACTTCTCCTGAAGCGCATCCAGACATCTCACAAAGTGGAAGTACAAAGGCATTGTCAGCTTTGGTGATAACAATCTCAGACACCTGACACCTCCATTGCCAGATCCCTCCACCCGACGTTCCTGTGTGTCCCTTTCTCTGTTGGTATCATCAAAGAGCAGCTGGTGGCAGGAGGTGCCCCGTTGAGTGTGTGTCTGTCCGGCGGAGCCATTTGACAGCAGTGCTAGTGTAGCACACAGAGGCCTGGCCAGCTTGTACCAATTTAATGCTGGCTGCTCTCATATGCGAGTCCCAGCGGTGACCCAGTGACCCGGGCGCTACAGAGCGGGGGGATGTTAATTGCTTGGTAGACATAGGTAATGAGGTTATCAATTAGAGGGGAGACTTGCTCTCATTTGTCCCTGTTATGATTGTCATTTCATTAGAGGATGCAGGAGCCGGTGTTCCATTATGGGTTGTTTTGTTGTGAGCAGATGTTTCCAATGCAAAGAAGGTTTCAGGATTTGCGCAATAAATTATCCAGACAAGACTACAAGTGATGATGGCCCATTATCCTGAGAAAGATAAAACTGTGTCATAACCACGCAGCAGATCATGAAGTTCATTTTAATTGCATTCTGGTCTCGCCCTCATGCACTCACAGCGCATATATAAAGGTGTGCATATGTGTTTCTGCATGTAGTTGGCTGGCCCGCCTACAACGGTGCGACGATGTGTGTGTGTTGTAGGAGGTCGCTCAGTATTCCTCTCAGCAGCTGGCCAGACGCTGTGAGCGTGAGGGTCCCAGGAGGTGAGAAGACAAGAAAAACAGCCCGGGCCAGGTATCTTATTCTCTCTTCACATCCGGAAGCCTCAGAGGCCATGTATTATTCACGTATGAAGACAAGGGGGTGCACCTCAGCATGAGGAATCGTGAGGGGAAAGAGAGGCAGGAAGAGGCGGCGGCAGGCAGGGAGGTGTGAGGATGACAGGAACATGTGAGAGAGAGAGAGATGAACTGATGCGGCGACAGGTAGACGTTAAGATCAAAAGTGAGATGGCGATAGCTCGGTGGTAGAGAAAACGGTGTGCTGTTGAGAGCCGTGCATCTGTAGCAAACACTCGAGCGTTTGATTTCACTCATTAGCACACCTTCAGTCGGCGGGGAGGAACTAATCAGTGAAATCACCTGCTCTTGTGTTCGGCTTGAACTGCGTAAACATGATTTCAGTGGCACAGGGGTGGAGACCGCAGAGCTTGACAGTAAATGCTCCCATGATTGTGGTAGTCTTTTTGGAAACTTACTTCATAGAAAACATGCACGGATACAAGAATATGATCACGAGCTCCCTTTCTACCTCTATGTTCTTATACACAAGGCTGGCAATTCACTTTTAAAGTGGCTATAAATGTTTTTATATGAACAAGGGGTCACGTTGAAGAATTAGAAGAGAATTATCACCCGACTCTGCAGCTCCCCTCAGCTCTACAGAGCTTTATAGCCAGTTTCAGCTCATTGTTTAGCTGCCCGACCCGCAGCTTTACTGTTTGCTTCGCTCTCTCTGCTCTCATGGCCCCTCTCTTAAGACCGACTGACCCATGTTCAACTGCTGTCCACATGGAACCGTTCTCCACTTCGGCCTTCAAAGTTCTCGTTTGTATATTTGGAAACTGTTGGGTCTCTGTAATAATATTATAAAGAGTCGGTCTAGACCTGCTCTATTTGTAAGGTGTCATGAGATGACTTTTGTTGTGATTTGGCACTATACAAATAAAATTGAATTGAACTGAATTGAATTATTTTTGGCCACAGCAGGCCAGCTGTTTTCCCCCAAGAGAAGCCGCTGTACACTACTTGCAAAACGGTAAAGTTACTGTCGCTGTCTGACACTGCTGGAGTTTCTCTCATTCACACGTACGTCATCATGTCTAGCAAATCACCTTTGAGCCAGTTGGTTGTTGGAGGCTGGTCTTTAAATATCGAGATCCTGTCATTCTGTTTTTGAGACCTACTCTTGCGCAAACCACCACCTCCCAGCCACCACCATGATCTTCAGATCCAGAAGATCCACCGGTGCCCATGGGGGATAGTGTCCGACTCATGTGCCAACATTTAATATGGATACTTCATGTTGATTGAGTCTAATGGCTAACGTCTGTCTTTGTTGCTATCTCAGTAAATCTTGCTATACATTTCTAACTGATCTCTCTTAATTGAACTTGTTTTCCACTATCTGCCACTGCAAACAGCTCTAGAAGCTTCAGCTCTACTCCCACTGGATGGGGAGTACCTTGTTTCTGTGTCCATAGAGATTTCAGCACAGTAGAGCATTATTATTTAACAATGCAGCGTGGTGGCTTGAAGACACTACTAATCTCAGCTTTGATTGTTCACACTAAATACATTAATGTCTCCAAATTAATGTACTAATGATTATTGGATGGTAAAAGCTGCACACAATGCATTTAAATTCTGACGGTGTTCCATCCATGTGTCTTCCCTCTTGCACCAAAGGCCGCCTACACTAGCTTACCCATTCCCACTGTGTCATCTCTTCATCCTCAGGCTAACCAACAGTGGAGGTCAGTGAGGATTTCACTCTGTCTCCCTCCTCACGCACGCACACACACACACACGCACACACACACACACACACACACACACACGCAAGCTCTTCTTTTCTCACTCAGTGCCTCTAACAGCCTCCCTGCCGCACACCCACAGCTACACAGCTCTCCTAATTGTATGCACAGCACACCTATCAAATTAAATTTGCGCACAAAACCCTCTTATGGTATCACTTGGCTGACTGTTCACCCACTTAATTAATCCAATTAATCAGGAAAAGGTATATCCGCCTAATCAAAACATGTGTGTCGTATCTGGCAGCATCATCAGTATCCTCCCCTGCTCAGCAAAGTGTGAAGGGTGAGAGGAGGAGACGACGAAACTTTAATTCTGGTTTTTCCTCCTTGTTTCATTATCCTCAATCATCTCGAAACATGACATTTTCCAAAGCCTGACACCGCAGCTATGGATCCTATAGCTCGTTGTGATCAGACGGTGCTGACAGATGCGTGAATTACCGGCTTGTTTGTTTAACGTGTGCCGTAACTGTGGCATGAAGCAAACTAATAAAAACCTCATTAGAATAGTGTTTTCATATTCGCCGGCTGTGTAGAACATAGATAACCAAGGCAGGGCCCACGTTTCACAGGACATTTTTTGGGAGTCCATGCGAGACATGCACCACGGTGGAATATAATGAATCATTTTGCTCATGAATTAAGCAAAACTTTGATTTAAAAACCAGCCATTTCACCCAAAAGCTGTTCATTTGCCCAACACTGTGCTGTGTCTGAATTAAGTCAGGCCCACACCTGGCATGGAAGGGCAGCTTTAATGACTGGCGGGGCATTAATCGATACTGGTAGCGCTGCAAGCTAATGTTAAATATTTAACATTCAGAGCTCATCGCACTGATGTACTAAGGAAAGGTCCTAGTATATGGAAGCCTTTTGGTCCTCCAGGGTGTCAGCAGCCATGCCCACCTCTTTTGTCCTCCTCCACAACGTGACTTTGCTCAAGGACTTCTACAACTCCAGTCTGATCAACTTCTCCCCCGTATATATACACACCAGACATCCCTCTGTCTCTCTCTGCCCCCTCTGTCTCACTCCTCCTCCCCTTTCGTCAGGCTCCGTTGACCGTACAGATGACAGTATAGACTACGGCACCAGTGTATCGTAACCAAGAGCTGAGGAGAGCGATGAGGGAAGGGAGAGGAGATATCAGACAAAACGAGATGGATAGAGTAAGAGAGAGAGAGAGAGAGGGAGAGAAAGAGAGTCAGTCCTTCCCAGAGCCTGTCAGCCTTTTTATTACCATAATGTCTGTGCTTTTATCACCAAAAATCTCTTATAGCCAATGGGGCGGCAGCTGCGGAGACCTTGCTGAATGGCGAGCGGGCCTGGGTGCTCATTTGATCCGCAAGGCATTTGAGCATTGCAGGCGAGGCACAGTGAGACCGGACATCGCAGAGAGCTGGAGGGAGGAGGGTTCACCTTGTTGACCCTGTGCAGGACGAAAGGAAAGGGGAACGGACGCCATGTTGAGGACAGCCAGTGGCGGCGGTCAGTGTCACACGCGTGTTCAAGGAGAGATTTGTGGACAGGCAGAGGATTAG
This sequence comes from Enoplosus armatus, assembly GCF_043641665.1. Lineage (NCBI taxonomy): Eukaryota > Metazoa > Chordata > Actinopteri > Centrarchiformes > Enoplosidae > Enoplosus > Enoplosus armatus. Next base: position 3,560,869 of record NC_092181.1, on the reverse strand, counting down.
AAGACAGTGCTCGTACGTAGCTCACCTTACACTGCCAAACTGCTGGGAAAAGAGGCTCACGCAGGGAAGCAGATGTGTTTTAGATGTCAACACTCGTGTAAAAACTTCTTCAGACAAGGGGAATGTGAGGCAGGGAGAGAAACAAACATAATACATACATAATAATACATACATATGATCAAAGATGTTTGATGTAGGTGTTAAAACCTGATCTTGTTTCATCTCACTAAAGACTTGCTAAATTTGTCCAAACAGGACAGCGTGAAGCAAATTGATTATTGGTTTCATTATTGATTTAGAGGGGCTGCTGTAACATGAGTAAGTTCCTTTCCCTCAGCAGAATTCATTCATGAGTCCTCGTAAAAGAGATGGTACATTTAGCTTGGTGACATGGTAACTACTTCCGCCCTTGGTCACCAGCCGGACAATAACCATGGCCATTTAGGGGCAGCGGAAATAATCTGTAAACACTCTCTTTTAGCTCTGTTTTTGGTCTCCACCAACTCCTGAGGGAAATATCTGACTCTTTAGCTGCTAAATATGTTCACCAGCTAGTCGCTAACCTTTTCTGTTTGATGCTGGGCAGGTAGCGTACAGTGGGTTTTTAGATCTTTTATCAATGAAAACAGCTGCTAGTTGCTACTGGAAATGACGCTGATGAGAGCAGCAGCATTAAAGGTCCCATGTTGTAGAAAATGAGATTTCCATGTCTTCTTTGATTATAAAGCAGATCTAGGTGCTGTATAAATACTGTGAAAGTATCAAAATGCTCAGTCCACAGAGAAATGCACACAGCCCGTATTCAGACACTGTGCCTTTAAATGAGCCGTCCGGTCTTCTGTAAGGTTGTGATGTCACAACTATACAGCCAGCGCACTCAGCCACGCCCCCAGCAGGTCATCTGCTCCAATCACAGCACGCCCACCAAGTACAGGGACGCTCATCCACCTGCTCAGTCTGTCTAAGTTATTGGAGTCTCAGAATAAAGATATAGAGCTGAAATGAGCAGAATATGGGACCTTTAAAGTTGCGGGCCGGAAAACCAAAACAATGAGCTGAAAGACATTTTAAAGCTCTGTGGAGCTGAGGGGATGCAGATAGCTCTCTGTGGGTTCATTACCATCAATACCTTTCACATACAAGTAGTGATATATTGTTAATGTAAAAATATGGATAGTTGCAGCTTTAAGTTTGCACAGTTAATTCGAGGGAACATATTTGTACCAATGCAGCTAATATGATACCTTCCTTCATTTCGGGCTCTCTTGCTTCCCATGTCCTCAAAGGTCAGCTCTGTCAAGACTGTTTGCAATTGATCAGCAGTGCAAATTTGCATGTCAAAGTTCACCAGAGTTGAATGATATGTGTTGGCTCTAAGCAATGCGCGAACACAATGATCGTGACGTTTTAATGATTCAAATATTAATAATTAATAATGAGTAGTGGACTGGTTTTGAAATGTAGCTGTTGTAAAGGCTGCTGTGACTGAGGACAGTAATATTCTTATTGTGAGTCACAGTACGTATGAATGATGTGAGACTTGTAATGCCTTCTGTGCACTCTCGATCTCTCTGATTACATTAGTGGGGACGCAGCCACCTCAGCTGTCATCATATCTGGTTTACAGTAAGTAGGCATTAGATTTCATAAGAGAGCGACATGACACACCTCTTGTTCTGATAGAAACTGGCACTTAGAGTCCGTCTGGGTCATAGCTCCACACACACACACACACACACACACACACACACACACACACACGCCAACACACACAGACCTCAGCTCCCACAAAAAGCAGCCAGTAGATACTATTACACATCACCCTAACCGCTGCCCATCTTGTCATCATCCCCTATGAATATTCAATTCCTCTCCCCCTCCCTGGCCTTCTCATCAAACGTCTGGTATTAATGTGCCACAGACGGTGTGCTGTGCCCCCCCCCCCGTGCCCTCTCTCTGCTTCCTCCCTCCTCTGCTCTACAATGACTTGTGTCCTGGCCAATGCATAATGACTAGTAGGGGTGACTCAGCCTGGGCAGCAAGCCACTGGAGTGTGGGGTGACATGAATGGAGAGGGGTTATGTTAGGTGACACACTGATGCAAATGCGGCACACGCAGGACCAGTCAAGGTGCTGTATGGATTTTGGATAAGACTTTCCAATCATTTGCATTTAAGAAACTCCAAATAAATCCACTTGCAGTAAGACGACAAACCTTTATTTCAAAGGTTATGTGTGATAAGGTGTTTTGTTTGTCAGTGTGGAAACTTCTCATGAGACAACAAATACCACCAGTTATCTGGTTTAAAAAGCTTCCACTAATCCATATTTTGATGGGGACTTCTTATAAGCCCTCAAGCATCCCTGAAGTACAATGTGGGGGCTCCTCAGAGGCTGTGCGAGACTCACAGATAGAGCTTTGAAAGCGTTGGTAATGACAGTGAGTGATACACGTTGTGAGCAGCTGTTTGCATAAAATCATACTAGAATGTCAGCAAATTGAATCATAACGATCCCTGCAGGGAGAATGATTGCAACTGAAAATAATATCCGCAGTTTTCTCAAGAAGCATAAACGATTTGAGAAAAATGGAAAACTATGACTCATGTCTACAACAGTGAACTTGAGCGACAAAGTTATCCGATCGTACTGCTGGCCCTGGTGTGTTGTTGCTGTTGCTTCTTTCATTCCTCAGGTTGCTTCAGACTAGACACTGAGCTGAGTGGCTCACTCTAATTGGCTGCATCTCATCAAGACAAAATGCCAGCAGATGAGCCTCGGTGCAGTGCCTCAGCTCCCGTCAAAACGCTGTGTGCATTAAGCGACGGGCACTGTCTCAAATGTATCTGTGTCGGAACAAGGGGATAAAGGCAACGCAAACAATGCTGAGGAGAGAGATGAGAAATAATGATGGCCAAAGAAAGCACCGCGAGTTCACTTTTTAAAGCTCAAACTGGAAAGAACAGACAAAAAATGAGAATAATGAACGGAGAGTCGCATTTCCAGATTTAAAGACAGAAATCGTCTCGTGGTTCCCTCATTAAGAATCTTAAGGGCGTCATTTTAACAAGAAGTACATCATTTCAAATGACATTTCATTGTTATTTTTGTGGATGGCATGTAATATGTCAGCCTTGAATATTATCTGTATTTTTGATAACACCCCCCCCCCCCCCCTCACCACTGACCCCACGCCTGAATTTGGCACAATATATTTGATAAAACACACACATTTATCTTTCACACGCACAGCACATTGCACATTAGCTCTGTATCTGGATGCTGATCAGAGGTTGCAGCATGTGTTCCAAATGAAATAGGTCGTATTATATAGCATGTATAGGCCGACAAACTGAATGTGAATGTGATATCTACTGCTTGTTGTGTAACTACTGTATTTCATATTAGCTGTTGTCATCGTGAATGATTTCATTCATTTAATATGATGAAGATTCACTGGCCCTCATGCAGAACAGAGTGTGTTCACCAGCCGTAAACAATGTCAACATGCCCCATGAGTATTAGCTATTGTCACACCTTCAAAGCCTCATGGGAGGTGTTGCTGTTGAATGCAAACAAAATGGTTTTGTGTTTTTTTTTTTTCTTTGTTAAAATGCCATGAGTTAAAATTGGACTAAAACCCCAGTAAGAGAAACAGAGGAGGAGAAGGGGCCGGATCTCAGCGGGAGCAATAAGTAATACAATTAAAATAAAATCTACTGTTTATTTATTTGGATCGCAGAGGCACCACAGCGAAAGAGGGCAGAGGGGAAGTGTATTGAGCAAGCTTGCATCTGTTTTGACTCAAAAGTGTCCATGCACTGTCAAGAGGTGGCTCCGACTGCCGGCCCCACTGAGAGTTAGCTTACACACAGCTCAGGTCTATGCAGCTTTAAGGCATTTTTATCTCATTGCTTTGGTTTATGGAGTATATAGACTCGCTCTCACCGCACTCAACTCCATCCTCACGCTGCTATAAGACAGGTTCAGACAAGCTTAGCGTACGCAAACTTGCAAACACAAAGTAAATGACTGGATAGTGAACAAAGTCCCTTCAGTTACCGCAATATTTTTCCCGCACCATTAGGGAGAGTATGGGGTATGATTAACAAAATGTCCGATAGAGAGGCTAGTCATAATGGCTTCGAGAGTCTGGAAATTTTTGGTTTAGGTATCTTGAAAGTGCTTGAAAAGTGCCCTGTATTAATATTATTCGTTCCACTTGTGCTTTCACAGCTACGACATGTCAAAATGTCTGCTGCGAAAAGGCCAGTTGCATCTTCTATAAAGGCAAAAACTTTGAAAGACACGACCACCCAGATACATTCCAGCAAGCACAAACACACGAGTGTGGCTAACATTTTTTCCTAACACCAGATTGGTGTCAAGTTGCAATGTAATTTCCTGTGGTCATGCTGTTGATAAATGATGTGTCTAGTCTATTAGCTGACAATGGAAGTCAGTCAGGAAATTGAAGTATTTTTTTTTTTTTTATCTTTTCAACACTTTCAAACCGTACAGACTAGCCATTGTTTGGTTTTTAAAAAGCCACAAATACGTGATCCGAGGGGTCGGTCAGAGACGGTTTTTTGTCCATAAGCTCTGGTATTCATCGGATGCCGTACATTCTTTTTTTTTGCATCTTCTAGCACTGCTGACACAACAAATTCTATTCAGTTTTATTTATATAGCGCCAAAAGTTATCTCAGGGCACTTTTCATATAGAGCAGGCGTAGACCGTATTGTATGTAAAAGAAATCTACGTTCTCTTCCCCTCCAGCCTCCCTTGGAGTTGGCTACTCTACTGTAGTTCATTAAGATCTTTGCTGACGGGGGTCTGACACATTATCTGGTGGACAGCAAAGAGAGGCAGTGGGGCAAAGCTTTCAGGACAGGGTGCAGAGGGAATTAGCGTTTCATACTTGCACTTCCTTTCCACATTAGAGCAGTAAGGTTTAGGCTGAAAATCAGTAAAGTGGTCCTTTATGGACAGATCTACTATTACAGCCTTTTAACCTCTCTTAGCCCAACACCAGCATGTCCTGGCCGTACCCTGGAGCATTTCACAACATATTCTGCTTGGGAGAAGAGAAGGAATAATGAGAGAAGTCAGTCTCATATTTGTTAATTTTCCACAGGGAGTCATAGAAAATACAGAGTCAAGAACTAATGTAGTATATGAGCTCTGTACTTGGACACTTTTCAGGATGAGGTCTGCAATTCTTGCCATCTTTATGAAAATGCCTAAAGTTACACTGCCCCCTAGAGGCAAAGAAACACAAAACAAGTACATTTCCTTCCTGTCAAACTTTATTCATCATCTCAAAAAAAAAAAAAAACCACATGACAATTACACCCCACCTCCCTCATCCTCCCTCCCCCACCCTGACCAAACTAGTGAACTCCCCCTAAATGTGGACAAATTGGAATATCTTTCAACTCAGTAAATAGCCAGTGGCCTTCTCATCTTTCAGCGAAAATCAGCCACAACTGAGAGCAGACGAATTAAATGCAGAAAAATAATTGGGGTCGATAGTTTTCAGTGCATTACACAGCTCGGTGGTACGACAATGAGCTTATGAAATTACAATTCTGCCTTATCTTTCCAAGTTTAACTCAAGGTCGTGACTGACCCTCATGTAGATATCCTCATTCATTTTCATTTCTGTGGATGTGAGTCTTCTTAAATGTAATTGTTGCTCTTTAAAATAGCTCGCCACACACTTCATCTGACAGAACATCCAGCAAAAGAACAACCTCACTTCTGAAAGACATTTCCCTGCATACAAACTAGCTCATCATTCACATCTGATTAGACACATGTTAATAAATTAATCAACTATCAGTTATCCCCTATAGCTCCCCCACCCCTCCATCCCCCCCAAAACAACAATGTCTCCTCACACAGTATTCAATCCCAATTTTCCGGCATCCTATCGACCACCACTTTCCTGAGCTAATGGAGAAACTGACATAAAGCCAATCTTGCATCACACTTAACAGCGTATAAAACCATCAGAAGTGGAGTGCATTACAGTAACTCGTGGGTGTTTTACATTGACGTGATATGACATGACTGACAATGGAATAAAGCATTTATTAGCTTGTCAACGTCTTTGGCTGTCTTTCAAGCATAGTTAGCAGTTACAGAACCCCGTTTGTGAAGGCGTTGTAGGAGTCAATTCAGTTAGGGGCCGATTCAGTTTAACATCAAATCAAAGTTTTTGAGCTTGTGAAATGAAGTTAACGCTGGTGGTTGTTTGTCAAACTTTTTAGACCTGTTAAAACATGATGGATATTTAGAAAAGATTTGTGGTTAAGAGTGTCTAAATAGAATTTGTGCACTAATTATATCAACGATGAGGTTACACAAAAACCTTAATAAACAAACAAAAAAAAAGGTGCTTTTGTGAATATCTGAGTTCAAATTCAAAGCAGAGCTTCACACTCAGTCTTCTGCTTTGAATGTGTACTTTGTGTAACCTTACAGGTGAAAAACTGGACCCAAATTCTTCTACAACCACAAATCTTTCTACATATTCAAACTCTTGAATTGAGTTTTTGTCCTCCACAGGCTTACATGAGTGATATACTGTACAACAAAGCTTTGAAAATATATTTCTGACAATCATTTCACAAGCTCAAAATCGTATTGACCCTTACTTGATCCCATAGAATTCAGTTTAAACTTAAATACCGTTAAGTTAATACAGGTAGTTATGATTTCAGCCACATTTTGAAGGAAATCCCCTTCGTGTCTTCTCTGAATTGATCCCAATGCTGATAGGTGAGACACAGATAATTATCCACGGTGCCTGATGGTCCTAAACTACTTTAGGACCGATATCAAAAGCATTCAAGTGCTTTCAAAACACAAGCAAAAGATTTTAGTTGACCTAGATAAATTACAAAGGTATAAAAATGGCTCATATTCTATCACAAATATTAACAATTTTCTTTGACAACGAGTGTTCTGGAAAAAAAGAAGTTAAAAAAAAAACAGAAGAAAACAACCTGTAAAATGATGTCAGCCATCAGTCCAGTGAAACTGAATGGCTAATGAGGTGGTGATAGTACGCGTCGAGTGGTTCACGTTGGGGCCAAATCACATCTTAGTGAGCTAAACAGTTCAATAGCACCCACAATCAGCCACAGCCGACCCAAACGCTAAGAGGTTCATCTAGTGAACCGGCATCTGCGACCTATGAGCGAACCCGCAGAGCTCTCCGAGGCTGTAACCATGGGTGCAAGTGTACTATTTAGTGTCCAAAGATGCGGTCCGAGCTGAGCCGTGTGGTTGTGTTCTCATGTGCGCCTGGCCTTCTGTCTCTTGGCCTGGCGTTTGGCTTCGTCCAGAGCAGCGCTGTCCCCGCTGGCTTGGGCCATGCTCCTCACTCCCTGGATACGATTCACCAGCTGTAACAGGAGGGGGATTACCTGCAAAACAGGCCCCCGCAAAAGCTATTAAACAAATGCTTTTTGGATTAACAGTTTCTTACTTGAAATATTAAGAAAATCCCAGCAAAAAAAAAAAAAATGTGATTAACAGGAATGAATACATGAATAAGAACCGATTATAAAGCATGAAAACTACAGGAAGTAGGACATTCTTCTTGATGTCATTCCAAATTTTAGGCTTGGCCACAATAAGGCCAAATTCCAGAGAGGTTTATACCAACTAAACAGATTCAGAAATTCAACAGTCAAACAAGAAAAGCTCTTTGAACATAGTGTCCGGAGCTTGTGGAGGTGGTTGTGTACCTTCTCGTGGTTGTACGCCGCTAACAGGAGTAGCAGAGTGAGGGGCAGAGCTATGTAGGAGCCCTGGGCAACATCCTGGTCAGGCACTTTACGCTGTGGGAAAGCACACACATAAAACACACACCCTGAGATGAGACAACTCCAAGAGAAACAGCCCAATCAATACTGTTTTGATACAAAACTGGCCACAACCTGCACAGTATGCCTCACTGGAAGTTCTTAGTAGTAAAAAAACACATGATATTCTCGCACAGAAAACACAGAGTGGGTTAAACCTTGGGCTAAAAGAAAGAAGCATCTGTGTCTTACAGTGGGGTTGAAGGTGAGTGTGATGTGCTTGTGGTAGCCGCTGGAGGTGAAGGTGACCTGAGGCAGAGTGAAGTCATACTGGGAGCGGGACAGCGTGGAGTACAGCATCAGCACGTAGCTCTGGAGAAGAAAGAAAGAGGCGACTTTAGATTTAGTCCTGGGTCGCTGTTAAGTCTAAAGCTGGCTACACATTTAGTGAGATATACAAGTATGTCAACATTAACGAGACTTATAACCACTGAGCAACGTAGACTAGACAATCTGGTTGTATGACTTGAGCAAATCTTTTCAGTAGTTAGGGCTTCACAACATCCTTTGAGAGCTAAGAGCAGAATGACGAGTAGATACCTCTCCATCTCTGTCCAGGGGAGGGAAGTGGAAAAAGAGGGACTGTCCCAGGGAGACACTGTTGATTGGGTTGTCCAGATTGTCACTCTTGTAAAGCTTCACCTGGACAAAGAAAGGGGAGAAAAAGTAGTAAAACTTCAGAAATGTATGTAAGCTTACTAAAAAAAAGAAAAAGGACTCATTTAGGGACAATATAAGCCAAGCAGTCCTACCGATAGTGTTGGGAGATGTTCAGGGGATGTGTGGACATTTCCACTGAGGTCAAACTGATTGATTTGCCTGAAGGCAATGATGTTGACCCCTTCAATGTCACTACTGCCGACCTGAGAGGGAAAACAGGGCTTAATGTACAGATAAGACATTGCGCTCTTACAGAAAACGCCAAATGTGAACGGTGGATAAAGCTTTGAACAAGTCACACGGTGTGATAATAACAGAGAATTAAGTGGAATTAAGGCATTTCCAGCCTTGCCAGAGAGATTAGGAGGGCTGAACTTTTCAGACAAGCGAAAATTATGAACCGAGAGGTTTAAACTTGCAATGGGATTATCGTTGCTTTTGTTCTGCACATAGAAAGGCCCTGTGTGATAAGGCTGCTGATAAGTCATAATCACAGAGTTCCCACAGTTATTTTAACAATTCAATTACAAAGGTTTTCCATAACCTCCTATGTAGTTTTCAGTGCCGTGCATGAAGGAACCTTTAAAACACACTATGACATTGGAAATGTGTTGGTGTTTGGACTGGAGGATCAAGAAAGGCATTTTAGTAGAGGTTCAAAGTTCATTCTTGACCTTTGAAACAGTGATTGAGACAACAATCTCACAACAAGGTCCATTTAATAGGTGTTGAGGAGCTTTTGATCATATGCCATGATTAGGGCTGCAACTAACGATTGTATTCATTATCGATTGATCTGTTGATTGTTGTCACAATTAATCGTTTAGTCTATAAAATGTAAAAAGAATTGTGAAACAAGCTCATCACAGTTTCCCAGAGCCCAAAGTGACGTCTTCAAATTGCTTCTTTTGTCCAACCAACTGTCCAAGACTCTTCATTCACTATCATAAAAGAAGCTGGAAGCAGCAAACGTTTTACATTTTTACTTTAAAAGTGACTTCAACGATTTATTGATTATCAAAATAGTTGGCAACTAATTTTTGTGATCGAATAATTGATTCATTGAGTAATTGTTGCAGCCCCGATATTCATCAGCAGATGGAGATGCCCAGTTGTCATCGTCAAGAATGAACTTTGAGGCTCAGCTTTTAAGCAAACAAGGATGAGAAGTCCTTAAAATGCTCACAAATAAAGGAAACTTGAACGTCTACAATTTCCTGACAATTTGGCAAAATCCATCTCCTGATGAAAATCATTTGATATGGTAGAAAGCTCCAGAACAGGACCTTGTGGTGAGGTTGTTTTCTCAACAACAATTAAGTACTTTTAAAAATTAAGTTGTGAACCAAAGTGACCTCTATAGTGTACTTTGTACAACATGCATTCATATTTCATTTGCACAGATGAGATGCCAACCTTCACGTTTTTGTTTTTGAGCAGAATGCTGAACTAACACTGCCTCAATAAAGGCACCTATGACATTCGCACTTTTCCTTGCTTGCGTAAAGGGAACTTCACTGATTTTACACATCACAGTCTGTTCACAGCTGTTTCATGTCTCAGCGGTACCTTAAACAACACCCCCCACAAAGACTGCCCGCGGCGCTGTTTCAGGTCTGATTCTCCTCTGTAGCCCACTCCTCATCACTGCTTGAGGCTAACGGCTCAAGGCTACAACAGCTGCTACTAGCATATTAAACCCACATCTGGGACTTAATTGTCGGCGGTTGAGTTGCATTTTGGCTAATGTAGTTGTCGTGTTGACGACGAAAAAGGATGCGTGGAATACAAAAAGATGATATCTCTGGTTCTGCTGCATCGGTTTTACTTTTAAAACTGTCCATCGTGAGGCCGACAATGTTACATCGGTGGAGTACCGTTTTAATAAAACAGAATCTTAAACCTGCTGTCTTGTTAGTTAGCAATGAATGCTGGTGTTATATTTGCATGCTGAAAGAGAGAGGTTAGAATAGTGTAAGTGATATTTAAATTAAAGGCTTTGTGAAGCCTTTAATAAGTCTGCGTCTTACCTCTATAGCTCTGTGTTGTGGTAAGGCCCTCTCTATGTGGTCGTTGCCTTCAGCTCGCAGCTGAATTAGATATTTGCAACTCGGCTGCAAGGGAACATTACGTTCATTAAGTCATACGAGGTATGCAGTTAAAAGGCTTAGAAGATACAGCACAAGGACAACATTTGACTGATCCAATATGCTTTCTGTGTACAATCACATACAGTCTGTTATGCCTGCTCAAAATGCTGCTTACACAATGTATTTTACAAGGTCAAATCACTACTTTTCCTCTGGATTGAAGACATGACAGCAATCTGTAGGGAGTGTTAATGTTGTTTTAAACCCTCCCTTGATTTTAACATGTTCCTAGCGTACTCACCAGCAGACCCCTGAGTCTGAAGCGACCGTCCTCATCAGTGACGGTGTCTTCGCTGTAGAGGCTGCACTCTCCCTGTCCCACCGCCTCCACGGCAACATCACTCTCTGCATCCCCACTCAGAGACTGCACCGCTCCGTAGCAGCTGAGGACACAAAGGTACAAGACCACGATCAGAATGATGTGCTACGGACATTTGTGGAGCTAGACCCTCTTCTTTTCCAACAGCAAACAGCATCAAAAGGTGAATATACATTTGAGTGACATGCTGTAGACGTTGAAACAGGAATTTCTATATGCTAAGCTAAACAGGGCCTCACTGTACAAGGTACACTGGTGTACCTGTAAGCGGTCTTTATGCCAGTTATATCGATGCTGAGGTTTTGACCCTCCTCCACTGTGATCATCTGAGACGCCGGCTCAAAGCGGAACTCCTTCATCATGGGCTTGAAGTAGTACTGACCAGGACTCTGAGGAGAGAAGAGCAGTGATTATATCAAACGGAACGCAGAAGAATATGTGCATCAGCTACAGCACAAGCCAGAGCATCCCTACAATCAGCTGGACAGCGTGGCAGACTCGTATCTTACGCCGCAAAAAGAAAATTACAACAGGGAAAGCAAAGTGCTGGATCCCTACCAGGTTATTAAAGGTGAGCAGGCCAGTGTCCTGGGTCAACAGGTTGGAGCGAAACTGTCCTCCACTCAGAGACAGGAGGACACCTGATAGGGGATGACCATCCTCAGATTTGATCTACAGCACAGAGGGAAAGAGAGGGAGAGTACAGGTTATAGATCTCATGTCAATCAACTAATAGATGAACTGTTTCAGCACTTTATATTATACTACATGAGTATGTCGAGCCCAAATTTGAATAATAGAAATTGGACATATATGAAATTTGAAATACTCAGTGTCACTTCAAAATACAAGATAATGTGGGCTCAATGGAGACATCTTGAAATCACTTAGTCATGGCTCAAACTGTGAGAGCCAAATTGTGAAATTAGTATCACACAGTCTGAAAGGGAAACTGACACTGATCATTTGTGCCAGGATCTAATGGTCGCTGTAGATAATTGCAGACCCTTGCAGTACAAAGGCGAAGCACTGGCAAGCACGCGGCAAAGCAGAAAAATGATTCAACTATCGTCAGTGATCTTTCCTTTTGATCATATTTGGGAAAAACACACAGCAGGAACAAACAAGGGCTTTTCATCATGTCACTTCATGTTCATTTTAAACCACGTAGTCAGCGAAGTCAGAGTCATACTCTGGATGAAAGTGTCAGCTAACGAGTAATATATAAGAATAATAGCACATATAAAAGGGGTGTATTATGTACGCAAGTGAGGATGGTCACATGTACCGTGAAGGTGACACCAGCCAGAGCGAACGCCTTGAAATCTCCCTGGGTTCCCTCCACAGGACTCAGGACGAAACCTTCTTTACTGGCACTGATGTCGTACTGCCGGTCGCTGTGGAGCGGGCCCACGCTGACGGAAAGAGAGGAGCACAAAATGAGGTTAGCACTGCCCGTCTCCAGGATGCATGTTTTATACTATGTGTCGTGCGATTACAATACAAGCACACATACGAGACAAAATGACATACGTATATGATAATGACAATAGTCCAGAATTCCATCCAGAAAACACTACTCAAAAAGGACATCTTGACATTACAGTCAACCCAAAACGATTTCTACCATGCGGAAAACTGTTTTTTTGTTCAAAGCTCAAGGCAACTGCTGACAAACCCTCAAGAGACCCAGCACCTTCAGAGGATCTTCCAGAGGCATCTAAAATTGCTCCTATACAAACTGTAATGTGGGCATCAGTAAATATTTACAGTGCAACATGAAAAAAGAAATGTCTAAATGTCACTCTATTATCCTTCTTTGGCTTCCTTCTGTTTGGTAGATAATCACGCTCTACGTTTTGGAAAACCTAATGGTGTGGGATACTTGGCACCATTAAAAGTGTGGCTATTAGCGCTTAGTATCACTTATTTGTGATGTTCTCATGTCTGTCCAGACAACTATCACTGGATTACTTTTATACTGAAGAAAATTTCAAAATGTCAGTTCTGGAGTAACAAATAGCTGCTTCTCTCCTATGATTTCTAAGTGGATGTTCATTTAGCTAAAACTAAAAACTACTCTGTACAAGCTGCTCGTCTGCATGTAGAACAACATCTGTTTGACCGCTGGAGAAGAACAACTGAGCAAGCTTTAACAAACAGGGCAAGTCAAACGATTCAATATGGTTTTCTTGCCACAGACTGCACGGAAGCAGCGCTCCATGACCTCAAAGCTCTCAGCCCTGGCACTCTGGTGTGCAGCTTTCGACAGCGTGTACCCTGAGGTCCTTTCAAACAGACTGCACAAACGGGTTGGTCTCTCAGGCACAGATTGTGATTTAATTGTCTGTTTGGCTGACCAGCACTAACAAGGTTTTTGTTTTTTGTTTTTTAAATCTCTCTCAAAATGGGCTTGAGCAGCAAATTATATAACTGCCAGAGTTTTAACTCGGACCCACACATCGCCGCCGTTTCTGCACTTGGGGTTTAAATGTATTTATGGAGAGGCCCCTATATATTAATGACTTGCTAAGCACATACACTTACAGCAGAACCCTAAGACCTTGACTCTGTTTCCTTTCAGCATGACAGAAATCTAGGCCATTTTTGGCTCCTTGCGTCCCTCTAATTCACTTTCTCTCTCATGTAAAGCACTGGGTGCTCATACCTGTATGCTCCCATCTCATTAGTGGCCACAGTAATGAGCGGCGCAGCAGCCCCTCTTTCAGTGATGGAGATCTCCACACCCTGTAGCTCTGGTGACACCTTGCCCTCCAAGAAGAGACCTGCACGCCCTGCGATGTCCACCAGCCGACCTGGACACGACTCTGTCGAGAGAGTATAATTACTTGTTAGGTAGGCTTGTTGAGGATGTTGTTTTTCCCCTCTTTCTCCATGCAACCCATGAGTTACAGTTGGAAGTTGGGGCTAAAAATATGATAAGCACTCAACTCAGGCATATGCTTTTATGAAGAATTAAAGACTTAAGAAGCAGTTATTGTAGAAACGAACCTCCAGTAATAGTGGCCTCTACCTCAGGAGGGTAGAACAGCAGTTCCTTGGATGAGGGCGTCACTGTGATCTTCTCTCCAGCCCTGTACAGTCACACAGTGTATATATTCACTCACTGCATCATCACATGTATTCAAGACTAAAACAAGACTCTTAGACTTGGTGGTTATTATTAGTGGATGTCAACCAGCCACTAATAATAAAGTTAGTTATTCTGGGTTCCAGTGTTCTGCAGGTAAAAGTTTCCGCACACAACTTTAGGTGACTCACATTTGGAGCACTTCCAAAGCTTGGACTGGTCAAACTGCCATTACAAAAGACGAGCAACTGCATTAGAAAATATCTAGTTCTTAATAAAAAAAAAAAGTAAAAGGCTAAAAGCCTGTGGGCATTAAAACGTTAACAGAGACGTTTACTACGACTCCTCAAGGTGCCTTTCATTAAGAAACATCTGTTGCGTGGGCAGCTAAAGCTACATTTTGGTTCGCACCTCTGTCTGACTGATAGTTGGCAGAGGCTCATGGGCACTGTGGTATTCAGAGCCATCCACCATGCCAAACTGATGGAACCCAGCAACAAAGTCGAACAATTGAATCTGATGGCCATACCATAAATCAGTAGGATCGTTATGTTATATGGGAGATTCCTGCGTTTAAGAACATTGTGGAAATCATTACAAATAAAAACTTTGAAACAGAATTTAGTTGGGAAAACTGCTTCCAAAACCAACAGCTCATCTCTTTTTGCAATGCTATACGACTAGTATGTGCAAGAGGCCCATCGTCTTCACACGTTTGCAATCCTTACTTACGTCCTTACTCTCTGTTGAGAGCAAAGAGTACAAATTGAAAAATGCAGTGCAACCGACCTGGCCCAGTAGGAGAACTCATAGTGGAAGGGGCCTGTCAGTTCATCAGCCTTCTCTTGGATAGGAGGGCTATCATCCCTGGCACCTCCGTCCTCTTCGGCGGCACGGCGCTCTCGTTCCTGACGGCGCAGTTGAATCTCTTGCAGCTGCTGCTCCTGCCTCTGCTCCTCCAGGCTGCGCAGGGGACCGAGCACCAGCGCCGGCTCACTCTCAATGGATGATCTGACCGAGAAGGAAAAAAAAAAACCCCCCAAAACTATTCAAACTGGACATTTGCAGAAAGACGCTAATTTTAGCACACGGGGTCTCTGAAAATGAGCAGAGCCACGCTGAGTCGCCATTACTTGATAGTCACTGTGACGTCTAGGATCTTGTCGGTGGTGATGAGGCCGGTCATGTGGTGCCGCACTGCCGTGAGGGTCAGGATGCTGGGGGCTGAGCTGTTGGACACAGGTCAACCACAGTCACTTGGTTGAACTGCTTAGAGGAAGAACACTCTTTTAACCCAGAAATAAATACTTACGTATCGTAGGTGTAGAAGTCCTGCTCAAACTGGTGGCAGGAGCGAGGGGTGACTTTGTAAACACCTGGACAAGCCATATTTAGTTGATTAATTACTTTGCTCCAGTTTTATATTTAGCTAAGTCTGACACAGACCTTTCAGCTCAAAACACTGTACTCTAACTATGCACAAGGGAACAGTTGGTACACTGATATTTTCCTAGATATGCTAATTCCTACTATGTTTAGCTAATGAGAGGTCAGCAGAATGAACTTCACCAGGCTTGGAGAGGCAGAAGCGGTTGACTCCCTTAGAGAGGTTGTACACGCCGACGTTCTCAGGTTTGCTGCCATCTTGGAAGAACTCCTGCGCAGAAAACGACCATTCAGTTAGAGTCTGAATAATAACTGTGGACGCGCTACCATTGGCTACAACACACACCAGACGTAGTTACTGTAGAGAGACACTGATTACTGACCAACGTGATGGCATGGGAGAGGGAGCAGCGGAGGATGTAGCCAATCTGCCTGAACTCCACCCCCAAGACGTCCGAGTCCAGAACCTCCACTTCCACGGACTTATGCTTCCAGCACCACTCCTCGTGAGAAATACTCACTGACGGGTGTAAAGATGGGAGGGAAGAACAAATAATTAAACAGGTTAAAAGAAAAGCAGAGATCTAAATCCGCCACACCAGTTAAAGAGGAAGGTGGAGGCTTTCCCACAGACGACCTTCTAGTTATCTCATCTTTAAACAAATGTTTAAGAAAGTTAACTTCTTGCACTACTCGGGCCTGGCAACAACAAGCTGAGTAAACGTGCTTCGAAGACGCTGTGTGTGCAGATAGCTTGCAGGCACACAAAACAGATTGTGTGCACTGGACAGTGAGTGAGATGGATGCAGCACCAGAAGGTACTGAAACGGTGGCTGAATACTGTGCGTTCCTGAAAGCTGCTGCTAATTACCAATTATGATCGAAAGCTGGTAATTACTTATTGATTTCCCCACAATCGTTAGAGAATAATTAGTGTGATTTCTGAATAGATGTGGAGGATGGAGGAGTCACTTTATATACAACTGGTTGGCTTGAGGACTTCCAGTCAAAACTTGCATGCTGACTTTGCCTTTGTGCTCCTCTTAAATGCTGATTTACAGAAATGATACTTGTGACATGCACCAATTTCTAATTTGTATTAGCTCCAAAGAAGAAATAAATATCACAATTATGATTATTACTATTATGAAGGATGTGTTATCGGGAGTGAGTGCTGACCTTTGTATTTCCCAGGTAAAACATGCTCAAAGGAGAAGCTGAGGATGTCACTGCTGCCAGACAGAGCCACCGCCCTTCTCTCTCCCTGCCGACTCACTGGTTGCAGGGTTACTGACAGGTCATCGCAGGACGCTAGAGGTCAACCAGAGGACACATGGTCAGGTCATGTGAAAATACACACAAAGATGTAATGTTTTTATGGGTTGAAGCTGCATTGCAGACAAAGACAGTCTGTGTTCTAGAAACAAATGAGTATAAAAAGTACCACGCCCTTACCTAAACAGTAGACTTTTCCAGAAACGGAAGCCATGAATTGGGTGAAAAGTAAGTCAGTGAGGGGCCGGTCCACGAGGGAGACCTCCAGGGCTTGAGGCTGCAGAGCCAGTCCTGCTTTCACCTCCGCCTCGGGAAGAGACACCTTAACACGTGCAAAAATAACCAAATTTACCTTGTTTTTAATCACACTACTACATAAGCACTGAAATTAAATGTATCTCTGGCAATACATCTCAAAACCTAATAGTATCATAATATTGACTTATTCTGGACTATTTCTGAATACTCATGAAGTTAAGATTTGTCAAATGACCTAATTTGGATGTTTGACTTCCACCTGTAATACAGCAAATGTCCCAGTATCTCAGTAAAAGTCATTGTTTACTGTCTGTGGATTAGACATCTTGTCAGCTGTGCATTTTCCCTTTAAATGAGCCCATGTATATTAAGTCCTAGTACAAAAAACTAGAGACTTACATGGACACTGTAGTCTCCAGGTTTGGCCTGAAAGCAGAAAGCCCCCTGAGGATCAGAGTCGATGGTCCTGCTGGAGGTCTTGTCTTGGTCCTGGTTTGTCAGAGTGACCTTGTAGCGGCCCTGCTGCTTCATGCCCTCGGGCAGGCGGCTGATGGAGATCAGGCCGCAAACACTGAACCTGCATGGGACCAACATCAGAACAGAGCAATGTGGTAACGTGAAAAGCCGAACTGAGAGGGCCAACGCTGAATTTTTGTAATTGATTTCAAAACATGTACAATGTAGGAATTAGACATCTTAGTGAAAATGTATGCAGCTCAAGCAGTAAGTGGACAGGCAGGACGTACCCTGCCGTGATGATGTCAGGAAGTTGAGGTGTGTTGGGGGCGATCTTCACTGTGATTGGCTCAAAGAACATGAGGTCCTTGTTGACACGGATGGTGTAGGTACCAGCCGTCATGTTCTCCAACCGGAAAGAACCATCCTCCTTGCTGAGGACTGTGAGGACAGAAGAGCAAAGTGTGAAAATGTGTAAATATGAGAACCACTGAACGCACAAAGAAAGCATTTCCACAATTGTTTGCTTTTAAGACATTACAACTACAGCATGGAGTTTTCTGGTATGGTTACCTTTGATCTGGTTGTTGAGGGACACTGTGGCATCGGCGACGCCCTCCCCACCGACACTGTTGAGAACTCGGCCTGTCACGGAGAAGCCCATGACGCGGAAGGTGGGCTACATGCAAAGCAACAGAGACAGCATTAAATGTCAGAATGTGGTACAATGCATAAAATGTATGCATGCGTGCAAGATAATGACAAATTTTACAACTAATATTGAACAATTTAGCTATAATGTGACTCTTTACCTCTAGTTTCAAACTGTTATGTTCCACCTTGAAATTCATCCTAGAAGGAGCGACATCAAACGTGATCCTTTCTCCCCTGTAGAAAGGCACCTGAAGTGAAGGATGTCAAAAAAAGCAGAATTAGAGGCAGAAATAATTCGATTTACACGAGAGAGAATGTGACAGAGGAAGTCATTTTCAATGCAGTGTGCAGGTTAAAGTTACAATGTCATGAAAACAAAACCCATTTCTGATACTATTTGTGTTTGGCATTTTTCTGTAATGCCCATTCACTGTATTTACATTCAGTAATTTTCTCTCTATATAGTTTTTAGTGGTAGTGGTGGAGTCCGCCATCCCCACTCTGAATTCAAATTGCCAACCTAAGGGATGGGTTGTGTTGGGGAACAGGTAAGAGCATTTCTGACAAAGTAGCAGCTCAAGGAGTGTTTGCCGTAGTATTAAATCACACCTGCTGTCACTATGGTAACCACAGGTGGGACTACAACTTTAAGTGAGATTGAAATGGGGACAGCCTTCTCTTGGGTTTTACAGGACGCTTACCACAGTGTACTCGCCGCTGGCCAGTGAGGTGAAGACGAAGGCTCCATCTTCCCTGGACAGAGCGCTGCACAGGTAGACCAGGGAGCTGTCCCCAGAATCTGCGCCCTCCACTGGGGTTGTGTTACAACCACCGACGTCCTGAAAACACACAAGCAAATATGGAGCAATGTAAGTAACTTAGTTTTGTGGTCATAATCCATACAAAAGTCCATGTTATTCCAGGAATGCTGCTAAAATGAAAGCATAACATACTATATGTTCACTTTCCTCACTGTTTCTGAAAATGTAAAATAATGTTGGTTTACCTCTTTATTGACTGTGGCTGAGTACAGTAGGAAGGTGACCTCTTTCATGGGCTCTCCATCACTGCGGACCTCCCCCGAGACATCGTAGCCTCCAACTACCAGATGGTCGACGGCCGGGGCATTGGCATTGGAGACGTGCACTGAGGTAGTGCTCTACAAAAAGGGAGGCGGCAAAGGTCACCGCATAAGTTACAGTGAGGGTCGGAATAATGGCGCTGCCAGGAGCAGTGTGATTACTGCTGGAGATCATTAGTTATCAACCTGCTAACCTGACAGGGAACCTTATCCGCTGAGCAAGTGGCTGAAAAATGAAGTCTTC
The DNA here is from genome assembly GCF_043641665.1 of Enoplosus armatus. Lineage (NCBI taxonomy): Eukaryota > Metazoa > Chordata > Actinopteri > Centrarchiformes > Enoplosidae > Enoplosus > Enoplosus armatus. The sequence goes on along the minus strand of NC_092181.1, from coordinate 3,541,417 downwards.
TACACTCAAGTGGTACAGAATTAAAAAAGACCTGAGATCAAGCATCCTTCACCGTATTAATGAGACTACTCAGATGGAGAACTGTGACACTGTGGTGCCCAGCAGTGTTAATACCCGAGTATGGGAAAGATGTCAAACACAGGTCTAATCTGACTGCTGCTTGAAATCATTAGTTACAAACCTGCTGATCTGTCCCAACTCTGTTCCAAAAGCCTTAATCCATCTTTTGAAATCATCATTGTGGGGCACTCAATTTATATTCTGAGCTAAATGGGCTACTCTGTTACTGTACATTCTTCAGTTTTTAACAGTGCCTGTGTGTGATTTATTGTATACATACAGTATACAGTGTTCTCTCTCTCTCTTGCAAATGAAATCATGATCTAAATGAGATTTTTCTGAATAAATAACAACCTTAATTCCGCAATTATCTGTTAGAGAATGTAAGTAACATTTTAGGGGAATCAGTAAAGAAAGATTTGACTATGACCACAATGTCTTGCAAAGTACTTTGCGCTTGATCAAGGAGCAGTCAGCAGGGCTAAATGTTGAAGACATAGCAAAATGTCTTAATGTCCAAATGATACTTAAAATAAAAGACGCATGTCCAACATCGCATATGCTCCTTTCATGATTCTATATAGTCTGTGCTGTTGATACAGCCTAATGAAAAGTGAAGGTACCAACCTGCTCCAGAGTCCAGGAGGGATGGAAAGCTGTGATGTCATAATTTCCAGGGAGTACTTTTAAAAAGGTATACCTGTGTTAGGCAGACCAAAAAAGGAAAGCCCTTGAAATGGCAGACAATTTAAGACATATGTTTAGTGCAAACACAGAAAGGTGTGAGCCACTTACTTTCCTCCAGGCTGTGTGACGACACTCTGGAGTTTCTCCTCTGTTCCCACTGGGCTGAGTTTGACTTCTACTCCAGCTGGACCCAGGAGATGGCCTTTACTCAGAACCTGAAAGATGCAGAGTACATTTTATTACCAGGGAGATATTTCATGATATGCATTCATTCATTCCTAGACTGATAGCAAAAAAAACTTACAGAGGGGTGAATACTCTGCACACACACAAACAAGAAAAGTGTGAAGTGTTGAACCTCACTCTGTTGTACACGAGTACTTTTTCACCATGCATAAAGCTGCAGGACATTGTGATCTCAGTTGCAATTTTAAGCTTTAAAACCTGTTTATGTGCGGATAAGCGTATACGGTCTTCAAGACAAAATGTTTCCATTAATGAGGCAGGAAATCCGTAACAATTCTCACCGTTCCTGAGACTGAAAAGCCAGTGAAAACAAAGTTGATGTCTTCTTCTTTTGTACAGATGTCACTCACTCCATCCACATGGAGGTCGACACTGGTCGGCTCTGGTGAGAGTTAAAGAAAAAAAAAAACCCATGACAGACCAAAAGACATAGAAGCAAGTAGACAGATAATGCAAACGACCTCTGAGACGGTCTTTGCATTTCCAGGACAACAGCTGGCATAAATAATAGTTGAATTGTGTCAATTTCAGCTGTTATACGGTCTTACCAAAGCTCCACCCAAGCGGAGGCTCAATCTTCAAAACAAAGTCTCCCTGTGTAAAAGAGACACATCTTTAGAGTACAAACACTTTCAGTGAATACAAGAATTCAAAGTACTCAAAGGAGTGAATCTCATACCTTGTCATAGAGAGGGATCATGAAGTAGCCATTGATTGGAGCACAATCCGTTTGATATTTCAATGAACCTTGTTTGGTGTACAGTTTAATCTGTGCATGACAGAAGGCAGAAACTGATCATTAAGTATATATCTTAAATCCTGAACCTGAACAGCTATGGCAGGGGTGCAGTCTCTGTTGCTTTGAATACTGAGTGGAATGGCAAATTGGCTGAGTAATTTGTATCAGCTGTCAGAAACAGCACAGTCTATCTGGGATTTAGATAATTTCTCCAATTAGCCAAATGGCTAATCCCATGGAGCCTGTGAATGAGCAGATTAGGATTGATGGCTAGCACTTAACGTCTTCCTCGTCAACAGACAGGTTTTAGGTTTAAGACAGAGCAGTCGTGTGTAACATTAATATATTACCGTTAACGTAACATAACATATGGGTTTTCAGCCCACTGCGTAACGTGACAGAAAACATACAAATCAGCAAACTAGCAGATAGCTAAATTAACGGCAGACTACATTTTTTGCTGTAATTTACGTTTGCTAGCAACAGAGAGGCAACTGTTGGTTAAGTAGACTACCGTTCATTTCATTCAAACTGTCATTCAACCAAATCCAGTCTCCGCCTAACCTTTAACCTAGTCTACTACGATATACCAGCTAACTGCTTACTGTGGGCTAGCTGCTAGCTAGCTAGCTAGCCGGGACATTTGCACTCTCACCTCGATCAGAGAGTAGTTGATTTCAACGTCGGATTTCACAAATCCCCCGCATGCCACCACTATGTCATCGGAGGATACGGTCAAAAATTGAGAATAGGTGATACAGAGTAACACCCAAAGGGTCCCCATGTCTGCCCGGATCGTAATTCTCAACATTTTGGCTGACTGATCTCTCGTTGAGCCGAGCAACAGCACGCTGCCTCCGGTTCCGTGCCAGCTGAGCTGCTGTCAACTAGCGAGCAAAGAGTCAGGAGCAGCGACCCCTGCTGGGCCGGAGGTGGTATAACTTGTTAGTGAGAGAAAGAAAAGAAAAGAAAAAAGGGCTGCAAATGACGATTATTTGACAAATAATGTTTGTTTATTTTCTATATATCAGCCAGAGGATGACAGAGCTTTGGCTGTTGCTGTGATTGTGACTGTATCCATGGCTGCTAGTTTATTCGGGTGTAACTAACATATCTGATATGCCAGTGGCTGCTTACTGTCGGAGCCCTAACCCTTTTTGAAAGGAGTGATGAGCAATAAATGCAGAATGTAAAGTCACATCATCTCTCTTTTCTGTAGGATCTGCAGAGTGTTTCCCTAAACGGGCTGTTTCTGTCGTCAGTTTCTGTTCACAGTCTTAAAGTTTAGGAAGAAAATTCAATCTCCTGGTTGAGATTATAGATTTTGTATAATTTAAGATTTATATAAACTGTCTGAGGAATGTACATTGGAGAAGGGCTGCACATTTTTCCCAGTCCTTTGTGCTTCAGCAATAAATCTGCTTGCAGCCAAGATCAAGAATTCCGGGATTGTTGCAAAATTGATAAGATTTGGTTTGATATGTTGGTTATCAGAGAAATTGGTGGTGAAATATAATTTTAATTAATCAATTTATATATTTCAAGATGTATTACAAGACACAGTGAGGCATCCGCAGAGTTGGTTTATTAATTTTTTCATCAACTGTATTTTAGAAATTTCTATGCAAAAACTATAAATCCATAGATCCCTCCTACACTGGCAAAAAATATATGTACATAAATATATAAATATTGTATTTTATATATATATATATATTTTGGGTCTTTGTTTTGTTTGCGGAAAGTGTATATCTAAATCTACATAAAGACTAAAAACAGAGTCACAGTAATAAGTAAAAAGAACACGGTTACCTTTAAGTATTTTGAAATGTATTAGTTCTTAGCATTATTATGCAACCAAGAGTGATTAATAATGATAACAGTAGATGTAAGAAAAACACAAGATGCACAACGAACGTACTGTTCTGTAAACACAAAGTTGTAAAAGTAAGAAAACACCAGTGTTAATACATTTAAAGTGCATCAAATTCAGAAAGCTGGTTAAAGTAATTCACGTCCTTCTCAGAAGGAAAAGATGACAGTAGATACAACAGGGAAACACACAAAAACCATCTGATCAGCAATGACTGTTTTGGTTTTAAAAAACTTGAACATTGTGGCCTCTTAATAGTTTTATAATAATCAGATTGTCAACAAAAGAACACTGAGAAGCCAAGACATTCATGTAAGCAGGTCCATAGAAACTCCCAAGTTGTAGTGTTTTCACAATAAAAGACATTTAAGATATCAATTCAAACTGTTTTCAACTCCAGTCCATCTGCCCAGTCTTGTATCTGGTTTTTGGCCCTTGCCTCACACATGTGTGGAGGAGTCAGGAGGTGGGTGTGCCAGGAACACACCTTCATTGAAGTTGTTGGAGAAGCTGGTGTGGTAGCTGGGGCTGCTTCTGCTGCTGCTGCTGCTGCGGGGCTGAGACTTGGACACAGGGGATTTGATAGCTGAGAGCCTCTGGGCCTGGCATAGCTTTTGGATCAGGAAAAGCTTGTCACGACCCTCCTGGGGAACAAAGTGACACATGGATAGATGTAGATGTTTCTAATAACTCAAATGATGATCAAGCATATGATTTAGAAAAGAGATAGAACAGGAAAAGGGTGAAATAGATTTGAAATAGCTTAAACGAAGACATTCAGTTTTGAGTAAACCTACCATGGCCAGCTGCTCCCTTAGTTGCTTAATAACTCTCTTGTGAGCTCCAGCTAGTGCAATCACATAAAACATGGCCAAACTGCAGGGGAGAAAGAAAATGGGAGAAGACCACTTGTTACCAACAGTTAAAAAGTCAGTCTTGCGATGATCATCAATGCTGGAATACCTGACGGAGACACGCACCATGTAACGACAAAGAAGGAGACAGCGAAGGCCTCTGATGAGAGCGCGAAGAGGAGTGTTTGGACTCCCTGGGGCAGCTGGGATACTGTAGCTGGCAGTACCTCCCAGGAGGTGTTGTAATTAACAAATGGTCCACAGGCCTGGGAACAGTTAATTCTGTGTAACAAGGGATGGCTGAATGAGTACAAATGCCAAGAGAAACATGTGAGCAGCAGCAACGAGCGGTCCTACATTTATGTAGTCAGTGAAAAGACAAACATCCCGTCTCCACTTACATACATTTAACAATAAAATCCACGAGATAAATATTGACCTCTGACGTCAGCACTTCCACTTGAGGTTCTCTTAAAGCTGCAGAGAAGCATACATGGTATTACTCATGAACAGTACATTACTCACTGTGCTACACTAACAGTGACAGGCAGACAGGCCAGGGCCAGGCCTATCAGCAGCACACCCAGGAAGAAGAAGTTGGAGCTGGAAGCTCGGAACGGACGTGTGGCTGGACGGCAGTTCTTTATCAATGAGACCTACAAGCAAGGAGCAGAAAGGTGATAGAACATCGGAAACCATAACTTCTGGCATTGACCCATGTCATTCATGTATGTAAGAAAAGAAAATTCACCTTTTTGATATAGAAGATAAAGAAGTATTTAATAGTGCAGATGGCAGGCAGCAGCGGGCTGTAGAACGTGCCGATCCAGCAGATGGTCTGACCGTAGACGATCTCGAGCACATTCTGAGGAATAGCAAACTCCTGCTGGCCCCACCACTTAGCCAGGCCACAGTCACAGTGCTTCACTATCAACCTGAGGAGTATGGGGCAAAACAAGGGCACTGTTACAAGCAACTAAAGACCAAAGGCTGAGGAAGATTTACACCTGGACGTATTATCAGAGGAAAGGCAAGGGGTGCCACAGAATAAAAATAAAATACTTATTATATGTATTTTATGTAATTGATTATATGCATGTCCTGTCTTTTATCTGGACCCTGAGTCTGACATAAAGTTTGATTGATTGATTGAATATACTTGAGCAAGGCTCAAAACAATACTGTAAAATATGTCAGCGGTCATACAGAGAGAGAGAATGAAAAAGGTCAAATGTCTATACCTCTTGAAGTGCGTTAAGATGATCACACAAAGAAGTTTTCAAGATTCTACTGAGACGATGAAGATGTTTTTTGGTAAGATGAGGACTTACTTTCTGGGAAACTCCACAAAGATGGTGACTGCGACAATGATGATGAAGTCAAAGATGGTGAGTTTGTACATCTCCTGGCCCACACGGGTCTCCCAACACTGAGGACAGCAACAAAGAGGTGGACAAAGCAAAAGTACTTATATACCCAGATATCTAAACATGAACTCTTAATAGCTTTACAAGCCTTAGACAGTTTCAGGAAAACACTAAGCATTGAGCTACAGGTCTGCATGTTGAAGCAGAGATCAACGTGGGTTTGATGCTGCCACCTGTGTATTATTACAAGAAGCCATTGTATGTTGGAACGCAGGAAAATGACTTACAGGGTAAAGCAAATGGTTGTAGCCACAGAGGCAGGGCTCCTCTTTACATGTGATCTGAGACCAGAGGGAGAAGAGCAAAACCCCAATACTGGTCAGCCTCATGAAGACACACCTGGGAAGAAAGGAAGGCGGCAGAGAAAAACAGAGAGAAAGAAGGAAAGAAAGTAACTGAATACATGTTTCAAAAGGCAGCAAGTCAGCCATTTAGTGTTCCTGTTGTTACTGCTATTTGGCTCAAGTGTTTCAAGATAAAAACGTGTCCATACAACTATAAATGCTTCCAAAATGCCAACCAGAAAGTCATTGCGCTACTTTATGTTTATTTTCCTAATAGTGTTTGTCTCCTAATGCAATTACTTTTCAAGTTAACGTCACCATTAAGGGAAAGGACGCGCAAGTGAATGAAGTCCATTGTACCTTATGAGAGTGAAGCGGATCTCGAAGGCAGGTGAGTAGTCCTCATAGTTGATGATAATGGAGAAGAGAAGGGGGGTGATGAAGTTGGCCAAGGTGATAACAATTGAGGGTAGATACTCATAAATGAGATCCACAATGAAATTCTCCTGCAATCGAGTGGAAAAAAAAAAAGCTTTGGTGCAAATAAAAGTGCCATTGAGAGCATTTCCTTAATTACCTTAGATGCCTGTTTAAAGCTTTTGGCTAAATTTGATCAACAATTCCACAAAACGGAAAGAGGATATTAAAAGAGCCAGGAGCTCAGTTTTAAGAAATGCTTTCTGGAACTAAAAGGAAAAAATCTTGACAGTTTCAAGCTTGAATGGAGTATCTAGTTGTGAAAGGCAGTTACTTGGACAGAAGGATTATAATAAAAGACCGTCACAGGACATCAGCCACATTTCATTACCTTTATATTGTTCATCTGTGCTTCCTGGGAGAAGATGGTGGCTACATAAATGCTGTAGAAGCAACCAGCCAGCACGCCGATGACGAAAATGTTGAGAATGAGGCGGATGAGGTAAATGCGACACCTCTGTTTGCGGGTGCGATCTGCTATTTTCTGTTTGATCCTCTCCTCCTCCAAATCAGTCTGGGGATACAAGAACATGCAGTTAATGGAAACACAGATTTATGAAGGAAAAATACTAAATCAGTCCACATGGATGAGAAGAGCTTTTTGAAAGGCTTTAAAAAAATAAAACAACCTCGAGAAATCTTAGTGATAAATTAATCGTCTATATTGTATATTGCTTTATACTGTTCTTATACTATGCTGCTGAGGTTACTCGTATCCACCAAAAACTACTATTTGAGCTAACCCTGAGTATGTAAACACTGATGCCCTAATCTTATCTTACTGCTCCTGCTAAATTCTGTCCTATAAGACGTCGTGTTCAAAAGAAAAACGACCAACCAACCCTGAGCTCATAGAGCAAGCTGCTTCTCTTCAGCTTCGCTGCGTTCTCGTTGGTGATGCAGAAGTCCCAGCCAGCAAAGATCTTGTTGCAAAAACTCTGAAAGCGATCCTCATCCTGAACCAGGTTACGTTTGAATCCTGTGGCAGACCTTGAAGAAAGAGTTACACAAAGTGAACCACACATCCAGAGACTGATCTTTCATGCAAACTCCCCCGTGGTTTTGCCTTTTCTGTACCTTTTAACAATCCAGATGAGACTGAGGAACAGGTAGGCTATAGTAACCAGCAGGTAGGCCAGCGGCAAATTGTAAGTGAACTTTGGGAAGTGTATTATGTCCACCTTGTAGTAGCCATAGAAGAGATAGGTCTGTTCCAGAAAGCCCTGCGGATTGAGCACAAAACGTGAGTGAGGTGCAAACATTTTTTTTTACTTCCAGAGACCATTAATTGATAAGTGGGAGGACTCACTCCACCAGACAGCAGATCTGTAATGTGCTCATGAAAGATGACGAGCCCTCGACGGGCGCTGCTTTGATACACACTGCACACACTTCCTGTAGCAAAACGCAGGAAAGTATGAGACAACTTCACGCTTAGTTTTTTGCTCTAGGTTGAAACAAACAAGCGTCCGCTCACCATGATTTGCGTTGTAGGTGGTGTTCCCTGAAGCGTGGGGGCCGACGATGATGGGCAACATGACAAAGCTGAACATGAGTAGAAAGATGATGAAGTTGAGCATGACCAGGAAGCGCAGGAAGGAGAAGTAAGACAGGATCCCGGTGCCAAACATCCCTATGGAACGTAAAGGAGAAGTTTGGGGGAAATGAGCTGTGGAGCAACAAAACCACAATTGGGAAACTTTCTGTCGAGAGCTAAAGTATTATTTACTCATGTCGGCCATCCTGAACAGAAATCAATAAAGAGGCTCTGAAGCTAAGGATGCAATTTTCTGACAGTCCATCTCGTTTTTCATCTCTCACCCTCTATCAGGTGGATGTCTCCCCTCCAGAGCTTCATGGAGCTCACCCATTCTTGGGCTTCATCCCTCAGCCTCCTCAGATACCTGCGGGTGTTTTGCCTCATCTGGCTCCAACTGCTGAGCTCTCGAGCCTCCTCCAAGCGCTGTGTACTAACATGTCATTGTTTGTTGAGAACTTACACTATACAATAACTTGCAACTTAGCCAAAAATGTATTCAGCATTGAACATTTTCAAACAAATATCTTTAATATCTCTTTTCAAGAAGGTGATGAGGGTACTATACTAGTGTCTTTCCTACTTGTCTCTGCGTTTCTCGGCCATGGTCTTGGCTAGTTCCCGGATGGGTCTCTGCTCCGTCTGATTCTTCTGTTTCTCCTCATGTCTGCCGAATGTGCTTAGGCCCCATTTCCCACTGCCGGAGGAGCCAAGTCGCGCTCCAGAGCTGCTTCTTCGTTTGGTGCTACCAGTCGCTGACTTCCTGCGGTACAGCAGGGACTGGTAGCTGGGGAGCTGGTCCAGCAGTGGGTTACTGGTGACTCTTCCACTACGATCAGTGAAGAAGACTTGAAAAGAGATGCACAAATATCATTAGATCTTACAGCGTTAATGATACATTTGATAACGTGATACTCAAATCTACCATTTAATACAATACCAGCTTTTCATTTCCAACAGTTATGACATGGTTAAAACTGACATGTGAAATGTGATGGTCTTTCACCACTGGACTGAACTACTAAATGTATGATGCTGATATTGTTCTGTGACAGAATTGAACAAGACACAAAAAACAAAACTGCAAAATAAATTTGAGGGCAATTCAAATCCAATATTTATAGTATGTTTAATACACTGTGGTGAGATAGTCATTGCAGTTTTACCCATTTTAATCAAAAACAGGATCTATTCATAATTCATTTAAAATGATTCCCCATCCTTTACAAATAGCAACAGGTAGTGTCATGCCTTTAACAGATACCTTCTGTGTGACTTTCAAGTTATAACATTTATAAAAACAAACATATGGAAGATAGACAAGTTGTTAAGGAGGTAGTTTGATGATTCTATATTTTATTCTCTTCCAATCTGAGAAGGCATCCACATGTAATATCTTACTTAATATGACAGCCAGTTAGATCATATCACTGGAGCGGCTTTAATTATTGTCAGAAGAAATTTCACAATGTTTAAAATGACAGAGGGTCGGCTATTACACACAGCATGCAGACATATGAGCCAAGATTAATTTCCTTTGCTTTTTCTTTCCAGTAGTTTAATAAATCCTGGGGAAAGGAATGTTTTAGATGAGCTGCTAGTTTGTCAGCCATCATCACAAACGAGCTGTACAGTGTCGCTTGTACGTGTTGCGTATGGCAATTAACATATGGCTTTCTAATGCGAGCAACAAACACTGGCTGAGACTGTGTTTGCCTCCCTTGTTGTTTTCATCCAACCTAAAACAATGGCTAACACCAAGAAGCAGACTCAGCGAGTACAAAGTGCCAACAGCGGAGTCTCGACACGTTACAGAGACAAATCCAAACAACTCCCTCAACCCGGTATTATTATCAAATCATTAACTAGCAGGGCAAAGTTTTTAGCCTGTTGTTGGCGGCTATTTGATGTTAGTTTAAAGCTAGCATTACTAGCTGGTTAGCTAAGTTTTAATTAAGTTAAAACCCAACTTGCTAACAAGGATAGCTGCAGACACAAGTGTCTCGCTAAGTTTACCTGAGTCGACCTCCATCATTCCCTTTTCTGAGAGAATAAAATAGCTACGTATCGGATAATGTTTCTATTAGCTAACAATTAACCTAGCAGAGTTCGTCAGCAGGGAGTGGACCCTCCGCTGTCTGTCAGGAAGACTACACCGCTTCTCCCGCAGACAACTTCCTGGATGTGGATACAGGTCCCAGAGCAGCCCTGACCGCAAACCCACTGGTTTTATGTCATTTAATGGTACATTTTCCTTGTTAGTTCCGTCTTATTTTATACTTTGTACTTTATTAATGCAATGTAATGTAATCCCTCATCTATACAAATAAAGATGAAAATGAAATAGCTTGTCTGAAGGGTACTCAGCGACTTAGTATTGCTCTAAATTGGGGTCAGACTTGATGATGCAGAATTTGAGTTGTGGTTGCTAAATGAAATGGATCAAACTCCTAAAACACTGCATCCTACATTTCCCAAAATGCAACTCAATACAATCTATTGTAAATACATTCCCTGCCAGGTTAATGCCCATGTCTGTCAAACTCCATGCATTACCTTTATATTTAGTCCATGCCCCATGTTTGCAACATGGGGTTATTTTCTCTTACTCTTTCCTCCAGGGCCATAAAAGATATTGTGCAAGTGCTTTTACAGGCTGTGTACTAGTACCCTCCTACTTGTGACCAGTAACCTAAACGTCGTGTTGAAGCAGCGGAGTGCATGTCTAAAGTGAAGAAGAAAAAGGCTGGGAGAAGAACTAAACAATATGTTTATGTGAGTGTAATCTCTGACCTTTACCAACAGTGGCAAAACAATGAAGTGAAAAAAGCTATCCTACCATAGACCCTGATATATGCCTTGGCCAAGGGAATTTCCCTTTAGTTAGTGAGTAGTGTAATCATATCCAGTTTGCAAGATCTGTCTTTCTATTTATCTATGTATCTATCTATTCATTCATTGATCTATCTATCTGTAGACTTCTTCAGTCAGTAAGCACCACCACAGGTCAACCTACAGCAGATACAACGTGGACTCTTAAGTATGCCAATTAAATTTTAGCCTTAGGGATTCAATTATTTTTTTTTTACACAATACAAAGTGTCCACGTGGGATTTCACAGCCTAATCGGAATCAGTGGACTTTTACCTTTACTTCAGCACACACTTCCTGGTAGCCAGTTTTATCTCATTGACACTGGTTCTCAGGCTGACTCACACAGGCTGCTCCTCAGCACGGACCACTAAAAAGACTTCAAGTCATTCTTCTGCAACTCTACAGCATTTTGTCAGGACTTCCTCCCTGTATACACATTTCCCAGGTAAGCAGGGTTTGAGAAGAGAGCAGAATATAGTTTATCAAGGTTTTTTATTATCTGCACAGTGTGTTGACTATGTGTTGTCCTATGTGTAGTTCTGAGTTTTTTCTTTCTAACTTCCACCGTTGATTTGTCCGACTGTAGTTTTCTGTGAACTGTTCTTTAGATTTTCCTTCTCTGCTAGTGGCTCTGTGTAAGAACCATAGAGCTAGGCTACTACATGCGGTGGAAACCAAACCTACTGTGTGAATTAATGATGAACAGATGAGGATGGGACTAAGAGATTACATTACACGAGCTTCCCCCCTGACAATGTAGCTGTCAGTTTGAGCACAGAAAGGCACTTGGCCTCAACGTGCTACTTGTTTAAGCCACAGCTGGCAACTGAAACCTAAATACAACATGTTAAGAAGGCATATGCTCTCATCTTTCTCATGATAACTTAAAGACGCATTATTATAGTCATCTATGTCTTTTTAACAGTGTGCTTCTGGACTATACAAACATCAACATATTGAGGAGAGGCTGTGACAGAGTGAGCTGAAGGACCGTCGTCGTTTTCAAAGAAGAGCGAAAGGATCAATTTGAAGGATCTCATGACAAGTTACAGCAACGGAGCATTCTTCAACCCTGCCTACCATGACAGCGAGACTCTGGAAATTGATAGAAGGTTTGTGGTAATATGATGACATAAAATGTGGTTTTGTCTTCAGATGTGCATCCGAGGATCATTTATTCAAAGAAAAACCTGCTTCCCTTATTTCAGTTTTTCAAGGAATGTGTTTGAGTGAGTGCTGTGTGTAATCTGAGGGCATATACTGCACCGTGAAAGAATGAACAGGATGTCCTCGAGGAACAGGCAGCTGTGAGGATGTGGTATTCTTCCTGGCTACACCCCAGGCTGTAAGAGTGATTCAATTTGTTTTTCTTCTTTGGGGAAAGAACTTTAAGGTCTTTAAAGACTCTGAAAGTTTCGAGGAATGAACAGTAAACTTCAGTGACAAATCTATTTGTCCACTGGTCTCTGAAGTTTACTCAGAAACTCAATCCTGCACTTCCTTGTAGGATATTATAACCTTATTATTACCCACCTACCTCCATAGCCATGTCTGTGACACTTATTTAATTACAGATAATGACCACATTGTAAACATGACTTGAAATTCCAGTTCCTCTCTTGAATTGATAACTCCAGTGTTCTCAGGTATCATAACACACAAACTATATGACCTCAATGATAAGCCGTTTATCTTCCACCTTACACTTCATTTGTTCCGTGTGGTCTCTAGGCCTTCCAGCAAAACCCACCACACTAACCCCTACGCCAGGGAAGACCCGTCCTGGCAGGGTGAGGGGGCAGATGCGAATTACCCCGCAAATGGTCAGACCAGCGGTGATGATGGCGTGGGCAGAGTGCCCTGGGGGGGCTGGCAGGAGGAGAGCTGGAGGGGGAGAGAAAGCATCCCCATGGGCCTCATCTCAACGCGCCCCCGGAGTCCTTCATGGCAGCATGACCTCAGTGAGTGGACCAGCACTGAGTGGCCGAGCTAAGTTTATTGGACTATGGAACAAGATTAAGTCTGCGTTTAAATTATGATGTCTATACTGCATTGTGTCATAGAAAGAAGCAACGTTATTTGATGTGGACTACTTGTTAGACTACAGGGTTTTTTTGTGTGCCTCTATGTGTTGCTAAGTGACACTCCTGTTGACACTTCTACTCCATCTCCTGCTCACTTGTTTTATTCAGATCACAGCACGTTCCAAATCCCCGCTGACTCTCAGTATGATCGATCATCTTCTATTCGACTTCCTTCTTCAACGTTAGGTAATGGTTAAACTAATCTTACTCAATACATGACTTTATTTTCACAGTTACTGTAAGTTCTCACACTGTTGCTATGGAATCTCTAAACACACACTCGCTGAGTTGCTAAGTGCTTTACAGGACATGGATCATTTAAAATAAAAGTGACATTCATGTTGACCTGTTGACTTTTATTATCAATCAAAACCCAACTGGATAAATATTAACAGAGACTGCACACAACAACAACTGACAAGGAAGTTGGCAAAGAAAATAAAACAGGGGAAGGGGATTGTTTGGAAAATGTTATCTTAATCCAAAGGACATAATCTGAAGGTTGTGTGGACATGTGTCTGCAAAAGGGAAAAATAAATCTGAGCGGACATTTATTGTTGTCAGGCATTTGTAGCTGGACTGTGTCCTTCGTGCTGTACTGTATCAAAATCCTCGTACAATTACTGGCTGTATCTTTAGCTTTCAACTTGTGTTTTCGACATGAAAACATGCTGACTTTAGCTCAAGGCATCGCTGTGTCTAAGTACAGACTCACAGAGCTGCCAGCATGGCTGTAGACTCTTGCTATAATACAACTTAAGCATCACCATGCGACCTGTGAATAACAGTCACTGTAGTATCACGGTTGGCAAAGCTACAGTCTCATAGGTTTAATCAGGAGCAAAGATAATGTAAGAATAGCTGTATGATAGCAACCATATCAGCTCATACTGTATTTTGCACTGCTATCAGCTGTACCTTCAATCAGTGTATTTACAGTAGGTAATACACACATCTCAAAAGGCTACATGCAGTAGTTAATCAGGAAAAAATATATAAAGAGAAGATAGTAAATTTCAGTCAAGCTGTGATGGGAGAGTAAATGTTTAAATGTGTGAGCAGCTACGGCTGTTACATTCAAAAATGCCAACCTTGATGACTGTCACCCTGCTCCTGTATTTCCCATCTGCTCCGTGTGTTTACCTTTAAATATCAAGCTCACAGGAAAATCCGTGACAATCACAGCCGAACAGCAAAACCCATTCTTCTCTCCTTGTTTGTTGATCCAGGTAACATGACAATGAGATGGAGGGGGATTACAATGAGAAGGATGAGCATGTTTCCGAACGCCGATGCTGCCCATCTAGCTTTCACAGAGAATGCCATCAGGAACGAGATGGAGAATGGTAGGAGCCTGTGACATGGTGTCGGATTGTTCCTGTGATCATGTGCGACGTGGTGTGCGACAGCTGATCTGCATTCAGGATGGTAGTCTGTGTACAGATAACAGGGAAGGCTTATCATGTCATCCTGTGTGTGACAGAGGAACAGAATCTGGTGAAGGAGCTCGTTGCCCTGTCAGCACGGGACCGAATTAGGGCCATTCGGAACCGTCCAATGAGCTTTGAAGAGAAGAAACATATCAGGTGGGTTTTGACTGACAAGTCAAGGTGATAGGCTTCCTTGTCAGTGTCGGTTCTAGGCACTGAGTTAACCATTGCACCCTGCTGAGAACTATAACACAAGGATTCTGTATGCAAAGACAAGGTGGTATTGTGGCTTAGTGGTGTTGCAATATAGATCACTGGGGGAAAAGTTGCATATATGTGAGCAAACACACACACACACACACACATACACACACACACCCTGTCCCATTGCTTCAGGGTACATTACACAAGAAACTATTAGAATGAAAGGTAGTCCAAAGGTTTTTCTGCAGACTGTAGCACCTGTGTGTCAGATTCTAATTCATCAGGAGATATAGATTTGTCATTATCACTCCAAATTACGTTCTACCTCTACAGGAGCCAAGTTCTGGCATTCAAGTCTTCTAAGCAGTCTCACCAGTTCACGTGTTTTGCAGATTGCTCTGAGAATGTGTCACTGGTGAGTGTTTCATCAATCATAAAAGAATATGCGGCAACTCCATACTTAGACAACTCACTTTGAGTATAGCCATCTGATTCATAACCTATGCTTGTATGCTGTACATGTCACAAGCTGTTCTCTCAGTCTTTCCGCAGGTGCGGCTACAGTATGCGGTCAGCCAGGCAGACCCTGGAGCTGTGGCAAGGCATCATGAAAGAGATAGGCGGCAAGTTTGGCACCAGCGTCCTCTCATATTTCGTGTTCCTCAAGTGGCTGATCATGTTCAACATTTTCTCCTTCCTGGTCAACTTCGGCTTTATCACCATCCCGCTGCTTGTTTACGACCCCTCACCCAACATACCTCCCAACGTGAGCTTCAGAGGACTGGAGATACTGACTGGAGCTGTAAGTGGAGACTCTTATCACACCACATACCTTTACCTTGTAAAGCCACAATATCTTCATATAAACAGTGGATTAAATGACTATGTATGATTTGAAAGGGGTCACTCATAGTGACAAGCCCACAAAGCAACTCTGCTGTTCCCCAAAAACTATTATTTTGGTTTTATGGCCTGCAGCTTAACTGTTTTAGTTCACTCTCATCAATCAACCAAGTTTATTTGTCACATGTAATCATATATGTTGCAATCACAGTGAATTGTAATGATACTGCCCTCTCACCGCACTCATTGGAATAATTTCAAAGTACATGAACATAGTGAAGCATTTAGCAGCTAAAGGGTCAGATATTTCCCTCAGTAGTTGGTGGAGACCAAAAACAGAGCTAAAAGGAGCGTGAATGTTGTTGTTAGGTGGCCAGAGCAACTCCAAATGAATGTTAATGTTGCTCCGTGTCTGCTAGATGTGTAAATAGGCAACTGTTTGCTAACATGTTTACCACAACTAGGTGATATGTCAATGTCATGTCAGAAATGTGTTTTGGTTTCTCCAGGGTTACTTTAACTACACTGTCATGTACTACGGTGGCTACAGCAATGAAACCCTGGCGGGTCTGGTAGACTACAACATGCAGTTGGCCTATTTCTTCACCATTGCAGTCTACATGGTTCTGTGTGGAATTGCACTTATCTTCAGGTCAGTCCAGTTGTCTGTATAATTATGGAACAGTGCTAATTGCGTTTGATGTAGATCACAAAATTTTGCTTTATTGCACATTTACTCGCATCATTTTCTTTCACGTTAACAGCAGTTTGAATACAAAAAAAAGTATGTCTCTATCCTCATGCAGCATGGCCAGCTCGTTCAAGAAAAACTACGTACTTGCAGACCCAGCTTCAAACAGTGCGTGGCAGCTTCTGTCCAGCTGGGATTTTAGTATCACCAATGAGAGAGCAGTGAGACAGCGCAAGAACAATCTACGTGTCCAACTCAAGGTGACTATTACTGTGTTACAAACCTACTTTTGTCAATAAAGACACCAAGTCAGGAAAAAGAGAGGTGTTTTATTATAGAATAATTTCACCTACATGTCATGAAATATATCTGAAACTCTGAATGACGTATACAGGACACACTAATTCATATTTTTCTAAGCTTTGTAGCTACATTTTAGAAATCAGCTCTAGCTGCAAAGGACATTTCCATAATTAGCTTTCAGAGGTTAATTCCTGTTTAAGGACACATCACACGTCTCATTATTTTTAATCACCATGTTTGTCCTCTTGCCACTTCTTCAGGAGTCTTTGTCAGAGAAGGCCCAGGGGGACCTGCTAACCCTCTCTGAAAAACTGAAGCACTTTGGGGTTTACCTGGGTTCCTGGCTCCTCTCCACCAGCTTGGCTGTTGGCTGTGGAGCCAGCATCTATTATCTCTGCCAATATCAACAGCAGGTACACAAGTCAAGATTGAGATAATTAGTCTCAATGTTGAATTGGAATAATTGTTTTTGTTGGCTATAGACTACAGAGAACAGAAAAAAAGGTTTCTTTTCCTTCTGGAAAATTCTGTCATTCTTGTTGTCCCATTAAAACCGATACTAAGAGAAAAATGTCCTCGTCTGCACCGTAGCAGATCCCTTTGTATGCATGTGTAGAGAAACACGTTAAAGCATTTGGTCTTTAAAATCCACATCAGCATGTTATAAGCTTACAACTTACTGACAGTAATGTGTCAAGTTATTTACCGGCAGGGCAGGCTTTGGTTCATTTCATTGCACACAGTGTCTCGTCATCTAGTGCTACCTTGATCTGACCTCCATCTGTTATCTTCATAGCGGGTAACTGATGCTGCCAACTGGTCTCTGCTTCGGGAGGCAGAGACTCTCCTGGTTCCCTTTGTGGTGTCTCTGATGAACCTGGTTGTGCCGCTCTTCTACTCCCTTTTCAACAAGTTTGAGCCGTACTCCAGCCAGCGCAAACAGATCTACGCTCTGGTAGTCAGGTTAGATTGCAGGAACTCCAGTTTCTATTCAGGAAAGAGCATAAAGTACATGAATTAAAGGACATAAGATCAAGGAATATGTTTTTCTTTTTTAAGGAATATTTGAATAGAATAGTACAGTTTGGCAAATACACTTTCTTTCACTTTCTTGCCGGGAGTTAAATGTGTAGATTGATACCAATCAGCAGATCCTGTTTCCGCAGGATTGGAATCTACTTCTCTCCTCTGCTGCCTGCCATCCAGATTCTCAAATTTTTCATCTTTTTTTACTTAAAGAAGGTAAATGCAGGTTCATAAGGTTTAGAGGCCTTGGTGATTGTAAACTGAACTGCCATGATGACACGCTGCCATAGGCAGACACAATGCCATCGCTGCCCGAGCTGCTCCATATACTGTTTTAGGCTCACGTTACTCTATTTGTGCACCTGGTTCAATAATTGATTGAAAATGGTTGTTTTTACACCTTTTTATACACTCTTTTATTTATTTATTCATTTTACAATTTTTTTGTACAGATTTAACAAACCACATTTAAAATGTTAATGAGGGAGATTAAGAGGTGCTTGTACAGTAGGAGGACTTTGTTAGCTTCAGGCTAGCTGTTTTCCCCTGTTGTTTCTAGTCTTTATGCTAGCTAAGCTAACCAGCTGCTGTCTCCAGCTTCATATTTAGCGTACAAACATGAGAGCAGTTTCGATCTTGTGGCAAGAAAGCAAATTCGGGTATTTGCCAAAATGTCCTACTATTGCTTTGAACATTGTTAATGCTTGAAATCTTTTTTTCTCTTTTCCCACATACAGAAATGTGTTGCTCAAGATGTCCATTTTGGCTGTCTTGTGTTATTACTGGATGAATGTGGTGGCTAAGAAGTTTTCGGTAAATTTGACAAGGATGAACCTTTAAGTGCCATCTTTAAACACACCACTATTAGTTTCATCGATAGACATTGACAGCTATTCATCAACTTAATGTGTTCTCAGTGTTGGGAGTCCGTGGTGGGACAGGATTTGTACCGTCTGGTCATTGTTGATTTCCTTTTTCTGATGTTGGGATCCTTCTTTGGAGAGTTTCTTAGCAAGTGAGTTACACATTTTCAGTTTGTTTATTTGTTTCAAAATCATAGAGATGGGGAAAGTTAATCTCATCATAATTTCTCTATAACAGTGTGATTGGGACGAGATTACTACCACGTCTGGGGGTTCCAGAGTTTGACATTGCCAGAAATGTCCTCGAACTCATCTACGCACAGACCCTGGCCTGGTAAGAACAATGCATTCAACACTTACTACAGGATCTATCAACTCAATGGAATTTAAATCAGGGCTTGTGTTTTCTCTCCTGGCCTCAGTGCTAATTTACTATGAAAAGGTAGTTTAACCTCTATTTTCTCTCCACAGGATTGGAATCTACTTCTCTCCTCTGCTGCCTGCCATCCAGATTCTCAAGTTTTTCATCTTGTTTTACTTAAAGAAGGTAAACGCAGGTTCATAAGGTTTAGAGGCCTTGGTGATTATAAACTGAACTGCCATGATGACACACTGCCATAGGCAGACACAATGCCATCGCTGCCATCGCTGCTCCATATACTGTTTTAGGCTCACGTTACTCTGGTTGTGCACCTGGTTTAATAATTAATTGAAATCCTTTCATCACATTGACCGCATGCTTTGTTTTGTGTTATGGAAAAGACAGGCAGGGTTTTGGATTTATGGAGTAAACCTTTTGTTGCACTGAACTAGGCAAGGTCAATCAATCCCAGAAGAGTAAATGACAATTGGTAATTTGACCCAGGCTGGATCTGGTGTTGTTGAATGTTTCATGAACCTGCTGAATGATCTTTGAAGCAATGCTATTCAAAGCTCTGATGACACCTTCATGTTAGGCTGAAATGAGCTCATGGTTTTGTAAACTTGTAAAATATTTCCCCAGGTCAGCCTGACCCAGAACTGCCAGCCTCCACGGCGGTCAGGCAGAGCTGCTCAAATGCAAACCATCTTCATTGCCCTCCTCTTCTTCCCTTTCTTTGTGGGAGCCCTGTCCGTGGTTGCATACACTGCCTGGAGGTACGAGGACATGACCTGTTTTGGCCATTATGAATTTATGTCACATTAACAGCCTGGAGTCAAAGAAAATCATTGTACAAGATCATAACCTTCTGAACAAAATTATAACAAAACCCCACCAGTCTTGGGCACATGCTGCATTCTTTACCCAAACCAAACCTCAGTCTTGTTTTGTCCACATTGTCCTGCTCTGTAGACTGAGTCCCTCAGAGCAGTGTGGTCCTTTTCGGGGACTCAACAATACCTTCAGTGTGGTGGAAGTCTGGATGGATGATCTGGAGAAGATCCCTGGTTCTCAATGGGCCATCTGGATCTACCAAAATGTCATCAGAAGTGAAATCTTCTACTTTCTTGTCACACTCATCATCATGTAAGTGCATAGTGCAGGTGCTATGTTGTGTGTGTGCTACACGTATTGTGTAGATAAAGTCCAGCTGTGAATCAGTTTTTGTGAAACACATTCATTCTAGGCTTTGCACTAGCTGAGGCCGATTTGAGTTAGAGTAATTAAAGTAATGGACACGTTACAATTTTGGTAGCACTTAAGGAAAAGTCAATGCATCACCAAAGCCATTAGGATTCATCTTCTGGGGACCATGAATCTCTGCGCAAAATGTCATAACAATCCATCTGACAGATGTTGAGATATTTCAGTCTGGACCAAAGTAGTGGACCGGCTAACAGGCCAACAGTGCCAGCTAACGTATGTTGAAATTATATATTATATAAATCAGATATTTAGTTTCTCAAATATATGTACAGGCTGTAATGATGTTATACATAGTGATAGAATAGGAGCCATGTATGAATTGTGCAAAATGTTTTGTGTTGATTGGAAGGAAAAGTAATTCTGAAGATTATTTATTTATTGCGTATTTAAGAAATCTTACTAATAAACTAATTAACTAAGCCAATGAGTCAATTGATTATAAGGTTTGTTGGGACATTACATCATCAGTTAATCATCAGTTAATCAGTCATGTAAGGTAACCATGGTGCTCAATTCAGCAACATAACAACAACATCATACCAAGCAGTCAATGTTGTAGTGCCTTTAATGACATTTATTTGACTATCAAAACAAAGACTGATACAGACTGGAACAAGGGTGAAAACAGCATGTGGTTGTGTGTGTATTCATGTAAGATTTTGTGTCATTATGTACATTGTGTCTACAATATTATGTCATGTATATTATCATGTTTTTTTACTCAGAGTCATTATATACATCTTCTGGCAAGTCACTCAGGGCCGCAAGCAGCTTATTGGTCAACTGAGACAACAGATTGTTAATGTAAGTGTGTTTTTAAAAACTGTCCTTTTGTATATTTTTGACTTTATTTGGTACCCATTTGGTATGTCTGTTTGTCCCTTTGGCTGCATTCGAAATTCATTTTTCAGTCATGTCTGTTTTTTCTTTTCCTTCTCTCTCTGTTTTCTCTGTCGTTTTCTTTCACTAGGAAGGGAAAGACAAGTCCTTCTTGCTAGACAAGCTCCAGAACCTCCAGAAATCTCAGCCTAATAAAAAATCCAAACAGAAGAATGCAAAAGAGGTTTGTTGTGAAAATTCTTTCATGCCGGCTAATCACCTGTCATCCTGAGATTTGTTATCAACCTCGCTGCATCTTTTCTTCTCCTTCAGCACACCAAACGGCGTTCAGATGAGCACTCTTCGGGCGGTCACTCCAACTCAAACGCCATGGTTCAGGCTTTACTCGCTCGGCAGCGGCTCGAGGAGGAGGAGGAGAGACGCAGTGGAGTGCCCGTTCCCTCCGACATCTCCACCTCCAGCGCTCTGGTTCAGGCCATGTTGGCCCGTCAGAGAGCTGACGACCAGGATGAAGATTTGTGCCAGATGCCTAATAAACACCCGTCATCCTCCAGCGCCCTCACACAGGCCATGCAAGCCAGACAGAGGGCCCAGGTTCCAGACAGGGATGAATACTACAGTACAGCAGGTTTTTCTGAAAATCCTGCCAACAGCGCATCCAGCGCTGTCACACAGGCCAGACAAAGAGCAGAGGATACAGATGGCCTGCCGTCAAGTGTTATGATGCAAGTCATGCAAGCCAGACAAAGAGCAGAGGAAGAGGACAGGATCCACAGGGTCCCTGCTCCTCCACAAAACCCAGCTCCTGCAGGCTCCAGCGCTCTCATACAGGCCATGTTGGCCCGGCAGCAGGCCCAGAATGAGTATGATGACGGTTACTGAACAAAGGGCTCTGACTTTAGCTTACCGTGGGGAGAGGAACAGAATGGAAAAGAACAACAGAAGGGATTTCTTTAAGATGACTGCAATCACGCTTGTTACCCATAGATGAATTAGCATCAGTTATAAGTCCAGAAATGGGGTGATGTCTCCAGAATTGCAATACACTCAGTGCTGCTGCACATGCAAAAGTCCTAAGATTGTAGCAGGGTTAGGAGAGAGTGCAGGTCCACCTCTTTATGAATATATTTTAACACTAAGCCTTGTAAGATAAATAAGCACTGTAATGTATATATGCTAGGCTTGATCTTGTGCCATTTCTAATGTAATTTCTGTATCATAAACGCCAGTTGTTGCTGTATATATTCACTGTGAATTGTAGATTAATACCAGATACAAATAAAAGACAGTAACAAGTAAATGCATCATTGTCCCTGGCATTACATCAAACTTTTAAAAAAACAGTTTGAAACCTGTCTAAAGTGTCAGCAAGCAAAGATGCAAACATTGTCTGTTAAGACAACACTGCCCTCTGTAGGGATCATTTATACAATGCCACAGATTAGGCATTGAGTTTTAGGTTTTATCACACAATGACTGTCTTCTCAAACTTTGTACTTAGCCAGAGGTTCATCTGTCATATTAAACATTCCCTCCAGATATAAGAAAAAAAAGAAAAAGAAAAAAAACTCGGCTTTGAATAATAATTTCTCTCTGATATAGGGTTTTCCCGTTAAAAAAAAGTCATCTTGTTAAAAAATATTAAATTTACATCTACTCATTTTCCCCTGATTGAAAATCCTCCAAAATGGTTTCTAAAGTTGAACTGCTGGATATAACGTGTCTCCTACTTCACTGAAAAGTCCTCAGAGTATGTGCACTGGAGGTTTCATGTGTCCACATCACAACTGTGAAAGTTGTTAAATTATAGGCTTCCAAACTAGTTATGATGTCACAAAATCCTGTGGATGCCCTACACTCAAAAGTTGAGCACAGAGAAACTTTCCCCCCAAAACTGCACATCCAAATCAAGTAAAAAGTGAAGTATGAGAACTGATATGTTCATTGCTGTAATATTTATACACTAATGCAAATTAAAATTGCATTTGATTTTCATTAATAGAGGCCTTATACTTAATGATAAGCATATGCATATTTACAAAATCTGATTCTGAAAAGTTTGGGGAACAGTGGAAATGATGCCCTTGGACTAAACAATAACCAAAACACAGTTTTGAGTGGAGAGGGATTTAATATCCAGCATATTCGTCTGAACAGGGACATTTTCACAGCATATTTATTGTCCTCCAAAGTAGAAACATCAAATGAAAATGACATGCTTCACTGGAAATGAGTTATACTATAGACTGTTGATCATCCCTATTGTGCCAATATAAGTGCTCAAAAGAACTTCAGTGTTACAAAGGTCTGTTTCTCTGCAGTTTGTCCTGATATGGCTCACACTAGTTTAATGAAAACAGATGCTCGTTTGGGCTTCGTGAGACCATAAAATTAACTGACTGTGAAGATCCAAAAGAAAAACGATACACAACCATTCTGTGGACAAGCATACTGCACACTTACACCCCACAACTTATTCACAATTTATATATCAGACCTGCAAACTGTAGAGTAGTGGAGAAGGTGACAAGATCCGAAACTAAAATCCGGTAGGGGGGTCCAGGAGAAAGTTTTAGTGATTTTAATACGCAAATGGAGCCTTTTGGAGTGTTTGAGATTAGAAGACAACGAGAAAACAACATTTTTAATAAACGTCTTAATAAACAAATAACTTTTAGAGCATTTCAATTATTTTAATCACAATATCTGAGAACAGGCAAGACGGGCCATGGGATAAGCTGTCAGATAAAGTAGAAGTATAAAGTAAAGTATAAGTGGGGGCGCCCCGGCTCACCGGGTAGAGTGCATACCGCATATAGTCCTTACTGCGCCCTCTCTCTCCTGCATTTCCTGTCATTCTTCACTGTCACTATCCAATAAAGGCAAAAAAATGCCCATAAATCTAAAAAAATTTGTACGTACAATACTTATAATGTAAATGTACTTAGTTACTTTCCACCACTGGTAACTGAGTTGAGAAATGCTATGAAGTTAGCTAATGCCAGCTAGTTTAGCAAACATTACATATCAGGAAGGTAGCTACCGGTGTTACACCCAAATAGGAAATGCCTAAATGTTTTATCATACTTTATCACTTTATACTTTATTATGATAGGTGTTACCAAAAATGCTCCACAGTATTTAGATAGGGTCACAAATTTTGAGAGCTGTTAGCCAAAAATTGTGACCCTATAATATTCATATATTAGATATAGAGAGGGTGACAAATTCTAATAACCATGATAGCAGAAACTTTTGTGCATAGGTCTGTCTGTAGAGCTCCAACACCTCAGCTGACAATATTTGGTCAACATGTTTTCATGTATAAATGCAATAAAGTATGATAAAAACATTTGCAGTAGCAATGTAGCTGAAAATCATAATTAGGTCACAGAATATGGTGTAACACCGGCACTTTATCTGCTCAGGCTGCAGGTACTCAAACTTGACTCACGGCAAACTCTCGAATGGACAGTCATTCTCAGATTATTCACTTCAGCCTGAGCAAATATAGAGCCGCACTGTAGCCTCCAAACATGTCAAGTCCAAACAAGAATAAAGGGTAGAGGGTAGAGGGTGTCTTCAAGCGGACGTCACGTAGCAGAAGAAGTCAAAGTTCCGATTGGCCCATAGAAATGCCACCGAAATTAAATGCTGCACTATTGACTGGGCAATCCAATACGGTTGAGGCTAGCCTGGATTGGCGGGAAGGACGATCTCATAGCAAAGACAGATAATTCATTCTCTCTCACTCACTCATTTTTAAAAACTCTTCAGATCCACACGGTTCATGTGAATGACCTGGTTGACACTAAAAATTGTGTTTGTCGCTAAAAGGCGACGAGTTTGCAGGTCTGATATATGTAGGCACATCATTTGTAGCTTGATTTCACCATGAATGAAAAAAAGGTTAAATTGTCACTCTGTCTTGGCATTGATTTATTGATTGACTGAAACATGTTTAATAAGGCTATTAGCATCTGAGAGACCCTCACTCTATTTATATGGGTGTACTTAACAGTTTCTTTTAAATCTACATTGTGGTGGGTTACACAGAGAAAACACCTTCATCCATGAGATTAGTCCACTTTGAAGCTCCTATGTGACTTGAAGCTCCGTGACGACTAATGCCAACAACACACCCACATTTAAGGCAGTGTTAAAATGTATCAGATGGAGCTAATGATTTTGCCTGAAATCCTGTGTTCATCCCGTACTGAACACCGACCACATGTGGACAACAGGGTTTTCATCCATCAAGTTGCCACACTGAGAGAAATGCCACCACCTGCTGTCCAGTCCCGCTCAGCACTGTTCTTCTCCCAAAGATGCTGCAATGTCACCCAGGTCCAGAGAGTCAGCAGGTATGGGAGTTTTTCTGATACTTTTCGGGGTCTGGCTGGAATAAACCTCCACAGATTTGGAGATGGAGTGGACGGAGTGTCCCCGGAAGTATCCGAAAGCCTCCCTTGCGTGCTCCTCCCGGATGCTTTGCTCGAAGGTCTTGCGCTTGTGCCTGAACTCAATGACGGTCTTCGTATAGGAGTTGAGGGTGGTGACTGACGCGCCCATGCAGCAGGTGAAGGACGCCCAGGCCATGCTGATAGGAAAACAGAACAAAGAGGAATTCACTTTGTTGGCTTTTATGATGAAAAATGGTGAGCACCCGTGTAGGGACACGATCCAAATCGCATTTTGACATTTTTCCTCAACATTTTTGTCTGCTGAGATTAGTGTCAATCACTTTAAAGCCCTTCTGCTCCCCTCAAGCATGCCGGGCCACATGTGAGATCACACATTCAAATCACCGTCTCATGTACTGTTACGCAGGTTGGTTAATGCCCACAAAAGGTCATGAATTGTTTAGCCTCTAAAACGAATTTTCAGCATACTGTGCATATTGTAAAGGAGTGAAATATTATCCCCTTATGCAATTCCAATCACGCCTGTATCGGGGCTTTGGACACCAAAGCCTAATCCTGCCGTAACATGAGAGCTTTGGGCTTTTTTCATTAGAGACAGTGATGCTGGGGAGAGGTGAGAGCAGAGCTACAACAGACTACTTGGGGCTGCGACATGCAGAATGGAATCCCCTATCTGCTCACCTAATGGGTGAGCTGACTTAACTTTATTGATATAGCAGTGTTTCATATGATATCGGTGAACAAAAATAGTATGAGTATGGTCTTTGAGTATGATTTTCGTGTGACTATGGCTTCATACCAGAAGGACCAGCCGTAGTCCCAGTTGTAGGGCCTCCAATCAGGTGGGCCGAGGCTGACAGTGACCTGGAAGACCTGTGTGTACATCACATGAGCCACCATACCAAGAAGACCTGAAATAATACAGACAATATGTGGTTAGTTAGCTGGCTGCATGACATATGGCTAAAAAATATGCACAAAGGCTCCTTCATTCAGAAATAGAGTTACAGTAAAGCCTTTTCATGTACATACAAATGTGCATACATGTAAACACACTGACATAATGTGACGCCAATCTCATCCAAATAGTTTAAGCTTGTTCTTTCTGAAATGTTCTGAGCTTTCTTTTTTGCACAGGATCTGCAAAATAAATATCATCTGTAATTCCATCGGATCATGTCAGCCACTGAAAAAATACATTTCCTCACCTTATGACTTGTCAACATGACTCATACAGTTATTTATCACTCTCACGTCATAGATTTGAATAAATGTAGTTTGTATTTATTCCTCATCGTTACAGAAAAAGACAACAAAGACTTGACTATAGTGCATCAGAAGCAATAAACTCAAACACTCAAAGACCTTCAGTTAATAACAAATAAAATATGACCACCTGAGAGCACAGTGAAGACAGCAGCGAAGGCATTGAGCTTGAGTCCGTCAATGACGTTGCTGGAGTGGACCAGCTCTAAACACATGAGGCTGAAGCCCACCACCAGCAGAACAATGTACAACATCTCAGAAACCAGCGACAGCCACAGCATCCCTGCAAAATGGGCACATTTGATTACAATAACATCAAATATTAACATTTTAACATTTTAAATCATGGTGTGATATAACTTGCAGTATATTACAATAACACCATAGTCAGCCCAAGTACAGAATACAGGTGAATAACATACATGTATAACCAAGCAACAGCACCACGTTGATCTCATCCATCATCTCAGTGATTCCTCACAAAGCTAATAGGGGCTGATGTTATCATGTCCAACTGGTAGGGTGCTGAATTTCAACTGATGCCAGAGCAGTCTACTCCAAATCTTATTCAGCTTTCCAACGAACCAAGCCGAGTGTAATTGCATCTCCATCACAGTCTGCCTCTCGTCTTTCTTTCTCTTCAGTCACTTCACAGAGTGACAGGAAGTGAGCATTTCTCAAATGACAGTGTCAACACAGCTGAAAATGGCTGCATCTGTGTCCCCAGTATGGATTCATAGTAGAAGGGAAATGCCCAAAATGAAAGTTAAGTGCTTGTCGAATTTGGGAAGTCGAAGCTGACCAAACATGATGCTATGTGAGTATTTACAGTACATGGTAACAATTGTCCTCCATAGTTCAGTGGATAAAACTTACTCCCCCTGTCGTGTCGAAGTGTCCTTGAGCACTGAACCCTAAGTTGCTCCGGATGGAGGCCAGCACCTTGCACAGCAGCTCGGGCGTGAATGGGTGAATGAGACTTAACTGTAAAGCGCATTGGGAACCGTTAGGTTTGAAAAGTGCTGTATAAGTGAAGACCATTTACCATATCTTACCTTCAACAATAGATACGATTATTTAGAAAATGTATATGTAACTTAACTGTTAGGGCTGAAGTTCCAGTTCTTGCTTTGGAGACTTTACTGTCAACGTCTAAATAATCACCTTAAAGATTATGAAGTAAATCTAACAAAGATGATGCATTTATTGTGTGCAAGCCATTACACTTCTTTGCTTATAGCCATGTCTGTGAGGATGCCTGTGACGATAATCCAATAAACCAGATTTACAGATTTACTCTCTTCTTACTAATGTTTCAAACCAGGCCTCATGCACAATGGATTTGACAGAATTACATTAAGAGAGTGGTTTGCAATAACAGCATCAATCATTTCGTGTTTTTTCGTGTGAATATTTAACTGTGAGTTCCCTCTCTGTAGGGCAAAAGAGAGAAAAAGTCTTGTAAATTTTAAACTCCACTAAATAGGTAGTAACTGTCTCATGAGTGTCCTCGGTGGGATTGCTGAAGAACATTTGATGGTGGTTGGACCTCCTGATGATGAGCAGTGGACACTCACCTTTCTCTGATGCCGGGGCCAAGTCGATGAAGCTTCGGCATCTCTCGCCTACAGCAGAAAAACAACGTATTGTCATGACAGCACGGTAGCAGTGGCATCTTTAGCCGATACTTTATGCTGAATTCACTATTAGCTTTTTCCCACCAAACTAGCTCTGGTTCTTGAACTGGGTCAGTTCAGGAATCTTGGAGCCTTGGTGCTATGTAGTGAGCCAGCCCACCATTGTAGGAAGGATGTATCATCAACGGAGGGCATTCCGCGATGCACAGCGGAAGTTGTAGATGACCAAATTGGGTTTTGACGATTTCTCACTTGACTTCTCCATTGTTGCCTGCTCTTCTTCACTCTTAAGGTCAAGGAAAATCTGCAACTTTTTTGTTCCAGCTGGGAACCAACTTATTGCGTTCCGAACAAATTTATTTCTGGTCGAAATGCTCCGAACGGTTCAAAAGTAGATGTGCGCTGAACCCGTTCCATGTTGGTGGAAAAGGGGCATCGAGCACTGCAGAAATACATGAGTAACATGATCATGGAAGAGTTTGCGAGTGGCAAGGTCAAAGGGCACCGGTTTAGGATAAACAAACAAAACTGCATAAATAAATGCTCTTAGTACTGAACTGATACAGGCCTCAGTCCCAGTCCTAATCTGTTTTTCATTTCCAATTTCT
Organism: Enoplosus armatus; assembly: GCF_043641665.1. Taxonomy (NCBI): domain Eukaryota; kingdom Metazoa; phylum Chordata; class Actinopteri; order Centrarchiformes; family Enoplosidae; genus Enoplosus; species Enoplosus armatus. The sequence continues at coordinate 3,512,513 of NC_092181.1, read as the reverse complement.
GTCCAGGTGTGTTTCACTGGATCTTCTCAGACTGAGCATGACCTCCAACCCGATGACCACACAGAAACACCAAATTCAGAGTTCATAAGTTGAATGAATGAAAATGAAGAAACAGAATGTTGACTAAGAGGCAGATGTGTCAGAAACATAGATGTGATGTTTTCCCTCAGTCATCTGTCGAGCGGAGCTGGATTTGTTGTAAGTGGAACACTTTAATCAGGTAGAAGGAGGGTGGCAACAGCTGCTTTGAGGAAAAACTCATCAAGGCCACTGTTACATAATCCTTATTAACTCAAGCTGTCTCAGCCCCCTCCATCGTACAGCCACTTGATGAGATAGACATGTGCTAGCAATTCCTTCTTGAATAATCTCAAAGTGTGGTTTATTTAGAGTCTTGGGCATCCTAACAATATATATTATTAAAACAGTTATACGCTCATGTCAGAGTGCTGTTTCACTGAGTTTGCAGATCAAGTTGCAGTGAACTAACCAGAGAGGACTTATCTCGCCTGATCACACCTTTGACCTGAACTTTTCATGACCCTCGAGCCCCTTGTTATTAAATGACTGTACTCCGATGGAATCAAATTCCTTTTCCATTTCGCTGAGTGAAGAAGTGAAGCTCGTGCAAACATCATTCAGTTTTTTTTCACTTCCATTTTGGCTTAAGCTGTGGAGCAATCACATTCTGCCCCTATCAAGCGCTGCACAGCCACCCACTTAAAACCCCAGTCCGAGTACAATACTGAATCTCTCCTTCCTTTACTTCAGACTGAAGCTCTCGTGTGCTGCAGCCGTTTGCTCTGCATTTCATGCCAGATAGAAACAGATAAAGCAATTTGACCAGAGCCCTGCAATTTGATAAGTAGACTGATATAAATGGAAGGCGATTATCCTGAAATTGTCACGAAATGGAAAAACATGACAAGAACAACTAATCTCCACTTGAACAGAGTGTTGCATTACAACAAACCAGGGTGTTAAAAAGCAGATATTCAGAGGTGAACATTTGTTTATTTGGGTCTGTGTTTGAGTCACTGGTGATGATGATGAGGACAAACTGTGATGATGATGACAATGATGATCTCTTCCGTAACAATCAAAACAAAAGATAGTGAAAAGGAAAAAATGCATTTTTAGAGATTCCAAAAAATACTAATAATAGCCAGAAGTTAATTCATGTTTTTTGAACAGATTTTCAAATCAGTGGTATCAAAAATAAATGATTAAGAGACACGTTTTTCTACATTAAGGCTTCTTTTTCATAATTTCCTCATCTAAACGATTTCATTGGACAGTCCACTGAAGGAGACACACATGTCCTCCAATAACAGTCACTTACACCGTAAATCATTGCACTTCACACTTTATTATGAGCAGTGAAATCATATGACTGTCACATATAACTGAGATATAAAGGAAAGCTAGCTCAGCAGACACACACACACACACACACACACACACACCTCCTCTTACTTTCATCGTGGATGTTTTCCTCGCATGAGAACCAGATGCCGGTGTGGAACTGCCGGAACAGGAACCTGTCGTCCCCCGGTCTCCCAGCTGTACACCACTTTGTTGGGGTCTGTCTCGTTCACTCCGTAGTCTATGCACTGGTGTGTCCGCAGCTTGCTGCACTTCGGCTTGGGGACTCTCTGGGTCCCCACGCACCAGTAAGTCGTTATAAACGCGGTAATTGAGAAAAACAGGGCGAAGAAGTTTAAGGTAACCGACAGGAGGGTCCTGCATCTGCGCGTCGTCGTCATTGTCCGTGAAAGGGATGCAGCGGCGCGCGGAGGACCGAAAAGTTCATGGGTGCGAAGTGGAGTAGGTGCGCGAGCCCCGGCTAATTTCCAAACACACCTGTTGAGGTGCAGGTCAGGTCCCGCGAGGCGCTCTACGGTTACCACACACCCCCATTGACGCTCCGGACACAGACAGCACCCCCCCTCACTGAGCGCAGCTGAGTGCCAAAGTGTCACGTTGTCATCATTTGACTTTTTTTTTCTCTTTCACGCGCGGTGCTCCACGAGCGCCCAGCCTATAGGATGTCACGTTGTCAAAGGATTTGACGCGCTCTCTCTCTCTCTCTCTCTCTCTCTCTCTCTCTGTGTCTCTCTCTCTCTCTCTCTCTCTCTCCTGTCTCTCTCCTCTCTCTCTCTCTCTCTCTCTCTCTCTGTGTCTCTCTCTCTCTCTCTCTCTCTCTCTCTCTCTCTCTCTCTCTCTGTGTCTCTCTCTCTCTCTCTCTCTCTCTCTCTCTCTCTCTCTGTGTCTCTCTCTCTCTCTCTGTGTCTCTCTCTCTCTCTCTCTCTCTCTCTCTCTCTGTGTCTCTCTCTCTCTCTCTCTCTGTGTCTCTCTCTCTCTCTCTCTCTGTGTCTCTCTCTCTCTCTCTCTCTCTCTCTGTGTCTCTCTCTCTCTCTCTCTCTGTGTCTCTCTCTCTCTCTCTCTGTGTGTCTCTCTCTCTCTCTCTCTCTCTCTCTGTGTCTCTCTCTCTCTCTCTCTCTCTCTGTCTCTCTCTCTCTCTCTGTCTCTCACTCTCTCTCTCTCTCTCTCTCTCACTCTCTCTCTCTCTCTCTGTCTCTCTCTCTCACTCTCTCTCTCTCTCTCTCTCTCTCTCACTCTCTCTCTCTCTCACTCTCTCTCTCTCTCTCTGTCTCTCTCTCTCACTCTCTCTCTCTCTCTCTCTCTCACTCTCTCTCACTCTCTCTCTCTCTCTCTGTCTCTCTCTCTCACTCTCTCTCTCTCTCTCTCTCTCTCTCTCTCTCTCTCTCTGTGTCTCTCTCTCTCTCTCTCTCTCTCTCTGTCAACACGATGTCTCTCCTCCCTCCGTCGTGTGGGACAAAAGTTACCTCTTCAGTTAAAAAATGTAAATCACATACAGCAAGAACTTAACAGTATCTGCGGCCAGATTTCACTGCACAATTTCAGAATGAAAGAAAACTGGGATGATTCAATTTAACAGCTACTACATTGTTTTGTACACTTAGTACATTTTCACAAGCGACAGATTTTAAAAGAAAGGAAGCAGCAGAGGCAGAGACATCCTGTCTTTTAATTCCTAGCTGGACAAGTCAGCTGGGTCCTACATTTCCCACACTTCAACTCAATAGTGACTTTAATTAGACCCTCTCCCTGTCTCCTAAACCCTACACCTCCAGTTTATAACAAGTCTTGTCAAGTTTTGTCAACAAGTGTTTGCACAAGCTGAGTAGTACTCCCTGTGAGAAGTAAAGCCACCTTTGTGTAAAATTGGTGGATTGCCCCTTTAAATTCACTCTTTACTCTTTATCGAGTCTAGAAAAATAAACAACAATGTTCCGATAAAACAGTCAGTTGAGGTGAATTAAAACATTAGACTCTTAGATTATTCTGAATTATGCAGAATGTGCGAAAAAAAACCATTTGACATTTATCAGTAAAATAGATGCAATGTCGTAAAACTGTTCCTTGTTAAATTCCTCACAGCAGTTGTTTTTCTTTTAGTCCTTGCCTTCACTGCCAATAGTTACTTCTGTTTTCAGAGGAGCTGATGCGTGCTCTCTTGTTTAGCAGGAAGTCACGGAGAGGATGATGAGCTGCTGCTGCTGCTGCTACAGACCAGAGTGGCGGTGGCCTGTTGATCTCTGCACACTGCGTGAAGTCGAGATGCCTCCACAAGACTGAGAGTCTGCAGTGAATTTCTTCTAATCTGAACTGTGCTGGAGCGCAGAGACAACACAAAAGTTGGCATTTTCAAAGACGTTTCCCATGAGTGCTGCGATTCCTCTGTGTGAGAATGAGCTAAAAATACAAATCGTTTGAGCCTCTGTGCAAACAGTGTTTACAACCCTGGAGTAAATGAGGCCAGCTAGGCCTGGCATCTCTGTTACCTCAGCAGCATGCCTTCATGTTCAGCCCCGAAGGCTAAGCCGCACTTCAACATGACAAATCAGGCCAAGGCTCTCCACCAAAGTGCCCCAAATACTGTTGAACAAGCTGCTGGTGATACTGTGGGTAATTACCACCGTGGTTTTGTACCTACAGGTGGCACATTTGCTGTTGCAATTACACAGGATTAAATCTCCCACTTCAAATACCACTTGCTCTATATTACACAGGCTTATAGGCACAAAAATGACATATGGAATTTGATGAACTGCTTTGCTAGTGGTTGAAAATATTCCAGGAGAAAACCCACTGAAATACAATAGGATAAGTCGTGGCTCCCCACTGTGAGTAGACCATTCTACACATCTCAAAGCTTCAAAAAGTGCTCTGTGTCCTTAACTCACCCAGTGGTTCATGCCAACAGCTGACAAGAGTCTTATTGAATATCAGCAGCATATTGGAAGTCAGAATACTCAGCTACAGTCTGGTAAACACTGCTAATGACGTCGATGTGGATGGTGATAGGCTGTCTCCTAAGTTTGTTGAACACATTATAAGTCCTCTGCTGCAGTGAATGTTCACACGTCCACCAAAGCCTATGAGAATAATACAGCTCGCCACATTTCAGAAGAGGCAGTTCTACTATGTACACAGCCCACACTACACAAGGACAGATTTAATATGAATGTCAGACTATTTGTGTGAATCTGAGTCTAAGTGTGACTGCTGTTTGCTCACAGACAAAATCTTGGAGATACTGATGTCTTTAGATCCTCATAAGCTAAGAAACAGGCTGAAATGATTAAAGATAGAATTAAAAAAAAATTTTCTGTACTTCTAGACCTCAGTGCTGCATTAGTTACAGTAGATCATGATCATGATCTGGGTCTAGATCTTAGCTGATACTACAGGACGTTCTCTAAACTCTACACGTCTGGCTAAAACAGTCCAAATGGACATTTTACTGCAGAACAAGTACTTTTACTACTGGTACTTTAAGTATGTATTCTGATGATACTTCTCTGCTTTTACTTAAGTAGATTTTAAATGCAGGACCTTTACTTGTAATGGAGGATTTGTACATTGTAGTATTCGTACTTTTACTGAAGTAATGGAGACCAAAACAGAGCTATCCGACGACGGATTTGGGGGGGCCACGTCCGACCGTTTCTGTTACTTTCCAAAACTACCAATCCGACATTCACACCCACTCCATGCTGTGATTGGCCAGCTGTGTGGAGGTGAGGAAGGAGGCAGGGTTTGAACTGTCAAGCTCTCTTTGTTCATTCTTGGTACAACTATTCACTTTTCATGTGAACAACACTTTGAAGGCCTTCCAGGAGAAATAATGAAAACTCTAAATGAATGCTGAAAGTTGCTCCATATTTTCTGATATGCAAATAAGCAACTGTATCTTCTCTAACTATGCTGCAGTTACTCTACATTTTAGCATTTACTGTCATCCAGTATGTTAGACCCTTACTTGGGATCTATGCTGAATTTAGTCATGCCATAGCTATTGAGTTCAACAGCTCAACTTTTTTGCTACTTCTTTCACATCTCCATTATTTCATATATATATATATATATATATATATATATATATATATATATATATATATATATATATTCCATACATTGTAACCATGTATCTGCAATATGTTGTCAGCACACAACACCGTAGTTGTCCCATTGTGGCCACAGCAGCTGCTGTTCAGAAAAGGTTACATACGTGTTCAGTGAACTTCTGAAACTTAAAACACAATTTTTCAAACATGCTTTTATCTGTTTGCTTACTTTCTTATGGAATTTCATAATATATATACAATTTCCTTATAATACAACTTTTTAGTCATTGTTTTTGTTTTTTTTCCTCCATGTTTATTTTTTACTGCATTCAACTCTATGAAATCTGCAATATAAAGATTATCATTATTATTATTATGATTATTTTTATTAAAGAGGATGGTCGTTTGGAGTGTAATTTCATTTTGGGGCGACTATTAGCTCACACTTCTGTGGCCGCAGCTTTCTTGGGATTACATTTTTAATATAAATTCAGCCTTCAGTTTTAGCTCCTATAATCTATATGACTGAGAGGAGAACTACACTATGTATGGTAGCATCATCTGACTACAGTATTGTGTCAATCATAGTTATATAAACATACTATGGCATATTCTATATAGAAATCTTACATAAGTTATCTGGGTCAGAAGCCAGAATGGATTTCTCTTGCTGCTGGACCAGAACTGATCCGTTAGGATTTGATAGGAGATAATAAGACGACACATTTCCTTACAGCTTTGCCTAAGCCTGGGAATCACATGGACATGAGCATCATGAATGATCACTGAAGACAAAAAAAAATAGTGGGCCGGAGAAATTTTAATGTTCTTTTGTTCTTCAGAACATCATTGAACATGCACAGCTGCAGCATTTGCATGTGTCAAGATGGCCAAGCATATAGACACACACAGATTAAAATGAAGACATGATTATTTTCCCTTTATGGGACCATTTCATATCCATGTACAGTATGGCGTCAGTTCACATGCAACTGCCCCAATTTAAAGTGAAAATGCATGGCCTTAAAAGGAGCTTTTGGTATTGTGCAAGAGTATCCATGTCAAAAGAGATTAAGAGCCATTGCGTTGCATCTTTCATTTGGCTTTGAATACCTTGGGAGCATATGTGGCTTCAGAGTGCAACATTGTAAGGCCTAAGCTCTTGATAGACAGACTTCATTTGTATTTCAGTGGCAACTTCCGCTTAAAGCTGCTAAGAGTAGAATTTGCCTCCATACAGATAGCCCCCAAGGATTAGTCTTCATAATCTGCCGTTCACTGATCCTCGAAATCATACTGTCTGGGGGATCTGAAATCAGCTTACAGTAGTACAGACAGTAGATGGTGTGTGAGTGGTTTTATGATTGGGATTGCGTGCCATGCAGGCTTTATGTACAGTAGCAACGAATGAGAAAAAGACAATTGTTTGTCGCTTCCAATCTACACACAGGATGTGTCACCTACTGTTGTAGAAACATGCCGTGCCCCATTCTCTCGCACACACCGGCACGCAATCGTTTTCCTTCTGCTGCACGCAGCCAAACAGATGTCTGGTGTGTGAATTGAGCATCTCTGGTAACCTCTGTGACGTCAATGTGAAAATCCAGAGCAGGAAACGCAAGGTTTGATTTTTAAGTACACACACGTCTGGCGCGTGGGTTCGTCAGCTGAGCTGACCGCTGCACTTCAGTAGAATGGGACGTACATGCAGGTGCAATGACAGACAACACAGACAGAATCCATTCCCTGCCAACAGGCCTTTATATGGATAGCATTAAGAATCCAGACAGGATCTAAATCAAACTGTCCCTTTTATACAGTCTTACAGTATATTAAAGTTTGATTACAAAGACACTTGGTCATCGGGTGCAAAATACCAGATGGTGAACGAGACGGGATGAGGGGGCTAAACTATAGAGTGCCCTATAAAGTCAAAGTTAAAAATAAATCTAAATGTTCGTCATTGAAAACAGAGTCAGCCAAGTTGATGTGATTGACTTCCATTCCTCAGAACATTAATCCTCATTATTCAGAGGGAATTTTCTTGGAAAACACTTTAGGCATAATCCATGTAGGATTTGATCTTTATATGTGAAATAAAGTGTGATTAACAAGCCATCAATGTGAAGCCCGATTAGCCCTGTGAACGCTTCTTAACCAGCTTTAGAGGTACCATTATAATTTATTAATGAGAAAAATGTAGGCATGTCATCTTTAGCTATAGACAAAGCAAACACATATAAGCGTCCTATTAAACAGCACCTTCAACCAAGTGTGATGCAGTAGGTACACATTTTAGGACAAACAAACCAACAAAAAGAAAACAAAAATAATTAGATTCTGCAATTCTAATCATTCTGCATGTCAGAGGTAATATCAAATATAAAAGAGAAATAGAGAATTTGATATTGCTTACAGGAGGACAATCGGGTTCTGCAGCACTGGAGCCATTTCTCATAAATAACAAGTTAATGAAAACGAGCACAAATGTCACTTGTTTTCTTGTTAGGAATGTGCCATTTTCCCCCCTTTTCCTGTTCCTTTTGCAGCATGGAAATGTCACATATGAGTCCAGAAAAGAGCACAGTAAAATCAAGCAAGCAGATACAGCAGACTCTCTGGGGTTGGCTCCTTTACAGAAACAGGGGAAATGTGAATGGATCCCTATATCAGAACGGGAATGTTGGGTCCCTCTTTCTCTCTTTGCGGTGGAAAAAACGTAGACGTCTACGCGGAGCTGGAAACTGCCAGTTTCTTCAAGTGGTCCATGAAGACCTGCAGGCTGACGTCATCAGTGAGGATCGGGGCTCCGGTCTCCTGCAGATGCACCGGAAGCAAGCAAGGACAAAAATAGTGGTTGAGTGACTGACTCACTTTACTGACGGATCTTTACATGACATAACTCTGATCCCATGAAACAGACTAACACATTTATCGCTAAGATTAGTTTATGCAAGAGCGCGTCCTGTCGATAATCCCATTCTCAGACGGCCACAGATGTATTCACAGTGTTTGTATACTGCAGGTCACGGTTCAGTTCTTCCTTGACTTGGGAAATAAGAGATTAATGCTATTTTCCGCTTTCAATCTTCCCCACTTAGAATCAGAGGTTAGCTAATCCAAGACCTGTGTTTGCTAACAGTTTGACTTGAAGTCTTCCGAGTTGTCATAACAGCCAAGATACATTACACATAATACAATATGTGGTTATGAAACCTGGAATGAGTGAAAATCAACTGAATTTGATATCTTTAGATGGTCTGATGAAAAGAGTTTAAAAATATCAGTGCTGAGAACCTGCAAATTCAAGCACCATTTACCGTCAATAAACTTAACACAACCTGACAGAATTTATTAAGATGCCATTTTTCCACAACTTTGACAACCACAGTCTATTTCCACTTTGGGTGAAGAATTTGACTTCTATAAGAAACAGCACAGCAAGCTGTAGCTTATAATACCGTACCTGTCCCCAGGCGTAGAGGTTGTTGTGGGTCTGCGATGGGTTGACCTTGGAGAGCAGGAAGCGAGCCTGTGAGCCTCCGTGCTCAGTGTCGACGTAGCGCGGCATGGGGAAGCGCGTCTGTAGGATCTCCTGGGCGTCATCCAGTGGAGCCTGCAGCAGCTGTTTGAAGTTCTCATACTCTGCCATCTCCTGGTAGCCTGCCTTTCGCCACTGGGCTATGGTCTGGAAATAAAGAGGAAAATGACGGCATTAAGAAAAGCCTGCTGTATCCCCAAATGTATGCTCTAGAAAGAAATGAAGGAGATGAATGGCAGATGGAGATTTCTGGAACTAAAGTTCTCCAATGGGGGTTAATCAAATGTTGGAGGTGCCCTGTCTCACCTCTCCATGGTAGATAACCAGCTGGAAGAACGTGTCCATCAGCAGGATTCGATCTGGCAGGATACTGCTGCTGTCCAGCAGAACGGGCTGTGAAGAACAGACAGATCCAGGACGCAGTTTGAAACAACTCATCAAAAACACTTATAATGAAGACATTCTGAAGGCTTCTAGGAAAGACCAGATGCTCCTCTAGTAGTGATAGTAACGGTGTGGAGGGTGTGAGGCTGACCTCTGGTGGTCCATGGAAGGAGTATGAGTAGAGGATGGGCTGGATCATGATCAGGGACTGGGTCAGGTCCTGTCTGACAAAGTGATGCCTGTAATAGGACGACTCATCCGGGCTGTTGTTGAACACCTGCAGGAAGGGCGACCGCCGCAGGTGGAACATGAACTGCAGGTGGAGGAGAGAGGAAGAAAGTTATTACAGCACAGTGTTGTAGTTAGAACTGATTAGGTCACATTTTAATCAGATTGATAAAGATTGGAAAATTCATTTTAGTCATTTCTTTACAGATTCACACTTCCACTAGGAGGCAGGTTTACCTGTGGGTAGAGGGACAGAGACTCTGACAGTTTGAAGGAGGTAGGATCGTCTTTATTGAACTGGCCGAACTTCTGACACTGAAATCGAGTGAGACAAAACATTGTTTAAACATTGAACATATCATGGAATGACCCTTACAAAACCTGGCACATCATACAGGAGTAACATAATACGTGATCACAGAATGACGTTCTACTGCTTTTCATATATCGCACAATCTCAACAATGCCAACTATGCATTGTTCTCGTCAAAGGCAGGGCGTATTTGGAGCATGGGTGTGTCACTCACCAGGCGGATGAGCTGCCTGTCAAGCCAACGCAGGACATCTGGTCCCTCCTCCGACTCTGCCCGGAAGACTCCCAGGCGAGCCATGAGCACCGCAGCCGCCTCCTGGTCGAACGACGACTCAATGTGCTGAATTTGGGTCTGTGCGTCCGCCCAGCTTTGGTGGGGGAGGGAGGGAGGAAAGCAGAGAGGTGCAGGTGAGCATTGGTGTGGTGCGAATCAAGCGGACACTGCAAATATTGCAGGAATGTAAACATCCTTTCTAGTGATGCATATATTGACTCTAGCTGTCACTTTCTTGACACAAAGCCACGGTCATTATTACAAAGTAAGCTAGCTTGTTAATGTTAATAATACTATTATTCCAGGTTGACGTGGAATAAAGTACAGCTTTAGGTACATTGCCTGTTATAAATCAGTAAAGAGTGTCTACACCAACATTAGATCCAGGGTCTTACTTTCTGGCGACGGTAGAGACCCGTATCCTCCTCTGTGCGTTGGAGTGCTGGTACTGGGTTACAAACTGGACCACTCCTCGGCCACCCTGGGGGACTGGTGCATTGTGCTGCACAAACACAAAAACAGGAAAGACAGTAAGACTACTTTGTCAGTCGCAAACAAATGGCCTTCTACTACAAGGGTAACAACACACAAAAAGCCATTGTTTCTAGAGTTTTACTATCCAAAGCCTTCATCACAATTATTCACTTGTTTGATGTCATTAGCGACTGTACTTTCATCAGCCTACAGTACAGCACAGTTCACAAGCTGAGGTTCAACAAAGTGCTTTTTTCTTTTTACCTGATTCACCACTTCAAAGTAAATGCCCAGAGTGGTGGAGGGGTTGAGACTGCACACTTTCCATTGGCTCGTGCCACCAATACCCATCTCCTACACAAAACAGAGAGCATATTGTGATGAATGTCAGCACAGGACAGCTCTCAGATTACAATTCAGTTGTGTGAAGGAAGGAATCTGAATCTGGGGCAGCGACTCACGTTCTCAGAAACACAGGAACCTTTGGAGTTGAGTGAAACACACGGCCCAATGGCCCCGCAAACCTTCAGTTCCCTTGATGTCTATACAGACAGAAAGCACAACATACATTCAATTTATACTACAGCTAATGTCAGATTAGCAAAATCGCATCTATTCTGTGGTGTGATAATAAAACTTTTCATCACGACTCTGATGACTAAATCACGTCTTTACCTTGACCTCCAGGACGCCTCCGAAGGCCATACGGAAGTCTCCATTGTAGTCTTTACTAAAGACCCTCTGGAAGGTCTGCTTGAACAGGGAGGTGTTGAAGGAGTCTCCCATCACAATGTGCCCTCTGTTAATACATTACAACAAATGGTTTAGAATCTAGATTATTTATGTTTAAAGAATCACACATTCCTAATAGTTAGACTAACATAATCTCACAGCCTCAACATATTAAACAGTAAGTGTTGACGTACCCGGTGAGATTAGATAAGCACTTCATCTCCAGCAGTCCAGTCTGGTCCAGGGCACAGGCGTAGATATCAATACAGTGGCCATTCACTGCTGAGCGGTTGGCCATGGCTTCATAGTACTGTGTGACAAAAAAGACATGAAATAACAACTTAATGTCAGTGAACGTCCCCTCAGTATGTTGTGTGTGAAAGGGTTGTAGAGGGTTCATGCGATCGCTCACCTTGGTGGCTTTCTTCAAATGGCGAGCGTTGTCTTTCTGGATGTCGTGCCAGGAGCGGATGGGGGTTTTCAGCTCGTCTCCCACCACCATGCCCGGGCCCTGGGTGGGGGGCCCTCCGATGAACAGCATCACACGAGCCCCCGTGTTGGGGAATGTACCCTGAGGATAGAGAAGGGAAATTGGGTTTCAGTTGAACGTCAGTATCATTGTACAGTACCTCTGCATATATACTGTTGTTACAACAGATGAAATATACAGTATGCACTCCTTTATATCCATATCGATATCTCTGTTGCATTTCCGTACTGCAGCATGTGTGCTGAATCCCTGTTTTCGGGCTGTCAATGTGGATAACGAGCACTAATGGACTAGTGACCTAGTTCTCAAATTTGCCATTTAAAGTTAAGACTGCCTTATTAAAAAAACTAGGATCACCTGTACACATACTGTGTTGGGAATCCATAATAGAACATAAAGTCGTAAAGTAAAAAACTGAAATGTTATATCATGTCTAGAGAGCATAACAAGTCTAAATGAGAGCTTTTAGGGAATCTCTTTCAGCGAAGGGCAGACGTCATAGCCTTACAACAAAGTCCATAGTCCAGGAGTCTGGGAATGTCCGAGACACTGAGGCATTTGGACGTAGGCCACGTAGTCACAAAGTCACCAGAGAGAACGTTTAATATAATGCGCCCATTTGATAACATGGTCTGTGTAAATATGAGTCATGTATAAAAAGGGACAACTCAACTGTACTCATTCACAGAGAACAAGCAAATAAATACACAAGCTAACAGCGGTTGCTAACCACTTTTTGCAGTTCTGCTTTATATGTAAAAGACCCACTCATCAAGTCAAATGCCTCTTGACGAATCAGTGAATCTGGAATCACTGAAAGAGCCAAATTTATTCTAATCAGGCCTCATCTCGTTCCTGCTGAAGGAGAGTACAGCGGGAGAATGATCTGTTGCATCAGTTATATAACCACGCAGATTAGCAGTAGGAGAGGAGAGGATAATGACAGTGGAGGGGGAAAAAAGAAGGCAAACAAGGAACCAGCCTTTGAACCGACAAAGCACATGTACTATTGCTGCAGAAGATAGCGTTTCTGAACAGTTACATGTGGAACAATTGTCTTGAAGAGGGTAAAGTTCAGCTTACTGTGAAGCATGTGTCTGAGTGTGTGATTGACAATGATATTCTGTACCCAGGTGTGGTTTGGATTTAACATGTCTTAAACCACACATGAGGTACAGCCTATTCAAAGTCCAGCATGACTTGTATCCACTTCATATACTATATGATCTATGTGTATTGTACCTCCAGCAGACCGACAGCAACAGACAGTGCGACCCCTGTGGAGCGGAGGGGCCGTTTGCCCTGAGGGACAGGCCATGGGTCTCTCTGAAGCTCGCCGAGCAAGTCGGTCAGATTCATATCGACTCTGTGCACAGGCTGAAGGAATCTGAATATGAATACAAACAAACACACCTTAGATGAGAAAAGCAAACTGTTGGAGGATCACTAAGATCATGTTTTTCCCCCAACTTCTGGAAACAGCTACCATTAACTGTCAAAGTAATGTGGGAAGCGTTGGTGCTCCTCCGTACCTGCAAGAGGCTGCAGCATCCTGAGGTGCCGCTGGGCGACCTTGTTGACCCGATGCTGCTGGCTTCATTAAACCCAGCATCTCCTGAAACACACAAAGATGAAAAACATTATACACATTATTAAGCTGAACAGAGAGTTTTGATGTCTGTTACTTATCACAAGTTTCCTGGGAGGATACGGTTTAAGGAGATTATCTGAGGTCAACTGGGAGGAAACAATTTTTCTTGCTACAGTCACTTAAATCCAGCTAAACAAAGTTGCATCTGTGCTGTCTTAGTTTAATTATAGTTTGTGACCAAATACCTAACCATTAGTAATTTGACCTTCATAATGACCTCATATTTCTAAACAGATCTTCCCAGTGTGACATTTATCTTAGCTTTTCCCTATCTAACATTTGTAAATGCCACACTCTGAAAGACTTTAAAATAGCTTTTCCCCATATTTACACACTAATCTCTTCATTTGTCTCATTTCTCAGTTTGCCCATGCCTTTGTCCCCACCCACCTGGATCTGTTTGGAGGAGAGGTCCTTGGTGCCCCTGAACACGTAGCTCTTGGCGATCCCCTCACAGCTGAGCTCGTGAACCTGAACCATGCGTCCGAATGTGATGAGGCCCACCAGGGCGTTGGGTGGCAGCAGGCTGAGGGACATCTGCAGGGACTCCTTGAGGGCCTGGAGGTCCTCTTCTTCCAAACACGTGTCCACCACATACAGGAAGATCAGAGGGGTCGGGGGTCCACGCTGTAAAAGAGGTGGGAGAGGACAGATTATACTCTAGTGAAGTCATAAGCTTCATTTCTACACGGTACCACATACACTGAGGAGCTGACACTGCTCATCTTTGTTTATTTTTCTTGTCAGCAAAACAACAAATGTTTCGCCACAAAGAAATCGAGAGGCCGAATTAATGTTTAATGTTTGGTTTGTTGTTTGTTAAATATACATTTCTAAAATACTGACACTACAAGAGACACTGTGATTTCATCAGCAGCTCATATTACTTTTGGAAACCATATGCATTATTTATGAAGCTACACTTGTTCAGCACAATAGTAGTCTATCTAGGCTATCGTTTATTGCAAAGCCATGGATGTTTCTCTATCATTTAAATGACAAATATTTACTATAGCCTACTGTATGACTTAACATATCAAAAAAACTACATGATTATGAAAAACCTCTTTCACTAATATCCCAAATTGCACCTTATTACAGTATTGATCCCAATGTTTTCATAAACTTTGAAATGTGGGAAATGATCCTCGAATCCAGAACAAAGAGTACTACATGTTTCAGATGTGTCAGAGTAGCAGGATGGCACTGAACACATCGATTACCCAGAACCAGAACTGAAAAATAATTCACCTTTGCACAGTACATCTTTAGTACATACAATCTCCATGCATGGGGCTAAGGTCAGAGTGCAGGCAGGTATGCAGTATTTACCTGTACTATGTATTCAATGGTAGAAAACTGTGGCATGAGTTCAGCTGGCTGGTTCACTTCTGATATGCCTGCATAAGAGGGAGGGAACTGCAGAGACACGGAGACAAAGATATTAACAGCCAAATTAACCAGCCTAATAAAGGAATGTAGCTAGTCCACATTACGTTATGGCAACCATTAATATCACACTAAATTATGCTGTGAACGTCACTACTTACTGGGTTTCTCTGGAAGCAGAAGTTACACGCCCATATTTTTGCTCTGAAGTCAACTTGACTGTAAAAGAGAGATAAAAACAATTTAGGGCTTGCATCCAATTGGCAGGAGTGCACCTCTAAATTTATGCTACTTTCTACTCTTGAATGGGAGCACCAGTACCGTATAATTTCCCCCCGGGGATCAATAAAGTATTTCTGATTCTGATTTTCTTTTACTATGGTGAAGAAATGTCAAGAACATAGTCGGCACTAGACAGTTGCACAGATGGTTGCACAGATGGTTAACACAATTCCCATGTAAATACAGGCCCAGTAGCCTCTATCTGGAAATGTATACCATAAGACAAAATAAACACTGAATACTCAAATCCTTGTGTTCTGGTGCTTTGCAGCTGAAACAAAACATTCAAAAAGTACACATCTGTAAGCAGGGGAATTGTCTTTCTATTTCACTCACCAAAGTGGGTTGAGCACTGCCTTGCAGTTGGCCCGGCTGCACAGAACTGGTTCGTACTGGACCGGTGGCAGGTCAGGCCTCTCCTTGAGTGGTGTGAAGAGGCAGGAGACTGGGGCCACTAGCCTGGTGGCTTCCAGGCGGCTGGAGGGCCAGAGGTTCCAGCTGAATCTCACCCCATCCCTGTCCTCGTTCTGTTGGATGAACTCCTGGTAGGTCGCCATCACAGAGCTTCAGCAGAGAAAGAGCCCAATAGACCACAGTGAGGTTGTAAGTCCAATAGAAGAACTGGATATAGTCCCAGTGTCACTGGTAGTCTCAACTCGCTTCAGTTTTTCACTAGCTGCAGTGAACTGCTCTTTATACAGGGTTAGGGTTAGGGTTCCCTCCCATGCTAAAATAAGACGCATATATTCGAAAGCATGACGCACAAATGTGTCAACAGGAAACCTGTCCAGCGTGTTTAGGTGAGGAAGAGTACAGAGGAATCACAGTGGTATTTATAGGCTCCACCTGTGTTGTACTGTGTCAGTGAAATATCAATGACGCCTTTAGCATAGCACCACCAGGAATCCTGTTGTAGCAACCGTATACTCTCTCTCTGTCTCACCACTAACAGAGGATCTTAATATTCCCTGAGCAATACAACAGTGCTCCAGCAGGGTTGTAATGCACATTGCTTTTGAACAGATGACAAAAACAAGTTACAATCTTTTGTTGTCAGCTGGGTTTAAGATTTCAGAGTGCACAATGTGATCTATACTTGTGTAGGCCAGACAACTGTGTATAACTGTAGGTAGGGCTGCAACTACTGATTATTTTCATTATCTACTAATCTACCAATTATTTTTTTCAATTAATTGAGGAAATAATTGTTTGGTCTATAAAATGTCAGAAAATAGTGAAATATCCACCACAATTTCCCAGAGCCCAATGTGACATCTTCAAATGACCTGTTTTGTTTGACCAACAGTCCAATCCCCCAAAGTATTGAATTTACTATCACACAAGACAAAGAAAAGCAAATCCTCTCAGTTGAAAAGATGCAGCAAAGGAATGTTTAGCATTTTTGCTTGTTAAATGGTTTAAATGATCAGTTTATTATCAAAATAGTTGGCAATTTGATCATCTCTGTCACCTAATCAATTCATGAACTAAAGGTTTCTACATCAGATTGTTCCAAAATAATGGATTTGTTTTAATATATTAAATGATGTGATATTTAGCCTACCTGGCCCGAAATAAGAAGCAATTAATTTCTCAGTAACTAAAAACATCTCTGCAAAAAATGCATCCACACTGAAACGTTATTTGTATCTGGCACTGTATTTTAATAATCGTTCATTTTCTAACAAAATGTCAAACATTCCCCAGTTTCATCTTCCTCAGTGTGATAATTCTGCTACTTATCTCTGTCTTAGGCCATGACAAATTGAATATAATCGATAATAGATATAATTGTAAGCTGCCTTGTATCTTATGTTTTTCTTACGGAATATGACCTATGACCTGTGACCTGTGACCTGGCCATGTCTAACGAAGGGGCTGATGTTATTGGGGGTTTTTTGCTGCTAGAAATAAAGATTCTGCTTTCGCCCTCTGTCTGAAAGCACGAGAAATCCTTGAAACTTGAAATAGTCTTTAATCATAGACAGGAAATCACTATTTGGAGCAATTAATACGGTGATTACCTTCTAGTCTATACGTCTATAACACAAGCAACAGGCCACGTATCATCACCGATAAAACCCACCAGGGAAGGTTGGTATCCGTCGGGAATTTCTACACACGAATCATTCAAATATGATCGCTTTCGCGGGGCACACGAAACTCGGTATAGCAACTATGGGGGTTGTAGAAACTTAATGAGTATAACAGCAAACGTTATTGTTAATCATCGTCGCCAAATGTCTCTACGTTGCTCTGTCACTCAAACCTCTACAGGCCACCGCTACGTTGGTTGGGCTAGCTAACGGAATGTAGCATTAACCCACTTCCTGTCCCTTCATGAATGAACGCAGAAACGGGCGGCCTACTTTCGAGCAAAATCAAGTCGAGTGCTTACCTTTTATATCGGGTTGGCCGCGGGTATAGACAAGAGCTAAAGAGTCTGTTGTGTTCAAAACAAATTACAGCATTTGGAGATAAAAGCAGACGGAGGTGCAGGACAGAAAGACGACGGTGAGGGGATCACTCCCTATCAGCCGGCTTCTGCACTTTACTGGGATGACGTGTTACTCCAAGTTCAGGCGTCCCCTATTGGTTCTTCTTTCCATGACGTTGCCAGAGCGCTGCGTACGCACGGGAAGAGGGTAATTATGGGAAATGGTGTTCACAGTATTGGCCCACGGTGACGTATACTCCAGTGGTTCGTCAAGGAGTTGTAGGCCTAGAAGTTCTTATCTTCTACTGACTGTTCGTACTGTATGATAACGTGTGATTAGGCGTTTGTGACTATCACTTAGTTACACTCTGTGTAGAGAGTAACTTATCACAACATATTTATAGTATGACCTTTGACCTTGTGAAAAGTGAAGTAAATTAATGTACTCAACTAAGTGGACATAGGCTAGAACTTGAGGTAGGCTATTTTAGTTAGGAATATTCCCATTGTATGCTGCATAATGTTTTGACTCCACTGTAATTTAGAGGTAAGTATTGTACTGCTAGCCTACATGTTACTTTACTACATTTATTTGAAACGTATTGTCACTAGTTAATATGGAACTTTATTGCAATTATTAACAAATAGCCTACGTTTTTGTCCTCTGTTACCGGAGGCCTCCTTCCCAGAGTTATGCCTCTTTAATGGTCGAGTAGCAAGGTCTTGTTAACAACAAATAATTAGTTATTTTGTTTAAATATAATAAATCTCCATAATTAATAATTAAGCATCACTGTACTTAACTCCATCCATCCAGCCATATGATCATCTTATGAAATGTGATGCATTGTGTTGTAGCCTATAACAGTAGCCTAAATGAACAGTGTTCTGGCTACCTGATTAAAACACACAGAGCATTTTTTTCCTACAACTTGAGGCAATCTTGATTTCTTTGGATAAAAAGAGGGAGCAGAGTAACAGCCTACTCCTAGCCAGCCTTACCAATTAGTACTCACTACTGCACACAGAAATAATATTTAAGTAATAGAAATAAGTAACCATATCTACACTGCTGTAGCCTATGTTTTATACAGTTTTATATATCTCAAGGTCACACAAGCCTTGTTGCTGCAAATTAGCAGCTGTCCATGGTGCTGGAGTGACACTGTGGCCACTGCTGCTCCTGTTCATGCTGCGTTCAACAGTAAGGCTCGCATACTGGGACGTTTGGCATATGCCTGAACCCACTTGATACAGGCCCAGTAGCCTCTATCTGGAAATAAATCTGTGACTGAAATTTCAGATTATGAAATGTGATGAATACAACTTGGAATTATGAAGCACTTTGAAATACTTAGGATATTATTAGCCCAGATGAAATATAGGCCTAGGTTACTGTGAATGGGTAGTGGGGCCTTTATGAGAATAAGTGGTAGAGCAGAATTATACAGAGGATGAAAAGTAAAAAAAATAACTTATTCTGAAAGCATCCATGCAACTGTATGTATCTTACAGTGTATGTTTTCTGCTACATATCTGCCGCCCATGCCAACACATTTAAACAATGCGTCAGGATGGGAGAGATACCGTTTAGAGCTCAGTATTTCACACAGCTTGTTTAGACAGTCTTTGGACGTTAAGCGGCGCTGTAACCAAGCCATATTTTCAGTGGAGCACAAACCCCAGGAGAGGGAGAGCTAGAGAGAGCTGCTCTCTCCCCCTCGCTCCGTCTCTCCCTGTCTCTCGCTGTCTCTGCCGGGCTCGGCGGACTCTCTCCTCCCTCTCGCAGTGTGCTGAACCTACAGGCGGCAGGTGTGTGCACCGACTGTCCGCAGAAGCTTTTCCCACTTTGATCACGCTTTGGACCGAATTTTGGATAGTAAACCGAGACGACAACTCGCACTGTCAGCTGGCTGCCTACAGCACAAGCCCGGTCGTGAGGATGTTGCAGTGATAGACAGCAGAGCATCTTCTCCACTGTATCGCGCTCAGCCGGCATCGTCAGCTGTTGCTCTGGCAGCAGAGAGTGGAAGAGTCGGGAGCAACAGAAAAGGCCAAACTATGCGACTGACTTTCCGTCGGTAACCGTTTTCCACCTGAAGTCGAGCGGGGAGCGGATGCGAGCAGAGGTTTCCAACGAGCCTCTGACTATATTCTGCCCTTTGTCGGTGCCGGAGGAGCTGTGCCAATGGAGAAAGCGACTCCGCCGCCCCAGCCCCAGCTCCAGCTGTCGATAGCGAAGACTGAAAGTCCAGCGGAGGACATCTCCGGTCTGACTGACGACGAGCTGCTCAAGTGGACCAAGGAGGATCTGGTGCGGCGGCTGAGGCGGTCCGAGTCCGACAAGATGAGCGTGATTCTGGACCACGGCAATCTCATCCGAGAGGTCAATCGCAGCCTCCAGCTGCACTTGAACGAGATCAGGGGGCTGAAGGTGAGGGGGCGCGCATTTGGTGAAGGATGAGATCATAGGTTTGGAGCGCACCTGAGAACGCGCACGGCAGGAGGGATGTTCTGCTGGTTAGAGAGAGAATAGATGCTATCATTGAAGTTCGCTGTGCCATTGTGTAGGCCTGTATGAGAATCTGATATGGATGAATGTAGACACTGTGTGCACACAGGCTGTATGGGGCATGGTTAACCTAAGGCTGGCTTGTCGTTTTCGTTTAACTTTTGCTGGGGGAGGTGGGAAATTCAAGAAGAGTTTAATAAACAAGGGAATGTATCCCCACAACTCATCTCATAAAACATAGAGCAAGTGAAATTATATACAGACCAATGAGGTAGAAATCCATCCTCCTAATACTGAAGAGGAGGGCATGTCCCTCTGTAGATCTACTGCTCTGTTCATGTGCCAGTGCTCAAATCTGGCATCCAGACCTCTCTCTGTCTTAGCTACACACACTTCACATTCCTAGAAGATTCCTGCTCATAAATCAACAGCGTGTACAATTTGCCTTTAGAACGACGTGGCATTTGCTTTGAAAGTACATGCAAGCAACCTTTACCCACTGCCTTCATTTTCTGCACTGCTAATGAGAGGAATGTGGCACAGTGTCCACAGTGCTTACAGTTTATAGCTGAGACCCAGCCTGAGGTAGCCTCATGATGAAGCACATGGGGATCATTTGCCTTTCTTGGAGACCTCGTCACCTCTCAACCCATCCAAGCTGCTTAATTACACAGGGAAGAGCTGGAGGGTAAGACACGGAGAGAGAGAGGGCGGGAGAGGGAGGGAGAACGGGGGAGAGAAGCAGGAGCTCTTGGGGAGGCGAAGAAGGGATGTTTAAGTAAATGTTGCTGGGTGTAAAATGTTCAGGGTGTGTGATTTCATGGCCCCAACCCAGTCTCATTTCTGTGTGTGGCCTCTCCATCTCCTACAGAGCCGTCTAATAAACATTATGCACCTCACATTGAATGGTACGCTGTGAGTCAGTGCGTTTATAGGAAAGACAGAGAGGATTAGGATTTCATTTCATTATGACTGCATACAGCGTTTGACTGATATCTGAAAGAGCAGCGAAATGGATTGAAATTGGACAGTGGTTGAAGCGATTTACTTGGGAGTTTAATTAATAGAAGGCAAACTATTGTTTTGTACCAAATCAAAAGCACATTTGTGTTCTTTCTGCACTGATCAGCTTTGTCGTATTTTATGACACTTCCTAGTGCTCAGGCCTCAGTTGAACTCATCTCTCCTTTCCTCTTGTTTTTTCCTTCTCTTCCTCTCAGGATATTAATCAGAAGCTGCAGGAGGACAACCGTGAGCTGCGGGACTTGTGCTGCTTCCTGGATGACGACCGCCAGAAAGGCAAGCGTGTATCCAGGGAGTGGCAGCGCTTGGGACGTTACAGTGCCAGCATCATGCGCAAAGAGGTGACCCTCTACCTTCAGAAACTCAAGGAGCTGGAGCTTCGACAGGAGGAGGTCATCCGGGAGAACCTGGAGCTGAAGGAGCTCTGCCTGCTGCTGGACGAGGAGAAAGGGGTGGTAGGTGGAGGAAGTGGGGGCGTAGGAAGTGGAGGGGGTGGGGGTGTAGGGATGGGAGGGTGCCGCAACTCCATAGACAGCCAGAATAGTTTGCTGCTGGTGCCCGGGCATGGGCTCCTGATGAGAGACGTGGGGGACGGGAGCAGCACCTCCAGTGCAGGGAGCACTGACAGCTCTGATCACCCTCACCATAAGCAGCCCCACCTAGCTGCAGGGGTGGGTGGAGTTGGTAGTGGTGGGGAAAAAGGGAGCCCTGAGCTTGTGCACAAACCCAGGTGTAGCAGTATCAGCGGAATAGGAGGCGGAGGTGGAGGAGACAGGGATGTGTCCAGCCCTGAGCACCCTGCTGGGCGCCACCGGAGTACAAGCCTGGAGTACCCATACACCCTGCCCCAGCTCTGCAGGCCCCGCTGCGGCTCCATATCCGTGCCTGACCACAGTCGAGTCATGCGGGGCCTCAGCCCGGAGAAATACGGAAGGAACGTGGGCCGACGCAGTCCGGAGCAGCACCCCAAGCACCACAGCTCTGATCTCCTCCTGGGCCAGAGGCAGCACTTCCTGGGTCAGGGAGGCAGCGGGGAGCTCTATCAAAGGCACCACAGGAGTAGCATTAGCAGTGCTGGTGGCTGTGGGAGCCCCGAGCCCCGGCAGGCATATTTAGGGAGCACTGAGCACCATGAAAAGGGCTGCGTGGTCCAGGGGGGCAGCCCTGAAACTCATAGGCACCAGTACAGTATGAGCCCTGACCATGTGAAGTTTGGCAGCCCTGTGAGAGAGGGGCAGAGGAGGCCGGCTGGAGACGAGCTGTCGCCACATCATCGGAGCATCTACAATGGCATGAATGGTAGGTGTGTGTGTGTGTGTGTGCGCGCATGGCAATGTTTCTGTGTGCCAGTGATGTGATCATCCTGTGTTTTGACCAACCCTCCCCCAAAAAACAATAAAATACTGACCATGCACCCAAATACAGTGGATGACGCCGTGCAACATCTTTTACACACAAAGATATACAAATTCACGTAGACTCAGGACACGCAAACACACACACTCAGACAAACTTGAGCGCCAAAAGTTAACACTTAGTTTTCTCTCTGTACTTGAAGGATACAGTAGAGACTCAAAGGAGAACTGCTATGTGATATGTGATCAGAATGCACTTATTCGATTGAGAAAATAGAGATACGCTTCCTCATTCTGACTGTTGCAAAATTTACAGCATTATTGATTTTTGTGTGCATCTCGAGAGGAATGTGGGTTGGCTCAGTGGATGAGAAAGAAAATAAAGTCTTCAGAAATATTTATTTTACATGTTCTGTATCTAAGTTGGGCAGTTTCAGCTCAAATGAACTCGGATGCTCAGATTTCAGCGCGTGGTGTAGCGTTGCAACTGTTGGCACACACATACGTGCACCTCTCAGACGACGAATTACCCCCACATCTTTGCTGCAGTGATGCCTCTCTTGGTGAGATCAGTGGGAGTTAAGGATGTCAGAGAGAAGGAGGAATATCAAAGTACCAACTTGGCTGCTGTTTAAATACCCCACAGTGGCTGATAATGATTTCTGGAGTCCGCGGGAAAAAAAAGTGCTGAGTGGCACAGAGCTGGCAGAAGCTAAAGGACAAATTCCTCAAGGTGAAATATGTGCCTGACTTTGCAATATGAGGCTGAAATCAGAAGAGAAACAGAAACAGTCTAAACAGACACTTAAAGGAAGGATGTCAATTACCTCTCATGAAGTCATGTCAATAGTTATATTATTTGGATTGATATGTTTCATTGTAAGTAAGACAATGACAAAGCAAAGACACAAAGTCACGGGGAATACTACTCACCCTGTGAAAACAGTTGTGCAACGTCGCCTGTGGCCCTGCAGCAGCTTTGTCAAGTCTGAGAAAATGACCCTGATGATGTAATTGTGATGTCATCAGGGTTATCTCAGCTTGGGTTTGGAGACTGAAAAATGTTGAAAAATGAAAGCATCATGGGTATTTGCCAGACAGGGATGGTCTGACAAAGAGACAATATTGAGTTGCATTATGGGTAATGTGGTGTTTTGGGGGCTTGACCTATACTGGAGACTGAAAGGATATCTCAACCTCTGCTGCTTCGATTGTGAGCATTACTTTTGTCTTTTGAGTCCCCCCAGCTTTATGAAACACTAAGTATTACCCTTTAAGAATTACAATACAGCCACAGTAGCCTCAGAAATGACAGTCTGACAGCACCGGATTATTATAAAGACACACACAACTTTGATTTGGATAATCATTCTGTTTTAGCTCTCTGTGCACTCTGTAGCTCTATTAGAGATTTCAATCTTGATGTAACCTGAAACCCATATGATGTCTGCAAAAGGCCACGCCACACATAATGCCTCGCAAATCCTTAATTGGAAAATGCTGTGAGTGCACGGGGCATTCACTGGCCCTCGAGTCTGGTGGTTTGCCAACTGTGGCATAACTGTTGTGAACTTAGCTCGGAGTGGAAATGCATGCACCAAATAACCTTTAACCAGGTTCATGAAGACTTCATTAAGCCTGTGTGTGAGAGAAATGATATAGAGTCATATATACCTTGGCTAGCTGTCTGTCAGTATGGCTGTGTCTCTATCATGAGCATGTCCCCACAGGGCCGCCCTGCCTCCACTGACCTGACAAGGACACTAACTTAATGTGTCACAACACGATATTTACAGTTTGATCCAGACATGCAATCAACACTTGGCCCGGAGGTTGAAGATTTTGCTTTTGTCGTGCAGATACTGAATTAATGGCTACAAAATTTTGCCAGCCGATTAAAATACACAAAAACTGCAATGTAGCCGATGAAGAAAAGAGAGGGAATGAATAGATTTGTGAAGTAGGAGAAGTAAGGAGAGCAGCTTTGTGGCTGTGTCAGTGTGTGTCATCCACTGACCCATCCTGACTGCCATGTCCATTTTTGGACGAAGAGGGAATTTAATTCCTGTGACGATGTAGTACACTCTACTCGCTTGGATTATCCTCTAAGCCCTTTGCGCAGTATTATTTCATTTTTTATGTACTTGCATGTGTGCTTGTGTGTGTGTGTGTGTGTGTGTGATTTGAGTGGATGTGCCACAGTGTCCAGGGTCACTGTAGTGTAGTTTTTTATTCAGACAAATGAATGTCTCATGTTCACGTGCCACTACGACAGAACTGAAGCCCAGCCATTGAAATTCCTGACAAAATCCAAAATGAAAGCTGAACTCTGACCTCAGCAGCCTTTTAATACAATCTGATTTTGCATCTTTTGGGAAGCTTATCACACTTATTCTGTTATGTTTACAGCCCGGAGAAAGACATGACCCCCAGAATGACTTGAAGCACTCTTAGTTTTGCCTTGTAAAATGTCAGAGATGTTTAGTTTGCTGCCGGAAGAAAAGAAGCCGGCATAATTGTACCCTCTCATCTCAAAAATGCATGATCCAGAAAATAACTAAGTGGTGTAACTAAAAAGGCATTTAGAGAATTCAGGGAGTACTAAGGGCATAAATTAAAGATAAAATAACGGCATGTCACTTTGGAGTGTTCCAGAATAACAATATTGTCTTATCTGTATAAAGTGATGGGCCTGTAAATGCTGTTAAGACTCCGCATGTGACATGGGGAGGTACAAATAAACAAAGAAGCCCTCAGTTCAGTTGTGACCCAGATCAAATACGTCCGTCTTTCCATGTGATAGATTCCCTTTTTGTGAAAAATAATCAGCCATGAACACTGTGGTCTCCCGACCCAGACTGGAGGGGTGACTGTTTGCTAAGCCTATACGATCTCTGCACTGCAGAGGGTCTTTTTCAAAAAGAGGAGAGACTTAATCATGTTTTCTGCTTTAGCAATCACAAGTTCTGCATATTAGCTTAAGCTGCTCCGATGATCGGAAGGAGGAAAAAAGGCTGCATGGGAAATAGAAGACACTTTGAATGCGTAGGGGAACCTCTGCCCTTGTGATGCCAATGAATACCACACTGCGTGTGTGTGTGTTTACAATGATAACAGTAGCCGGTTTACCACTTAAAATTCTTAGTTATTTTTGAAACTTGATTTTACACAGAGGTGGAAAAAGCACGCTCCTCATTTCTAGCCTGCGACCAGTGTTAGCTGGTAAATAACACTGACTCTGTGAGTTGGTTGAAAAGTCGGTCTCTGGCTAAATTGTTTTAAAATGAAAACCATGTAAAACGGTCTTAAATATTCATCTGATGGCTACATAGCCTACATGATACGATGCTAAAAGACTTTAGGCTAAAGCTTCATGTCCGAGGCAGAAAGTCATCATCCTCACCAGTTAACTAATGATCCATGTAGAAGACATCGAAATAAAGTAGCAGCATTGTTGTTGCATTGCAAGGAAGCACTAACTAGCTCTACCTAGAATAATAAAACTGTTTGTTCTAACCCTGTTTGGACGCTTAGCTCACTGTAGAAAAAGTAACTGGACAGGAAACAGAGGTTAGATGCATTTATTGTTCATATTTTCACTTTTACATGAGAAAAGACTTAAGAATAACAAATGAGTCTGACGAATGTAACGCTATCGCAAGTAACACGTTTGGCTGTGGCTGCTGGATTGTAAGCCTAAACTCTGACAGTAACATCCAGAACAGGCTCCGACCCACTCAGTGGGGAAATACTGCACAGTGGATGTCCCAGTCATGAACGGGTTTTTTTCTAATGTAGCCTGGAACCCCAGAAAATAATGTAACACCAGCTAATGATGTGCTGCTCCTTGGCCTTGGTAGTTTCAGCTTTGGTTAGTTACTCATGTCTAACTCCACTTGGTGTCTTTCTATTTAATGAGAACTGCCAAACACGGGCAGCATTATTCTCCATTGTTGAGCATGAAATATCTGATGGAATTAGCCAAGATAATCCCACTGTCTCATTGAATCCATGAATCTTTATAATTGTCGCATGAGTTGAGACTGTCCAGCTCCTCTGGCTGTTGTTTCGAAGTGCTGCTGCCTGTCAGTGCAACAGGAAATCATCACTGAAGCTTTGGCCTCAGATAATGTTCTCCCTCTCCACTGTCACTGAGAAAGCCAGGCTTCCTCCTCTCTCTGTCTTTCTCTCTCTTTCCATCCTAATTGGCTGCCAGTGTGAACAACCAGCTGTCGGACAGAGAGAAAACTCTGATTACAGAGCCCTCTTTCTGGAGGAGGCCGGAGGATGTACTGTTTGCCAAGCTGAGCTGAGGAAAGAGGGTTGAGGAAGTATTTGAGTGGATTACTGGCTGTTTTCTTCGACTCCTTCTCTCCCTCTCTGTCTGTCTTCCTCTCTGTAACGCAGCTTGTCCTCTTCCTCTGACTGCACTCTATCCTCATCTTCCTCACTCGACTGCCAAGGCGATGGACGGAAAGCATCCCCTTGGCAAATTGTGAAGTCTCGCAGCCTAAGCGGCATGAAGAAACTCAAATGTTTGTCACAGCTGCTTGGCATGAAAGGATTTGGGGGAGCATTAGGCTGCTGTAACTCAAATGGATTAGTATTATTATCTCATCTGTACTGCCACCATCCCGGCTTTATCTTTCATTACTAGTTCAACTCGCTAAAGTGGCATCATGTTGTGTAGATCAACTTGTTCAGACACATAATCCTGTGTTTCGCTGAAGACTGAATTTCTGCAAAGACGGGTAGTACATTTCACTTCAAAACTGTACCAGTGTTTACAACTTAGTGGTGTGTTTCATCATTTAAAACAGTAAAGGAATGAGCTCCAGAGATAGTTAGAGTTGAGGCCATGAGAGACGCGCGACTCTCAAGGTGGATGTCTTTATCACAACCCTGCAAAGGGGGAAATGTTACTTTTAAAAGCTATCATGGCATTTGAATTCGTAATCACACCTGAGACCAATTATCCCAAACACCCTTGCCAATAGGCCATCAGAGCAGCCATTAACCAAGGACTGCACGATTAGGCGTTTTGTTTATCTACCTCTGGTGCATATCATTGTCATTTTTAATCAAGCCGCCGTCAGCTTCGCCTCTTTAAAGCTTGCTTCTTCTGGATGGAGCAAAGAGCCATTTATTGCCTCTTTTCCGTGTGATACTCAAACTATGCACGCTATTTTTTGGACGTATACCCGTAATTCCTGCCAAATACTCATGACAACAGTAATGTCAATGGGAAATGGGGTGTGAAATATCTCCAACAAGAGAGCAAAATTATTTTTGGCAAGCTAAATTATGAATTAGGGAGAAGCAAGGAGAATGATTATGTACTGCAGATAAGGCCAAGATGAACATTTACGAGTGTATGCATGTGCAGCATTTTGGCACTGATGTGTGTAGATGTTTATCTTTAAAAAAAGGTGAAAACAGATTGAAACATATCATTCAGTCTTTATTTATGAACATGTTGAAACGTTGTAGGATGCTCCCAAACATTTCCCCCCACCAGCACTTCCTAAGTAGCTGTGTGAGTTATGAAGACGGCTGCTTGGCGTGTACTAGCGTCGCTCCAACCCAAACCCCAGAGGTATGTGACAAATGTTCCACAGTCGCCCCAGTCATCCGGTAGACACGCAAACCCAGGGGAATGGAGAACAGTCTTTGTCCTCTTACGCGGTGCCAATGGGGAACGGCCCACTGAGCTGAGAGGAAATTAGCTTGCTAGGCCAGGTAATTAACTGGAAGTTGAGTGGCTGCCATGTATGAGGGCAGCACTGGGCCTGGGGGAACCTCTGACAGTCCCAAAGTCACCAGCAGTAACCACATTTAGCTTTGTTACATTTACTTCAGCTTTAGCTATGTGTCATGTTGAGAGCTGGCAGTCTGAGGGTGTCAGGTGATCAGGTGGGAGTGAGGGAGGAGTGTGGAGCTGGACAGATGTAGCCGAGTGCTTCATGTACAGTGTGCAGTCTTTCGCTGAGCTGCATGTTTGGCAGCTTTCGGGTGTCTTACTTTGTGACTAGTAAGAACTGTCGTCCGGGCTTTTTCATTCACACTGACTGATCATCATCATGGCGTGAAGAGCTACTTGCATGAGTGTCATGAGTTGTTGAAAGTAATGTATACTCATCCTGAGTGAATTTTCTGAGGAGCATTAACAGATTAATTAATATCTGCGTCTTCATGTTACTTCTTTGCCTCTGTACGACTCAAAACGAGTCAAAGTAACTTTGCTGAACAGCAGCCATTGTGGCCACATGTGACAAATTGGGTAAAATGCTAAAAACACAATGTAAGAGTAGCACAGGTCGAGAACAGTCAAGAGTAAAATGGGCTGTTCACCAATGCATGTTTTGCCATATTAAGAGAAGTGCTATTAATGTGTCCTTAATCATCTCTTATACACAAATGCAATCAGTAAAATCAGTTTAATAAAACACGTTAACATTGCAAATGAGCCAATTTTGAGATGTTTAGGGTTGTGGTGCGGGAAAACGAGGTAAAAACAAAACAAAACTTGTGCAACCACAGTAGCAATCAGACCAGCACTTCCACTCATCCTTGCCATGTATAGAAATGTACATACAGCATGTGAGCATATACGAATGAAACAAGATGTAATTCCATGCTTGCTGATTCTCTAACATTATAAAACAAACAGCAGAATTCTAATAAATGATGAGAAAGATTATGAGGGGGTTCACTGTTAGGGGGGTGAGTGTCCCTTGCGCTCATGATGGTCATTAATGAAGGCTTCAATGGCAAAGCACTTTTTAAAAACCCATCGCTGATGCAACCTGTGAGAGAACTGAGAACATTCTTCTTTCTTCGTATTATAACGGGGGATATCGCTCCCTGTGGCATACCAGGGACCACACAAGCATTGTCCCGCCATGTCCTGTCAAGTCTGAAGAAAGCCATTAGAAATATTTAAACGGACACCTGTGTCTGAATGACAAACAGATGGAGTAGTCCATAGTCCATGTCTGAAAAGGAATTAAAATGTGCTAACAGTAGCCACCAGAAGCTACTGGTCACACCAGACCAGGTAAGGTGGTGAGTGGCTGAGTACATTTCATCCTTATGAATCTGTAGGAGAAAGAATGTGTCATTTCTTCTTTAAAAAGTTGCATAATCTCGCTTAAATGCTCCGTTAGCTTGTCTGTGATGCCTGTCTGTTGTGCGTTTGTATCACTGATCAAGCAGCAGTGATGAGCTGCTTCGCTGCTGCCACCACTGTGATGGTTTTTACAGCCCCACCATCTGTTAAAACAGGGAGAGAAAGTGCGATAACATATCGGAAGCATAACATGTCAAAACCGCTGCAGCTGACAACATTATTATCCCTCCCTTACACAACACCCAGGATGTAGTTATCCATTTCCTGGGGCATAAATTTATCTCCTGCCCATATTGTGCATTATGTGCATTTGATGTAATGTTTTTCCTGATGTGCAGCTCCCATTACCGCGGATGGATGGGCTGATCCTACCAACGTGAAATGATTGGCACCGCAGTCATTATATTTATATCATTATGTTTTACTAGTTCTCTCTCAGAGATGTCTTTTGGTCTGTGAGATTTCCTTTCAGAGATATTGAAATCAATTTCATTACCCCCCACTGCTCCAGACTGACTGGCTCATTTCCTTTACTGTTACAGCAAAAAGTGCATTTAATTACCTCTTTCATCTGGCTTGGTGGGAGCTTTGGCTGCAGGTTAAACATGTAATTGAGAGAATTCTTGGGTCGCTTTAAACTGTAGCAGACAGTCATTTTCTGTGCTGGTATGTCACTTTTTTAATAGTTTCTCCAAATGTAGGCGGATGAACTTCCAGGTTCTTTGGCCATGATTTCAAAAACGCAGCTTTTATTGATGTATCTTAATATCCTGCTGTTAATCATGTGATGCAGTCTTTTTATCCCATAAAACAGAGTGTTAAAAATCTTACTTTCACTTCTTTAATGTGAGAAGAGCTGTGTGAAACGTGCAGTATTTTAAGAGCAGAAGAATGTAAATTCACACCTAGATGTAACCCTGAAGGCACCGTACGCCAGCGTTAATGTCAGCTCATCCTTCAGGCTTTATGCGACGAAATGTTACCCAAATTCTATATTTCACTGCGTCGTTCTGAAGCAAGCTGCCTCAATATTTTTTTTAATATCTGATGCAATACATTACATTCTTTTTAACATGAGACAACTACATAAGGATTAGTGTGTTTCATTAGGGAGGGCAGAGCCAAACGTGTAAACAAGTTTCAGCCTCGGGACATGGGTCATCGAGGTCCGAAGGCTTGTGGGAGATGAGAAGACAGAAGTCATTAAATGCAGATCCTTGGCGCTAGATGAAGCAGCAAAGAATTCTGGGATGCTTGAAATCTAACATCATTCACAGATGGCAAAATAACCAATATTGCGTCTCATCCCCACCCATCTGAGCCACACACAGCACAATCTTCCACACGCTACTGTATGCCCGGCCTGTTACATTATTCAGCAGCACTGAGGAGAGATGGGTGGTGACATGTTAAAATAGGACAACAGCAGTTTATCTTGCAAATGTTTGCTTAAATATTTAATTTACCTTTTGAGAGTCATTGCAGAATGCATGCTGCACCGATGCGACTGACAACACGGGCCCTTGTAGAATGTGGAGGGATGACGTCGGGGGCTTGAACACGGAGGACGAAATCAACAAAAGAGTTATGGGCTGATGTTGTGACAGCACTCGCTTCTATAAATCTTTGTGACAGTATTGTGTTTTATTCCTGCTCCGTTGATCTCGTTTGTTGAAATATGAATCTTGCAGAAGTGGTCGATTTCAGAACAAAGATTTCAAATGTTTAGTGCCCATCCATCAAGCTAAATGAGCATTTGTATGATTACTACAAAACACAAAAAAGAAACCCTGTTAATATTCAAAATGTGACGTCTGTACATGCATGTATTTGCACGTGGTTGCTCGCCCTTTGGATATACAGTAGATGTGTGTATGTCTGTCTATGTCCCCGAAATCACAAAGGCAAAAATAACTGTACACACACACACACACACACACACAGAGCCCTTGTAGGCTTGATCAGCCTACAGGGCACCAATTATCCAGCTCTACTCCAGTGAGTTTCATGCTCTCATCTCTCCACAGTCTACTTCAGCCTCACAGCGAGCCGAACTGCAGAAACCACAGCTTCAAGTTATTTGCTGTTCCTACCTGCTGCCATCACTCACTTCATTACAGTTCTTACACAGTAGTCAGAAGACACTTACCATTAACTATAGCAGCATGACAGCTTTTGCTCCCTCACTCCTGTATTTTTATACTCTGCATAGTCTAATGGGACAACAAATGTGAGCTTAAATAATAGAAATGTCATTAAAACAACACTAGGAAGGATTTCTGTGAAGATGGACCCATTTTATCAGCCTAAAATACATAAAAAAAGAACAAAGAAGAGCAACAAAGGAGATGCAAGTCTGAAACAAACAAATTGTTCTCCTAAAAGCAGCAAGTGATTTAGGGAAATACGCTTGTAAGGACACCAAATGGCACTATAGCATGTTTATTCACTTTCTTGCCAAGAGTTAGATTGATAACACTCTCATGTCTTTGCATTAACTATGGAGCTAGAGCCAGGAGGCGGTTAGCTTAGCTTAACATAAAGACACCCAGTAAAACCACAAATTGTTGTTTTTACATTTCTGTTTATGTATGGATTAAACAAACAAGACACAATGTGCTGATTGGTTCTAGTAGGCAGATTTCTGAACTTTGGACAGAGCCGGGCTAGCTTTTTCGCCCTGCTTTCAGTCTTTACGCTAAGCTAGGATAATCGCTTCCAGGCTCAACACAAAGACATTAAAGTGGTATTGATCTTCTCATCTAATTCTCGGCAGGAAAGCTTTATTTCCCTAAATGTGGAACCATTCCTAGACTCACCAACTTTGTTGTCCCTTTTGGTTCATTTGGTGATACAATGCTTTGATTTCTGGGCATTCAAATTCAAAAGTTACCTTTCACTGCCATTTGAAGCCACTATGCAGCATTGCAGCCTTAACTGTCCAATCTCACAATAGACTTTAAGCATGGCATACATAGCGAACTTTGAAAATCCGCAGGCAGCCATTTTGTTTATGAGTTTGAAAACAGCAGCCTCCATAAATGACACTTTGATATATATGTATATATTTGTAATACACACAAGTTCAGTTAACTTAGTGTAATTTTATTGATTTGAATAAGACAGACAACCAACCAGGGTCTCTCCAACACTGACTGATAGCTAATGCCTCCATGTAACCAATCAGCAACATGGTGCTACAATGTCGTGCAGCAGACATGACCAAAGAGATGAAATTCCCCGAACCTGAAATGGTATTGACTTGAAGTCTGGCCTCGCAAGACCGGACCTTTCTGTGAGACAATGGTAGCCACAGACCAAACACTGACTTGCCTCCATAAATCCCCTGCATTTTTTGCTTCTGCTTGGTGTTTGTGTTACGGCCACACATAATCTCTTGTATTATGCATTCAGAACTTATCCTCGTGCTCCAGAGCTGCCTGAGGGACGTCAAGACAAGAAGCTCTCCTGCCAGGGAGCCTCGCTGACTGACTGACTGTCTGTCTGACTGTCTGTCTCCCTGACTGTCTCCCTGACTGCTAGCTAAACGGAAGGTCACTGATCTACCATGCATCTCCACAGGCTTTCCCGCCCAGCCAGCCTGAATAATTTATATGGCAGATTTTTAGGGGATCTGAGGGAATAGCCATGTGAAATTACCTTGCATTGATCCTGTAAATTGAGAGAAGGAGGGAGAGGGCGGGGTGACAGATCAGAGAGGATTGAGAGATGAGCAGCCCTGAGGAGAGCAGGTTCATGTGTTTACTGGCTTGATTCAGACGTCAATAACAACTTGATTACTGGTTTTGACAAACACCACTCATTCACAAGTTTTTTTTCCAGAGCTGCTTTATTTTTATTGATTGGATTCCAGCCTGCTTCAATCATTTTACAAACTTATTTCACCCATTTTCAGGAAACAAAAGAGATCTTGTAAAAATATCTCTTACTGTACTGAACTGTAAATTATAAATTATATAGAGTTAATAATTGGTGTCTGGCTGCAGAGGGAAAAAGGGTTCCCCATCCGGAACAGTGATTTATTCAGTGTGGGAGCAGCTTCTCCCCAGCCAATCTCACAGATCTCTTTGTGAGGAAATTTAGAGCCTTTCACTTGAGCTCTGGTGTACAGAGGTGGAATTTAAGGGAGCTTAGGCCCCACATTATTCTGGAGTAATCACATTATCTATATACTCTTGGTCTGACCCACACAAAGCCCCCTTCCCTCTACACATCTCTCTCATCCCGTTAAATCCAATTTTGGTTTTAACGCCATGCCCATAACTAAATCAACAGACACCATCCAAGTGTGCTGTATGTTTTCTCACTTTATAACTCTCCTTGAAGAGGTCACAGACGCTGGTTAGAATTCAGAAAGGGCAAGTTTCATTAGACATTGATCAAGTTCACTATAAAGGGATTCTCCGGACTTTGGCACATGTCTGCTGTGTGTTAACAGGACTGCTCCATCACAAGACAGCACTTTGTAATCTTGTGACCTGTGTGTGTGTGACTGCCGACCTTGAGACAGCAAATCCATTTAAGCTAAGGAGAGATTTGAGTCCTAAGACTCAGCCTGATGTGTTGAACAAGAAACTATATTGTTTCCCCCGGCCGTTGCTTCAAATCTTTCATGTGTCTATCTTTACTTACATGTCTTTTAAGCGTACATTCCTAGTTGTCTTTGGGCTCTGATTCCTGACTGTACTGTAAGCTAATTGTAAGCATCACCTGTGTATGTACTGTGCTGTCCAGAGCGGCCAGACCGACACCAAAAACAATGCAATGAGACAAAAATATCAAGCATGTTTGAAACTGATCTGGACGTCCCAGACAAGGTAATGAGCTCAGGAACAGAGGGGCGCCAACCTTCGTTCAGTAGGGTGGTGACAAGGCCTTGCCGACATGTGTTTATTATGAAAAATAATCTGGAACACATCTGGAACTAATCACAGTGTATAGTGGGCCTGATATTAATTTTGCAATATAGCCAAAACTAAATGCATGTTTCAGAACTCTGAACAAAATTGCTGGGATCATATTGCATGTTCGGACATTCGAATGTACCATGTAAATAGCTATCAGCTACACTTTCTGTGTGTTTGTTTCTGTTGGGAGACTCTTGACGGACCGCTTCAACCTGCAAGGCGAGGGTCAGGTGACAGATGGAGACAGCGTCAGTAGCCTATGTTATCTCTGATAGTGTAAGAGTGAGATTGTGTGACGTAAACATAATTGTGCAAACACAGGTTTAAACATAATTGTGCAAACATAAATTCAGTATATTCTTAGTGAATTGCTATCAGCTTGTTTACACATAGTTAGTGTTTACAGTTATGTTATGTTGACGTTCCAGAAGCAGATATTTTCAAGCAGAGGGGATCGATGGGGTGTAATGGCTTAATGTAACTGATCGGTGTTTTTGGGACTTCACTAAAGTTAGGTGGAAAACCTAGAACATGTTGGACTGATTTATTCCTTCTCACACTCACGGCGCTTACACTAGTACCATGAAAGACCCTGATGCCAAAAACAACAGTGAAGAAGCCATAACACAGATGACTTTGGAAAACTAGTAAGACACTGAACAGAAAAGGGAGAAACGCTGGGAAGCTCAACCTGCTGAAAAGTGTCCATTGTACCATTTTTAAAATGAATACATATAAAACATATAGACGTCCCAGACAAGGGGACGCCAACCATGTGTTTGTTATGAAAATCCATCTCAAACACATCTGGAACTAATCACATTGCTTGGCCTAATATTAATTTTGTACCAATGTGACCGGCATCAATTCGGGGCTACTTTGCAAGTTTTGTCTCATTCATTGTTAGAATTGATGCAGATTTTATTTCTAGCATCAATCCCAAACCACATTCAGAAACTGCTGGGATGTCATTGCTAGACCACTCTGTGTTTGTATCGACCCATCAGAGCATGTTCAGACAAAGTCCTGCTTTCAAATGTACCATCTAAATAGCTATCAGCTACACATCCTGTAGACTTTCTGTGTCTTTGTTTGTGTTCGTGTGCTAGGAGGAAGTGAGATGTGATCATGTGTTTGCCACTCTCTAACTGGTCTATGAGCTCTGCTTTAGCCGTGAAATCAATTCCCTTCCACACACCCTGACCTCCAAATGAAAATACCCTCCAGCCCACCGCTGCAACCTCCGACTCTTTGAAGGAGTTTTCATATCTCTCTGTGCCGTCTTGCCTCACCCCCCACTCAACATAAACAGAGTCAGGGAAGGGGCAGGGAACTTAGTGAAGGTGGCTACTGGAATCCTTTGCAGAACTCGGCGGTCACAAGAGCGTTATGAATCTTTAATGAGAGATGTTAGCGCGCCAAGGAGAGGAAATGTGCTGAAAACATGATTATGGGCTCATGGGGAAGAAACCGTTGATGGAGAGAGCAAGAGAGAGAGAGTGAGATATCAAGCAGGGGAACATAAAAGAATTGTTTTGAAGGGCAAAGGAGGTAAAGAGGGATAACATTTTTTAAGCTTGGACCGCTTAAGGCAAAGGCATTTTTCCACTGCTTAACTGAACCAAGTTCTGACCAGATGTGCTCACAGGACCAGAGTAAGAGGGCAAATACTGTGTGTCCTGTACTTTAAAACAGCTTTAACACCTTTTTATTTTACAGTGGCATTTCTACTGCCAAGCAGAAATAAAGCAGAACAGGAGTCTTTGGTCAAGGATGGCAAGATAGAATCAAGAGCCTGCCATGTGTTTAAACACAATAATGTTTGATGCGATAGTGTCATGTCTTACACTTGTCAGGTGTAAGGAGTGTGAGAGAGCATGACGAAGCTGTTTAATCTGCCGCTCCTTAAGCAAAATATATCCTTGTTTTCATGTCTCACTGTCCTCCACTTTTCGTGCCATTGTTATTTTCTAGTCTTAAATTTGATACACTCTGAGATTAAGGTGTAGATAAATCAGTCTGCCTGAAGGTGTGCATGTGTGTGTACATTATGATTCCCATTTAGCCACCCTGTGAAGGTTGTTGCCACTCAGCTTGCTGTCACTCGCGCCACTGCAGCAGAGATTGAAACGGATGAAGGGGGAATGTGGAAAAGTTGCTCTATGCTGTACAACATAATATAAAGTGGTGGCCATGGACCTGGTGCTCCTTCTGAAAGTATGATGTCTTTCAGCGAAAACTAAAAGCTCATCTACTTGCCCAGCTAGATTGAGAAACTATTGTTTGTAGAGAAATAGTTATACCACGTAAGTGAACTTTGGAGAGAGCCAGGCTAGCTGTTTTCCCCTGCTTCCAGTCTTTTTGCTAAGCTATGCTAATCGCCTCCAGGCTATAGCTCCATATTTAACACACAGACAAGAGAGTGGCATTGATCTTCTCATCTAACTCTCCGGGAAAAAAAGGAAATAATTATATTTTCCAAAACGTCAAACTATTCCTTTATGAATGTTCCAGTCATATTTTGCACGAGTGGTGACTGGGACATTGTTCAATAACAGACAAAAATCAAAAACTGGTAGTACTCCATAACCATGTTTTATCAATGAGTCATTTTCCTTTGTTTTGGCAGTTTAAACAGACAGACGTCAGCTCTAAATCGTTAGATGAATGAGGCACTCTTTTCTTGTCAAAACAACACATTTAAAACTCATCTCTTCCTCTGTCTCTGTCTCCCTCTCTCTTCGTCTCTCTTCGACACAGCTTTGATATCAGCCGGCTGCTGCACCAACAACTGTAGAAATGTCAAGCTATGGGACAGGTAAGAGCCCCTCTCCACCTTGTTTCTTTGTCATCAACCTCTTTTGCGTTAATTACAGTCTTTGACAAAAGAAGAACAGCCAATGAAGGTCATTGTGTCTTCTTTCCATGAGGGCCCATAATCCTGTAATTACCTCCCATTATTCCATTTAACCATACAGCGTGCTTCGTTTAGCTGGAGTCTCGAAAGCTTTTTACATTTATTAGATGGGTTGGAGGGTATTTATGATTTATAAAAAGAACGACAATCAGAAATCTGTATGAATTATTTGAATATTTTCACTATTCTCTTGCCAATCATTAGGTGATCAACACAATATCTCTGACGTATATTCTGTTGGTGTGTTCTGATCCCGTGTCATTGCAGGGTCGGTCGTTGAGTAAGTCCAGTGTACCAGCTCCACATGAGTAATGTGTTTGCATGCTTGGTCTGGCCCAGGTGTAATCACAGTGGGTTTACAGTGGGACTACAGAGTTAGAGGTGACCCTGTCCTGTCCCTGTGTGCCATCCTACATCTTCAATCAGGCCCCAGTGGGAGGGCGAGATGGCTGTGTTAATATTTAATGACGGCAAGACAAGACATTCCTCCCCCTGGAGGATAGTCGCCCCCCAGCCAGAACACACATGTGATCATAGGCCTAATTCACGCACATTCTCATGGTCGTTCTCCCGTATATATATATATTTTTTTTTTTACCTGTGGATGAATGCATCTTCCTCCATTTCTTTCACACCATCATCATTCCTTCTGTGCTTTTGTTCAGCCCACTCCCATTTACCTCATACAAAAATATCAGTGACTCAGGTGAGGAAAAGAAGAAAGTGTACCTTGTGTCAGTGTATGATTTGTGAGCTCAGAGGAAAGCAACAAGGATGTGCTAACAATGCAGACTGAAGTCAGGTCCCATGGCTCTCTGCTGTGGTGGAGACAGACGCAGCCGGGAACAAAAGGATCTGTCACTGATAAGCAACACAAAAGCCCGCAGTGATGAACATCTCTCACACTCTCATCTATCTATCTATCTATCTATCTATCTATCTATCTATCTATCTATCTATCTATCTATCTATCTATCTATCTATCTATCTATCTATCTATCTATCTATCTATCTATCTGTATCTTTTGGGTTGCCATTTATGAACAACTTCTTAACATTTACAGCTGCAGACTTGGTGGATTATTGTAAGAACCCTCAAGGCTGTGTTGGTATGAGAGGCTTCAGTTTCAGGGTCCTGGTATTGTGCATGCTGGCTCACTGTCACACTGTCTTACTGGGGCACTAAATCAAAATGGGGTGCCAAATTTAACATAGCCTACACTTGGTCTTTCCTGTATATTAAATCAGTCGAGGATGTGTGTGTAATGCCCCACAAAAGTTATAGTGTAACGCCAAGATCTCTTCTTCTTGTTCTTCATCTATTCCTGTACAGCTTTGATGCCTCCTCTTGACCCCAACTTGATCCGCTAGGCTCCTCAAATGGAGGGGGGGGAGGGGGTTGCAGTGGTGCAGCCCTCCTGCGTCTCTGGCCTTGATAGACACGAGGGCCCCTGGACACCACACTCCACGGCTCTGGATGGCCCGTCGTCCATGGCCTCATCTGTGTCCAAAGCCCTGAAACAGCCTGCCTCCATGTTTTCATTTCTACATATCCGGAGTTTGAGGGAAGGGGGGGGGGGGGGGGTTGCTGTTAAAACTTGTGAAGACTGCCGCAGCTAAATGGATTAGAGTGTATATCTCCCTGCCAACTGTGACATGGCTACCTCCCGGAGAGCACCCAGAGGAAGGGAGGGACACTGGGGATCGGTGAGAGAAGATGTGGAGGACTCTCTCTGTTTACAAATGCAGATCATTGGTGGAGAAGCACATAAATGAAACTTTCTACACCCTGCTGTATTAAACCTTAATTATTTTCCCACATTCTTCCTCTTTCTCCTATCTCCCTCCCTGCTTTTTCCACTCTCTCCCTCTACTCCTCCATCTTCAGATATCCATCATCTTCAAAGTGTGTAATGAGACTGGTGTAATCTAATGTTCTGTCTCTCAGTCTCCAAAATCCAGCCGATCACATGATTTGCCATCGTCTTCAACTTTTTCAGCCATTTCAACTGAATTTAAAAACAAAACAAAAAACATGTTTGTCCAAGATGTTCTAGCAAAGAAAAAAAAACCTCTTCCTGTGTCTTAAACCGAGATGGTCAACATTACTAGCTGCTGACAGATGTTCTAGTTCTATAAGATGCAATGTTCAGGTGTAATTTTTCTTTTTTGTATTATCTTCTTTGCTCCCTTAAAGCGCCTATATTGAAGCTGGGGATAAGACTATACGTTTCTCCATGTTGTTTTTTACAAGGAAGTAAAGTCCCAGTAAAAAGTAGATTATTGGATTAGTTTTCTATATATATATCTATATATATATAAATATAATATGATTATTATTTTTGACTTACTGGTATTAGAACTATTATATGAAGATGCATATGATATATATCAAATAATAAACATACTTCTTTATGTAAAAGTGCATCTCTTGTTCAGGTTTTATTTCAGTGTGCTGAAATGACTCGGATGTGAGTGTGTGCTGACCTTTGACCCTGCAGTCGAAGGTCACATTGGACACGTTGTGAAGCTGATTATAAGGTCAGGAAGAAGTCACAAACAGCAGCAGTGACACAAAAGGATCAGGAGTATTGTCTGTCAAGTTGTTTGAATATGTGTGGTAAAGAATAAACCAGTTTTGTTGAGATTCAGATGAAGTAATTAAACACAAGCAAAAACATATCCTGACCACCACATGTCAAACATGACTCCATCACATGTTTCCACGTCTCATCCTGTGAGCTTGGAGACAATAGGGTCAAACTGGAAAGAGTTTCCTGTGAAGTCACTGGAACTGTAACAGCCAGTCCCCCTTCCTCTGAGCCCATCACCTTCCCTCACATCCTGACCAACAGGCTCAATCCAGTGGTGCCACAACATCTGCTACACGACTGAGGATTTCCGACACCATTGTGTGTGCATGCGTGTTTATGATTTGGTTACAGGATAAAGCTGACGATGTTTTATATATTACATACAGCAATGCATTGGTCTATCTCTTTACTTTCCCACCTCACAACCCTGTCTGTGGCCCCAAACCTATCTGTTCCGACTGAATATGTAAATCTTTAAAAATAGGTAACAAATATATAATTTCATTTAAAAAAAAGACTAATATTTACCATGAATAGCTGCTGGGCAATGTAGTTTTTAATACTTATAGGACAACAATGGAGCTCTACAACACGGAAGAATAGGCTACATCATGCTTTGGCTAGTTATTAGCAGAATTGATTCACTGGAGGTTTTGTTCTTTTCGGGGGATTTCTTGACATTAATAAGAATATAGAATATCACCAGACTTCTCCTTTAATATCAGCACTGGGGTAAGGCATCTAGTTGTTATGGTTAAGGTTCGGTATGGGCACGCCTGCAGGAAATTAATGAAAGTCAGTACAAGGTCATCACAAATACCAACGTGTATTAGGTTGTCCACTGGGTTGAAGTATTAGCAGTACACTCATAGTACAAGTGAGAGCAAACTGAGGCTGATCTGGTTTGATCTGATTGCTCAGCGTGATTAGGGTTTACTTATTTGCCCCCAGAAAATCTCTTTAATGAGGGTCTGTGCTGTGCTGGTATTAAAATCAGATGTCTTGGCACTGCTATTACATATCGTCCTCCTATGGGATGCCCTGCCGGGGCATCTGGGGGATCTAGTGACTGATGTGAATGATGTGTAAAGCTTTATCAGTAAAGCAGCAACTGTTGTTGCAGTGAAAAGGGAAGAAACCCATTGAAGACTCTCTGTTTATATATGAGAAGGATTAGAACGTTGCTTAGATGCAGCTAAAAGGGAAAGTTATTTTGGGGGCTGTTCATTATTTACAGTAAAGAAACAAGAACACAGAGGAAAATGTTGATATTAGTGCATTATGTTTAGTTGTTGTGAATTGTGTGTATATAGTGATATAAATGTAGTGTAATACAAATGTCCCTATGTGTGCTGTGACCATTTAATCTAATGGGTGCAGGATGTGGGACGCTTATATATTCTTCATGGACTTATGTTACTTCCACATCTCTGTAGTCTGTGTGTGTGTGTCCGTGTGTGTACATCTACAGACACTCTCCTTCTGCGTACATGTGTGCATTCATGAATTGATGTGGAAGTAAATGTGTGTGAGCATGGGCGTGTTCACGTGCTGTTCAATATGCAGAGTCATGTGGGTGGTGTGTGCATTTCAGCCAGCCAGGCAGCGGAAGGTTGATTAAGACACACCCTTGCCTGCTTATTCAGGAAGACAAAGAGAGTGTGTGTGTGTTTATATTGATTTGTGTGCATCTGTGCACATTTTGCTGTTTAATGGTATTTATGTGCAGTAAGTGTGTTTGTGTGTGTGAAAAGTGTGTTGGTGAGCTGCAGTTTATGTGTGTGTGTGGGTGAGAGCATGCAGCGCCACTGATCTGCTCTGCTGCATTGCAGCATGTCCTGCCCATCCCGAGGTCGCCGTCGTCCTCCGCCAGGGCACTCCTCCAAGGTCGCAGCAGGTCAATCCTCCCCATCTGCATACCCAGCCGATGCAAGGGTAAATCTATAAACACCACACCAAATCTGTCGGCTGTTAGAGCAACGAGACACCAATAAGAACCAGAGCTGGAGATAACTATACTCAGGCTGCATGGTCACAATAATCTATCAACGCAGAGATCAGACATGTAATCTACCCAGAT
This sequence comes from Enoplosus armatus, assembly GCF_043641665.1. Taxonomy (NCBI): domain Eukaryota; kingdom Metazoa; phylum Chordata; class Actinopteri; order Centrarchiformes; family Enoplosidae; genus Enoplosus; species Enoplosus armatus. Next base: position 3,470,345 of record NC_092181.1, on the reverse strand, counting down.
GACCGGTCGATCAACCGGGAAAACCTATCAACACAAGATGAACTACTGTAGCACACACATTCAACATGCAAATGCATGAGGCTGAAGTCAGATAAGGTGACACTTTGACTTGCTGTTAGTCTGGAGGACTTTACTGTCCATCTGTGGAGGATGAGGACTTTTATGAGAGCCATCAACAAGCATATGGAGCCAAGGCTTTATTACCAAAAATGTCCTATTCTTAATTCATCACGAAACAAGGATATTATTGCTTCATATGTTACTGAGCGAGATAGCACGTAGAGAAAACAAAAATTTAGTGCGTTAAAAAGCGCACACAAAAAACAGACACACACACCACAAGAATGTGTAAACGCACGTGCGTACAGTAAACATAGACACTCCTTGGTAGATCGACTGTTTTAATGAAAAGGACAAATCTAAGTTCAAGGGCAGAATCACCCAAATAAAATATTGCCTTCCGCTGCCATGGATACAATTAATTGTACAGTCTAAGCACAGAGAGAAATGTTTTGTGCAGGAAAACCCCCAAAAAAGTGTCTTCAAGGATAAAGTCATGAATAATCAGGTGTACTTATCTGACAAGAGAACACAGGTGAATTAGGGTTCAGTCATGTCTGTTGGTATTGCTACTGTTAGTACAGTATTAGTACAACTATTAGTCAAACATGAACATGAGTAATGCCTCCCAAAGTGATGCATTGCCACGAGGGCTTTCTAGTTTAAAAAAAGAAAATCACCAAAATTCATTATGAAAAAGATGGAAATAAATGCATGATTTCATTACAGAGAAGCTGTGCGCTGTATTAAAGGAAAATTAACAGTTACAATGTGGGTCAAGATAACATTGTGCTCACTAAAGTAATTAATCAGATCTGGGTAACACAGTAACATCACAACAATGAAGAAATATGCAGTCAGGGAATCAGACAGGTTGTAAACAAGCAAGCCAGATTATTTAATACACTTTATTTGGAGGTTCATTTGCTTCACGCTTAATCGCACACTTACGGCAATCTAAAAAGTGAATCGCTACCTTCGATTGCTCCGAAGAATCAACTCCCCATGTATCTCGAACTGCAGGTCATTCTGTCTGATTTTGGCGATGATCTGTTTGAAAGTCTTTCTTCTGCAGCTCACGGCCTGCCCTCCTCCTCATACCGGCCGTCTTCATATCCACAATCTGACAACATTAGAGACTGGACTATGGCCCGTCTCCAAAATGCTCTAAAAGGGAAAGGCATTTCCTTCAACCGCAGCGACAATAAAGCCAGGACAACAAACATCCCCGCCAGAGCCAGCCACCTCCAGGACTGTCACATGTGACGTCACAGCACCTCCAGGACCACAGCCAGCAGGGGCCTGGTTGTATTTCCCGTGTGCCTGCTCCCTCTGTGTCTGACCTTTCTCAGCTTATTTCATCGTTATTTTCATTCTCGTATTCGCAGGCTTCGCAAAATCCCCATTCACACACATCCTTTCATCCCCCATCCCTTCCTTCAGCCGTACACAGCAGTACGGCCTCTGCTCCTCACAATATTTCATCATCAAACGCAACACAGCAATCCAAGAGCCCCACCCAGCGACGCAAGGAGCCCCATCATAGGCTAATCAAGTTGACTCTTCCCAGCCTCCTCCTTCATTTCCCACTAATCTATCCTTTTTCCTTGCTCCTTCTGTGGAGGTGCCCACGCAAAGAATAGCTACCCTTACAACGCAATTCCACCTGTAGACTGACGAGCATAGCACCTCGGTTCACCTGTTAATGTCCTCGCCACCGCGCTACAAAAGCATCCCGATAGAGAGTTTGTCCACTTTCTCATCAATGCTTTCACACTTGCTTTTCATTCGGGTATAAAATGAATTCCTGACACTTCCCATATCTACCACAACCTTCAGTTCACTCTCACTGAACCTGACACTGTCAACATCCTATTGGCTAAAGAGGTCAAAGAGGGATTCATGATAGGCCCATTTGACAATCCACCTTTTCCAGTCTACTGCATCAGATGTTGCCACTTGGAAATAGACTTATCTTCCTCTCACCGCACATTCCAAGCATCAACAACGTCAATACCTAGTCCGTATTTCTCAATGTAATATGCAACCATCGACCATGCAATCCCCCTCATCCGTTTGGCAGGCCATAGAGCTTGGCTTTCTAAAGCAGATATTACTAGTGCTTTCAAAGTCCCATTCACTCAGACTCACTCAGGGAGTTTGCTGGAAAGGAGCCTATCATTTTGGCGCACGCCTCACTTTCAGCTGCAGAGACAGTCCTACGATTTTTGACTCCTGCATCACTCTGCTTCTGTCAAACTATCTCCTTGCAGACAGATGCACAAAACGGCAGATGCTAGCCACCTGAATTATGCCATACACATAATTCCTCAAGGGAAACCCTTGATCTCTCGGCTTAGACTCCCACTCTCCTTCGTCTGGGATCCATGAGCTGTACTGTATCATCATAGCTGCCATTCTTTGGGGGCACAAATGGTCTAGGAAATCCATACTCATTCACTCTGATAACACAGCATTTGTAGAGATCCTAAACAAAGGTTGATCTCGTTCTCCAGCCGTCTTGCAGTTAATGTGCAGACTCACATTGTTATCTGCTCAACGCCAGTTCATTCTCACTTTCCCGGGCACCACAACAGCATTGCTGATTCATTGTCCTGCTTCTGGTTTCAGAAATTCAGACTCTTCATCCCGTCTTCCCTCCTCTCTTCCCCTCTTATTCAATCCTGTGCATGTCTCGGCCTGTAATTGGATCAGGCGCCTCAACACCTGAAACGGATCCTCCACACTGTCTCTTGGCCTTCAATATATCTGTCCCAGACTGGGCTAAATAGACGACTTCCTCCTGTTACATGCTCCCCCTGCTGGTTATGATGTGCAGATGATTTTGCCACTCATGATGTCTTGTGTTCTTCCAACGGGTGTATCTGGTCTGATCTGATTGAGGGAAAACTAATAAACAAGGTGCAGGCACCCTATAGCCCTTTGTGGGTTGGTCTGGGTGGCTTCCCTTCTCTTTTGTTATTTGTTGTTGGTTTCTGGTCACTTTTATTGTGTCTTAATAAATGTAATGTTTTTTTCTGCAACTACTCGACTCTACTACTTGGTTATGCTGGACCTCTTTTGTAAAGAGCCTTTCTGGGGGTTGTAACACTGCTCCATGTTCATCCATCCTCCATGGTCCAATGTCTGCTATGACCTGTCTCTTTTTGTACTTCAACAACTTGTATCTCAAAGATGTTACTTTTTTATTTTACTTTTTGCTTCAAAATGGTTTTCAACTTCAACTTCAAGTCTTTCCCTTGATTTCTGAATAGTTTGTTTTTATTAGAAGCAGGGGAAACCCACGAAGAAACACTTGATCCTTACGTTCTGAAAAAGTAACATTTCGAGATAAGTGGTTTTCATTGTTTTGTTATTTTATAACAATGTACCAACTGAAATTGTGACATCAATGTGACAATGTGAAAGGGTCCGTTGTAGTAATGAACCTACAGAGATTTATCACCATAATCTGCTCGGCTTCACAGAGCTTTATAGTGAGCTGCAGCTCATTGTTTTGCTGTCGGGCCCACAACTTGATTTTTTTGATTCACTCTCACTTCTCTCATCGCGTTGTTTTCCCAAGTAGCCAAAAAAATCAGTTATTGCAGTTTTAAGTTATGTAATGTAAAGTCAGTTTGTAAACTGTGATGTGATGTGATGCGTAATAATTCTACCATTAGCCTTAATTTTGTCTTTCAAATAGTTTTGAGAGGTTAAATAACATCTTATGGTTGTCTGACTGCTCATGTTTCTTGCCCTGTCAGCCTTCTTTTTAGCAAAGAGAGCTCAGCAATTAACTTGGTGAGTACAATGTTATTATTGCTAATAGTAATGATGGCAAAAACTATGACAATATGACCTAAGTTGTAATGATAAAAGTCATAATAAATTGAATGACCCTTCAAATGAAAGGGGTTATCCTGACTTTGTCCGGCTAAACAAGTAAACCCGAGACTGGGTTTACTGTATGTCAATAGGTTCATAATCCCAAGTCAATTCACACATCGTCCTCATGAAATACCTGGGTTAATCCCAGCAGGAACAAAAATGTGCCACCACAAATACATGCATTTGACAGTTCTTAAGTCTTTGCTATCTTTGAAGAGTGTGAGATTTTTGGCATAAATTAAACAAAGAGCACTTTGGGAAATGCAGTTTGTGACTTGCCTTCTGACTATGTCTCTTGCCTGATGTGGCTTCAGGGAACTGTTTGACAAGGAGTGGCTTGTTGTACAAATACTCAGCCTCAGCTCATCTGCCAGGATGTTCAGTGTTTTATTACATTCTCGCAGCAGGACGATTTCAATGGGGCTATCAATGATTTATCATCTAGATAGAACGGAAACAAACAAATAGACCCCCCTTTGATTTACTAGAACACAGCAAAGTGTCAAATTTCCCTCACATGAAAGAACCGTGTTTATTTATGTAAATGAGTGGCATCCCAGTGAGCTTCCTGGTGTAAAATGTAAACCACGTCAGACAGGCCAGTACAGGAACAGCACCTATTATGATATTCTGTTGGTTCTCTGGAGACAGAAAGAAATGAGGAACATCCCTAAGCTCCACTGATTTGAATACATGCACACATGCATGCGATCTGGACAGGAATTTTATTGTTCTCCATATCTGTGACGCACAAAAGGACAATTTTTCTCAGTGCAAACACTTTTGCAATGTGATAGATGTCTTCATAACGCTGCGTCTGCATATGAAGAGAGGAAACAATGAGCTTCATTTGCATTCTGTAGGTGATCATAAAAACACAACTCCTTTTGTCATCACAGCTGTAAACACAGCATCAACGCAGTCCGGCAGTCTCACGACAAAGCCTGTTTAACTTCTCACCCCCATGTAGGTCACCACCATAAGCAGGAAAAGCACGTCGATGCCACATGCGTCTTAGACTCGTTTGATAATGACCGGTCTCTAGTACAATAGGAGTTAATTACATCCTCTAATGACTTCACACACCAAGACTAATGGCCAATAGAGATAACAGATCTCTCATTACCACTCTTCCTGTATCTTGGCTGCAATGGAGGACTTATCAAACAAACTGCGCGCACTTCATTGTGGGGGCACTCGCCACATTTATATGGGTCCTGCTAGAAAGGGACACAAATGTATTTAAATCTGTCATATAGTGTTGGCGCCATTATAACATTTCACTAGTGAGGTAATTGCGCTTTTTGATAATGTGACCAGCACTGCAATGGGGTTGCATGGTAAGACAGACAAGCAATTGTCATGGAAAGTCAGCCAGTCATTTTAATCCATATTCGAGGTAACAATCAGTGAAGACATAATATATACAGCTTAAACAAATCAGCTCTTCACCTTTGGGAAAAGCACTCACATGCTGTATATATGTACGTGTCTCAGCCAGAATCCCACAGTCTTTTAATCAGTCTTCTTTTTAATCAGCATCAAAATCCACATAGTAAGAAACAGTGATAGATGGCAGCGAGGTTTACTGACGAATATCTATCACCCACAGTATCTGCTAATGTTAACACTTTGTACAATGATGAATTGTGCACAATGTCAAGTACAACCTGTGTCATGACCACCTATGGCCATTACATTTATCATGTTGCTGCAGCACCATCTACAGTATAGGCATAATGCAAACATATTTTGCATGATTGCTGGGACTAGATGTGTTCCCCTGTCAACTTAATTTGGTTGCAATTGCACAAGTTATGGCAGTTTATGTCAAACAAGTACCACCTAGAAAACTACGGCATGAATTACAAGAAAACTGCATTGAATATCACAAAACAAATGAGTAATGTTTGTTTATGTATTTGCAAATGTATGTGAATGACCTTTGGAGGAAACGCAGTGAAAATATGTGTCATACTGACATGCTTCATAAACGACTACGTGGTGACATTCTCTGGTCCGAAACTGTATCACATCATCTGTGAAGACGTTTTGGGATGTACAACTAATTAAAAGATGAACAAACAAGCAAACATAATTGGACTGAACATAATGTCCTTACTGTGTAGGAAATGTGGGCAACACGGAAAAAATGTGTGGGATGTGGGAATACAGTAGGAGCCTGTTTTTGAACCTAAAACTAAGTTTTAAGCAAACGTGATCACACGAGTTGCATGGTCATAGCGGTATGGGCTTAATTTTGGTTAATTTAACAGCTGCAGGTTGTTATTATTATGTTTTTGAAGTTTTATTAGTAGTCATTTTATAGTTCTTGATAATTCTTGGGTTTCAGAACGGTTTTAGTACATTTTCAATAAACGTTTAGTAGTTGTAGTTTTTCGTTACAAAATTTTGTCATTTAATTTTGTTGCTTACATGGTTTTTGAGTCTAGTTTGGACCGACATTTCAAGAGTTCCACCATAGAAAGCACTCTGCAGTCCGGGTGCTCCGAATGCAGTGTACATAAAAGCAACATTTCTACAGCTGTAATGAAGTTTGGCTCCCAGTTGCTGGTATAGTTCCATAAGAGTACAGTCAGAAAGAAAAATAGTGCCCTGGACCTTCCATGTGTCTTACAGGAAGTGTGCGAACAACTGTCTTCGAGGCAGCGCTTCAGGGTGCCAAGCTGCAGGAAGAATAACTACTATAACTATTCTGTCCGACGTTCAATAAAACTATCCAACCAATAAAGCATACTGAGGCAATGAGGCAGTACACTAACTCGTGTTATGGGCTTTGGTGACTCGATCATGCTGACTGATGGACAGATGAGCTGATTGATGGATGTGCAAAGACACAGCGCCAGAAAGCATTTATTCTATTTGCAGTCGCAATCTGTGTGTAATTAGCATGTGATTTACTAAAGCCAGCAGCTAATCATGCAATCAGCGACTGCTCCCGCCGCCTGCTTTCCAAGTGCCTTCTGAGAGTGAAGGAGGGCTTAAAAGGTGCAGCTCAGTGGTGGAAGTGATGTGAAAACTGCTTCTTTCTTCCAATTTCCCCGGAGACGTTTTGAGACGTACTCACACTGTCTGCTGTCAGTGAGATTTTGGTGTAGAATAAAAGTTAATTATATTTTCTCTTTCACACCCACATACCTGCACAATCTATACCTGCTTTTTGGAGGGGGAGACCAATGAATGACCCTCCAAATTGAGTGAACCTTCATAGATTGTCTTTTATACAAGACGAGATGTGTAAAAAGTTATTCTCTTACCTAAGATTTGACATTTTGTTATTTAATCTTATCTCATTTCTGGCATTGTTTCTGCATTCTTGCCGTCTTCCTTTCATTACTTATTTCTTTCTATCTTTCTTTTGTTTCTGTCTCCTGAGTGGGTGAGCAGAGTCAGGGATGGTGAAGTGAGATGTTAGCATTAACACAATGTTGATATGCAGTGACAGCAGTGGAGGCAGGCAGAGGTAGGAGCTGAACTCAGAGAGAGACCCAGGACTGACTCATCGAGACAGGGGTGAGAACAAGAGACCAGACCCTTACGCTCCCACATGAAACTGCCTCGACTTCCGTGACCCCGTGTTCTCATCCTTTCTACTGCTGCATCTCTTTGTATTTATTTGTTTTTTTCTTCTTCTTTGTTATGGAGTTAGCTACTCACTCAAGTGTTAAGAGTAAGTGGGTATTACCCCAGTGCTGCTGTTCCCATGCTATAAGTGTCTCAGGTGGCTCTGCAGATATGACAGCCCTGCTAATGTAACAGTGCAAATGAACAATGCAGACCGTGAAGACACAAAGCTATTGCTCTGCTTGTATTGCTTTGTCTTTTCTCCTACTATTTCTATTGCCTGTAGCGTTTGTTGATAATGAGCACAGCAGGGACCAGGTTAAAGAAAGTCATCTTTTCATTCATTCTGGACAAATTAGCATTTTGTGATCTAGGAAAGACATTTACACAGCAAAACCTTCTATTTGCCTCCTTAATTACCGCTCTCAACACAGAGGAACAAAGAATTTGAACAAAAGCAAATTAAGTAAATGAAAGGAATGAGCATTCATCACAATGGTTGGGAATTGAAAGTGTAGAAACTGTGGTCCTTAAAGCTGCTATAATCAATATTTTGATATCAAGAGTACTGCAGCATTTTGGCATTGCACTACAGTATAACACTGTCCGACCCACCATGGACAGCATCTGAATGAATTCAGAAATGAGCAGAGATATTTTTATCCCATGGATTCCTCCTCCTCGTCAAATACTGGCTGTTCTATGCTAGTAGTAACTACTGGACTTACATTCACCAGCTGGACACAAACACCAACTCCAATTGAATGCTAATGTTGCTCCGTACTGCAGTATAAGGTGGTAATATGTCAATGTTGGGTTTACAGCCTCCCAAGGGGCCAATAAATAAATAAATAATAAAAACTTTGTTCCCATAGTAATAACCTAGTCAGAGCATATTGTCTAAACAATGAAGGACAACAGGTTGGGAGGAGATGCAGTACACACCTTTAAATTCAAATTCAAATGTATTTTTTAACAATTTAATGATAGAATGTGCTTTTATGAGCGAAATAGGACAGCAGCATTCTTCTTCTTTCTCTATTTCTTAGGAAAACTCAAAACATCTTTGTTATGTGAAAATCTGATTGCGCTGCAGGGAGCATTATGCTGAATTGCACACACTTAACATTAAGCATGTATTAGAATATACTTTCGACAGCCGATTAGAGAACATACATGCAATCACTTCGGGTAAAATGTACAGCACTGCCAGATGATAGTTATCTAGTGTTGCAGAGAGAGAATGATGCTGAGCTACCGTTTAAATAAGTTCCTGCCCCATAGACATTTATGTGGTCACCGCCATAACACAGAAATACTCTCACAGAGGGTTTAAAGGCTGGAGCTTATCTCAACATACACTAAAGGCAGAATACAACCTGATGTGTGTTGCCAGGGCTAACACACACAAACACACAGACATTAACATTCATACCTGTGAGTGTTTTTAAAATCTCAACTCCACCTGACCGTGTCTCCATGTCTGTAGAATCAGAGAGAAAACAGAGGCACCAGAGAAAACCCACATGCAAAACCGCAGCATGCTCGTTGGTACAAAATATTTAGTAAGAAGCTAACTAGGACAGAGCAGGCAGAGAGAGCCTCAGCTGGACTTACAGCTTCTGAAGGAAGTGGGTTTGAATTCACTGCACTGCTGGGAGGCATATTGGATGCACAAACAGCACCTGGTACAACGACAAATCTGTGTTCTCTGATGAAGGAAGAAGGCCTCTGGTTGATGATTTGCTGCTTAATCGCCTGCCGATCTTTCAGATATTGTAGCAAAGACACATCAGCCTAGTAAATGTGAATGTCTAATGTCTGACATAATGACCTTCAATCTATCTCTGTCAAAGCTCAAATTAATAGAAGACTGTCCCTATCGGAGTAATGACGCCAGCAATAAGCCATCCAACCCAGCCACGTGCACACACACACACGCACACACACACACACACACATACACACACAATGTAATCATCAATTGACCCAACACAACTACAACATTGGACCACCAAGCTGCATCTAGATGTGTCCAGCTTTTCACCCACTTCAAAGAGACGACAGATGCTTTGGTTAGCTTCTGATAATGGTAACTCTCTCTCTCTCTCTCTCTCTCTCTCTCTCTCTCCTTATCTTTTCCCAATTCTCAAACCTGAATGAATAAATTCACTAACGGTCTGTTTAAATTGGTTTAAATGATCTCTGACGATTTGGAAATCAGGATTTCAGCATGAGATGGGTAAGTAACACAATAAGATGTCAGCATATTACTTGCTAACGTCTCCACAGTGAGACATTGTGTCAGGTTAGCAAAGTCTGATCTGCCGCAGAAAGGGAATCTATGGACAAAATGCTAAAACCAATAGGGGACCATTTTAGCACCTCTTCTCACAGTGACCAGGCACAAGGGTGCACTCATGTGCATGCACGCACACACAGACACACGAGCGCATGCACCCGTAAGATGAGGTTGAGAAATAAAAGGCCATCTCAGATCGTTTCACTGTATTAGTTTAGCTACGGGGCTTGAAAGAAAGGATGAGATGACTCCTTAGGGATATTTTTGATGACTTTGTCCCCTCCTGTTCTTTACCTCACTGACATTTCAAGTCCCCTTTTTCAGTGGTTTTATCATCACTTTAAAAATAGCCGAGCCCCAACAACCATCTGCAAAAGCAGACTGCTGCCATGCTGTCTGACAGAGGAGATATATAGTGAGTGAGAGGCAATTAGTATGTTGGCCGGCAAGGGCCCAAAACATTTCCATTTAGAGAAAAATGCGGCAGCTTCAGAAACGATGGCAATTAAAAAACACAACAACAAAAACGGAAACGTGCTGCAAATGAAAAAATGTGCAGCAGGAAGCCAAAAAAACCCCCAAAACATTAACAGCAAACACACTGCAAATACAGAAACGATGCAAAGTCAAACAAATGCAACAGAAAAACGCTACATATTGAGAGAGAGTGTGTTTACTTTTGAAGCAGGAAGAAAAGTGGAGGCCACATCCATGCATTTGACAGATATATTTTCAAATGATAATGTGATAATGTCAATATAATAATAAATTGTTAAAATACTGTATAATCTCTGCAAAAGGATGTTTTCACAGAGCTGTAATGGATTATGATGAACCTTCAATGCTGAGTCAACGAATGAAAAGATGTTAAGTGTTTATGAACCCCCTCACGCTGGTGGTAGCTCATGCATGTATGCCAGTTTGGGGAGGGCAAAAGGACAAACTGAGATTCCTACTGAGTGATCTGAAATGATGCTCAGAAGTTGGATTAAAATACACACTGATATGAGTGTGCACTCCCCACCCAGCACACACACACACAAATACAATAATCTGTTAATCTGCATGCACGTCAATATGCCATTAGTGTCGTTTGAAATGAGAGGGAATAGGTATCATTCCTGTGAGACCATCAGCCCGGCAAAGGCTTTAGGCAGATTTGTTTGGGCTTATCCCTCCTGTTGATGGAGAGACTCTGAGACAGAGAGAAAGTTGGAGTGAATGAATAGTGGGCATGAAGGAGACCCAAAGAGGCTGAATGAGCTGTTGACTGAAAGACTGAGTGAGTTTGGAGGAGATAAAATGGGCGGGCCCTTGTGGGGCAAACATTGCAACACATCAGTGAGTCTGCAGAAGGACTGTGGGTGACTAAGGAAGAAAAAAACATAGGATTTATACATTTATCTAAGGTTTTTGGTGGTTCTTTTTCCCCATACTGCAGCCATTGTCCGTATCGAACAAAACAATCTGCCAATGGGTTAAGCAAAAATATCTTGAAGGAGAGGAAGAAGGGAGAAGAGAGAGAAGAATTTAGCCTACAGTCATATAAGGCTGCGCTGAAACACAGTGGAGCTTTGAGCTAAATGCTAACGTCAGTATGCTAACATGCTCGCAATAAGAAGGGATTTAGTCATAAAGTATTGGACCGATTGAAATGTTGACCTGATGATGGCGCGAAGTCATGGGATCAAAATTATTACAATTCATCCTGTGAGGACCATGCACGTGTATACCAAACTTCATAGCAATCCATCCAATAGTTGTGGAGATATTTCAATAGCCGAAACTGGTGACACTAAAGGAAAGTCACCATTGTCGGGAAACCATGAATGTCTGTTAGTAGATATTTGACAGGATGAGTGAAATTAACTAGATTATTTTCCATTTAACGGTTTTAATAGTCAGAATTGTTTCTGCTTCTTTACACCTGAGTGGGGAGCATTACCGGGGGGTTGTAATGCACACAGAGGTTCACACTACCTCCCACTACCTCCTAACATGCTCCACTGCAGCTGGGTACAACCTCAAAGTTGTAATCCTCAAAATCTGAATCCAGCGTGGGAACGGTGGCCCAATAAAAACTACTATATCGAGAGGTAATTCAGGAATGTAGATTTTAAACCATAATATATTATTATCTTGCTTACTTACTGTAGATAAATAGCTTTTACAGTGAAGACTTTAATAAGTTATGAGAAAAATGGTTCTAGACATCAACTAGGCCATCTGGGTTTCTTTTACTAGATATTTGGAAATATTGGTGTGCAATCCACTTTTCAGACTACTTCCTGTCCAGTCTTTCATTGACACCATGGCTTTCAGGGGAGCCCTATCTTTCAGGGGGTGGGGGGTGGGGGGGTGGTGGAAGGTTTACTGTACACATGCATGCCCATTTCAATTCATACAGAGAATATTTGGCCTGGGTTTTTTTATTCGCTCTCTGTCGAGGAACAATAAAAGTGCCAAAGCACAGTGGACAGGCAAGTTTGCAAACCAGACCCAGGCTGCACCCCATGACAATTATGAACATGCCCAGAGCCCACAAATGTTGGTCTTACGGAGTGCGCCCCCACGAATGGATGGCCACAGCAGGAATAGACAACATTGTGTTTATTTGACACAAATTATCTGAAATTGTTATGTGCGTATAAACACACACATTGACAAGTGCTTCAACTTTTGTTTGCCACAGAGCTTATTTTCAGCAATAATCCTAAATCCAAAGAAAAAATCCCATTGGCTTTTTGTCGAGGGAACCAGGGCTTACCAGGGAACCATTTTAAATCTTAGTCTTCAGCCTACTTTAGACTTCAATATTATAGATACAATTAGCTTTGTGTTATTTTAACAACCAACTAAATGACAATTCAATTAATTATACTCACTTCATTAGCCAAAGCAAAATCTTTGACTTTTTTTTTTTTCCTGCTATAGGAAAGTTGAAGGAAAGCAATTAATGTCTTTCTTCTATTGTATTCAAGTCTAGTCTAGTCAAGTCTGTTAATGTGAGGCTACACTGAAGAGCCAGCGCTGGGAGGAAACATCGTCAAGTGTAAAACAGTGCGGATGGTGTGAAACAGTGGATGACGTGTGAGGAGCTTTGGGACAAGAATCAGAGAGCCGGAGACAGGCTGGAACAGCCATCCTGCTGCCCAGCAGGCCTCGGCCTCATTAGAATCAGCTGCAGTTTGGTTCTGTGTGTGTGTGTGTGTGTGTGTGTGTGTGTGTGTGTGTGTGCGTGTATGTGTATGTGTGTGAGAGTGTGAGTGTTTGCTTGCACTAGCTGGGAGGCCCAGTGGGCAGGAGCAGATGCTCCATCCTCACACTCAAGCTCCCCCAATAGAGTGTGTTATCTCTGTCTGAGTAAGGGCTTTTTGCTTGCCTCGTCTCTTTCTCTGTTTCCCTCTCACTTGGCCTTTCAACCTCTGATACTCTGATCTACACAGTATATACAGTTGATCACGTCATACCTATAGTGCAACTTCCACTGTAACTTTAGACTTTCTTATTATTCTGTCTTTCTACAGCACTGAGATCATACTTCCCTCCCTCTGTGAACAATGGTGGTTGTCACGCAGATAAACATGAGGAAAATGTGACCATATGTCCTCCAATGCTTTGCTTCATTGCACTGGCTATAATAAACCATAGATGTCTGACTTCACTACAATGATTTAAAGCTGAATAGAGAAAAGTGTTTCATTCATTCTGCCTGGATCCAGAGTCATGCCATGCTGCACTCGTTTGTATTTTCTATGGATCCTCACAACAGAGGATCATGCGCTGACCCATGATAATATGGCCGCGCTCCCAAGCAGAGCCAAACTGTGATGATCCCTGCCCTGTGAGCGGATTGGCTTGCAATACGTGTGGTCATGCGGTTGACAAGAGAAGAGGTGCTATTTTACCATTTTTTAAGTTCAGCATTCAGTCATTGTAAAGCTGCTGTGTATCAGGGGAATTGTTTGGACATTTCATCTATTGCTTGGTTCTTTCCTTCAGATAGGAGTTTCACAATGACCTTGATCTGCTTTTCTCTGCTTCTGCTTTAATTTAAGTAAATTAAGTATTAAGTAAATTAAGTATTACAAACTACAAATGCAAACACATCACTTTCTGCAGCTGCTTCACAGTAAAAGATCTGGTAAACCATTAGAAGGTTTTTAGAAGGCAATGCTGGTCTGTAGGTTCACTACTTTGGTCCATATTTTGGTGAAATATCCCAACAACAACTGTGATTAATTGCCATGAAATTTTGTATAGGCATTCATGGTCCCCAGAGGATGAATCCTACTGATGTTGGTGATCCCCTGACTTTACCTCTAGCACCACCCTCAAAATTTTTACATATGCAGTGAAATATCTCAGCATCTACTTGATAGATAGGTACACAATCGTTCCCACATAATGGGGAACTTTGGTGATCCCCTGACATTTCCAGTAGCGCCACCATGAAGTAAATGTTTTTGCTTTTTATATAAATATCTTGACAGCTATTTGATGGATTCCTGTAAAACTTGGTAAACACATTCGTCTTCCCCAGAGAAAACTCAAAACTCATTCCCATCAGCCTCAGCTGTACTTTCTGTTTAGTGCTAATTAGCATATGTGTGTGTATGTATGCATGCTAACACATTAAGCCAAGATGGTGAACATGGGTAACATCAACATGCCAGCATTAATACTGTGAGCATGTTAGCATTGCTGGTGTGAGCAGAAGTACAGCTTCACAGAGCATGGCTGTAGATGCTTAGTCTTGTTATTGTTGATTTAGTTAATAAAGTTAGCAACCAACTGCTAGCTCCTTGTTTCATAAAAATCTTTCTTTATAAGTTTGGACACATTTTAACTTTTTTTTTTTTCATCAGGAGATTTTAAAGATGGCAAATCAGGATAGGAAGGAAACAAGACACCACCACAAGGCAGGTGTGTCATAACCACGTAGTGCATACAGTAGTACATTGTGGACAAACCTCGAACCTCTAGCTGATTAAGGTAGCAAAACCGTTATGGAAAGCCGACCGGTGTATGCATGCATCATAGGGCTCTTCTCACAGTGGCTCACAGTGTAGCATCTAGCTGTTAGGCAGCTGTCTTGACAACAACAATGCCCCAAGTGAGACGTGTGCTTGAAAATAGTCTGTTGGGCAACATGGTTTTAAGGGATTCTTTCTTGGTAGAAACGTCTATTTAATCCTGTGGGTGTCAGTTGATTGACATTAAGCAGAGAGTGACATGATGTTGACACTGATGATGCACTCAACTATGCACTATGAAGTAACAATAAATCAGGGAAGCTTTGGCATAATGTAACCACGGCAAGATTACGAAGCTTGTGAAAGTTGATCATCATACAGACAAAAATGAATACCAGTGTTTGAACATAGGAAAATGAGCACTGCTATTAAGGACTGCAAACACTTAATATGATCAGCACAACCTTAAAGAACAGTCTTATTCTTTCAGAGACATTATATTCAGCAAGGAGGATTTTCATTGTTGGTTAAACATGATACTCCTAAGTTACTTTTTGGGGGAGTGACTTGTCCCCTAAATAGGAGCTTAATCTTTGTGTATATACAGTATGTGAATTTGATACTTTGAGTATGCATTCAGTCAAGCTTCAATGGTACACAGGTGACACACACATGCAAACATGTACACACGATATAAATACAGTACATAGGCCTTGCCCCAGATCCCCCATTATGTTTGCTGTCTCGTCCTTGTCTCTGCTGGCCTCCCTGCCTCCTCTTATCTCCAACAAGAAGCTTTATCATTTTGTCTGAGCAGCAGTGTCAACAACCCAGGCTAAATGGCCTTTTCCGGGACCCATTTGGCTCCACATCGATTAAAGACCCTGCCACCCTGATGGGCGATAGCGCAGGAGGAGAAGGGGGAATATGTCAACGAGGAGGCCCACTGATGGAGTGACTCGGCTGGGGCAGAAATCTAAAGGCGGGTGGGGTATGGAGACAGTAGCAAGAGGAGGACAGCTGAACCTCGACACCAGTAAATATCGAATGGAGGCTGTTTACTGACCTGTCAGAGAACTGTATTGATTTCCTCTTGTGTCCAGTTTAAAGAGGTAAACAAGAGAATAGGACTAACACACGGTGCCATGCCTACGAGTCCTTGTGAATCAATGCGTGCAAGAAAAGTGCATTGTTCTTTCACCTGGAAATAAATAGCTGAGCTGTAACTCATGTGGATGATAGTTTTATCGTCAATGACAACTGTTTTATTGGGCCACCATCTTCAGCAGCTTCCTACTGAACATGTGTCAAATGATGTAGTCGTATTTGATAAGCATTAGTGAGAAACCAATTTGCATTGGAAAGGTGACCTTCACTTCAGGGGTCAAATGGCAAGGTCACATCGTGTCATCGTGACAGCACGCTGGCCTGGCAGAACATTAAGGGCTTTAAATCTTGAAATGAATATGGTATTGATTTGAACAAGCATTTGAAACATTTGTGAAATTAATTTGTCAGAGCATCATCTTTCTGGGTCTTGAATATTACTGAGTTACATGTGGTGTCTGCCTTTATTTAGAGAGCAATAGAGGAGCGATGACAGGAAAACGAAAGAGAGAGCGATGCAGCAAAGGTCTCTGATAGGATTTGAAGGACTATATAGTTCGACGTCTCACATATCAACCTCCAAGACATGGGTTGCCCCACTGTGTGCTTATTTAAAGGAATAAAGGGAAGTTAAAAAGAAGTTCATGTTCACACGTGTGTGTGTGTCTGTATGTGTCTCACAGCACAGGAGGCCAGCTCTGCTTCCACTCATTACACTAAGCTAATTGCCTTCTGACTCTTGCTCTATACTTAACGCACAGATATATACGAGTGGGATTGATCCTCTCATCTAACTCTTGGAAAGAAAGCGAATAACCAATGTTAAACTATTCCTTTTACAAAACTTGCTCACAATAGAGTGCCCCCGTGTCTTGCTAAGCTGGGCTAATCACCTCTCGGCTCCAGGTTTATACTTAATGCAGGTCATTTAACTCTTGAAAAGAAAGCAAATATTTCCCAAAAATAATATTTTTGAAATAATCGTCTGTATTGAACTGTCAGTATTTCATTATGTGGCTGCTTACAGTTTACTTCATATCTATTTGTCAGAATCTTTCAAAGAAAACTTGGCCCAAAAACTCCATCATGCAAATCACTCCTGCTTTTGCTCTTTACAGAAGCAGTTCCATTTTTCTGGCAGTAAAACGTGCCAGACGGTAGCAATACATGAACAGCAATTTATGTAGAAAATATAGTGGCGTAAAGTGATTACTAAAAAAGCCTTGGATCCCATATGAATGTAATGTTTGAATACACAGTTTAAGCCTAAAACTATACAGAGTGCATCTCCTACAGGATGGTTCTGCCTGTTTCTCTTCAGATAGCCAAGTCTGGAGGGTCTGCAAAAACAGGCCAAGCTGCTCTTAAAATGGCCACCGGGTGGGAGATTTATCACACCACCTGCACACTAGTAAAAAGAGATCATTTGCTCCCCTTCCTCCATACTTAAACTGCTGTCTCATTCCGGGGGGCATAACATTTATCATGGCACACTTTCTGCCTCTTCATCCTACCCCCTATACGCAGACATGGTGTTGTGTAGTAACAAGGAAATTTATCGCTCAGTTTTATGCATCAGCACAGATGTCTTGTCGGACAGGAGTCACAGTGATGGCTAATCGTATGCTGTCAGTTACAGTTAGTGTCAGATTAGCATAAGCGCGTACAGGTCAGGTATGTGCTGACTTGGGGGCAAAAACATAGAGGTGAGGTAAATCGGAAAACACGCTTCAGTGTGGAGGCTCCAAAACACTAGACAGATCAAACAACTGTTCTGTCTCTGAAACAAATAGCAGCAGACAGGCTGTCATAAAAGAACACACAGCATATCACAATACCAATCCTGCAGGTTCAGAAAACCAGCTGTCTGTTCCCATTTGTCCATATGTCCCCTTTAGTGTCTATGACACGAGGGTGGACTTTTGTAAATGAGGCCCTCGCTGCAATGTTTTGTAGTAATGCTGATATTCAGCAAAGCTTGGGTTGAAGCGCGTCAGCCTCAGTTTAACTCACACGGTATCCTGGAGGACGCTGCTCGAGGATGTAACTGTGCGGCCGCAGCGCCAAAAACAAGAGAGCTCTCCAGCTGCAGCCTCACTAGCTGCTGATAGTCCTTTAAATAGAAGTACTTGTAGGGTTGTTCTAGACAAAAGTGGGCCTTGACATGGTGTGGAGTGTGATGATACACACACACACGAGCACACACACATTTCCCCTCCATTTTCAAACACACCCTCAAATCAATAGCCTGATTGAATTTGGTTCTCCCTAGGGGTCCTGTTGATTGGGCTTGGCAAACGCAATGTGGTGTGTGTGTGTGCAACAGAGAGAGAGTACAAATGTGTGTGTTTCCTTCATTGTACACACAGCAAAGTAGCAACTCAGATCTGCATTCGGAGAGGCTCTCCAACCCCCCCCCCCCCCCCCCCCCCCCCCCCCGCCAATCTTGACAAATCACTTCCCGTAAGGTCCAAAACGTGTCGCTCGGCAATGTCCGGAAGTCTGTGATAGTCAGCAGAGGAAATCGCCTACAGCTGCCATAGCCAATTAATCTGGTACTTTAATGCTATTCATCAGTTGCCCAAGCGGCAACTCTGTCAGCTCCAAAACTCTCAGACTGAGGAGTGAAATTTAAGAGAAAGACATAAGCCAACAGGCAACTTTTTGTGACATTACCTCCAAAGAATGGAATGACCTGCCTCATCTCACTTCAGTGAAGAGAGGGCGAATCACTTCACTCAGTGTCAGAGAAAATGTGGTTTTAGGAGGCATCACAAGCACATGTTTACCGTCTTTAAGACTCTAAATACAACAATTGGTACAGATTGTTTATTGGAAGAGTCACACTTTAGAGGCACACTTTCAAAACAAATGTCTGATACATTTGCAGTGCATGTCACGATGGTTCTGTTGTTATATCCACAGGAATGAGTTAAACTTGGGGACTGAATATTTTTAATAGCTTATAACTGCTATTATCTTTTGCAAGTCCCTCTGCCTGTGTAATGTAACAGCTTAAACACCAACTGAGAGAGATAAAAATGAGCAAATGTAAGAAAAAGAGTTTAAGTGTGTGGCACTCTCTCTCTCCCCCTCTCTATGACTTTGCACTTTTCTCCTTATTAGTGGAGGCGGACCTGCCAGTGTCCTGTCGGGGACAGCAGCAGCAGCAGCAGCAGCAGCAGCAGCCCAAAACTGTGGCCAGAATCTCTAATGAGAGGTCTAGAGAGATAATTGATGGCAATTCTGAATTTGCTAGCCATTACACAGGCCTTGAACACTTTGGTTTAATGAGAATTAAAGATTCAAAAGCAATGCATTTTATATCAATCAGGCACACAACCCATGGGAGAGGAAGACGGGAAGGAAGAGGGGAGTGGAAAAGAGGGAAAGAAACAACACAGAGGGGCAGTTATGGGTCTGAAATCAGTGGCAGGAAGGAAAAAAAGATCAGCTATAACTGATGGATATACTGTGTCTTTTTTTTATATCATATAAACACTGCTGTTTTCAGATTGGTCTTTAATGCAATGTTAATGAGTAATACCATTTTGTGGTTGAATTTCTCCCGGTCTGGTGGAAAATCACATATTTTAAACTGATATTTGTGTGTAAACAATGTGTCTTTCCACAAAACAGCACTTACGTTTTCAGCAATGATGAATGAAGTTTTTTTTCACCTAATATCCACAGATAAACACTTGGCATACTTGCCTAATATTTCAGTGCATAACACACTTTAAGTATACTGTATGATATCAGCATATCACTCACTTTCACGCTCTCTAGGGAAAAATCCTTCCACTAAGTCAAGTCATCCCGTCCGCTCTGTGAAGATGTCTGCGACTGGTACAGGCAGCTCTGGACCCGGACCCAGGGTGAGACCGAGTGAGATGGCAGCTGGTGCAGCCCTGGAAATCAGAATATATATCACTTATTTCTACTTCAAATGTGATGTTCTATTTGTTGACTGCACCGCTCAAGAGGTGGTCTCCCTTTTCATCAGCCCTCCTGCATGAAAAAGGACAATTTCCTGCTGACAGCCCTCAGGCATATACTGGGAATGTCAACTCAAACTGCCACCATGGAGAGTCAAAGATGGAGCAGGGATGGTGTGGAGGAAGCACAGGGGAAAGAGGAGGAGGAGGAGGAGGAGGAGAAAGGGAGGATGCCACAACAATCAGCACCCTGCAGACAGAGGCATGCAGCCTGCTCTGCGGGGGAGTGCTGATGACGTCAGAGAAGCAGGAACGGCCTGCCAACTCTCACCGTGCCGACAGGGTGGCTGCACCCACAGGTGAGGGCAGAGCAGGGCTCCTGTGCTGAGAGACACACACAGACGCAAACACACGTGTGTGAACATAAACTTACTCACAAAAACTTTGTTATCTCACATGAGCCACATAAATACAAAATGCTTTACCTGGAACCATCAACCCAGACACAAATATCAGCATTTGGTTGCTTATAATGTACCTCAAGTCAATTTTAATGTTGTGTTATTATTAGAGACTATTTGAGATAAATAAGCTGAAAATTGGACAGGCTACATTAGCTAGCACTCCAATCTCACATGTATTTAGTCTGAGCCTGTTTGTTCTTCATTCACACTATATAGTGTACTGTACCAAGGGGGGCATTTACAGTATGCTGAAGGCATTTACGTTGCACTTTACAATTCGGGCTTGGCTTTAATTTTATCTTACGCTGCAGTAGTGTGGGGATATACCACGACAGTAGGCCCTAATGCGATCCAGAGTCGAGCCACGAGGTGCTTTCTTGTGGTGCATAAATATACTGCTAAGTGAGCTATTGAAGGGGACATGAGATGGGAGTCACGTCAGCAGAGATGTGAAATAGTTCTGCTGCTTTAGCTGGGATAGAGCACACAATCATCCTGGGTCAAGAGAGGGGTCTGCAATATTTTCTTTGTCTGTTTTACATTTTGTTTTCAGGAATAATTTGCAGTGTAATATAAAGACAGTCAAAAACTATTAAAGATCCATTAGGAGAAACGGAAGGAGGAGATTTGAACCAGCCACTACACAGAACCCCATATAACGTGCAATTTAAAGAAGGTCAGACGTCCCTGTGTCTTCAGTAAAGAACTGGTACCAATGGCAAATAAGGTATTCCTGAAGAGCAGCATTTATGTGTTTTTTGTGATCTTGCTGTTGTTGTGGATGAACTCAATTTTGTGTTCCACTGGCCCACGTACAGGGACGTGAGGAATCGTCTGTTGAATTTGTGGAAATGGTAGTGGTATATTATGATTTGTCATGTGGCCATCCTGGTTGTTGTTGCTGTCTAGTGTCTTGTAAGCCCATATGGGCTGGGCTCCATATGGTGAAGGGCACGCAAATAAACCAATCAATCAATCAAATAATAATGTAATTAAATTGTTATTATTAGTGAAGCATTAGCATGCAGGCAGCATTTTAAGCATTTTTTTAGCATTCATTTGGAGTCATGCTTCTGGCCACCTGGTAAAAGTTAGTCCAATAACCACTCTCCTTTTAGCTCTGTTTTGGCAAATATCTAGCTCTTTAGCTAATAGATGCTCTCCTTGGTGCTGGGCAGGTAGCATTCAGTCGGTTTACCAGAGCTTGTTCACTAGAAACAGCTGCCTATTGCTGCTGGACACCAGGCTGACAAGAGCAGTAAGAGGAAGCCAAAACAGTGAGCTGAAAGATGCTAAAATGCTCTGTAGAGCTGAGGAGAGCTGTAGGGTGGAGTGATAAACAGTGGTTTGTAGCTACATTATAGTAATTTGATCCAATACAAAAGTAAATATAGAGATATTGATTAGTGCAGCTTTAATCTGCAGTGACACGTAACTATAGAGATTTTGATCATTTCCCACAGAGACGGAGGTGTCTGAATCTAAAAGATATGTTACCATAGAGACCTATAGAAGAACAGTTTCTAAATATTTAGTTGGACTTTTCACCTTTGAACTTTTGGTTTCTGTTATGTTATACGCAGTCTTTGTTTGCACAGATAAGCCGAGCTCTTATGTGCCCATGAAAAGCATTTCCAACCAAGTTCCTGTGTTAAAAGAAGCCTAAATTACTCTTGTACCCTTCCTGAGCCCACTTTGATAGATAATTCCCTTTACGTAATCATCTTAACATGATTAACAGGCTGTGAGAGCCGTCTAAGAGGTGACTTTTGTTAACCTTTTATGGGTATTTCCCTCTAGAGGAGCTATAAGAGGCTTGGCTATTGTCTGTTTCACCATCAGGGCCAACACAGTCTGCCAGAGTTGATATACTTCTATGACGCCTTGTCTCTCTCAAAGGGAGGGGGAAATGAAGTCCATAAACTCAAACATATTTCCCAGTAAGCACATGAAGAGGGCATAGATAGTTTATTGCCCTCAAGAGGAACTTTTTGCCACAGGCAGGTTCAGGCAATACATGTACACATAAAAGTGTAGTCCAAAGACATACAGTATAACACGGTCTCTACCTACTAAAAGGACGTTTCACAAAATACAAGCAGTGTTGATGCAGACACAAACACCATAGCTCCATCAGGGTGGAGAGTTGTCGATGTGCTTATGGCAAAGGCAACAAGCATACACACAAATCACCATACATACATATTGTAAGTATATTCATGCACCTGAAATATAGCATACATCCATACAAACACAGGCAGATACACAAGATGGAACATACACAACGTTCCCTGCGTGTGCACGTGTGCACACACACAGAGTGGGCTGTGACAGCAGCAGGTATCCAGTAACAGCGCAGGTCTGGATAGTAACTACTGCAGAGGCCATTTGACACCTCCTCTATGGAGATTCAGACGCAGTGCTCTGGCAGCATACTGAAGCACTAGCTCAGGCTGCCTGGACTACATGCCTCACAACATCGCACCATTCATTCTGAAAGCTTGACCTAAAAGCTACCACGGCGACTTTCTTAATATCTGTCTTTCATCAAAATGCACCTGTGCCGTTCTTTGTTTCTCCCCGTAAGCACTGATACAAACGTGTGGTTTCTTTACGACGCGTGAACTTGGAAGACGCTTGCAGCTCATTCAGTCATTTGACGTCTGACAAGCTATAAGCTCTGCTATCAGACAAGCTTATGGTATTATAGAGCTTGGCATTATGGCATTATGGACTCTAATATGCCATTCAGCGTCAGACGCTTATTTCACATTTGTGCGTTTTTGTGTTGCGCAAATACACTAAATGCACATTTTATAATGTTGGACATGATGTACTGGAGTTGACACTAAAACCGTAAGAGTTGTTGAGATGGGATTGAGAAGAGGGTCTTCTTCAAGATGCAACATTAACACTACTCTTCCCGAGGCCTCCTGTGTACAGACATCCTTACGCGTCTTTATATCTATATTGTCCGTTGCCCATTGGTTCGTGTTGTTGTTGTGTTGTTTTTTTTCTGTTAAATAAAAAAACCTTTGACCACAAAAAGATGCTATCATTAGAGAATCATGGCATTGATATAGTGCTGAACCTACAAAAATACAGGACTGTAGTGTTTTATTATTATTATTTACATTTTTACTGTAAGCACCTAAAACTATTTTTTTCTAATTTCCATTCACATCCATTGAGTCGGGGTAGTGGCAGAAGATTATTTCAAAACCTGAGTGAATAAAACCAAAACGACACACCTTCCTCAAAGAAGGCTATTGGCGCCACAACAGGTATGAGTGAAAATCTGTTGCTTATTGTGTCATTTGGGTAAACCAATCCTTTAAAACAATGCCGCGGGTAAAAATAGATTCCTATACATTTCCATAGATGTTTAATAGTGATAGATTCTTCCCTTTAAAATCCACGTCTTCAGTGTCACAGTAATATAGATTAAATTTAGATTTTAGTCCATGTACAAAAGTGAAATTACAGGGCATTCAAAATATGTTTTCTAGTCCGGATGCTGTGTCATCTTTAATAGAAAAATATTGCGTTAATTAATATTACATTTTTTAGAAGCACTTGCTCTCCTACTACAACACAAAAGGATGTTGATGCCTCTTGCTTCACAGCAGCAGGAAAGTCAGCAGACAAGGTTAAACATTTTGTTTACATACTGTAGTGACCTCACATACTGAGCTGGTCTCCTGAAAAGTGGGAAAGATTGCCGCACTGACAGCAGACATCACTATAACAGAAAAGTGGAGAATGTGGATGGAACTGCTAAGCCTGCTTGTTGTGTGTGTATGTGTGTATATGTGTGTGTGTGTGTCTGTGTGCGATGACGGGCTTAGTTTGTGAAATATTAGAGGCCCCTCTGAAGACAAACAAACATAGCTCTGTGGATGTCATGAACTCACACATGTGCGTGATCAGCAATGCACTCAAAGATAATTTGGGCCCAAGCTTTCACTCTGTCAATATGGTGACATGTTGATATTCATATCCTCTCCACCAAACACACACACACACACACACACACACACACACACACACACACACACACCACAGAGTGTCACAACATGATGCAGGCCTGCTAATCCGACTGGTCATCCTCTGGGGTCAGCTCTGACACACATCTCCGGCATTCTGACAGTGATTTCCCTCATGTGCTGGTGTGCGGCTGCCACCTCAGTGTGCCCCCACCACCTTCTCCACGCGCACAAAAAGCAGACAGTTAGTCTGACAAGTCACCAGACAGACAGACAGACAGACAGACAGACAGTCTACACCTGCCTCTACAGTTTTTCTATCCCTGTCTGTCTGCTTGGCTCCCTCGCGTGTTTGGATAGCTGCCTTGCCCACTCTTCAACCCCTAATTGTCTGGCATGTTGGTTTTCTTCTCTGGCTTGCTAAGAGAAGTTATACCAGCAATCTGTTGAGTAAACTTCGCTCCGGCTGGCTTAACAACCACTCGCTTGCTGATTGTCTAACCCCCTACCTGCCTCACCAACTCCCTACCTAGCTCATAGGATAAATGTCTGGCTCTGCACCTGCTAAGCCTTCCCCCCTGCACGGGGACCTCGGGAATGCACAACACCGAACCCTTTAATAAGAATAATAATAAGACCGGCACCTGCAGGGACAGCTACTGAGAGCCAGCACTGGGCCTTTGGGATCAGGGGATTACTGGTGGCGATGGGAGACAAAAAGCCACTGACATAGAGACTCTCTCTGTCTTTGTCTCCGATGCACACAGAGATTCTTTATTTCAGCAAAGACATGAGTTCAAAGTGTAGTATGCAAAGAAAGGATAATACATTAGTCGTGACAATACATCATACATTTTAAAGGAAAAGCTTTCATCAAATGTTTTCTAGTCACGCTACTATTACTATTACATTACATGTTGAAAGACCAGTTTCTACTGGTCTCAGGAAACAAACATCCTGCCAAGTGCTGTAAATTGTAAGCTGCTCAATACAAACAGCAACAGTTTAATGCAAACTTTACACCCTCGCTCAGCAATAACATCAGCCCTCAGGTAGTTAGTCACTATCCACGATGAGAAATCAATGGCATGCTGCGTCTGGTTTCACTTGGCTGAGAGGAGAACATTTAGGCCCGCTTCAACGCTGCTGTCTGGACACTGACACAGCTCACAGCTTGTTAATGTGCTGCTGCTTAAAATAGGAGGTTATTTGTCTTATGCTTTGGACTTGTGCCAACTTTTGCATTTGAAAACGTATTGGAAGGAGAAGCTCAGCATTGACAGAAAAATATACAGATCTTCATATGTTTTTGTTTGCTGCTGTTTAGCAGAAAGTCATTTTTGTGCTTCAAGTCAGTGGGACGCCTCCACCTCGCCTTTCTCCTCCACTCATCACTATGTATTTACACCTGAGGGACAACATGGATGACCAGAGGACAATCACCAAACACACATAAATGCACACACACACATACGCACAAACCTCCAAACACTCAAAAGGTGAACAAATATTTTCCTCACCACAGGGAATTCTATTTAGTTTTATGAAAGTGAAATGAAACCACATACACAGGTGATGAGCCAATATTGCCATGACTGGGGGGAGTTGTGTTTAATAACTTCACTGAGGGAAAGTGTTTCCATAGGTGGGCGGAAGCAACTTTCTCAGAGTAAAACCGTGGGTGGAGAGATCGGTGTCCTGAAGCTTCCACACAGATGGAGGGAAAATAGAGGCAGAGACACCGGGGCTGGTGTGGCGATAGATCCCGAGTAATGTAAGCACGAATGTTCTGGGGAAGGACTGCTGATCAAACATCACACATAAGTGCAGGAGGGCCACCACAAACACATCTTTTTCAAAAACAAGCTGCCACGAGCTGTATAAAAAGCAAACCTGTGTGTGCATTTACTTCCTTTCCCCTGCTCATGCTAGTCATCAAACGCCTCGCAGTAAATACACAGTGCAGTAAGTAAGTGTATGAATCCAGCCATCATCTTGCGGATCATTTGGACAGTGTCACGACATGTGACCCGCTGTGTCCCACCGGATCAAAGGGAGGAGGCAGGATATGACAAGTGACACAGAGGATGCTTCAGAGGTCCCACTCACCATGACTCATTGCTAACTGCCCCTGAGGTTAGCTGCCACTCAAACTGTTTTCCAATCAATGCAACTTCAGCAGACGTAGTTGATTATCACTTTAATGAGAGAGCCTCGATTGATTTCCATTAGTTTATCACAGGCCTGGATACCCCTGGGACCTGGTTTAATTTTCTTAGTATCCATTTACCCCTAAAGCTGGACCATAACATGCCACTTATTGGTGAATCATTGTTAGAGTCAATGAATTGGACTAGCGTGATTACCACTGATGATGTTTGTGTTGCTAGGCAATAGGGGATAATATTATCATGTCATAATACTTTAGAAAGCAAATGCAAAACAAAGACTTCTTATCTGTCCTTAGTGTCTTCAGCACAGTCTCCATCACTCTGCAACACGTCAGCTCAGCATGTACCCTCACATACATACACAAACACACACATGCCCATTCCTATCAAATGTAATATTCCTCTGATTATTACCACAACCTCAAACACAAAGGGATCATGCGTAACTAAATGAAGTTGCCAGTTGCAGCGGCTGGAGCTAAATGATATGATAAAACCCTACTCCAAGACAGTGTTGGGTGGTAGCAGTAATGTGATTACTTTTTCAGTAATGAGCATAATAGAGATTATAATTTGAAATTCAGTAATTACATTACAGTTAGCCAACTAATCACAGTAACACTCACTTTGGCAATTGGGTTTGAATGGAAGGGTTGATTACGTCTCTGTGTGTTAAATGCAACTCCCGAAAACGAGGAACGTGCCCTCTGGTAACTCCAAAGATGTATAATTTAAGGTGCCAGTATACTCCGTCTGTTTGTTGAATGGTCCAATCCCATCACAACTCTGCCGTTGGATTAGGGAGCAGTGTGAAAATGAAAAGTCACTTTCCAAACCTGACAATCCCACATTCACGCCCGCTTGGCGCCTTGTGAACTTCACAATCAAGTTCTCTTTTTTCATTTGTTACACAGCTGTTGTGACACTTTCATGATTCAGTACAGTACGTAGATCAGAATGCACCACAGTTGGTAACGCCATGACGTTCGGTGCAGATTCGGACCATCCATCATTCTGTTAGATAGTTCAGTACAAAAACAAGGCCTGTAAAAGCACTATTTATACGGTTAATAGCTCAGCAGCCACCTATTTGCAACAGAGTTACCACATCATGAATGTTTCAGTGGCTTTCGCTGTCTTTTAGTAGAGCTAACTCTAGTCGATCTCTACAGTTAGTGTAGGTTACGCTAACTGTTGTTGGTCAGTAAATACCTCCAAATCAAATGCTAGCTGCTTGTTAAACCACAAAGCCTTGTTTTCTTTTTCCACACATGTTAGATCTTAAAGCTGATGTGTGAGTGTGGAGGCTTTGGCACCTTTGACAGTAAATTAAAGCAGTAGTTACTTTTGCTGTGGAATGATTAGTAAAGTAATGTAATTACTTTTTTAAATTAGTAATATGTGTATGGAGTGATTGATTACACGTTTTTTGCCAGCATGGTTCTCAGATAATATAATGCTTTCTGCAAACACTACATCTTCCCCCACCCCTACCGCCACGCTGATGACAGCCAGAGGAATAGCGGACAGATCATCTTCTTTTGTCATCCAGAGGGATCCAATCGAGCCCCATCCTCCAAACTGACGGTGTTAGGATGTGTCTGTGTGTTAGTTATGGCTTAACAAGGCATTTATGTACAATATACATGCCCTGTCTGCAAAAATATGCCCTTAAGTGCCGCTGCGTGTATGTGTGTGGATGCCTGTGTATTTGCACTCACCTTATCTGTGTGTGTGTGTGTGTGTACATCATGTCTCTTCCTGCATCATCACCACACCTACAGTGCAGACAGCCGGTGAGTTAAAGGGCTTGCAGACAGAACTCTGAGTGCTCTCTGCCTCCTCCTCTGTATCCATCAGAGTCGTGATAGAGAGCTGTGAATTTGTCTCCTTCACTCAGATTTATTGAAATGATATACACCTACTGTCTGCTCTTGGCACATATTTTAGAACTGCATTTTAAAATGAGAGCACTTTGCAGCTTGTGAGCCGCAGAGAAATTATTGAGAAAATATTGCAGAGTCCAAAGTTTAGACACTGCACAGTATACAATGTATGACATGGCCATGTAAGCGAATGTATGATGTTGTCTTTAGGAAATTATGGTAAAGCTTGATAATTACAATCCAATTTTAAAGGATTTCTCCTCCACATTAAAAACCCATGAGACTCACTCCTCTCTCACGAGAATGACGCTTGACCTTATAATGCAGTCATTTACATATAACCTTAAGCTTTACAGCTGCACTTCTCATAGGTGGTTCATGCTGCTAGAGCTGACTGGGTGATGGGGACGTCTGCAGCACCAAGGACTGAGGAAGACAGGAAGAGAGGGTTCTACAAGGTTGGAGGAAGAGTAATACTGATATGTGTGTATTTTTTATTTCACCATGCAAGTTAATTAGCAGCAAATTGCAAAAGGTAATGGCCCAGCAAACACCGAAATGTCTTTTGCAGGTGGGGAACAATAATTTCACAGACAGAGATAAACAAGCTCAAGTTTAGGAGAAAATAATCAGGACTTCTGCACAGTACACACATTGTTGCAATAGAGTCCAATGGTTGTAGTAGGACGGTATGTTAAATTGACAGGATCGGGTGTAATTTGGATTTTAAAAAGAGCAACAGATCAAAAGTGAGAAAAGAAAAGAGTTAAAGCTAGTTAAAAAGTATTTAAGCAAGACTAGCTATCAGGCCCAAATGCATTAGTCCTAAAGTACAATCTTTTGACAATTTCAAAATGTATGAAAGAAAGATAAATGGATTACAATCCAATTTTGAATTACTATCACAGGAAAGGACTATTAATAACACAAGGAGGGGATATTTCTTAATGCCTCTCTCCAATCCTCCTTCCGTCTCACCACTCAGTGACCCCTCCTCTTTTGTCTCATGGAGAGCTTTCATCCCTCCATTGTTAGTTATCTCTCTCGTCTCAATTCTGAATTTAGACCCAAAATAACAGAATTCTCTGGTTCATTGTGTCTGCAAGGTGGAGTGAGAATCCCACCCAAACCTCTGTTTCTCTAAGCCGATTTCAGCCTTCAACATTTTTAGTTTTTGTCTCCACTAAATGTACTGGCTACTGTCAGACAATGTATTTAATTTATTTGAACAGCAAACTCTTTTATACATGTCATCGTTCAACCAAATGATCATAAAGTAGAACAAAACCTCAACCACTACAACAAGTCCTTCAAATTAAACAACCTAATACATTGTCCAATTATTGGTTACAATAATAAACAAGAGAAGAACGTTGACTGCCTGTAGGAAAACGAGGAACAAATTGCAGTGTCCCATGTTACAGTCCATTGTTTTGTTGAGCCACCCATTTACCCCAACCTCCTCCATATGTGGACTTTGTCGCTCTAGAATAATGTCTCACTGTTTCCTCCTCTTTTTAAAGCTCTCCATAGCAATCAGACTAAATATCTACACCTGACAGCTGTGGTGTTCCTCAAGGATCCATTCTTGGTCCTCTTCTGTTTTCAATATACATGGTCCTTCTAAGTCTGGTCATCCAAAACTACAATATTCTGTATCACTGTTACACTCCAGTAGTTTATCCATTTTATTGCACAATGCCCCACAGATATCAAATGCTGGATTACTGAAAGTTTTAAAACATATTACATAGCACGAGCCTCCTACAGCCTACAGATTTTTATGTGTTTCAAACGCTTCTCTCTGTAAGAAGAGACTTCCACCACTGGGTGCAAATATTTGAAACACCATCCATGTGCCAAAGTGGCTCCATGTTAGGTTCTTCATTTATTCAAAAAATGTATTATTAACTTTAAAGGTCTCTCATTGCCTTGCTGTAAATATATGAGTAATCTGCAAGAGGGCCTTCCAGGATGTGTAGGCCGGGCCTACATCAAGGCCGACTGATTATACTTTTTTGGTCAGAGCCCCCACAAAAAATGTAAAATGCTTGTTTATTGAGCTCAGACATGAAAATTCTGTGATAATCCCAAAACTTTTTCTCCTAATGTATTTTTGTGTCATCTTTCAGTTTCTTGTATTTCATGACCCTGTGTTTGGTGTTTTTTCCCTTTCTTGATTTCGGTTTGCTCGCCTTGCTTTGTATGTTCTTCTCTCTGAAGTGCTTAGTAATTTTGTAAAAAAAACAACGACAACCTCATACTGTAAATACAGGTTATTATTGGTTTATCATAATCATAATTATTCCCATCCCTCTTCTTTCTCTCTCCAGGGATGTTCACGGTAATCTTGTTCTCTAAACAACATTCGTTCTGATCTCTTCTCCTCACAGTTGTATCTCACTCCCGCTCCTCTCTGCCTTCTCTTGGGATGTTTGTAGTTACTGAGGAGGATGTTGTCCTCGTGGTGACAACTAGAGGAGGATGACCCCATCTGCAACAGCCATTCAGCCAGTCCCAGCCAATCACAGATCAGGTTGGTTTGAGGGGCACATCTAGATAGCCTGTCTGCTGCAATCAGGGTCCTGACACTGGACTCAGGCAACCTTGACTACCCCCATCCTCCAACACCTGCCGAAACCAGTCCCATCACATCTTATTACCTGCTGTAGCCTACTAAAGAGCAATTGAGAAAAGGCGGAAGAGGTCGTTTTTGGTCAACCTGCAAAACAAACAATCCTCTCATTGGATTCTGGGATGATTAAAAAAAGGATGACGTCAGCTGAGTGGTCAGGTTGAATATTTGTGGAAAATGACAAGTGTTTGCTGATGACAGCTATTCTAGTTCCTAATGAGAGAAAAGGAGATGAGAGGGATTACATTGTTGATTACATGTGCAATGATTCATCATCAGTGTGAACACAGAATTTCAGTAGTGCTAAATGTTACATAAACACTTAATTTCATGGGGTCATGGGGGCTGCATAGCTGAGCAGTAAACAATCAATGAAGAAGTCCTGTAGCCATGCAGCGAGGTGGATACAAGGCTTCTAAAACGTTAATCTTGATTATATTGTTTCCTCCAACTAGATATGGAGTAAAAACATGTAAAGGAACCATGTATCAATATAGAATTGGAAGGAAATAGTGTTCCTAAACTTGAACAAGGATTTGTCCTATTACTATAAATGCCCAAGGGATTACTTTTGTAATTTGTATTTTAAAATCTTTATTCATACTGACAGTTTTGTCATCTTGTTTATTTAAACTAACAGTTTAAATAAACTCTGCACCTCCAAAGCTCACTATTTAACACGTTATGACTTTTGTTTGTTTAATCTGTACAAAATTCAAAGTGTGAAAACAAAAAGTTAACTGTCTCTTGGCTGTAGCTTCATATTTACCGTTCAGACAAGAAAGTTGTTTCAAAATGTTGAACTTTTCCTTTAAGTCTGCAAACTGTGTATTTAAATATACTTGTATAGAGCTGCGTGGTTGCAGCTGGATGCACCCTAAGCCACAACACATTTGTATGAAAAATTGATTTTATATTAAAAATTTCATTCAATTGAATTAAAACATGTTTAGATAAACACAGCGCTTATAGTATTAAATTAACATTATTTGTGTTTTTCCGTGTTTCTCACTCTTTTGCTAAATGTAACAGTAGCTGAATTAATCAAAAACACAAGTGTCTAGAAATTGCTTTATGAAACTACTTTGCTTTTTGCTCAGCCCATTAGCTGATTGAGAGAAATGACAGTTTTAGTTTGTGCTGAGTCTCCAGTGGCTCAAGTGATTGATATGCTATATATACTGTGCCTGTTTAAACGTATTATAATTGAAACATCCCCCCTGTTATTCTCATGACGTTGGGAGTTAACTTTTAAAAAATCTTTAACGACCTATTTAAAAATATCCAACGACCTGATTCTGTCTAAATATTACTGATTAATACATATTTAAGTTTGGTATAATTATCTGGACGTTTCATTTTCTGTGGGAGTATTTAGTAATTTAACACATTTACAGAGCTCGCTGTCATTATGGTGCCAGAGTGTTTTCCTCCTCTTCCAGCGTGGTATGGCCGGGTGGACTGAATCAGTCCTCTGCCCTTTGCGTCTGAAACACAGTGTCCTGATCTTTCTTCTCCCCATCCTCAGCCCACAGCCAGCTCTCATTACAACACAACACACCACTGGGCTTTACTCTGACAGAGAGGTCACCCTTAATGAGAGCGTGTTTCGGTGAGCGTTTTACAGTTAAACACTAACGTGCACTCATTAGTCTTCTGATGTCAGTTGTTAAAATGATGTTTGGATTTGATAACGCGCCTTTTTCTTCAGCAGTGTCTCAATATTCGTTTTATGAATGTTTCTACCATATTCTGAGCATTTGCCTCGACATCTTCAATGGCTGTTGTTTCCAGAGAAAGAACAACAGCCTTACAGGTAATTGGCTGCACATGATGTGGGAGCTGTGCATCTCACTTTGCGTCAGTCTCTAATGATAGCT
Organism: Enoplosus armatus; assembly: GCF_043641665.1. Classification (NCBI taxonomy): domain Eukaryota; kingdom Metazoa; phylum Chordata; class Actinopteri; order Centrarchiformes; family Enoplosidae; genus Enoplosus; species Enoplosus armatus. The sequence goes on along the minus strand of NC_092181.1, from coordinate 3,437,464 downwards.
TTCTTCCTTGTTATGTGGTTGGTTGGTTTGCGGTGTGAATTAGACAGGTCTCAGTCGCTGTAAAGGTTGAAGCCACTGGAATCTGCAGAAAAGGTTAATAATGAGGGAAAATTTGCCCTTCATTTTGTCTGCAGAACTTGATTCTTTTCTCCAGCATCATCTTTTGGTCAGTGAGAAAGAAAAGGCTAGAAACAGCCATTTTCTGTCCACCCACTGAGCTCAGCTCGGACTATATTGATTTTTCCTCCAGTGGGCGAGAGTGAACTCCCACAAAATGAACGACCAATAGGAAAGAATATGGTGTTTTGAGGTAGAAGGAGTGATTAAGGCAACAGAGATTGGCCTCCACACTGAGGTGGTGGTGCTGCTTGACGAAAGCGCACCGTCCAGTTCAATTAGAAATTCATCCACAACACCCCCCACCCCCCAAAACAATGCATTCCCAGCCTGTTATACAGACATAGAAAAAGCTCTGTCAGCACTGAGCCCTGACAATTTAACACAATTGTGCTTAATTCTTATACATTATGTTAACGTTTCTATAGCAGCAAGTAGATATGGACTGAAGAGAGCATAGAAATCAGTCCTATAAGAGCAATCCATGTTCTTCAAAGCACAAGACAAGGACATGCATTCATATGTTTTAACGCATACATATCTGATTTTACTTGCTATTCCATATGCATAAAGAAGCTATGGTGAAAAACCTATTTTCTGTTGAAGTTGGAGGACATGTCCTGCTCACCAGTTAATCTCCTTGTTTTGTCTTCGTCTCTGTAAATGTTAACATTTCTCCTGTATTTTTGTTAGATTCTCTTTCCCACCTTTCCATTCCTATTTATCTCTTATTCTCTCTCTCTCTCTCTCTTCTCCCAGCCCAGCCAGCCAGTCCAACACTTAAATAGAGGAAACATTGTGCATTCTTCAGGGCTGCAACACACCGATCGGTCCTGACACACACACGAACACAGCCTCACTCTGACAGGGGCGAGGAGTTGCTGTACCCTCCACTCTACCAGCCAGTACGCCTGCTCAGATGCAAATCCAAATGTCAGCTTCCTTTCTCCTCAAAGGCAACGTCAGCTCGGTGAATGAGTGGGATCTTAAAATCAGGTGATTGTTTTTGGCAGATCGTTGTATTTACTTACTGTATTGAGTCAGACTAAGCCACTGGAAGGTGCACACCAAGGAGGGACAAATACACACAGGCACACGCAACATGGATCACATATCTACATTTAATGGGTTTTGTTCCAGTTTCTCTCTCTTGTATAAGCCTTTGTTTGTAGAACAAATTAAGTGACCTCAGACAAAATTGGAGCTGTCTATGAAATCTTCAAATCCCACACAAAGGGATCGTTTACAAACATGCAGGGATGTCGTTTTATGTTGCACAGTAGGAGACGGTAGAAATGAATTTTAGAAGCAATGGGCCCTTAATTTCAGACAGAGGTATAAAAGCAGGCTTCTCATTTAGCTTCTCATCAATTTTGCCGTCTGAAATGACAACTGTCACGAACAGATTTCATTAGCTGTAGCTAGCAATCCAGAGCTTGACAGGTCTGCTGTACCTAGTTACAGTTGCTAAGCTATGATTGGACAATCAGTTGCTAAGCTATGATTGGACAATCGCTGGGAGAAGAGTTTCAGCGAACAGTCAAGACTTCAAGTCCTGCGATCCTCCTCAGTTCCACGATCCACCAGACACAAGGCTACTTTTGACGTGTTTGGTGTACATACTGTATAATGTTGATGTGACATTGACATGGGCATTGTGTGATCACTCCTAGTAATGTAATGATTGGCCAGACTTTCAAGGAGAAAAAGTTGCTGACAGTGAATTCTATTGGATGAGAAAACAGTCAGGAAATAACACTTTGCATTTTGTCCTCGGGGCTGATCTCACACATACACCCAGAAAATGCTTATTGCAACACAACAGTATTTCCTCAAGACTTCTTGAAAGTCAGTTGTTTTTGTGCTGTATCCTCTTAGTGTAACATTTTTTCTATTTTTCTCCCTGTTTCATCACGCTGATTAGTTTTAGATTCAAAACTTTGTTAGCCCCCGAGTACAGCTGCTCAATTATAACTTGAATTTTATTTAACTTGAATTTTATGTATGTTAAGTGTAATTTGTTATTGCACATCTGGGAGAAAGAAACAACTGCAGTGTTCATAGAATAGAACAAATCTATCTTATGAATTATATTAGGAAAATGTGTTAAAACAAAATACACTGAAACACCACTGCCCCCCTCTCTCTCTCCCTCACACACACACACACACACACACACCTCAAACAGTGTTAATATCCCTGTAGCAGCACCAAAAGGCCAGCACGGTTATGCACAATTTGCTTCCATCTCACTAATAAACTGGATTAATATCATTTTCTCACACACAACCATGCTCCCTGTGTCATAACAAACCATATATCACCTCATCAATTTATCTCCCCTGGCACTGCAGCAGACAGGTGATGAAGTTTGGGCTCACTCATAATCTTATTATTGCTGCACTTCCCTGCTCTGGACCAAGGCCAAAACACATATTACACAAATAAAACAAGAGACAGACAGACTGGAGAGAGCAAGGTGGATGCTCCAACCTCTGGCTCCCTCCGCTCACGAAGCTCTGTCATTGAATGCCACTGACCGGGATGAAAGATAGTCCTTGACATTTATGTCCAAATCCAGTGGGAGAACATCAGGGGCTCAAAATATTTGAAATGGCTGAATTTCTCGGTTCAGCTTGTGGAGAAATGAAATTTAAAGTAGAAATACAAAACTCAGAAAGCAAGTTGTCTGTACCGAAAAACAAATCTAAATTCTACAGAATATAGATAGTACAGTATATATTTTTATATTCACTGTCATAAAGGAATTAGATGAGTTGGGAACTGCAGTATAAATAGCTGAATCTGTGTACGTCTGTAGCTTGATGATTGGACTGAATTGCCATTTTGTTTCGCTTCATTCATTCAACCTGACGTTGTGTTCATGTTAAGCGAGTAGCGAGTGACAGATCTGTTGTGACGTGATTTTCAATTGACATAGAAGCTGTGCAGCTGTTGCTAGGAGCAATTAATTTAACGCATTTCACATTAAACGAAGAAAGAAATGTTGATTCAAGAGTTATTCCTGTAGTTGACTAAAGCCCCTTTCAGACATGCACCCTTTACCGTTGACGGCAATTTAAGTAAGTGTACTTTATTTGCTTTATTTGTTGCCTTGGGGGAATTCTTACAGACACCGGTTACCCTCCGGCTCCCAAGCCAAGTCAAATTATTTTACAAAACATTGGATTTTGATCAGTGACCATGTTTTTTTATTCTTTCTTTATACAACATCTGGGCATGGCAGCTACAGTATGGTTAAGTTCAGGGATAGATCATGGTCAGGAAAGTAAACTGTGACTAGGATATGGTTAAGGATGGCAACTAAAACAGTTAATTAAAGGGAAAGATCATTATATATATGTATGTATGTATATATATATATATATATATATATATATATAAGCAGAAAGCTTACATTATGTTGTATAATACGCTGCTGTAGGGTTATGTAACTTGCACTAGACAGAGAATGAGCATAAATAGAGGCTAGCAGTTGCTGTACGAGCTGGTAATAACAGCAGTGGTGTATGAGTGACGTGGATGGAGTAGAGGGAACCTGATCTTGGTTTCATGTACAGTCAGGAAAGGAAAGACAGGGAAAGAGGAAGAAGGAGAGCGGAGGTAGAGGAGGGCCACTCCCTAGGCCAGACTAAGGGTATGATTTTGACAGTGTACACTTAAATGGAGACAGAGGCACTAATCCATACAGTCTGAGGCAAAAACAGCAATAGTGGATGAGCAGGTGTAGACAGACAAACAAGAGGCAAACACACATGACAGGGAAATCACTAAGGAAGACTGAGAGAAATAAAGGTGTGGGGCAGGGCCGCACTGTGGATTTACGGTGGCGTTTAGATGTCATCTGCTAAGGTTAGTGTTGCATCGCTGGCAGTGGCAGTCTGCTGGGGTGATCACAGCTCAATCAGCCCAGGCTCCAGCCGAGTGTCACTGCCAGGGACCAGCAATTCGTTATGGCGCTCCTAATGGATATCTGGGCCGCATGGCGACCATAAATTACCATTACTCCTCCCTTTCCTCTCGTCTCATCCCTCTCATTCTCTGCCCTCTCCTCGTTTTTTCCTGTTCTGTTCATCTTTTGCATTCTCTCTCACAGTTTCATCATTTCATTTTTTTTCATTTGGTCTCCCTGTCCCTGACTTTCTCTCTCTCTAGCGCCTCTCACATAGTACAGAGCAACAGTGGATTCATAGATCACCAGAAAAAAAAGTGGATGTCAAAGCATTAAGATGGAAAGCCATTGTCTCTGTGTGACTCCCAGGAGGTTTTGCCATGCAGTCAATATGTTATCACCAGCCTGTAAGTACCGAAGAGCAAGGCTGCCTCTGAAAGCAGGTATGTACAGGTAAATCACATGAGCTCATCACTCCGGGGAGAACTATGTTGTGTGTGCTCATCAGAAAAAAATAAAGCTATATCCTTTCTTTATTGGTTCACCATGGGAATTTCTGTGTGTATGTGTGTGTGTGTGTGTGATAATTCACACATGCCGTCTCAGTAGGATTGCCTTTTACCTTAAAGACCAATGGAAAGAAGATCTCATCACATGACACTAACATAACAAATGTGTCACATGCAAATGTTTGATGAAACAAGCATGTATACTAATGTACACACACACACACACACACACACACACAATCTGTGCTCTGCAGGCGTCTCCAGCCCTGAGGACAGTTCTGCTCTGTTGCATGTGGGTTCTTAACCCAGCAGAGTGTGAATCATAGTCCAGCAGTCAGGTCAGTTAACCCTCTGTGAGTGCCCCCCCCCCCACCTCCCACATCCATTCAGACAGACAGAGAGACAGTGCGCTTCAGCTTCGCTCTATATTTAGATTCTTTATGTCCGGGGGGAGTTCAGGGCAGATGAGATGTGGCATCGCTTTACTTAGCTCAAATTATGTACATTAATACAGCTGACTGAAATACAAATTCTTATTCTTTTCAGAGATTATGTATATTGTAAAAGCATCAGCTTTTTCTTTCCTAATCTGCAGCTCAAATGTTCTTGATTTTGAGCAGGATAATGCTCATAAGGACTGCTGCATTAGCAATGTTCCACTTACAGCTGTATTTTTTTTTAAATCCAGCCCAGTCATTCTAAATTCGTGCCATTTTACGTGAAAGGTACAATCATCCATCCTTTCAGCTGAAAGGTTGATCCAATCAGTATTCAGTAGTGACACCACACTCTCTGAGTGAGTCTATTCATTTACTTAGAAATGCACCTGAGGTAAAATACGTGTGCAGAAAGAGCAGCAGCTTTACCTGCAGATTCACTCCACTAAAGCAAATGGAAAAGTTCGTCATTGATCCTTACGTGTGGATTTTGACTGCATCGTCCCACACGCAGTCCAGAGGTCTTGCTGAATCAGAATGTCAGTCAGGGTGACAGAGGCAGTCACATTTACATGCAGCGAGGCCGGCATACACACACACACAGCGCTGAGTCACGATTACATGCCCTGAAGAGGTATTGTTCATTCTGTCTAGTTGGAAAACATCTCTCCAGGGATGTGACCTTAGCTGCTGACAAAGACTCTGACCTTTGCATCATATTGTCTGTTAACACATCACATACTGCTCAGCTGGACGAAGTTACAGCAGTAAAGATGATACTGTACTGTACTGTAATAATAGTGAATGCATGTGTTTTTAACAGGGTTCTACTGTAGCATCTGAGCTGGCTCATGGTAATAAAACAAAAGGAGCTTGTTGTGCAGAATTAACATTGCCCTGCTGTTCCCATCTTTCTTTGTCTCAGTCGGTCTCTCAATCTCTCACTGTACCACACCTGCCCACTAGGTGTCCTCAGTGCACTGTTCCCTGCGTCTTACCTTGGTGCCACGTGACCTATTCCCTGCCTACACAGATGTTTCCTCTCAGCTCCTCAGCACACTGACACATAAAGCCGACCAGACCCTGTAAGGATTAAACCTGATTTTAGCCCTGAATTGGTCACCCCTGACAAATTTTTGAACCGGGCTAAATTTCCACCAAATCAGTTGTCATTTAACATGCATTTTGAGGGGGGGTCACGACACCCGATTAATTACCCAAACGATTTCGAGCATGTCAGAAATTTTGGTCGGCTGTCTTGCAGTTTGAGCAGTTGCACCGTCCAATTTCCCACATGGCTGCTGTCAATAGATCCGTTATAAACTGCAGTATTTGACATAATCGTGGCTAAAACTGTCATCTTGAGACTGCTGTGACATAAAACGGAACTTTTTTTTCATCTTTGCACCCCTGGTACAAGTGCATAAAGTAACGCTGCCTTTCTCTCTTTTTGCCAACATTGTTGAGGACGCAGTTGTCTTGTTTGAATAAACTTTATTGGAATTGTCAATGGACAAACCTGACCAGGTGCTCTATGCTTATGTTCGGTGCGAGCTCCCGTGTGGTGGTACGGTCAGTTGATCCGAACAGAGTGGGTAAAAAAATGTAAATGAAGTGACGCAACATTGCAAGATTGCTGTTGCAAAGAATAATAGATGTGGGTGTACTATTAGCACATCTACAGTAACAAAAGAAAAGAACAGAATGTCAGAGCATAATAAATAAAAAAATATATATCTTTTTAGCAAATGAAATGGGAGAGAGATGAGTCAGTTAAACACATTTTGAAGTTGGAGATAGAATGGACAGACAGTATTGTACTGCACAGGTCGGGAAGAATTTGGTCAGAAAATGTAGCTGTGGAGAAGAAGAGATTGTGAAGCATATTCTCACAGACTGAGACAGAGAAGAAGGAAATGTCTTCTATGTCTTCTGTCAGTAGTTAGACTAATTCTTTGGCATTGATACAGTGCGTCTTCCCACTTAACTTTGAAGCTTAGCTTTGAAACATCATTACAGTTTCGAGCGCTCTTCAAGTGTAACTCCACGAGCTCATTCCTGTCCTAAATTAAGCAAGTAAACACCTGCTTTGTCCTGGAACTTGTCTCGTGAAGCAGGATTACCAAATTAGCTGAATACATACATACAACATATTCCAGGTTTCAGGAGGTTCAGGTTTTTCTCAGTTGTGTTATTCAGCTAATTTAGCAATCCCGCTTCCTTAGGCAGGCCTCTGGTGTCTGCATTTGGATCCTGTTACCTGTACACTGTTACTGCAGCCCTAACAAAACCACTTCCACCAAAAACCAAAACTAACACACTGCTAATTCCATCACACCTTGCTTTTCTAGGTGAATTCTGTTCAGTGCATACATTACAGCACTAAATCACAATAACTCCTGGAATGCAGTCAACACCAACAGACGGTTAACAACTGTGGAGGTGTATTCAAGAGCAGAATTTCTTTTAAGACTACGCTGCACAGTAGCTGGCACTCTCCTGCTAATGTTGGCCCATTACCATATATCTGCTTGTTGTCTGCTGATTGCAAATGCTAATGCCCTTCAAGTGACAAGCTAACATGCTGTTATAAATCAGGAAATCCACACTGTAAGAGAAATCGTTACTCACTGCTGACTGAAGGAGTGACGTCTCTCCTCGCTCACTCATGGCTGTAGAATCGCGGTTCATGGGAGTGATGTGTGCAGGGAGGTGCTCAGGGGCCCGTCCCATGTGGCCCGTGATTGATTGTCAGCTTGGAGTGCTCACCTGCGCAGCCTCCAAAGATCCCGGTAGATAAGCATATTCGGGGCTGCCTGTCTTGACCTTTGCACGGTAATTAAGGGACTGAGCTCGATGAAAAGAGCTGAGTGCTCATGTGCCGCACGATGCCGCACTGGACCTCAGTGAGTTGTCCACCTCACAGCAGCCAGGAATCAAGGCTTTTGAATTCAGCGTGTGTTGTCAATAAGGTTGCAGAGTAGCAAACACGCACGCAGGCTCAAAAACGATGAATGAATCTGAATCTGAAGCGTACAATACCGATCCTACGGCCTCGGACACAAACGAAGGGAAAGAGAAAACTGACTGTTTGAAAAGAGACAAAGGCTCTGCAGAGAAATGTCTTCTGCTCTGACAGCTGTGACCCCTCCACTGCTGCATGAGCTTAATCAGCGTACCTAACACTCACTCTCTCACTCTGACCTTAAACGTGGAACATCAGACAAACCGAACAACTAAACTGGAGCAGACTCTTAAAAACTTTTTTTTTGAGAGATAATCTAAATGGCACCAGTCAAACTCATATTCTGTCTGTTAAGACCCTCCAAATGAAATGCTTTTATTATCTCCTCTCTGCCCACTCTCTAGCCAAAACGTCCAGTCTTTTCAGCAAGCTACAGTATGATTAGCACATGTTCTAGGAGCGTGATAAGTATGTCAACAAATAGCATTACAAATGAACAGTTTATGAAGTATGAGACACCTGTCAGGAGAAAACAGGATTTATAGAATGTATTTTTACCTGAAAGTAAGAAGGAATTGAGTTTAAACACCCTCTTCTGATGGAAATGTCTAAACTCTTGTGCTGAAATGTACTTGAAAGTCCAGCCCAGACAGCTCTGTCCATCTTCTAAATCCCATCTTAACCTCAACTGTTCTGTTTCCTTACTTTACTTTAACCTGACCCCCGAGTAATTACTTGTCTGACCTTAAAGGCAGAATGAGCAGGATGTATAGACTCAATCGCCAGGGAGGAGGGGCCAACTTTGGATGTACGCAACCAACAAATCCTACTCATTCTGCCTTCAAACTGACCTTCAGTAATTACTGAAATAATTAGTGACTGATGCTTTGTCTCATTATGTTTTAGGAGTCTTCCACAGGTTTCCTCTGAGAGGCTGAACAAGCGTGCTGCTCAGTTAATTGCTCCTACATGGAGAAGCGATGGGTTAAGCAAAGCAAACATTAAAGCAGAACATAATATTGTTTAACTGCTTGATTTCTTTGGTTGCCTAAAATCAAATTGCTGCCAATTCAACTAAATTAAAGTCTTCTGCTGCAGCGTCAATAAAACTGCTCCAGGGATAGTGGTTACAGACTGAATAATAAAAACAAAAATTGTAAAGCAAGATTACTGCATTGCAACCGAAGGCAAAGACAAATCTGACAGAGTCATTCTGCCTTAACATCTGCTTGGTTATTGGCACTATGTATTGAGATGACACGTGTTATAATTATGGGTAAATCATATGTTATGTAACGTATACTGTATATTGGTCTATTTTGAGTTTTTTTTATAATTGTTGCAATGTCAAAACTGAAACTATAATCACTTCTCATGTTCACCAACAAGTTTCTCAAGGTTTTAGCAAAAGTAATTTAAGTATTTTCTCCATGTAAATATAAAATGTTTACGCATTAAAATTAATCATAATTTTGGGCTAAAACACAAAATGTTTTTTTGTGATTCATTTCCTATATTTCCAGTAATGTGTGGCTTTATCAAGCCACTCCTGCCGCTAACTAGTTTGATAACTGACCATTTGTAAGCTTTTCAGCTTGAAAATCTTTATATTTATATTCCTTCTTCAATAACTTTTTTATTGAATGAAATGGTGTGCAATGGTGAACAAAATGCCAGAGGAAGATAAACAGAACAGTGGAGAGAAAACAGAGAGGAGCTATTGTGACTGAGCTAACAGTTAGCTCGCCAGGAATGATGGATAGCTAGACCTGCGTCTATTTCTGTGCTGCCATTTATTGTCTGGATAAAAGCAGAATATATATATACTAGTCATTCACACAGTTGGCTCGCAATAGTTGACTCAGATGCAGCATGCTGTAAGCATAAGTTTGTCGAGTGCACTATGCCACAATATATGACTTATTTAGTCCTGTAAAACACTGTACAGTCACTCATTACACTACGTCACAAAACTACCATGTTCATGTTCAGAGGACATACTAATATAAATACACTACATTTGTGCAGAGCTCATTAACCTACCTCTGCCATATCTATCATGAACTGTCAACGTAACACAGCCACCAGCAATAGATTTTATCTACTGAAAGAGGTAAATGCATATGCGCAGTCTGAACTTTAAGGTTGGGGGTTCACAAAAGCTGCCCAATATGCCCGATGAGTGATGGAATATTGTGAGAATTACGATAGAAACCGAAAAACCCGACTGCAGATACAGATCCCAGCTAGTACCGTTTCTCCGGAGACGAGCCTTGCAGGCTTGTTGATAGACCTACCCCGTGGCGTCTAATATGAACCCCTGGAACATAAGTTAAAACAGGTGGCAGCATAACCTAGCCTATAAATACTGCGTGTACATTAGGGACAGCATTCAGGGAAGCAGGGGCTGTCTGTGCCAGTGCAAGGACTTCATTTACTTTTATAAGACACAAAATAGAATGCCAAATATTTATCTTGGCACAAGAACTTAGGCTTATCTGAATATTTCATCTGTTTCTAGCTTCTCGACATAGAGATCATATTTAAACCCCTACATGCATGTTTGGCTACGGCCACTAGGGGGTTCAGTGAGCCCCCTGAACCAGCGCAAACTGCGCCTGTGTGTAAATGGTAAGTGGAATCACACACTGTACAGGCAGTTACACTGGAACTGGGACACCTCAATGAAAAGCAGCCATTATGGATGTTATCAGATGCTGTACACCTGTAAGAGAGGTTGATTGGTCTGTTGATTGGTGTCATTTTAGCAGTCAGTTAAACAAATAACAGCTTAACTGAGTGTTACAACAAAATGACCATAATACACACCGTGTTGTTAAGTAATACCATTCAACAGGTAACAATTCATTTGGCCAGTGAGGTTTCTGTATTTAAAGACTCGGGTTAAACTCTTGAATACAAACTGAGTCTGAGACTGCAATGCACAGCCAAATCAATTAGGCCTTTTTCACAGCAGCCACAGTAGGAACAGCTCGCGTTACTAATAACATTAAGAAGGGCTCTGTTCTGTTCGAGTGTCCCAGTTACACCTGTGCTTTTACAGCTGACCTAAGACCTAAGCTGTGTATTACACTGAAATCATTTTATGTATCTCTTATCTATCACTATCACAAACCAATCATTCCTGCTATGACAGCCATGGTTTCTATTTAGTGTGACCATATTTTAACCATTTAAATACATATAGAAATACAGAAAAAAGGGGAATGTACTATATTTAATAAACCCCCACCAACAAACATTTGATCTAATGTTAGAGCCAGTACCACCTAATATAGACTTTAAGTTTAAGTGTTAGCTTCTAAACTGTGAGTTAATATTTGAAGTGGACTGCTTTGATAACACTACACACACACAACAAACAGGGAAGATGCATCCCACTGGGTTATTTCAGTCCAAACATGAGCGGAAAATGGATTCACCCTCCTACCACTTCTTTCTAGAAACAAGCTAACTGCTGATCTGATGTGGAGTGAATATTGTTGTGGGCATTTTTCTTTGCATGTCTGTTGTTTGTCTACATCTGTGCGACTGGGTGGAAAGCTGAATGTGATAGCCAGCCAGCCGGGGCTATTGACCTTGGAGGACTACCTTCTGGCAACAGATCTGCTTCCTGCATTGATTTTTATTTTCATGGCTGGGTTATTTGGGTTTCTGCCCTCGAGTCGCAGCTCGGCTGCCACCAAGGTCAGCCGGGGAGACAAGGAATCTGTTTTTGTCTCCATCAGTTTCACACTGTAAGTAGATATAAATGTGTCGTCTGAAAATCTGTCTACTCCATCTGCTGCCACCCCACAAGCTCTGCTGCCTTTCTTTCATTTTTACTTATGGAAGATAACGTGCAAAATAAAGTTTTTAAATTTTTTCTTCCAAAACACTAAATGCTTCATATAAAACATATTTCTGATCTCTGAATACCTCATACACAAATATTTTGTAAAATTACTCTTTTGTATGTCAAAAAATGTGTTTGCATCTTTTTGTACAGATTAAACAAAGAAGATATAAGATGTTCATTAGTGAGCTTTAGAGGTGCTGGACCAGTCGGTGGATTTTGTTACCTTCGGACAGATACAGGCTTCCCCCTTTATGCTATGCTAAGCTAAGCTAAGTTAAGCTAACTGACAGCTGAAAGTGCTGTGGAGTAACTAAACCCAGCACTACTACTGAAACGCAAATGATTTCTTGACTGAGAAGAGAAGAAATACACCATTTAATAAAACATTTATTTTTGGCAAAGAAATGTAGTAATAAAAATAACTGTTTTTATATTGTGCCTTTCAAAACACAGTTATTAAATAATTAAACTAAATAAAAATCCCAAAACATAAGATATAAAGCAAGATAAAATGATTTGTAGTAGCCAGAGATGTGTGGGGCGGCGGCTCAACATCAGCCCTGTGTCACCAAATCGCTCGGCCTTCAGCAGTCCCTCGTTGGTGTTTTGTTAGCAAGCCGCTCACAGGTGAAATCCTTTACATACTTTGCTGTGTTACAGTATACACAGGTTTACAAGAGAGGTCCCTCCGCAATGATGGCGGCTTGTCTACTTCCTTCTACAACCTTGATTTGTATATTCATATTTACCAGACATGAGAGTGGTATCGACTTTTTCATCAATATTCGCTTTCTTGATGCGAATATTTCCCAAAACCATAGCTTTAATGTTAAGTGAACATTATGAAAATGTTTAACAATGCTTAACTAGATGCCATACATTATGTAATAAGGTTGTCATCTTCAAGATATGAACTGATCCTGAGTCCTGCATGATAAAAATGGTAAGACATTAAAGTGATTTACGACATGTCTGGTGACCAGGTGCATGTGCATTTAGAAGCTTAGGAGTGAGATATGCACTGGAAAAAACATCCTGTGATGAATGTAAAGAATGTAAACAACTGGATTTGATTTCAAGGCTCGGGGCAATGCATGCTCTACCTGATCGATACAATGGATTTATTATTCAAAGTTCTCCTGTTTGTTGTTTTCCTGAGTATTGCACATGTAGAGACGAGGAGGAGATAATGATACAGAGGAGAGTCATACAACACTTTCTGTATTCAAACAGGCACTTTGATACCTAGTATTGTGTTACCCACAATCTGTCTTTGAAAATATTCATCGCACTAAGTATCACCTAGAAAATGAAACAACCTGCTTTCATGATTACAGTAATGCGTTCAGTAGTAAACCTTCCTCCAGTGCTCAGAAATGAGAGACACATGAATGAGACAGTGCCCCTTATCTTCTTCTGTCTTAATGCCCCCTTAACACACACACACACACACACACACACACACACACACACACACAGTCCTAATGTCGTGAGAAATTATGTTAAAGCCTTTTGATTTACAGCATACAGGCCTCCGTCAGCATGGGAATTAGCTTCAGCTGGTGGAGACCCAGAGTCTACATTTAGAAAAGTGATGGATGAGGAAACTACAGGACAAGATATGATTTGATCCAACAGCAGGCAGGGCGACTGAACGGTCCGTCTGAGGATGAATGTATACATCTTGGGTATCCAATCAAATCCCAAGGATGATGAACTGACCTCCCCTCCGCCATATCTCACAAGCAGGGATCATAACTCTTAATAATGCCAGCTGGATGGAGGAAGCTGACCTACCTTTGACCTACTTCCACCAAGAACCACCAACATCAGCCACAACGAGCATGATGCCCCCCGCCCTGCTCCTCTCTGTGCTCTGTCCAGTGAGGTCTAACCTCCATTTTCCACCTGAATAAAAGCTGCCTCGGGCTCGGTGAACAGGGCTAAGAAAAGATCAAAGAACATGCTGCAGCAGCACACATAGATTGACCACAGGAAAAAAAAAAAAACACAGAAGAATGAGTTTCTGGTTGTCAGGTTTTTTTTGTTAGAGGCTGCATAGATGATATTTAGCTCATGCCAAGTGAGTACATTTACAGATAATATAAAATGAAAACAATTAAAGGGCACTAATTTTAAAAAAAAGGTGAAAACACAAGGTATATTTTTTTAAATGATCACCCTTAGAGACAGAGTATAATTTGACATTTAAGACGGCATGATAAAAGCAGACGTACTGTATCATATAAGTTAAGTGCATCAGAGAAATGTATTGGGCCACATGCCACATCCAATTTCCATTTCACTCTCACTGCTGAAATCCATCTGTTTGCGCTGTTGTGTTTAGATTCTAAAATCGCTTATTGATTCATGTTCTCTTTTACAACAGAATCAGTCAAAACACAGTTGCCAAAGGACATAATCAATAGTTTTTACTCAATGCCTATTGTAAACTGAAGTTTCTCATTGACATTTTAAACAATAGTATCTCTCCTGGCATCATTCGTTTTCTAACCCTCTTATCCCGTTCAGGGTTGTGCAGGGCTCGACAAGACAATACAATCTATTTTGACAAATTATTAGACATCTTTCCTGGTATGTATGTGTTTGTGTGTGTGTGAGGGGGCAGGGAGGTAAAGTGACACATTGCTGACTAAAGCACAACAGCAAATGATGTTGCTTCAATAATTAATAAGGACCTAAACTGTCAGTCTGTCCCCCAAGAGCTCCTTTGTAATGTGTCTCTCTTCAAGCTGTCCTTACCAACTGTCACACACAGTCACGGCTGCCACTTCGTTCTCTGTTGTTTAATCTTTTATTCTCATTATGGCACACATAATGCGTGTATTTGCACACACTATGCACTCCCATATAAGTATATGCATCACATATGCGTGCATGTATCTGCACCTGTCTGCTGTTGTTTTCCCTGCAGTCCTATTCGTTAATATACCACTTGATAAAATGTCTGTCACAGTCAAACTTGCAGGCACAAACGTTATTATCCTGCTACTGACATTTCAAGTTTGAAGCTCGAGGTGACTTGCACCAGTACCACTCCTGAGAGACATCAGCTGAGCCGGACCAGCTATCTGAGGCTGTTTAGAGGGGGATCAGTCTTTCTTCACAGGGGTTCACTGACACGTTGGTCTTAAATAAACATGCTGCCATCTAGTGGAAACAGATTAGCAATACAGCTTCCATTTCCAAAGCTGCAGAAATCAGACATTTAGACATAGGGCACGTGTATGGCTACCACTTTGCAGTTATCTGCGGTTATCTGTTTCTATGTTTATTTTACATTTTTGATGGTTAAAACATTTATAAAAACTTTTTAAATCATTCATTAATAAGAACAATTTTGGTTTGTTGCCAGCTTTGACTTGTATCCTCCTGTCTGTCCTGTCTTTATTTCTTCAGGGTGACCCCTCTCTCTTGTAAAGATCTTTTGTAAAAGGGCTATTCATCTACTAAGTTATTAATGACTTATATTTAGGTCTAATACCACAGAACTGCTGGCTTATTATGTGAGACACATTACTTTTATGTACTTTTTATCATTGACTTACTAACATTTGTAACTGCAGATTTGATGGAATATATCACCCCCCCCCCCCCCCCCCCCCCCCGTTCAAAAAAAAAACTTGCACAATGATGAGGATAAGGAGAAAAATGTGATGGCATGTCACCAATAGGTGGCACTACAGCAACATGATCAATTTAAATGGCCATAGCGCAGTGGCCATGAGTCTGGTTCACTTGAAATTTGGCACAATTAATCTGTGTAGAAAGCTGTACCAGTCCCATGCAAGATTTAAAAAGTTAACATGATGGAGTAGATGGATCTACTAATGAATGATTTCTTTGACAACCATGAAAAACATACCCATTCAGTTTAAGTCATTATTTTAACAACAAGCTTTGGGCAAGTGACAGGAGGCTTGAGGAGACCCTGTGTCAGCACTTTAACTGGACTCAATTCAAAGTCAGAGGTAAGAAAAAAACTTCATGCAAGGAAAAGTGCAGTAGAATGGTTCTTGAAGTTGGAATAGGTCAGAAAAATACTTCTTAGTCCAGAGTTTTCCCCTAAGATGCAAAGTACAATAAAGTGTAAATGGTAAATGAATGTTTTCACATTTTCTGCACCGCTGCATCTGTATCGATGAGGTAAAGCAATACATTACTTGTACAGCATATGCCCTTGTTGTCAGTAATACGAGTGTAGATTGCCACAGAGCTTTTCCTGATGTTAAACCCTGCGGCTGTGTGGTTCTGGCTGGTTATTTCCTTCATTTTACAGTATTTTACAGGAGCCTAAACTATGTGCAGGCCTGTGCGTTTCTGTTGTGGGTTTTGGTAACATGCTGGCGCTCTGTTGTCATATGTTACACACCAATATGTTTTACATATTATATCATGTAAAAAACATTGATTGTACAAGGAAGATGAAATAGGGGGGATCTATAAATCTATCAATCCCTCCATGTATACATACATATCTGTCGATGTTATTGACAGAATTGCACAGATGACGGGTTAAGACTTGGGGCTTTAGGTCGATGTTGCTGTGATACCGAGATACAGTAAAAGACTCAGTATGAATTGATAAAGAAACACATTAAATCCCAGCTAAATGTTCAGGTCTCATTTTATTTGGACTGTGCAATGATAACGCTTCACAGGAATTTAACAGTTTTGCTTACATGCTAATATGATGATTTTGCTCCATTAAATTGATGAAGCTAAGTTCTGTCCCTGGTTCATACAAGAATTCATAGTGATGAATTTATATACCTTGTTTGTAGTAAAATTAAGAATATACTGTAGAATTACTTTCCTCTGCCTCCAGAGCAGCTCCCCCCGTGCCATACAGTATACAGTATATCTATATTAGAGGGAAAACATTTAGTATGAACTTAAAAACAACGCTACCCTTTCAGTCTGCTGCTTTTCCTCTTCAACTGAAGACAGTCCGGCTTTATTCCTAAATATGTAACGCTCCAAAAGCACCACTTGAATCTCGTGAGAGGAAACTCACAAAAGTAAATCCTATTCACCGTACACAGTCTATACTTAACACAATACTGTAGTTAATTTGATCCAAACTGAGCAACAATATTGGAGTGTAAGACAAAAGCATGTGAAAACATCAACATTGACTACAAACATTAGTTTCATTGGTCTGATATGTGAGGTTATTGGTAATACAAACTACAGGTATTGCACTTTCAGCACACATACAGCAGAGGGTGGTGCAGCCCTATTTAGAAAGTAAGACCCAGCACAGATACTATTACCTTGTATACACAGCCATGTCATGTTGACATCACTTTATACCTTTTATATGGAAATATTAAGATTAAATATAATTTGTTCTGCATTGACAAATTCTCTTTAATATGTTTTTAGTGTTGTCCATATACTTAAGTCAATGCAGGAGCGGCTTATTTGTGTTCATCTAGCTTTGCACTGGGTAATATTCTATTTTTGTAACAATTTACAGCACAGGATTTGCACGAGAATTTGAAAATGCTGTGCATTGTGCAACTGTACACCAAATAATATAGTAACACACAATATGAAAATAGCTCATAATAAGTGAAAACCACCGTTTAACCCGTATTCATCCACTTGGAAGTCTGCCTCCACCCATGAGAATAAAAGTGGTGCCTACTGTAAGTACGTTGTAACTGTCAGAACCTATCACATCAACTTTCCACAATGTAACCTATCATCAAGCATATATTATATTACACAGACACATACACACGCCTCCGTAGTTCAAGCAACGTTCAGAGACAGGGAAACACACACAAATGAAAAAGTTAATGTGCACACAACAGTGTCTTGCATGCTGACAGTGGCACATGCCAACAGAAAAATCTTGGCCTGGCTAGTGGAGTAAAGAAGCAAGCGCTCCTAGTGATGTCAACAGGCCAACACACACATACCCAACCCCCCCCCGCCCCACCCCTCACTTCTCTCTCAGTCGGGGAATGACTTTCTTTTATTTAATTTTTTTCCTTTTGACACCCTCCTGCCAGAAGACACTGAACATGATGACAGGTTTGAAGACAGGTCTGTTTCTCTGGAATCTGCTCAGCTTACAGCGCCGCAGAAGCTGAGCTGCAGATATGGAAGAAACAATGTGATCAGGCACCGAATGCATGTGTGGAATACGCGCTGACCACTGAAACAGAAACAGGAAATTACATCATCGCTGGCTATGCTCGTTGATGGTCTATGATGCTCAGGTGGAAAGGGGGATGCAGAGGCAGGGTGGTGTGTGAGTGTGTGTGAGTGTGTATATGTGGAGGGTTGGGGAGGGCAGTGCGGTCACAGGTGACTGTCATGTTTAATAATGATTATCACCACGCACCTGCGCCCCCACGCTAATTAACTGGACGCATATGCAAATGAGTCCGGGGATTTCAAAAAAAAAAAAAAACAGCTCGTGGAGTGGCAGTGAGCGGTTGTTCAGCTGCTGGATTTGATTAGGGTAATGAACGGTCAGCGATGGAGGCACCAGTGCTGGTAAAAGGAGAAGAGATAAAGGAAAAGGAGGATATTAGGGTGAGAGGGGAGGAAGGAAGGAGTATTAGAAAGAGAGGGAGCAGGAGGAGGAGGAGAGAGAGATATCACCGAGGTAACATAATTGGAACAGGTGGACGAGTGGCCTGTTGACTGAGGGAATAAGAGGAGGGGGTGTTGGTGTTGTGTTTGCGTGTTTTAGTGCAACCAATCCAGGGCCACAGAGTCTTACAGCGTGGAAAAAAGCTCAGCGATTCTACACTCAAATTGCTCCATTATTGATCGCTGTTATGTATGATTATGCATTCATATTTTTTAAGAAGGGATGAAATGGTGTTTGTGAGAGCATTTTGTCACTTGTATTTGCATGTACCGACAGATGCCTTTCCCATTTTTGCGTGGTAACTCAGACCCTCTCTGCCGCAGCTTCACTTCACTGAGGAGTGTGAAGAAAGAGAGGCAGAAAACGGAGAGGGAGCGCCTTTGAACCTCATTCATTTATTCCAGTGCATTCCAAACACGCATTCTATATCTCCATATGGTGATCCGGGCTGTGCATGCATATACACCTACCTCTAACAAAGCAAATTGCGGTTCATCCAACTCGATGGCCCCAATCTCAGTCGGGGGAGGCAGGCTCGTCACTCACACAGATAAGGGTGAATTAGGGTCTCGCTCTGGGTTTTACATTTCAATTTAGCCTCCAGCTTCAG